>NC_044193.1:21672885-22392885 GCF_900880675.1 Sparus aurata | reverse complement strand
CAACAGCAGCATTTCATACTGCAGATTACTAACCTGTTGGGAGAACATGACATCATGTTCAGATCAATATTCGGAATTCTTCTACAAAGTTAACCTGCTTAATCCAGGAGCTCTACCATTAAGATACAGATGTGATTTCCCCCCAAAAAATGTATATATCTGGAGAAATTTCTCTTAATCTTTCTTTTGTCTAACTTCTTCAATGGGATATATAATAGGACATACCAGGTCAGGATTGGCCCAATGGCCTTTGAGAGCAGCAGACACCTTGGCGATAATGAGGTCATTCATCTGCTGAGTGGCCTCTGGATGATCTCTGAAGCAGGAAAATATGAAAATAAGATACCAAATGATATTCAATTACCAATGCAACCCAGAGATCGAAGAGCTTATACACACAGCTAAGTGTGAAAAGCAAATTTAAAGTATATTTAGATGTGTGGTATATACTTTAATTCCAACACCTTATTGAGAATTAGTGTCAACTCTTCTACTTATCTACACTAACGGGGATGGACATACCGGGTGAGAAGACAGACCAGCTGGCGCACCTCCTCCCTCATGGCTGCTGTACCTCGTCGCAAGTTATACTCAAACAGCTCACGGATGAGACCCTGGAGGACCAGGATCTGCCGAAGGGCTGGGTTAGTGGCCAGTGCACGGAGCAGTGTGATACAGTGACCCGTGACAGCTGAGGCACAGCCATAGCACTTGGTTGAGGAGGTGTGGCCGCAGCCTAGCACAGAGAGTGCCCGGTACTGACTAGCAGTGAAGGTGGGCTGGTGGCTGCTGCTGCTGCGGGATGACTTGGTGGCAGCTTCTCTCTGCTGCAGGTCGTACTCCAGGAGCTCTTTACGTGATGCAAGCACTTTCTGTGAATAGAAAAAAGCCCAGAGTTTTCTGTAAGTGGGGAAAAAAACTAAATGCACCAGTAACTAAGATCATTATTTTTCCTCAGTAACCTGTATAATCTTGGAGAGCTCATCAAATGATGTCTTGCAGTCTCCGCTGTATTCTTGAGCCAGCTGCTGGATGTATCTGTTCACATTAGCAGAAGATGTACCTAGTCCCGCTCCTGCTCCAGTGTCATCCTGGGGGAATGAGAGGAAAAGAATACCATGAGATTAAACTACAAAAATAAGATTAAAACAGGCCTAATTATAATTTCTAAGGAAATGCAAGACTACAAAATACTGAAGCTGCTATAAATGACTTTATGTCATACATCTAGGCAGTTGGACATCTACCATGACATACTGTTCATCTGCAGCCATCAATGGTTTTCTGTCGCATCACAAAATCTTATTTTTGAAATACTAAAATATGTAAAGACGATGTGTGATGTGTATCAGTAGAGATGTACCTTACATTATAGACAGTAGCAAATGTGGTTAAAGAGGCTTTCATAACATTTCTCATGCCTCAATTTCTTATGTAGTGTTCAGGGCTCCCCTGAGACTGACCTGTGGTTTCTCTGGTGCCGCTTCATTGACTTTAGACAGGAGGCTCTCCAACTGGGGTCGGTGACCCATTAACTGGTGGTAGACCCTGTCAGCTTTGTCAAGCAGGGTATTGATGTTAGTCACAGCCTGCAGGAAAAAAAGATATATTAAAGATTAAAAGATGATTCGGGAGGATGAAGGTAGAGATAAAGAATTCATCAGGAAAAAGTACTTCAGTCATTTGCAAAAACTGGGGACAAAACTTATATTTTGCCAATCAAAATATTTTACTAAATTATTATAATTTTTTTCAATGGCAACCCCCTTTAACTTCAGGGTTCGTACACATTTTTCAAGGTCAAATTCAAGCACTTTTCAAGCACTTTTAAGGGTCATTTTTAAGATTTTCCAGCGCCTTACTGCTGGGGTAAAATACGTATCTAAAGGAATATATATACTTGTGATTTTTTTCTTCACTTTTTATCACAATTATGTATATTGTACTATGCTGTAAACATCTAAAATTATATACTATAATAGCAAAAACTTCATAAATTAATTATCCAGTCTGATCCCAATTTTGTAAAAGACAGTTATAATGTCAAGCACTTTCAAGCACTTAAACTAAAATCCAAGCACTTTTCAGACCTTGAAAACACAACATTGAAATTCAAGCACTTTCAAGGATTTCAAGCACCCGTACGAACCCTGTAACTTGTATTTCTCAGAGTGACTTCTTACCTTTTTCCTGTCTTCCTCATTCTCAATGGGATCCACAGCACAGCATGGTTTAGCATATAGCATGAAATCAAACCGGGCGTATTTGCAGAAACCACAGGCATTGCACAAGAAGGGGTCTTTTTCATCGTAGTTGATTGACCTAACAGAAAACAACAATCAAATTTCAAATATAATACACTTCAGTGTTTCCAATCATTACCAAATGTTCCCCAATCTTTTTAGACCGGCAGAGGAAGCCTGCTGCGTTGCGTACCTGCACTTGTGACACTGGTAGACGTTCTCACCACAGTTGCCACACACCCCGGGATTGGCCGGCACAGATGCACTGCAGCGTGGACACTGCAGGGTCTCAGTTGAGGCCTGATAGTTCTCATAAAAATCGGAGAACTCGATCATCAGGTTGGAAGCAACGATGGGTAAAGGAAGGTCAATCTTTACCTCTGTTTGTCCTGGGGTCAGCTGAACTTTCTTGGCTTTGTGCCAGCGAGCAGGCCTAAAAAGAGAAAACAAGTTGATTTACTTCATACTGTCAACTGAATGAGAGTGAAACTGTTGCTAGTGGTTCAATATGTAAACTTGTATCTTATAACATTCTGAAAAAAAAAAAAAAAAAAAAAGGTAATGAACATATGATTAGTAAACATACTTGTTCTTCAGCTCCACGATAGCCTGTACAGTTCTGTTGTTGTAGTACAAATTGATGGTACGGACCATTTTGGTGCGTTTGAGGTCACCGATCTTCACTGTGACTTTGCTGATGGTGTGGCTGCCAATGAGCTTGACGACTTGCTGAGTGGTGGTGTAACGGGTGTCCACTTTGATTGATGACAGTTTTATATTCTGGAGGGCAAACAAGACAATCTTTTAAAACAATAATAGACTGTGTTTATGCCAGCAGGGTGTTCCAAAGGCCCTCCTGCAGGTGGCCTTATGACCTGTCCTTGTTCTGTTTGCTTTTGCATGATAAACAACAGTAGTATGGAAATAAAGAATGTCCTTAGCCTGTCACATTTGGTATTCACTGTTCAGATTACAAACCAAAAACTAACCACAGTCTTACCAATCTTTACCAATGCAAAACCATTGCCAACTAACAAAGAAAAAAAAATTGCATTTGAATTAAATTAACTAAACTTTTTTCCCTTGGGTAGTGATTGCATCCATTAAGGGGAGTTATGTTTCACGTACCGAGAAGGGAACTTCTGGATTGTTGCACACCAAGCAGGGGTCACTCTCCAGATAAAATCCATCAAACTCCACTAAACCAGACAGAGTGCTGCAAAAGGAAAAACATAAAAATTCTTATGAAGACAATGTCCATTACTTATAATTGCATTCTTCTTGCTTATAGCTAGCATGTTTTGATAGACATACTTGTAGATGTTGGAGTTGGGGTGATTCGTCAGGATATGGTTTTGTGCCCTTAGGATTTCCACAGCTTTCTGAGAATACTCTTTCAACTAAACCACAAAACGTAAACAATTAGAGAGAAACAGTTTGATAGAGATTTCGAAGCATTATCATTGTGAGGTCTATGTTCTGCTGAATGATGAAAAGGCTCAGACATCCAGAAGTATCCCTTACTGTAACTTTACTTTAAAAGTACATTTTGGACACAGTCCAATTTTTAAATTGTTAATTACAGAAAGTCAAATGTTTATATAATAAAATAGAAGGCAACAGTATAAAAATCTCACAACAATTACTGCCCTAGGATCAGTACAAACAATGCATGTGACGACAAACCTTTTTCTCTGTCTGAGGGGTTTTAAGTGAGAAGTATCCAAGCAGGTCGACAAACTGGGCAGCTTTGCGACCATATGCTGGCAGCTCAGGCCAGATGGCCCAAGTCAGCTCCAGCAGCAGCTCCTGCTGAGATTTACTGGAGTTCCTACGGAGAGATTGACATGTCATCAATGCAATTCACCATTTAATAATTCAGTGTTGCTTTTCAATCAAACATGTTTTTTCATTGGTGCTTCAACTTTATTTTCAATCATCCAGACTAAAAATAAGGTAGTCTAAATCTAACGACCAGGCTCGCTTTATGCTTGAGTTTGGGGCCAAACTGAATGTGATGGATGTCTACAGTACCTGTAGATGTGAAGTGCCAAGCAGTGGGCTTGCCAGCGCACAGATGATGAGTTTGACTCGAGCAGGAAGCAGCGTAAGAACTGGATGAGGGTCTCTTTGTCTGCAAACTTGTTAAGTTGACTGACCAGAGCCATACACAGCTGATCCTCCTGGCTTCCAACTCCATCACCTTTTGTCAGTCAGCAAAGATACAACACAGTCAGGGCATTAGCATCTACTATCCATACCCAAATAACCTGTTCAGGTTCACTGGGGGGCTTGAGCCTGTTTCAGGATTGAATGTGTACAATCTAAACAAGAATTGGTATGAAGTATGAGAAAGTTGGGGTGATGCCTCACCCTCTTTGTCTTTCTCCTTGTCCTCTTTTTTGCTCTTTTTACTGGATGACTTGCTCTGAGAGGACTGAGAAGCTCCTGTCTGTCCAGCACTACCAGAGCCCCCTCCGGAGAATGATGAAGAGGAGGAAGAGGAGCTGGCAAGCACCTTACTGCCGCACAAGGCGCAGGAGAGCAGTTGCAAGAGCACAGGGGAAACACCCTCATCCACTAGGAAGCTCACTTGGAGGAGGAAGTACAACACAGCTGAACAGAGAAGACAAACAGGTAAGGAGGGAAAATAAAGAGAGGAGAATGATGTTAACACGAGTGGCCTTAAATAAAAGCTTCTTTATTTCCAGTTACAAAAGCTGATCTGAAACAACTTACAGTCATCCTTCATGCAGAACTTCTGCCAGTTGATTGTCCTCTGAGTGGCAATTTCAGCACAAGCTTTCAGATGCTCCATCTGCAACAAGAGAAGCAACTTACTATATTACAGTAGTATCAAAGACCAAAGAAATAGAATATTATTAAGATTTTAGCAAATTGAAAAAACTATGAGAATGAAGATCACATAATGCCATAGTCAAAATACAGCACACAAAAGAGGCTCTGTGTAAGTAGTCTGAATGACTGCTCAGAGGACACTCACCAGACTGATGAGTGTGTCATACTGTAAAGCTGAACCAGATGTGGCTGTGACAACACCAGCCCGGAGGAAGATGCCCTGCTCCTCCAGGAGCTTCTTGATGCTGCGCACATGGGAGTCAAGAGTGTGCAGATCCCGCAGCTGACGATATTTTTCCTTTGAGCCACAGATGAACAGCAACAGCTTTCTGACTTGCCTCCTGACAAATGGTGTCTGTTGAATCATCAGATACTGAGGAGAAAAGAAATACAGAATTAAGAGGTTGTATTTCTGTGTTTTGTGTAGACAAAGGTTGAAATGGAAAATCATCCAAGTGATACACTCAACCGCTTACTTCAGACAGATAGTAGAACCAGGAATGGTCAAAGACAGGAGGTGGGATACGTGGGTTGGTGTCAGCAATCTTCTTGATCTGATACGGCAGCCGGAGCACCATTTCAGTCAAAAGTTGTGAGTAGGCTTCAAACACATCAGCAGCATGTCCCTAAGGGAAGGAGCAACACAGTATGTCCAAATACCATTCCTTGTACAAAAATCACTTTTTTCTGTTTTAAAGATAAAGACGCCTGCTGTTGTCTGATACCTTGACATATTGGCGCAGGAAGAAAGGGCTCATGTCTGGTGGAGAGGAAGCTGTGTGTGGTCGGAGGAGCTGGCTTGTGGCCACAGGCTCCTCTTCACCCTGTTGGCTCTTCCAGAACTCCAGGAGAGATTTGAGCACGTGGAGACAGTAGTCAATAGCCCCGAGGCTGAGCAAAGCAGTCGCTGTGGCATTCGAAATAAGCGAAGATGACTGCAAGAAAGAAAGAGAGTGCATCTTGCATGTAAGTACAATGTACAAGCAACTTAATGTTAAACATGCTTAAAAAGCTGTCCATGGAGAAATTTTGTCATAGAAAATGATTTGTGTGCAATGCAAGCAGGCACCTTCTGTGAGTACTTTAAGGTGGATTTGAACATTTACCATCATGACATTTATCTGACAACCTTTAGTCTAAATCAGGGAGAACTACATAAAGAAAATAAAGAGGATGTACCTCAGAAGAGGATTTGGAGCCAGATTTCGTTCGAGACATGAAAACGCTGAGCAGTCTCATGATGACCAGGTGAACTTCATTGATGGAGCTACGTTCATTCTTCTTGGACACGTCCTGCAGAGGAATAACATGGATTAAGTAAAACGATGACAGTTTAAAAGCCCAGTTCCTCACAAGGAGACTGTGTTTACCTTCTTGTGCATGCCGAGTTCAGCAATGAGCTGTGCTAGCAGGTCATCCAAGGCACCCTTATCTTTTTCATCCTCGCCATCCAGGTCGGAGGTCAGCATTAGGATGACCTGCATGTAGGGGATGGCTTGAACTCCACCTACATTGTGGAGCTGGGAAAGATGCTGAAGCAAACGCTCCAGTAGCATAAGACGAACCATGTGCAGCCTGACAAGAAACAAATTTGATACAAATGTTCACTTCTGCAACTGAGTTGACCATTTTGGACTGAATGTGATATTCTTTATTATGACTACTGCTCCCCAAAAATAAATGTTTTCTCTCCCCATGGCCATTGACTGTAGAGATATAGTGTCTTCACTGGCAAATGCTTGTTGTCAGTATAATCTTAAACTTTCGTCTTTATCTGAACTCCTGCATTGCTGCCCAATTGCTGACCTGTTGCTTGTGTGGATGTCTCCCTCTGTCTCTCCCTCTCCTTCTGAGCCATCACCTTCCTGCTGGGCTGTAGTGGTGCTGATGGCTCCAGTGCTGGAGCTGACGCTTCCTGGACCTGCAGGGTGGCCCTCCACTGCTGTGTCCCCATATGCACTGCTGCGTCCTGACACTGTACACACAAATTCACACAAAAATGCAACTAAGCAAACTGGAAACATGAAAATATATACTAAGCAAGTGTTATGGTGTTGTTTTAAAAATAAAAATGAAATGAGTCTGTAAAGTCTTATACGGTTATTGTAGATAACAGATACAATACAATTTTAGACACGCATATATAACATTTTGACTATCAGGCTGACACAACTAACACAACATCTCTTATTTAGTTGTGTTTAGGGCCACTGTTGTTTCTCTGCAATCACCCACCACTGTGTTCCCCGGCTACAGAGTCGATTGCAGAACCTCCACTCTCTGAGCCCACACTGCCGCCATGCTCAGCTGGGGAGGTCCGCAGTGTGGAGCCATCAGTAGCAGCTGTGCTGCCCTCATCATCTGATGCCGGGGCTGAAATCATAGCAATAGCTGTAACAGTAAATACACCACGGTCATCTGGCCAGGATACATGATTCTAGTTCGTACTTGTTCACCAACAATGCAATAAAGCATGCAGCACATTCAAACAACCTGATATTCAAGTTTCTGTTCGTGTTGAACAGATTAGGTGGTTAGCTCCAATGTAGCATATTATCACACATGCTGTGAGATATTGAATTTTTTACTTCAAAACTGTAGCAAAGAGAAAAATATTTGAGTGTCTTATGTGAAGTATGTACTAGCCACTGTGACCTTTCAGATCTAAAACCTTCATCCTCATACAACTACGGAGGTGGTCTTGTTACCTGATGCTGTGGTGTCTGAAAGGGTGCCAGCATCCAATGACGAGGAGCTTGGGGCCTGGCCAGACAGGCCAAGGCTCTGAAGGCCAAGAGCACTGCTGCTACTCCCTGAAAACGTCAAGAACATGTACAATATGTTAGCAGCACACACACAAAACACTGCTTGTGTGTGATGTTTATTCTGATATAAGATCTTGTCTATCATTTGAGGTTTACAATAATCAAAAACCAAACTTGACTGATGTTTGAGGATGAATTCAGAAACTACCGTCCGAAAGCATATTTTATATTTCAGTTTCTGGAATGTTACAATACTTAAGTTTCATTTTTGTAATCAGCGTTTAAGCTATATGAAACTATAAAATGTGTTAATTGTGTAGGTGGTATTATCCGTCTTATTATCAATCTAGAACTAATATCAAATTCTCAGTGCTTGCTAGCTGTCTTCAAGTCTTTTTATTTGGGTTGAACATATCTGTGGATGAAACAGTTTGCAACTGTGCAGAACAGATGGGGAGAATGTCTAACTGTGAGGCACTCTCGTTTACCACAGAGTTAATGCTTCATCTTATATATCTTTTGGTTCTTGACCTTGTTGATCCTGCTGAAGGCTCAGAGCAATGGCCAGCTCTACCATAGTCTCATCATCTGCATCAGGAGGAATGTCCAGCATGGGGGGGAAACCCTCAGCTCCAGCCAGCAGAGCCTCCAGAGGAGATGGGTTTCCATTGTTGACATTCTCTGCCGTCTCCAGGACCATGGACTCTGACTGTAGTAGAGAGAAAAACAAAGGTGTTATTATTTCTCCAACACACAGCTTAAGATAAACCAGGTTCTTACTAAGAGTTATATTTTAAGCTTCATATGCCAGGGAAATAATAACAAAGTTGACTATTATGTTCATATATTATTTGTATGCGAGTTGTCTGCCCACCTCTCAAAATGTTAACAATGTAACAGTAATGTCAAATATCACGCATAGACTTAATTGGCCCTCTTTACTCACCACCATTTCAAAGTCACCATGGTCCACTTCATTCTGTTCCTGACTCTCCTGTCTACCCTCTTCTCCTCCAGTCAGCACTGACGACTGCATTTTGTCATCTGCATCATCGTCATCATCATCATCCTTGTCTCCTGATAAAGGAAATCAACCAACATGTATTAGAGATCTAGACCAACTTGTGGTCACAAGAGCCTCATAACAGGTTTAAATTCTTTGTTTAGACATCGTTTGTTTTACTACACAGAACAGGCATGAGTTGTGTGCACTGAAAAACCTCTTGAAACTGTAATTGTCCTAATGCTTTGTAACAATACACATTCATAACTCATATTTTAATACTTCAAAATCACCTAGAAAAACTCAAACACAGCTTTGTATACAGCTGGTGCAAACTTACCCATGGGTGTGTTGGAGCGTGGGGGAGATGGAAGGGTCACATGGCGCCGTTTGTTTCTTGGTCGAAGCACTCTGATCAGAGCCTGCTTACAAGCGAAGCTCACAGCTGTGTCCTGCATTGGTACAAATACACTTTAGTTACCTGATGAGAGCCTGTATGCTGACTTTAACTTAAAGCAACACATGTAACAGTTCCTATTCTAACTGTGAGATATAATTATGCCAAATAATTTACTGATCCTCAAAATCCTGATTATAAATAGCCTTATACAGTCTTGCATGAGCAAACTATCAATATGATGGTAATCAGAATGTTACAGCGGAAACAGCCATGCTCCACAAAAATGGTAAATTTGTTTATTCACAAAGTTTGGCAAATCACAAGACCATTTGGTAGCGATGCCGATTTATATCTATTCACATGCTTTAATACTAGGGCTGGGTATCACCAGGTACCTCGCGATACGATACTATCACGATATTTTGCCCATGATAACGATAATATCACGATACAGCGATTCTGCGATAATCGATATATTGCAAGAAATTTCATCCATGATACATCACGATATCTGTGTCAATGAAGAAATTCAGAATTTATTGACAGCACTGAATCCGTTTCACAGGAATAACAAAACATTGTCAATCAATTTCACACAAATGACAGCCAAGTAAACAGAGTATATTGCACAGTGTCTCTTCTTAACACACACACTGACTACAACTATCATTAAATATCTATATGTGTGGGTTTCGAAACTACTTAAACCATTTTTTAAATTTTATTTGGTTGTATACCTATGTTTGAATAAAGATAAAGCTTTATTCAAAGCTTTATCTTTGAAACTTTATAAACAATTATATCATGTTTCCAGCTTTATCACTGGAAACATGATATAATTTACATGTATTAAATAGGGGTGTGCCAAAATATCGATACTACGATATATCGCGATATTTCGTCTTGAGGTACGTTATCGATACACTGGTGCCGAATATCAATATTAAAAAATGTAAAAAAAAATATATATATATTTTATTTATTTATTTATTTATTTTTGGCCCACCACCTCCACCCAAAAAAAAAAAATTAAAAAAAAAAAAAATATATATTTTTTTTACATTTTTTAATATCGATATTCGGCACCAGTGTATCGATAACGTACCTCAAGACGAAATATCGCGATATATCGTAGTATTGATATTTTGGCACACCCCTATTTAATACATGTAAATTATATCATGTTTCCAGTGATCAACAGAAGTACTATACTTACTGGGCACAGTAACATTTGCATGTAGATTTTGGAGGCTACATTGATGTAATCCAGTTCACAGGTGCAGTATGCATGGATGATATCCACCAAGGCATTTACTGTCGCTTCCACATGAGTGAGGCCTAACATGGATGACAAGAAAACAAATTCACATCATTTTCATCTAGATGTAAAGAAATCATTTACTTTCAGCCAGTATCAATTATGTGTAAATGTTCCACATAACATTTAAATGTAAGCTGATGACCAATCATGTCACATTACTTATAACTTGGACCCATTTTTCACATGCAGTCAATGTAATTACCTGGCAGACAAGCAGGAGCGAGGAAAGCGTTCTTTGGTTTCAGGGCATGGAGCTTCCAGAAGTTATTCAATAGCTGAGTGATGAAATTACAGCTTTCACCTTCCACGTGTTTTTGCCCGTCCTCTGGCATTTCTGGGTAAGGAAGAGAAGAACATGAAGTATTAATTGAAAAATTGGAGGTTATTTAGCTCTTAAATCATTTAGAAACACCAACAACAGTTGTTCCGAAAAATATATTTTTGAATGTCTGTTAACAACAAGTGGGTAACGATATAAATGACGTACACACAAACTGATATTCAACATTTGTCACCCGACAAGCATCTTACCAGAGTCATGGTGTAACGACTTTGTTTCTGTGAAATGCACCAAGTTGTTGGGTCTCATGATTGCAATGGAGCGGGCAGTGATCACGAGCCTCTGAAAGACATCAGGGTCGAGCTCCCTCCCGTCACGGCTGCAGCTATTCAGACACTGTACTGCGTTACTCAGCAAGGACTGATCCTGATGACACATAAACATTGCATTAGTTCTTCATAAGTGATGTATGTATGTATAGGATGAGCACAACATTTAACACCTAAAAAAGTATGGTGTGGTTTCTGAACAAACTTTATTTACACATTTTGCGGTTGATAGGTGATTAACGAGAACCAACGCTTTTTCTGCACTGCCAGCTCCACAATATTCCCATACATTGCCAAACAATCATGTTGGCTTACTTCCTTCATAAAGATTCAACAGTCTAACATTTATGCCACTGTGATCTGGTTCGCCACTTTCCCTGACTTACTAAATGTCCCTTACTGGCTTAAAAGTACTAAATGTACTGGACGACTGAAAACTGTTATCAACATGATACCAAATGTAACATTTAATCCTTCACTTAAAGTAATTTGCACTTATTTTGCTGGGCCTATTACAACACGACATGCATGGAGAATGTTCTCACTTTAGTCTGGTCCATTTTGTTTTTTACCTTATGGTTGTGGTAGGCAGTTCGACTAGTGTGCAGGCTGGCAAGAAGCCCTTTGGTTTGCTGTTGCACACCAGCAGGGGTTGGCATGGACAGGAGTAGAGTTGCCAACTCCAGCGCTGCAGCCTTATTCTTTTCCTACACACAGTTAAGACATGAGGTCAACAATGTTCCCTAAAGGGAAGCAAGTTTAACACAGGGTTTTTCACTCAAATATATTATTAAATCTCCATCTATTTACCTTTTCACTGGAGGAACCTACTGCAAAGCAGCTTTCCAAAGCCTCAAGGGAGCTGACTACCAACCTGAAATTGACAAAGAAGATCAACAATGCTTCTACTGCAGCTTTCTCCTTAAATCAACCAAAGAGCAAATCTTAACCTTTTGTGCTGATCTAAATGCCAAAACAACACTGAATGCAAGAATAGGAAAAAATGTTGCTATTGTACAAGTGTGGCAATGATGCATGGCATGTTCACAGTCTCAAGCATGGACACACAAACTGGCACACATGCACAAAACCATACAAACAAGCAGAGAAAGGGCAGTTACTAACCGGTCCAAGGTTGATAAGGACTCAGTTTCACAACTTTTTATTGTATTTTTGGGAGCAAAAGAAAAAGAAACAAAAACAAAGTGTGAGGATCACAGAAAGAAACAAGTGAAATTAAATGATTCAGTTGAACATAAGAGAAGCATGCAAGAAAAGATGACATCACGATAGCCATGCACTAAATACTCTACCGAGAACCTAACCCCCATTGATAGATAGATAGATAGATAGATAGATAGATAGAATTACTTTAATGATTCCAGACTGGGAAATTATTTAGAACTTCAAGATTGACCCCTACAACTCCTGCTGTATCACTGGACTCATGAAGGATAAAGATATGGCAGGAGTGTGTGATATGGATAAAATGTGTTACATTTAACCAAAATATGAATATTAAATTCAAAAACTTCTATTAATATCATATCATTATTTAGCTGGAAAAAAAAAATTAAAAGATAAAAAAAAAGGAAACAGGAATGTTAGCTAAAGATATTACACGGTATCAAAAGAACAGAAGTAGCCAGTTGAAAGTCAAAGAAATGGTTACACTATCTCATCAGATCATGAGTGTGGTTAATTTAACGACAGAGGATTGAGAGGTGTAAATGCCAACAACTTGTGTTGAACTTCTGAAGCCTTAAGTGGAAAGCCCATACCTCTCCAGCACACTGCCACTGGTGGTGGTAGGGGTGGCGATGTCTCCATCAGAGGTGCCATTGCCCTGGTTCAGGTTGGGACTGCAGACATTGTTAACCGACGCAGAGGAGAAGTCCTCTGGGGGATCCTCAGGCCAGCCAAACTGCTCCTTGGTTTTTCCATAGATCTTGATTGAATCAAGCATGGTGACTCCAGCTGGGTCAACAGACGCTCCAACTTTAAAATGAACAGAAGCATGAAACAGTGTGCTTTAGTGTTACCCATTTAGTTAAATCCTTATATCAAGAAACTACAACAATGACTAGAATGATTTCTTAAGTAATAGGTAATCCACACGATTGGCTATTACTAGCAGTGACAAAATACCCACTCATTAACACTAAGGTATAATCATCTCTTGCTCTTACTAAATATAGACAGCTTCTTGTCAGCCTGCAGTGCCTCCTCTCGGGTGAAGGGAAAATCAAACCAGCGGGCTCTCGTCAGGTTTATCTGCATGGTGCGTCCAAAGACCTCCACGTAGGAGGGAGCCCTCTCAATGGCCTGAGTGCCCACCTGCACCCGCATGCCAGTCATCACCATTGAACTGTTGTTGTTGACTGCCTCCACTGTGAATCCCCCAGGCTAGAAGGAAAAAAACAGATTCATTTCTTTGTTCACGATAGCCTATACTAGCCATAGCCATAAAACACACACGAATGTCTGACAGTAGCAATTCATCAGAGAGGTAATTTACACCTTTTCCAACAGCGAATGATGACAAAATGTTCCTACCTTTGTGTTGGCGACATACATCCCAGTAGAGTTGAGCCTGTGTTTGATCTGCTGTCCATTGTAGACCTGCAACAAGTCATTGCCCCCAAACTCCACCTCCGTCAGCTGCTGGTTGTGCTCAAAGAAGTCCACTGGGAACGTCACCTGACTGGAAGTTCGGGTGGCTAAAAAGTAAAATCATTACATTAAAATCTGACAATTTCACCCAAGATACAGCCTCAGCAAGCCCTTATTTTTCTGTTTCTGATTGTATCAATTAGTCTACTGTGTACCGAGAATCATACTGAGAACATATGTTTACAGAAATTTCAATCAGAATTGTGAATAAACAGCCACTTGAGACAAAAATGTCAGGCATACTTAAATACATAATACTTAAATTACACCATTAATTATTATACTTAATTGGCCTCAAACTCACTAGTAGCTGCTGCTTTGCGCTTGCGGACAGGCTTCATGATACTGATGCCACAGCTGGGCTGCAGAGAGGGCTGGAGCCAGTAAGAGGTGTTGTCAACATTGGCCATGTAGATTCGCAGGCTTCCGTCCTCACAGAGAAGAATCATGGTTGTGCGCTGTTGTTCATTACTGGCAGTGTGTCGGATTGCTACCATATCTTGAATCTGCGAAACAGAGAAAATTATTGAATGAATACCTTAAGAATATAGCTGAGTTTTACATATGTGAACTAAAGAACAAGATGGCAACCGCAGTTCTATTCACTATGTTCTCCTAGGTACCGTTTCCTGTCATTGCAGTACGTGGTTCTTACCTTTGCTTTGGCTGGCAGAGTTTTAATCTCTTGGATGAGGAAGGTGTCAGGCTTGACCATGATGACAAGTGGTATGCCTGTTGTCTGCTGCACGCAGCACACCAGGCCTGGGTGGTTCATGACCTCAGACCATTGGCACAGAGCAGGCGACATCTTACTGCTGCTACCATTGGAGCTAAAGAGTGCAGGAGGACAAGAAAAAGAGATGGAGACACAAGTCAGCTCTTCCAGTTACCCATTACATTACTATGATCCAGTGCAGGCAAGTGAAGAGACCATATATGGTGTGGTGGAAGTGTTACCCTTTGACGTTGATAGGGGAACAGCCTCTGCACTTCTGTGGTGCTGCGGCTCACTGTAGCAGCGAAGGACTTCCCCTGGCTGTAGCTGAAGAAAAGCATCTGAAGCACATGGGAGTAATACACCGACACACCACCACCGGCTACCTGCCCGTTGCTATCCTGGAGTCACAAAGAAAGATTTCACTTTAATATTGCTGTCTGCCATTCAGCATTTTCAAGACACATCAAGTGATTGAAGTGATCACACGTGATACCATTCTGTGGGTATAATTCAATTACCTTGATGTACATCTTGCTTACCTTCAAGTCTTCATGGGTTATCTCCAATACATTTGTGACATAGAAAGGGCCATGTTGGGCACTGCTTGATTCATCCATGAGCTGGGTGTACATGTAACCTGCTGAAGACATGATGGCGATAACACTCTTCCCCTCTTCATTGAAAAGGAAAGTTGCATCACGGATCTTGGAACTTGGGAGCAGGAAGTAATACATGGGACTCAGGGCATCCACTGACAAGTCATAGATCTGTTTAGCAAAGAAGAAAAAAGACAAGTTACAGAGTGTGTTTTTTTTTTTTTACATGCAAAAAGCAGCAACTGCCTTCCCAATTCAATAGATAGATTTTAATCAAACCACTAATAATCGGTTAACACCAAGTTATGCACAAGATATCCTTTTCTTAAAACATACCTTGACAAAGTCAGCAGTGATGATGGCAAGTTCTGTTTGCGAGCCTGGTAACCAGATGGCTTTGATGATGAAGTTGCCAGTTGCCAGTTGTGGGTGCAACACCAGATGGTCAGAGACAGAGCCTGTGCTGCTGAATGTCAAAACGTGGCAGTCCTGGGAAAAAATAAACGTACGACAAACACAAAACAGTCAAATACCAATTTCCAATTAGCAGCATTTTGTCTAAAAACGTACCTCTAAATTTACTTAGCTAACATTGGCATGAATAGCTACCCTGAATTCTAACATGGTTAATTTTGTTTTGAAGTTTTATCCCAAGCAAAATAACTACATTACTGGCTGTATTGTTTTCAGTCTATAGGTTTAGACAGGCTTTTTCAAAGCAGATGGTTTTCTGACCTTGAGGCCACACACAGCCAGGTAATCTTCATTACAAGGGTTGCCCGTGAGACTGAGGACAGTGAAAGGGACTGGAGCAGAGGCCAGTCGGGTCAGTGTCAACTTCCTCTTGCTTGAGTCAGCCTGTTTCAGGAGGGTGGACAGCTGCAGAACTGTTATCTATTGAGAAGGAGAAAAAAATGGTTTGCAACAAAGTAAATAGAAATACACATCAAAGGGTGTAGAAAAAACTTTATTCAAAATGTATGTTATACGTTTAAATCATTCATGTTAAAATCTGTCCGACATATTGTTTTTACCGTATGGAACGATGTGATGATTAACTCAACAATGTCTGCTTTAATTTGAAAGAATCTGCAACCATACAGCATGTGTCGCTTTGTTTGATGATGTTGCTCTATTCTATAAATCCAGTCATTGAGGTATATCTAAAACCTAACATACATAAATTAAACTGTGTACATCAAGTAAAGATCTATATAAAATCCACTAAAGCTTTTAATATTTTCTTATTTTTGTATAATAACAGTATTATCATTATTGGACTTAGCTTACTGGTTCGTGAATCTTACCTTCCCCTTTTCATGGCTGACTGCAAGGTGCTGGCGGCGGCCGTGGGGTGAAGAGAGGACACACATGGCAACACGACGCAAGACGTGTGCACTAATGAGCTGGCGTATAGTCTGTCCCTGGTCACCACTGTAGTTCATCCTTACATTCTCAAAAGCCCCTTCTTGAGAGCCAAGTGTGGGCACCTGATGAAAGCAATTGAATATGTACAATTTAGTTTCTAATAGTGTTTACATAATACTATATATGTGATTTGTAATCACCAAATGACACAGGTCTTCATACCATTAACTGGTCCGTCATCTCCACAGTTTTGTCCTGAGTATGCAGTTCATTGAGGGCTTGCTGAGCTCGGCTGCTGCTTCCCACTGCTGATGCCTGCTGGAAGTTTGTCTGGATAGCTTCCATGAGAAACATTAGCATCTCCAGTATGACCGCTGCAGTGGATGATCCCATCTGTTGAGAAGAAGAAAGAGACAAAAGTTAAACTATGTGAAGGGAGTGTAGTGTAGCTATATAAAAGAACTACAATACCAGAGAAGAAATGCAATGATTCAAAGTCATTTGAGCTGTGCTTTTTAGCATAAAAAGACTCATAGCCAGATACATAGACTTGATGATTAAACCAGAATAGATAAACATATTTTCTCTCACCACTTGGGCTAGCAACTCTTCCTGGCAGCCCTCAATGCTCTTGCACACACTGCTCTTCTTAGGTCTGTCTTCATCACCAGGTTTGCCATCACAGATAGTGACCTTGCTCTTGTCAGAGGGTGAGGCATTCTGGTGGCGGATAGCACTGTCAGGCATACGCAGTTCACTCTGGAATGCAGAGGACTCCTTCAGAGTGGAGCCCATGCCGCTGCTGGGGCTGCGTTTGACCAAAGCCTGTGAATAGTATGACGCAAAGGAGAGCAGTGAGAAGAGAAACATTGTTGATATTTGCATGCATACATGTCTGAATGTGGCAACACATCAAACTCTTCTTTACAGTTAGGATAACCTGCTTTTGCTTTTCTAGCTCCTCCACATTGTGGAGTAAATAGTCAAAAGGAAGGTCAGACAGATTGTGCTGGATGGAGGCGCACTTTATCTAAACTGCCTGCAAAGGCACACAAAATTCAAGGTCCATCTTTAACTGTATTTTAATTTTTGCATGCCAATACCATATACTTTCACTTCGTTATCAATTTGAACAAAACTACTATGAACCATTATAATCAGACTGACAAAAAATTAAACAGAAATAAACTGAAGATAAAATGTAGTTGATGGTTTGTTCAACATCACATGCACATTCAAAAATCCATCACATAAAGATTAACTAGGAAAGCTGGCCTTTTCAACGTAATGTTGACAACAGACATTCATAACATGATTTTTCTCATGTTCTGGCCACATGTGTGGGCTAGCTATAACCCTGACCAAATGAAATGACGGGATGGAAGTCAATGGGGGAATGACTTGCAAGCCAAAGTTACCGCTGTTGTTCTCTTCCCATGATGACCTGAGGTATTCGGTCTCACCTGGCAGCTGCCATCCTCTTTGGCACCGCAGTCACAGAAGAAAGAGCCATATTTGGCATAGGAGATCTCATGGTCTTTGTGACAGACCTTGGCGCACACTGTGCACACACCTACCCCATCCACCATCTTACAGGTGTGACAGTGGTACCTGCAGAACGAAAAGGACCAGGACAGGACTGTGTAGTATATCAACAATTTAGTCACGACAGAATTTCACCTACATACTTCTACATACAGGCACTTTTACATGCAAACAAATATAACCACAGTCCAGAGTTAACATAACAAAAACCTTCCGGATGCTGCTTCCAGGTTTGGTAAGAAAAAACTGAGCGGTTTAATGATTATTGAGTGAGTTTCAATAGTTGGCTTGACACCAAACTCATTAGAACAACATAAACACACTGCTAACAGAAAATATTCCACCAACACAATGACTTACTTTCCCCCTTTCAGCTACATAAAGCTAATCTATGATAAAAACAAACTTATGCCAACAGTGTGAATTTGCCCCTGTTGTTTCAATGAGCCCACACAAATTCCATTTTTTTTCTTTGTTTTAATCTACAGTATGTGGGATCTTTATATTAATAGATTTTGCTCCTTATTCTGAGTTATGAAAGGGTTACTGTGTGCCAAACCGATTTTAAGGTAAACAAGTCCTCTAGTTTAAACTCAAACACGTGTGATTCACTAAAAATCCATTGACTTGATCATGATTAAAAGAAAGAAATAACATCTGGCCTTTTTCAAGGACAAAACTAAAATCGCAGGGAATAATTAACTTTTCTTTACCAATGCTGGTTCATGAACTCCTTCTGGGTAATGGTGAAGGTGCAGAGTTTGTTGCAGAGGGAGTCTTCATCCTATTAAACATTGACAAACATGTTAGGATGGATTGTTCCATGGAGTATGAGTATGACAGTTTCATCACTGAAATATCTCGAAGTGAAAATCAAATAACTCAGCTGATTGACTCTAAGAATGGCTATATAAATCATATATGATTAAAATGAAACTTATTTTTTGGTTAAAAACTAGGAGCCAAGACACACTTTCCCTCCAGTAAAATTCTAGCAGGAAAACAAAGATTAAAAAAGCTTTCTAGGTCAGGTGGCCTGGACCAGGGCCCGTATTCACAAAGACTTTTATCTTAACGCTAGGAGTACTCCTAAATCAGACTAAAAGTTTTTATGTAGGACTAGTTTCTTAAAAGTAATTCACAAAGCCGCTGAGACCTACTTTTAGTTATGAAAAAGTGAACCCCTAAACTAGAAGTAACTCTCTGTTGCTATGGATGACGTCAATTTATAAGGATGCACTTAGAAGCGCTGATTGGTTGTTGAGTGACAGGGCAGCCCATTGAAAAGTCATTTAGGCTACGCAATGCATGAAGTGAAAATAAGGAAGTTGCCTACAAGCCTATGACAAAGCCTATTAAAAGATATTGGATAAATAAATTTATTTATGACGAGAATTAAATGCACAACCCCCCGCGTCAATCGCGTCAGTGGTGTACAGCGTGCTGGGGTCAGACACTAGTATAACTGGTGTTGAGGGTCCATCCGATATCGTTTTAATAATTCCCTGTCATTTAGCATCTCCAAAACATTCGGTTGTGGATTGACTGCAGCCATTTTGGGACTTTTTATGACTAGGTCTTAGCGAGTTAGGAGTCCTCTGGACTACTTCAAAGGTCTCCCAGACCAGGTGCTACTTTTAGGCCTAAAATGTTTTGTGAATAACTCTTATTTTCAAAAATTAGGAGTCCTAAACTTACGACTGACACGGCCATTATTTTTAGGAGTTGCTCCTAAATTCGCCTTTTAGGAGCAACTTTTAGCCTTAAGATTCTTTGTGAATACGGGCCCTGGTCATCAGGTCTTTGTTGTATAACAATATGACTTTTGTATTATACTATACTTCACATTTACAAAACAAGGCTCGGTATAAGGATAGACAAAGGGATAAGATCTCACAGAGTCCTCTGCTTGGGAATCATCCTCCTCTGGTGCAAGCTCCTCCACCCAGTCAGAGTCTACTTCCATCGCCTTCTCTTCTCCCTCCATCAGCAATGCCGAGGTTCCTTGGCCACTGCCTTGCCGCAAGGCGTTCATCACATCAGCCAGATAGGAAATAATGTGGCATGAGCATTCCAGCATGCTGGCGTGCTGTTATCAAGGAACAGGTGCACATCAATGACTTGATGGTTAATGGTTAAAATGCCTAATGTGCCAGCGTTTAAACTGGTGCAATATACTGATAATATGAAAACGTACCTTTCCTTGGGATAAGTTTGTGCTCACTTTTTCCACGACATTCTTCTGTGTTAAATACTTTTTGCTGCAGAGAAATTTTTTTAAAGAATATTCAGAAATTTAAGACCATATAGATGCCTGAAAGTGTAGATTAAATCAGGTAAAGGCAAGTCTGTGAAACTGATTTCTTACCATCTGGTCAGCCAGTCAATAGCTGCCCTGTGCAGTTGCAAGTGGCCAGCTCCCTGTCCAGCACTGGCCAGTGTGGCCATGATGACCATGAGCTCAGGGAATCCTGTACCATCACCATTAGCCAGCATGTCTGTTGCCATAGGAATGAGTGTGCTGAGGAGGACAGTGCACACTCCTTCGCCCACCTGGCTGTTGTCACGCACAATATGTGTGGTAAGCACCTGCAGGAGCTGTCGGTTTTCCTGCACTATTTCCAGCTGCTCAGAGTCCTTTGGTGGGGTGGCCGTCATGCGTGTCAGCCAGGACTGCAGTCGAGAGGGCTCTACACAGGCCAGCTGAGCCAGCGAGCCGCAGAGACACAACAAGCTGGGGTTTGGGTTCTTCTCCGCTGGGTACGACAGCAAAGTGACATTTAGACTTGCAGTTAAAAGATTTATGATTTGATTTTTGACACTTTCAAGGCATCAGTGTGCTTCAAATGTGCTTACTGGACCATTGAATCTTGTCTGAAAATCCCTCACCCACACCTTTCTGACATCAGTCTCACTGCCCCCTATAACTTTCCAAAACAGAGGATCAGACAAGTACGCTACCTTTACACAGCAACTGATCAAGTGTTCAGTAGTAAGAATGCAAGGGTTGAACTTCTTTTTTAAGTGCTTCTGTCACTTGTCATGTACAATTGCAAGCAATTGCAAACTATATGCAAACCTTTGATAAGACTGTCTTAAAATGTGTGGCTTTCTTCCACTTTTTCCACTTTATCATCTCTAACCCCTGTCTGACGGCAGGCTTTTTACTCTGCCTTCAAATGTGGCCATTCAGAACTGCATCTTACACTACAGGCAACAATTTGTGTGGACCAGTCCATTTAAAGCATACCTTAACCTTCAGATAAGAATTTCTTTTTTTTTTTTTAAAGACTTTTTTGGCATAGACACCTTTATTAAGCAGTAGACAGAAAGGAAATATGGGAGAGAGAGGGGGATGTGACATGCAGCAAAGGACCTCCGGCCGGAATCGAACCGGGGTCGGCTGCGTTTATGGCATGCGCTCCAACCACTGCGTGCCCAGATAAGAATTTTTTATTGAAATCACAGCTGTAAACTTACTTAGCTGGAAAAGCTTGGTGAAGAATTTCAGCACCCTGTTGCAGAACTTTGCAGACAGATTTTCATTGGCTGTTGCCATCATAATCTGAACAAGTTCACCACTGGAAAAAAGAGCACAACAAAAGTGAGACAGCAGTATATACAGGGATCGTACACATTTTTCAAGGTCAAATTCAAGCACTTTTCAAGCACTTTTAAGGGTATTTTACAAAATTTTCCAGCACCTTATCGCTACAGGAATATATATACTCATGATTATTTTTTTCCACTTTTTATCTCAATTATGTGCATTGCATTATGCTGTAAACATCTAAAATGATGTTTCATGATAGCAAAAACTTTAGAAATTAAAGGAGAACTCAAAGTTTTATCCAAAAAAAGGGAAGCCACTTGGCGTTCTTCAGGTACACTTGCCCCGGGACAAAAAGAGACCTGAGAGCATCTTGTACTTTTCTTTTTTGACGTAAACTTTTATAAGCTTTTCGCTTATTCATCAAAGTTTATTAATATTGAACATCTCATCAGTCCAAATTGCATCAAATTCACCTTCTCGTCAGCCATCCTTCTCTGCTGTTACCAGGCTGCATTGTGTGATGATACACAGACTGATTTTATTTCTCCTTGTAATAAGAAAACTATCCAGTCTGATCCCAATGTTGCCAAGACAGAGTTATAATTTCAAGCACTTAAACTAAAATCCAAGCACTTTTCAGACCTTGAAAACACAACGTTGAAATTCAAGCACTTTCAAGGATTTCAAGCACCCGTACGAACCCTGTATATATGTGTAATAATGTAGCTGATTGTATCAGCTGAGCAGATACCTGAATGAAAAGAACTCTTCCATGGCTTTACGGACTTGACTGCTCTCAAGCTGCTTTTCAAGGTACTGGAGGCATTCCTCGAGGACCGACTCATCCAAACCACTGAAGAAATTGGATTTAAGTTTGATAAGAGCAGTGAGATCAAACAAAACAATACATGTGTAGGCTAGCAAACAAATACATTATGTTAAACTAGGCTAAAAGCTGTACAATGGGGCCTTATTCTTTAGCAGCGCAAATGTCACTATTACACAGTGTTCTTATCAAATGTTAATATTAAATATAATATTTAATGCAAGATTAATTATTATGTCACACACGGCATACCTGTTGGGGTCTGAATGATTGGCAATGATGTTGTAACAGCCGGTCACCAAACGTTCGTAGATGCGGGCCAGGAAGGCGTCCGACTCTGAGGGGCCGAGGATGCGCTCCAGTGAGGTACTGCTGATCTCAGCCACACTCTCTGTGCTGCTCTCCAGGAGGAGGGGCAACAAAGTGCGCACAACCTGCGAAGGATTCAGCTCCTCTGTGCTGAGGAGACAGACATGCAGAATTATTGACTGATGATTACAGTGTACTCATGAATACATTCTATCACATAATGTTGGTTATATGTATAATGATTTTTTATTAGGAATGGACAAGCACTTACACAATGAGGTCGCCCGTGAGGCGAACCAAAGAGAGTAGGATGTGTTTAAGGGAAGAAGCCAGAGGCAAGGACTGACAACTCAGTGTGCCCAGGTGAGCTGCTTGGATGGCACTGATGTAGCTCTCTGATGGAATGGTATCATTGGCAAACGCATTTCGCTGAGAAGAAAAAAACAAAACAAAAAAAACACAACAATAAGTAAAATTGTTTTTTAATTAAATACTATGTAGGGCTGGACAATAACGGTTCAAACTTATCTTCTGAATGTACACATTAATAATGAGCAAATTCAGAAATATGATTATTAGAAAAAGAAAAAACAAGAAATAACAACAATCACACTGAAATAAATAATATAGTTGTTCTGAATACAGCTTCTTAGCCAAAGTCAGAGTGTGAGGATGTACCAATTTGATCTTGTCAGAATTGTTCTAGGTGTCGATGACACAAAAAGCTTACATACACACATTGTCTTATGCTGTACAGATTATAAAGCCACTTGAGGCAAATTGTGATACTTGGCTATATAAATAAAAATCGCCTTCACTTTACATTATCCTTCAAGATAGACCCATAGTTAATGACTCTTTACGAGCCCACTGTTAAAAAAAATAAGAAAAGGTAAATGGTGAGTAGACCCCATTTATAAAGTTTAACAGAACAATAAGCAACAACTGTGTTAACATACCCATGAGCCAATGTTAGGGAATTCATTGGTGTGGATGCTATTCCAAGTCTCACATATAGTCTGCACAGCCGATGGCAAGTTTTGCATGATACTATGACCTGTGAATTTAAAAAGATTCAGGTTAAAACAGTGAATGAACCAAAATGTTGTGAAATTGTAAAATACTGTTTTACTCTTGAGTAAACTTTTCACACACCCAGCAGGTTGGCCTTGCAGCGGGTGGATCCAATGGACAGAACTGCAGCATAACCTTGGAGCTTGGCATCTGTGAGCTTGTTCTCTCCTTCCTCTGGGATGTTCATCAGTAGGTAAGACCTGGTTATGACAAGCAAGGTTTAATAATTTGATTAGGACAGATAAAAGATTTACAGCTTAAGCATCATTTTTTTATGACAGGTTTAAGGATTTGAGGCACATTTAAACGTTAACACAAACAGTTGAATATTCATAGAAAAAAACACAATTTTTTGCATCTAACTATTGTAAAATACTGTTTTTCCTGTTTACACTGTACTCATGAATCAAAGAGGCAGAATCCAGGATCTACAGTTCAGGCAACGACTGATTCTTTCCCATGCCACTGCTACTACAGTCTGGCAACTGAGCAAGATTTGTTTATGTAATGACCATTCCTCCTTTTTTATGCTGCTTGCTACTCTCAAGGAAGTCATTCAAGAAACAAAAAAACTTGCTAGGCATAATGCTCAACCTAGGTAAGCTTGTCTGATGTTCAGTGTTAAGTCAAGCACCGAAATTAGACTGATCCTGTTCTCACCTTGTAAAGGCTGTGTAAACATCAGTGAGCTGTAGTGTGGCAGGCAGTAGGTTCTTTGTGATCTCAGATGACTTGTGGGTATCTGCCTCAATGGCAACCTTGGACAAATGCTCATCTAGGGAAACCTGCACTTTAGAGATAACTGCATCCAGTGTATAGATGGCTTGTAGAGAGGGTAACTGATGAAGTGGAAGGATGACATTTGGGTCCACACTTGAGAAGGTGGAAATCTGCAACAGAAACAAGTTGTCACACAGTGTCACTTCTGTTCAGAGTTTTCTGTGGACGACAATCAACAGGTCAATATTGAGTATACTTTAATCTATACCTGTCTGGCAATGTATTCCTCTGCTAGCTCCACATCATATTTCACAGTGCTGCACTTGGCAGCTGTCATCTCAACCAGAGTGGCTGCTTGGTCTGCTTTCATTCCCTGCTTCACCAGGTGTTCCTGTCAGTGATGATATTGGCATAGTCATACATCAAAAAATACAAAGGAGGAAAAGACTTTTATCATATTACTGGATTAAGGACACAGTTTGGTATGTTGTGTAAATCAGACCTCAAGAAGAAAATCAATTCAATAATGCAAATCTACATCAAGTTAAAACAGATTTGTTTGACAATGAGTACAATACTCACACATTTGGAACATATTAATAATTCATCAATCATAACCAATTACATTTACATTTGGCATGACACAACATCAAATGTTATATTTATTAAATTCATTTATTTTGGCAAATTTTTAAGACTTTCATGTCAGAACAGACCTTGATCCAATTCACGTAGGTAGACACCCGGAGACGTGAGGACCATCGCAGTGTGTGCAGGATGTCGCTCTCACTGGGATCGCTGCAGCCATTCTTTAGTTGTTCCATGTAGGCTTTTGAAGGTGGTAAAACGCCTAGGATCCTCCACAGAATCAGGAAGTAGTACTGAAGGGAGCATGCCTCCTGTGCAAGGTGACAAACAATCATACTGATTTCTAAACCTGCACTCAGTTCATTTCAGGGCTACTTTTAATTAAAACAGGCTTAGAATAGGCTCTCAAAACCAAACAAGAAGAATACTTAATCATGAAGGTGCATCATTGGTAAATTTAGCCTGTTTAGACAATGTATTGTTTGTTCATGAGGTATGTTCTCACCGTAGGAGTGATGGGCTTGTTATCCTGTCTTCTTGCTGTGTCAAACTCAGAGCCTGCGACCAGGAGTGAGATGAGCCACGCATACAGGTCATCATATTTAACAGCTCCATTGAACAGCTTAGGAAAGACCTACCAGGGGGGGAAATTATATTTCAATACAGTGAAGCACAAGGGTGGTACATATGTATCCAAGTATTTATTCATTCAAGGTCAAAGTCTCACCTTGCTGTCCAGTCTGCTGATGTCATCTTCAGATGCCTCAGGGGACAGAACGCAGTAGAATTTGGGCTGCACATTTGAATCTAGTTTAAAAGTTTGAAAAACATGAAAATAGAAAATTATTTTCTCATCTAGCGCCAGCGTTGCTACATCCTCTTCATTGTTAAGAAATAAGAATATGGACAATATGAAATATGAGTGTGAAAGCTGCTGAGGTTCTATATTCCTAATTGTTCAATTTTCATGATTAACATTTCCACAAAAACAGTCCCTGCAACTGGTGACTTTTTTTACCTACTGTCTGGCTCGGCTCAGTGGGTAAAAAAATTATTTCCTTCACTTGGTCTTACCAGCTGAACAGTGTTTGGCCCAGTTCTCCTCCACCTCTTTGAATCCATAGTAGAGTGGGAGACTGCTGCGTTTGCCACCTTCCTGAACAGAACCTGGCCCAGTGGATGGTGGTGTCAGGAGGTTATACTGTACCTATAGAGATCATTTACGGTGAAGAGAGACAATTTGCTGTCATTACATGGCATTAGAATAATTACTGTAATTCTACTTAGTTTGGCTGTAATGTCCCTCCTCTAGTTGGGTTGATCAAATCAAAATCACTCTTAACAAGTTTAATATAGAAATATGTGAATCTGTGGTTTTCTCAAGATATGAAGCTATTAGTTGCTCAGAAGAAATTCATTTGCGGGGAGTATTTTACTTGATATCTTTAAAAATAACATGCATAACAAAATGGATAGAATCACACCTGCATATGCAGTTTATCAACAGAATGAGACAATCAGCATTTGAAAACAAGCAATTAACCTGTTCGAAAAGGTACAAGGGAGCCTTGGAGTAATGACGTAGCAGGTAGTCAAACACCAGACACAGGCGAGCCAGGTTGAGGGGCACTGCCTTCAGCTGGGAGTCTCTGCTCTGTGCAACTTCTGTGATGGCCTGAGTAACCTGGGTCAGGACTGACCGTCGACCACGCTCCGACAGATTGTGAAAAAGGAGCAGTAGGAGTTGGAGGTGTTCCACATTTAGGTCATCTTCTCCGTGAACAGAACTCTGGATGGTGTGTTGCTTCAAAGTTCCCAAAAACCTATGAGAGCAGGAAGATAGCAGAAAGGACACATTGATTAAAAGGGGTAAACAAAGCAGAGCATTTTCTGTGAGCACTCCAGTTCCAGTTGATATTTTTCCATTGTCAGTTTAGTCTATCATACCTTGAGTAAAACATTGTGTAGCAACAATGGTAACCAACAATCCCGGTGTTATGCGTGACAGAATCATGCGAAAATTGACAATTTAACCCAGTCCACTGTACATGTGAACCAGATGAGAAGTGCAAAGGTTGCCATACCTTTCCCAGACTTTCATACACTCGGGCACATCTGGTTCTCCTTGCACACTGGCTTTGTGCTGCCATATTAGGAGCAGTCTGGAGAGGACTGATAATGACTGAGGGTGAATATACAGAGGCCAGGGACCCTCTGAAAAGGGTGCAACACCTAACTGCTGAAGAAGGGTGCTCTGGGAAAGACAAAAGATACAATATTAAGTTTGTGACATTGAATAAACAATTCAAAAATAAAATGCTCATGATTAGAAGTTAATTGCAGAGATTTTGGAAGATGGTGATTAAGATAATGGAATTCCTCTTACCTGCAGGGCAGGGGATGGAAGATCTGATGTTACGAGGGTGTGGTTGAAGTGATACAGAGCTAAAGAAAACACTTCATCTGAGGAGCCTGAGGAGAAGCAAATGCATTAAACTAAGCAGCATGAATTGTAATTACTGGCCATCATCATCATTAGCTAACAAAATTAAATTAGACAAAATACTGAAATCAGTTGCATAAAAGAAGACATTTTTTTCCAGGCATACCTTTGACATCTTTGTCTACGTCTTTGATAATGCTGGCTAGAGTAGCCATGTGTTGCTCTGTAAGAGACACACTCAGGTAGTTGCGGATGAAGTTGTTCCTGGACTTGAGCATTGAGGTGGTGATGAAGTTCAGAATACTGGAAGCTAAACTAAGGAACTACAGAAACAAACAATTTTGAGTTGCAGGGTTATCACAAAAAAAAGAAAAACTTTGTAAGCTATGAGAGGCTTAATGAAAAGTAAGCTAGCATTCTAAAAAATAAAAAAAATATACAGGTGCTCTTTACTCTGGACTTCATGACGCAAAATTACACGGGTATACAAAAATGAGCCCTCACCAGTTCTGGGTCTTTACGTCCAGCTAAAATGTTTCCATTCTCGCTTGGATTCTGCTTGCTGGGGCTCTTCAGTCTGGGAGATGTCTCCAGAGGTGGTGGTGGGGGAGGGGGTGGTGGAGCGACTTTGTCTTTGGTGGGTGAAATGGTCTCTTCAAACCAAAGCCCCAAGATTGGTTCACTGTCATCATCTGCAGAAAAAGATAAATAATTTATAATATTTCTGGGTGGAGGTGACAAATATCCCAAGACTTACAATATATTTGTGAAGTGGCAGTGGTGTCATCAAAGATGTACAAAGCTTCAAACTAGTGCATGACACCTACAACACTGTGCAGGCGGTGGACAACAGCCAAAGACTGCAATAAATAGTGAACATATAGTGACGTCCTGTTGGTGAATATCCACTTAAAGATTACTACAGAATTTTCCTTCTGATAATACTTTTCTCAAAAGACATGACGGTAAGGCCCATGTGTTAATTTTCCCATTTCTCAAGTGCACTTCAAATTAAAACAGTTAGTGACAATGACAGAGGTCATCCCTATGTCACTGAAAAGCAGGTCAACATCCTGAATGTCTAATGAAAAAACAACAGTCTGAAGTGAATTCATTTAATTGACTATGTAAATCACTTTAGTTGCTCTGAACCAGTGGGAATATAACGATAATGTGCCCAATCAACATTCAGGCAGTTACATTCAGTAATGTCTGAAGTAACGAAAGAAAAGTTGGAATCAAAATTATATCTTATCATCTTCGAGCATATACAGAGATAAACTAAATCTTGGAGACCAAGACGACATGTTGAGTGTCTCTTCTACAGACATCTAACAACAGGTTTCTTTGGTTAGCTGCCACAGAAGGTTTCAATACCCCTCGGAGCTGGCGAGCATTTTATCATAGACCACTTTGATTCCATGTCTAAATGTTTGATTGAACAGAGAAAGAAGAACTCTGAAAGTGGGATTTTAGTATTTGGTGAGAGCGATCTGCAAGACTTTTAGTTAACCCTCACAACACATTTGGGTTAAATGAGTGTATCGGGGATCCTTATCTGCCACCTGATCCAATTTTGCTCTGCTCCGTTCCGCATTGAAGTACAAGACATGCCAGTGTATGCGATTATATGACCATGTAGTCATTTATCAATTTTCCTATGGTTTTCTGCTACGGAGGATACTGGTACCACTACTTTGTGCTCTCACATAGTGTCACAGGTAGTTCACCATGAGCATTCAAGTCACAAAGCACCACTGAGGTTTAGATCTGGCAGCCCAGTCACTGCTTTTGCTGGCCAAGTGACTGGCAACACACTGAACTCTCACACATATCCTTGTGAGTCAAAAAGGCTACTTTTTCAGTAACTGTGAATCAATAAACTATATTCTAGCAGCATTATGATCAGACATGAAAAGAATCTCATTGCAGACATAACCAGTTTAATTATCTACAGATTCAAATCAAATACAAATCCAGGAATTACTTTTGTTAAAAAGAATATCACTTTAAGTTGATATTCACATGTGCATGCAACATACAAACATCATAACTTTTCAAGTGACAGCAAGACATAGCACCTTTGTTTAAGCCCATACTCTACAAGCAACTGTATTGTATCATACTCAAGAATAATACCACTGTTTTGACATGGTTCCTACATTATTTTTGTACTGAGGACCTTTTCAGACATGTGTGACAAGTTATGCAATGACAAGATGTAAGAAGAAGATGATGACAGAAGAAAAAATGAACAGGATCTTAGATAGGGGTAGGTGACTTGATCACAAAGTCATCACAACAATTTTAAAATACTCACCTTTTTTGACAATTTACTAAAAAAAGTAAATTTAACTTTGACAACAGTCTAACAACTAGAGGTGTGCATTAAATTAAGACAGGACAAGACAGGGGCACAGACTGGATGACAAAGGATCGATGTGCTCTTAAAAGCACCTGGGGTAAACCTTTACTCAGCTTACCAAGACGATCCAAATTTAGTCGGCCAGTCACTGGAAACATTGATATCAAGAACTGTTCTATTCACCACCCAGCTCTGATGTAAGGTTTGAATGCTTTTAAAATCACAGTACCCACATGTCAACACCACTGGTATTATCCTTTGAACCACACTGAGCCACAGATGAACCTCTTTGACAAAACATTCAAATTTAACTCATGTCAATTTCCGTGGAAAAAACCTTTCAGACTAGGGGTTGTTTTGCTGAAGCCTCTCCATCTGTGGCTCTGTCTTTTTCTAAGCTATTAGGGCCGCAGCTCAGAGCCTAAATTGTGAGACAAACAATAACAAATGAATCTAGGACAGTGAAGTGGACATAAAGTCTTTGACCTGAGGACAGAAAACTGCTGACCTGAGACACAAGCTGCACTTGTCTTCTCCTGTCTTCTCTCTGCTGAAATAGTAGACACTGTCAACTACACTGTCATTGTGTGATGAAGGGAGAAAAATTCAAATTACATTACTGTGTGAATGTGTTTGTGTATACCGTTCTCACCGCTGCCATAACCTGACTGATCCACTGACAGCACACCTGGTTCACTGCTCACTGATACAGCTCAGAACTGACAATAGCCCCTCCGTAAAATGTCTCAAGTCCTTTTTGACTTTTTGCACTTGTTAGCAATGCTGTACAGAATAGTGTTTGTATTGTTTGTTCCAAAGTAAAGATTATGTCTAACCAACAGCCAGAGGTATGATATTTTCTTGTTTTGCCAACCTAAAGCTTCATAATCGAGCATGAACTTTGGGTTTAAAGTCTTTCTGCTGTGATATTTTGCTTATATTCAGAATGATAAATTACCTTGACTGCTGTCCTCCTCTGTACTGCTGAAATCATCCTCATAGTAGGTGTTTGAATCAGTAGAAGCGCTGGCATCACTGCTGACTGAGCCCTTCCTCTGGCGCTGGAGAACACAAGCCTGGTGGAAGTGAAAACAAGAACAGTCTTAATAAATCATCCTTTTCGATCTTTCACATTCTTTTCAAACTCCATTTTATGAAAAAGCAGCATGTAGTTGACAAAAACACCAACACTGACATGGAATTCAGCAAATATAGTTGTGTACTGCAATGACTGAACCTTTTTGTAGGAAGTAGAGAGCAGGTTGAACAGGAGATTGGTCAGAGGCACAGAGTCGATGAGCCTTTGGACCCTCTGGATGGAAGTGCTCTGTGCCATGATGTTGAGTTCAGCTGGTGGACCATCACTTGCCCAACCCTGCAGGTGGACAGAGGGAATAATTGGAATGAGGAAACATGGTTTATTTAAAACACAATTTAAAACATTTCCAATAAGATAATCTTACTGGGCCATTTCTTTTCAACTTTTCTCAACTTTAAGAAAGGATAAAGTAGAATAATTATGTGTACCACAAGACTGAATGATTAATAAATCAATACCGAAAAATATTAATGGCCATTTCTGCACTTATATGATCTGATACAAGTACACAAGTAGTAAAGTAAGAGAAAAGAAAGTTTTGGTTTGTTACATCATTTACCCGATGCAGAGCCTCAACTTGCAGATCCTGGAAAAGCGAAGTCAGAAGTTTGATGGCGTGGTTGGCCAGGATTACTGACAAAACGCCAAACCCTTGGTGACTAAAGAAAAAAGCAAAACAAAAAGAAACTAATCATTTTTCAAGTGAGACATTTTTTCTTAAATTTAATAACATATGCATGAGGATATCATGAGGATATCTATAATAGTCCAATTCTAAATATAGGCCTTTCTTGCGATCAACTGAAGGCTTTGGACTGTCAACATTTCAGAGATATTATTCCAGTAAACACTGTCCACACCTTCATTTATATAAATACAAAACACATGCATAACCAAAAAAGATCAAATGACAAAAGAAACATTATTTCATGTCATTTCCATGGAAGTTACCCTTTGCCAGGACCAAGTTTAGGCGATCCCGCGCCATCCTTGGTGCGCGCAGCAATATCCCGGACACGCAGGGCAGCCAGGGGATCCTTCTCTTTCCCTTTATCCGCCAGAGCAGTGGGGCTCAGGTTAAGAATCAGGTACAGACTGTTCAGAAGGCACCAGGCTCCAAGCAGCTGGAAGTTCTGATAATGCTGTAGTGCACAATTAAGAAAAAACACTTGTACCAAGAATGCAGTTTTCTATAAGCAAAAAAATAACAGTATCATTGACTTAAAGCAACCGTCTGAAGTCTAAGCATAGTCAAAGGTGCCAAAGTAATCCAATTCATATATAAGTGGAGCATAGCACTCAAACAAGGTACTCACCTCTCCTCCAGCTCTACGGGAGTTGCTGATGGCTTGTCCAATCATCTCATAGATCTCCAGCTGTGCCAACACAAATTTTGTTCTTGTTACCATTTTAAAATGTGCAATATCTTGTTAAGGTTTGCACACTTCCAAAGCAGTGATTAAAGATAATAAAAAACTATAAAGAAAGAACTGACACAATTGCAAACATTTGAAAAATAACCTCTAGATTTCTTTGACCCAGTCAAAATACAAATATAACTCCAAAGAAACAAGTAAGTAAGTGAATAAAGTTTCCATGTAGCACCAGACAAAGTCTCATAACTTACATAGGAGCATACACTGAGAATGTTGTACTCATAATACTCACACATTTCTGGACGATCGTGGCTGCATCATTTTCATAGTCCTCCTCTTTCGTCCCAGTGGAGGCAGAGCGAAGCTGCAAGCCGCTACCTACCTGCAGAATGGCCATGCAAGTGGCCACACTCACACCTAAACAGGAAAAAAAGGTTTGTTTTACATTTACCAATCTGACTTTCAACATTATGCAGAGAATTGTTGATAAAATAGGGGAAAGACAAGTAGTGGTTGTTCCACCGAGTGCCAATATATTCATGCTGCATGACGGTATATTAAAACGGTTGTTGTAGAAAAACTTTAAAAAGTATTGCTGACCCAAGTACAATTCCTCCTTGTTTGTTGGAGGTTATTACATTTTGAGTCACTGGAACTTCTAAATCTATTCACCAATAGCGAGTTAACACCTACCAGCATAGAGACAGCTCAAAGCCAGCACCGTCATATCCAGTAATCTTCCTGGTGTCAAGGGTTCCAGTACAGGCAGGGAAAGTGTGTCCAAAGCCATGGTTACGTCTATCACCAGTGAATGAAACCTGGGTACGATGGGTTTTAAAAAGAAAGTTAAAACTTTCCAAACAGATGATAATGCCCCTTCTTAACATAAATTAAATTACACGTAAAACTGTAATTAGAAGATTTTTATCTAATACATAGAATAAGAAAAATACCCATTGCGGACAGCAGTGGCATCAGCCACTGTGGCAGGCATGATAAAGAAAGAGTTGGCTGATACAGCATCCTGGAAACGGTTGATGTAGCGTAGGAAGTAGGGCAGGTTGAGGCACACTCGTAGCAACTTCTCAGACCCACCTAGAAATACAAGTTATGGGATAAATGTGAGATTACAATGCCAAAGGCTTTGGAGCTTTGTATCTTTTAATAATCTATGTAATCTGCCAGAGTTCATCTTTCTTTTACTAATGACGTTGAAAAATCAACACAGGATTCTGTTAAATTACTAGCAAGATATGCTGCAAGGTGATGGGGCTTTACAGTTTTAAAATGGCGTACATCTGTTTTTACACATTAGGTGGCATAAGAAATTGATTACACTAAAATGTCAAATTAACTTTCAATTTGGAAATAATTTAATTTAAAAAATAATGCTGAATGAGTGAATACTTCAATTGGTTGTAGTTAAAAGATAAACAGAAAAGTAACTGGAAAGAAATGTATCTTTCCAATAAACATTTTGGGCTATATACAATATCTGAAGCAATAGTTGATGCATATTAACAAACTGTGGACTTTCTAGCCAGGATAAAACATATACATTAAAATTGGTATGCCATAAAACTTGGTAATAAACCAAACTTATTAATAAACAACAATGTCCTACAGAAAAGCAACAACTACTCACCAAGTTCCTGTAAGCTTGACACATTCTGAGAGACAAAGGCATTTTTCATTTTGGCCTGAATGGCTTGATCTGTGGTTTGGTCATCGCAATCACTCTCAGCCTATAATGGGAGAGGGTTGACAAAAGGTTGAAAGTGAGGTTTTTTTAAAACCACGAATAAACACTGGTAAGAGAAAACAAGTTGTTGTGGTTAACTTCAGCTGTCAGTCACTGATGGCAGTGATGGAGCAAGCAGCTGGAAGGCTATTCTGTAACACTTACCTGCATGTGTGCTGCTGATGGGGAGGCCAGGATGGTGGTAAGGTCGGGGTTAAAAACTGAAGTCAGCTGATTAAAGAAGTTCATTTGTACTTCTTTTTGTCGAAGCTCCGGGTTCACAGCACTGGGCAACTCCTTCTGATCTTCCACTATTAAATGAACAGGACATATTTTTTCTTAGTCACATACAAAAGCTTTGAAGATTTCAAGTTATGAATTACGGCCAATAAATCAATAAATCAAAAAGCAATGACTCATAAATCCTTTGTGTAGGGCCACCATATTCCCAGTTTTTGTAATCACTCCATTTGTTCTTTGTTTAATAAATTAATAATTGTACTACTAGTCATGTTGTGTCAAAATCATTCAATTATTGTTTTCCTTTGGTCCATCTCTTAAAAGGATACTTACCATCTGAAAGGGTCTTGACGGTTTGAGGCAACTTGGCAGATTTCATCATAGCAGTGAAGGTAATGATTTCTGTGCGATCTAGTCTGCTGCAGCCAGTACAAAGTCCTTTTATTAGAAGAATCAGGTGTTTCTGAAGAAAAATAAACAGGATTATTCAATGTAACTTAATTAATAGTTAATACAGTTAATGGTGTCCTTTCAAACAGAAAACTAGCACACATGACCAGAAAAAACAAGCAAATCTAAATAAAATCTTTGAAACACAACAAAAAGGCTGTCGAACAGAAAATATAGTAACAATTTATCCGTGGATAATGAATGTCGAATGTCCATTAAACTGACTAAAATCTTCACAACGCTCTCCCATGCAGTTTGTTTCTCTCACCTGTGATACTGCACATGCCTCGTCTGGGTTCTCCAAGCGCAGCAATGAGAACTCAATCAATACTTTGCATGCTGCAGCAACAGACAGCAGCTGATTTCTCGGTACTGAAAAGACAGAGCAAAAATCATTTGCTGGCTGGAGGAAACACACCCTGTAACATTTAAATATTTTGCTGAATGGCAGTAGTCATTTCTTATCAATCACACTTAAGAGAATATGAATAATACGTACTTTGACCACATACTGTGGTGATGTAGTGTGCAGAGAGTGCCACGAATGATGAGTAGAAAGGCTCATACTGTTTGTCATGGTGAAGGATGTCCGATTCACTGCAAATGACAAGCGCGTTCTCTCATTAAAAACAGTCAAACATGAATTAATTCAAAATTCTTTAAAGCCGTTTGCTCTCTTGAGAGAAGAATGAGGAGACAGACAGACAGTGACATGGTGTTTGTATGGAAAAACTATTAACCTACCAGTGACACCCCCTACAACATTTAACAACAACAACCAGATAACCTCTATGCGAATAATGCTGAACACATGAAGAATGAATAAACATATCTGCAAAAAGTCATTATCAACACTGCACAAATGAGTGAAATGGTGTGACACTGTGTTTTTTACCGTATAACCTTTGGATTGAAACACATTTTTTTAGTTGCTAACTGATGCACAACTATTTAAGTTTCCCAGAGAGGCAACGCCTTTTACAGTTTGCCACATTTCTCAAACAAAAACTGTTTGTTATTAATGAGTGTTAATGTATGTATTCTCACATAAATAACAAGAACAAAGAATTGGTCCTTACTAGTGGAAGTACACCGTCCATTGCCCTCAGGTAAAATAATGCCTGGCTTTGGACAAACCATCTATGCAATATTTTCTGTCGGACAGATCTGTTAGTTTGTCATTGTGGGAAAACCAGTTTGTGTTTAATGACACCATTGAGCTTATCCTGTAAGATATCCTAAAAAATCCTTATAGACCTTTGCAGGGTCCTTAACCATCCTTCAGGCACTAGCACAAACTGACCAAGCCAAATGTCACCTTTTCAGTCGGTGATCTGATTACACACTTCCAGACAGAAGGAAGGCAGTCTGTGTTGGTGGAAACCGACCTGTGCGGCCATGTCACTGTTAGCATTAGTCCTTCACAACCCTGTGTTTTTTCCCCTTAACTATGCTCTGTACACCCAGGAGTTATTCTGCAGTCTACAAGACATCAATCTGCTAAAGTGACTTTACAAATCCAATTTCATGTTCCACACCATGACTATGTACAAAGTAATCACAACAACCAATTCAACTATATACAACAAAAACAGACCCTGATTTTGCAGCTCCCACCTTTCCTTAAACAAGCTCCACAGTACTGCTGACTGGGGCATTTGTTAACTTTTTCCCCCTTACCACAAATGAGCTGCATACTGACAGGGGGAGGAAAGTAAGGGCTCAGTAACACTTTATCCACATGCTTCCACCTGCTGTATGAGCAGTCTACTGAGAAATGTAACAAGGACATTAGGACCAAAACAGCCCCGACTTCTCAAAAACCCCCCTTAAGACTTGATCAATAAAATGTCTCTTTTTTTTCTCATGATCAGGAGGTTGAAAACTCTAATGGTCAATAAAATATTGCAAAAAAAATTTCCACATTAGAAATCGTGGCTAATGAGTTAGCATCAGATCAGTTATAAACAAACCTGTAAACCTGCCCCTTTGGCAGTTTCATCATAAAACGAAACTCACGGGTCTGATAGAAGCATTGCTGTCATATTTGCAGGTTGAGTGTTGCTTCAGGAAATGAAACCTTTAAACATTGCCGGAAGCTCTTCAACTGAATGCCCACAGGGATCAACTGATGTCACCACTGAAAAGGACTGCTGAGTGACATCCTGGATACTGTGAAGGCACTACTGATTTGATAATCACTCCACGGCGGTGTATGCATCGGTAGTTTGCAGGGCTAAATGAGCATTTGCTAGCTAGTTTTACGAGAAAGGTAATGAAAAGTCCCGAGAATTCTTATGCCCGGCTCTCACACCCAAGTCCCCCCTCCGTGACAGGCACTGCACCAGCTCTCTTCAGGACAATGTCGGATTTGATACACTTCTTTAGTATATGATTTAAGTAGGAAGCATCATTATCTTCAAGTTTTCGCTTTACTCACAATAATGTTACATTAACGACGACTCACCACCTCATCAAAATGAGTGCAGAGTAACGTTACAAGGTCCCCGCCTACTTTCAGCCCAACAACCACAGGCATACGGCAGAAAACGTTAAACTGACTGACTGCCGTATTAATCGGCTAATGCATAACTGTTTGTTGACATGCTCAGAGTAGACTGAATGTGACAACCTCGGCACAAAATCCTGTTTAATTCAGGCAACTTAACTTAGCTGACGTAGTCAAATTTCACTATAGCTGGGCCATTTCAACGTTACGAAGGCCCCTTATTTAGCCTGTTGGCTAATGTTTGTGTTAGCTAGCTAATGATGAAGCAAAATTTCTAAACGTTCCCCTGCGACGTCGATTAATGTTTGCGAAGCAACACTCATATATTTACGACCAACGCCCATCTGTTATTAATCGTGGCTTGTTTTAAACAGTTTTACATTGCCAGCCAGGGCAGGCTAAATCGCATTTTGAGTAAGTTAGCTAACGTTAGCGTGTTAGCTAACGTCAGCAACTGACTCGATGCCAGTGCAAGTTAAGCTCAAGTAGCTTGCTAGCCGCTAACGTTAGCTACGAGGGTAATGTTTCCCATCGAACTCAACCGACCAAGCTAAGTTAGCAAGTTAGCCAGTCAGCTCACTCTTGGGTGGACATGGCCAGTATTTGGGCAAATACAGACACGGAATTTATTGACATGTAACCGGTTACCTGTTGATTATAGACCCGATAAGCTGAGGTAGCTCTTTCGTTTCAAAAGCGGTGTACGACGCTGATAAAAGCGGTCGTACTGCCGCTGTCCATTCGTGTTCCCCATCTCCTCCGCTCGACGCCATCTTGAAATCCCATAGAAAAAACTAGCTACTGGAGGTAGAAACTGTGACAGTAAATCGTAGGGGGCGCTCACACTCTGACAACAGTCAGGCCAACATCATCTCATCCCAGTTTTTACTGTCGGTCTCTAAGGAACAGTTTTTCATCCCAGGGTTAATAACAGCTAATAATACAATTCCCAATTTGGTCATTCAGTTGCCAGTTACATTTATGTTCAAATAAAACCAACAGACAGGTCACTTTTGAAAAACAGTTGTTCCCATTGAACTCTGCCGTGAAGCTGTGTTTTTTTAAAATTCTATTGTGTTGATAAAGAAACAAATAGAATGATTCTTATTTTGGCATTCTTGTAATTTTGGTATCTCTGTGTATGAGTGTTTTGCAGACTGGACTATTTCTTTCCAATTTGAGAAATTAATAATACTGACCGCACTGCAAACTGGACTATTCAGGTCCAATATAATGTAAGCCGTGTGAGAATTTATTCAGGCCATAAACAGCATCCTCTCTAGTAATATAACATAATTTAAGACCGCCACCAAGCAAAACAGTCTAGTCACCTTTATCACTAGATTTCAGGCAGCTTTAACAAATCATATTCAGGTAAGGAAGAAAGTCTTGCGTTCAGTCTCAAACTCAAATTTTACACTTGTGTCTGCATAGAAATAGATGTAACTGGACCAGTTCATCTAGGACAAAAGGCTATTTCATTTCGCCACATTATTATGATTTAGTTAAACATGTGTTAGATATATATTCTGCAGCCTGATCACGGCATTACATTTATCAAGGCTGTGTACCTGTCTGACCGGTAGGGGGCAGCACCTCTCAGTCACGAGACAAACATGTAAGACAGTCAACTTCCGACTTCCTCCTTCTGTTGGAGAGCTAGCCCAAAGCTACTACTGCAATGGCAAAGCTAATTTTGTTGTGTTTGAAATTTGTGACTTTATGTGGCTCTATCGGGGCTGTGTTCGAGGATCAAGTAGGCAAATTTGACTGGTAAGAGGAATCTAGAGAATGATAAAATGTGAAGGATATTGAGAGCCATGTTTTAATGTGGAGATGCTTATGCTAACACCTGTCACAGCCACTAGCTGCGACCCGGTGTGTTTGGGGTGGACTTTGAAAGAACAGGCCAAAAGACATAAAAATGAATCAAAAACATTGTATTTACTTGCTTAAAATAAGTGTTGCTACCTTGTTCACAGTTTCTCGTTTGTCTTTAGCAAACCATAGGTCACATAAGATCAATTAGTTATTGTAAATGTGATTGAAATGATTCAATGGATTTTGGCCAACATCAATAATCCGTCCACCAATATTTTCTTCCTTTTTATTTCGGCTGTGTGACACATCACTGCCGTTTGAGATCATTCCTGTATTGATAAAGGCATTTGAATTTGACAGAAGTATAAACGAAGTTGTTGACTTTCTGACAGCTTCTTCTCTTACTTGTGATTCACAGGAGGCAGCAATATGTCGGCAAGGTTCGCTTCTCCCATTTCGACACACATGTGCAGTCATCCAAAAAGGTGCTTGTGGCAACAGAGAATAATGTTTTTGCTGCACTAAACACCAGGACTGGAGACCTCTGTGAGTATTGTGTCTGTGTATTGTTACAGAAAGGTGATCTGTCTCTCAGAAGAAACACTGTGTTCCTATAATAATTGTTTATTCAATGACTGTTACAGTCTGGAGACATGTGGATAAGACTGGGCCAGAGGGCAGCATTGACGCCCTTCTGCAACATGGACAAGGTGAGGTTTATCATTGTGTTTGAGCGTACAGAGATTTGATTTCCCTTATTAAAACCAGATCAGTCCTTAAACTGTTCTTGTCTCCTAGATGCGGTGCTTGTAGTTGGTAATGGCCGCCTGCTGCGGTCCTGGGATATAAATGTTGGTGGTTTGAACTGGGAGATCGTGCTTGACTCTGGCAGGTGATTGATCCTCGACTGACAGTCGTTAAGTTTAAAACTGTCTTCAATTTGATCACGTGTTGACCACTTTTGTTGTACATTTTAGTTTCCAGGCCGCATGTTTAAGTGGACAGCAGGACAACGTAAAACACGTGGCTGTTTTGAAGAAAACTGTCATCTCTCTCCATTACCTTTCTAATGGTCATCAAAAGTGGATAGAGAATCTTCCAGAAAGGCAAGTTGATTGTTTTTTGGCACTGGGTGAACATTTAACCCCCCCCCCCCCCCTTTTTTTTTTTTTTGTCTCTGTACTTTTATTATGAGCTGTCTCTGTTAACAAAGCACCTCAACCGACATTAAAAATGCCCCCTAGACATATTGTTTTTCCCCTAAAAAGTTCAGATTGTAAAGATTACATCTGCTCGTCCGTCATTAAAAAAAAATTTCGTACTGGACCACAGTTGATTCCAAACTAGTTGTAATGTCACACATCATACTTGTAGGTATACGCCTTAAAATCACATTTAAGATGAGGACAGACACACTTTCCCCCATCAGATGAATGTGAAAACTGTCCTCTAGTGTCAAACTTTGCTCATACATCACTCTGCACAATGAAATAACAGTAAGCAAAACACATGTTTGAATGGTGTTGGGACTAAAAGTATTTTCGTTTGCTTGAATTCTTTCGTAGAAAGTACTGTCTACATTCTAAGATGCTGGTAGTAGTTTGTAGTATATATTTGGGGGAGTAACGGTACGTTTCAAAAAAGGTAATGGAAATGTTATACATTTATATACATATAATATATAACAGCTGTCCATTTTTTTGTCTCGACAGTGAAACGGTGGATTACCAGGCTGTGTATTCTGGTGGAAATGGTGAAGTGTATGCACTGGGAGTTGTTCCCCATTCCCACATTGCTATTGTGGTTTACAGTGCAGATGATGGAGAGATAATCAAACAGGTAATCGATATTTATAGTCACAGTATAAAATATGTAAATACTGTGTAGAATGTGATTGTTAATACTGAATAGAAAAATACAATTCATTGAAATGCATCCGGTAAAATAAACCATTGTTTCAAATATGCTTATTAAATTCCACTTTCTGATTTGTTTGTGTTGTCCTCAGGTATCGGTTGAAGCTCCATGGCTGTCAAACATCCAGGGCAGCTGTGCAGTGATCAGCCAGGGGATGTTGACATGCGTGGACCCTGCTGCTGTGTCCCTGTACATGCTGGACTTGCACGCAGAGTCACAGATGACCCAGGTCCCCCTGCAGGTACCCCCCAGAATAAACTGAAAGCTCTTTTTAAATTCCAATTTATATCTATTGTTTAGGTTTGGTTCAGCTTCAATTTCGGTCTCGTTTCATTTCTCTATCTACACAATGGAACTGTGTCTTTTTATACCTTCACTATGTGCTATCATTTGTCTCCCTCTAGTCGCTAGGACTTGAAGTCGTCCCCGGCTTTCGTCCAGTTCTGGTGTCCACGCAGCCCAACCCGGCCCAGCAGCCGCTGTCAGAGTTCTTTGTTCAGCTCGGGCCTGAAAACTATGTGCTCCTCCAGCTCAACAATGGGCAAATAGTCACACTGAGGGATTTCAAGCCTGTAAGTAACTGTTACTCTATCTTTAATTCTCTCTCATGCTCAGTTCAAATTCTGACAATTAAAATCCAAACCAGTTATCATATTGTAATATTTGCCATCCAAAAATGTAAGGGTTCAAATGTTAATGATGCCTTTTGTGTTGATTCGCAGGCCATGCTGGTTTCGTTTGTGACCGCTGGAGAGAAGACCGTTGCTGCTGTCATGTCACCCAAGAATAAAACTGTGAGTTAATGTAAAGTCTTGCTTTCAGATTAGTATTAGTGTGTGGTTTCCATTGTGCTTACTATAGTTGTATCCTTTTGTGTTTGAGGTGCGATTCAATTGTTGATTTTGATGAATAGATAAAAGTTGTATTAGCCTGGCTTTTTATGTAGCTGCTTGGAAACAAAGTTAGATCAATCTGATACAGTTTGAGCTGAATTCAAAAACTTTTTTCATAAGTCAAATGAAAATGATCATTTTTTAACCACTGTGACTATAATATAATTATCTCTTTTGTTCCCTATAGGCATGTAGTATCAACCTTTTTAGTGCGGAAACTGGACGCAGACTTCTAGACACAACAATGATTTACAGTTTGGATCCTAATGTTGGGAAACCAGAGAAGGTGAGTCTAACCCATGTGTTCCAATACCTGTACTACCATACTATTTAGTATGCCAGAAAAATATTTAGTATGTCCCAGTATGAAGTATGTGAAATACAATATCAAAAGTACCTGGATGTCCTACTACATCCGGTCATATTTTGCAGTATGCAATCCCAGCATGCTTTTCTGGCTGTTCTCACCCACAATCTTCTGTTCAGCGGTGCGTCACACAAATATAAACAAAGGCTAGAGAGCACAAACGGCAAAAACAGCTCATTTTACAGAATGCCGAACATGGCAATGACAGATTAGAGCACATTTGAGTGTCGATATGCTCTTTTTACTCCAAAGTTCGTGCTAAGGCTGCAATGGATATTGGAGCAAGAGGTTCAAAGTTTAAAGCATGCTGTCATGACAAAGTAGTGTGTCCCAATTGTATCCATACTGCATGCAACACCTAAGATTCTTCCAGGGTATTCTTCATCTCAGTTGATATCTGGCTGGTCAAGTCCACAAAGGTATGATGATTAATACAGTTACTTTCTGAACAAATCACTCTAGTTTGGGAGAAGGCAGGGAGGAGGTGAAACATTAGTACAATTGCTGGTAACCATTTAATTGTTAAAATTGCAAAAGTTGCCTCTAATAAGAAATGAGTGGGGAAATTTACCTTCTAATAAAACTGGAAGGGAGCTGTCTAAAACGGCAAATGATGTCACTAATTCAGTGGTTATGAGAGGGAAACACCGTTGTAAATATTAGACCATCAGCCAGCAGGATCACAAAAGTTAAGACATCTTATAACAATTTTCATTTTGTAATCTAGGTTCTTTTTATTCTGTCTTCCAGCTGTACGTACAGGCGTTCCTCAAGAAAGACGACGCTGTCGGCTACAGGGTCATGGTGCACTCGGAGGACCATGCACTCTCGTTTCTGCAACAGCCAGGTACGGGTGGGAAAACAGGAAGCTTTGCTAGTGCTGGGAAAGAGTGCGTAGATTGTGTAGTACAGTACAGTTCAGTATGTGCTTCTGTCTACTACAGTGCCTTTTTTTATTCTACCTCCGGGGGGCGCCAAAGTAAGAATCTGCAGTTTGTGGGTTGTCGGATATTACATGGAATTTACAGCAGTAAACTACTAACAGACACACTAATTTATGTGTCACTGTGTTTACTGTTGAATGAGTACATATTTCCAAAGTGCAAAGAGACTAGTGAGCCATGTCTCGCCTCATGATAACATTTGGGTATTCCACTTCTTAATCATCACAAATACTGCCAACATCTGACCACTGCATGGAGCACGAACAGGCTCTCGGTTTTTCATAATGCTCACATAATCTCGTCCTTTCCACTAGCATGAAAGGAGAGAGAGAAAAAAAAACGTCGTAATTTATGGAAAGCGTCAACACAAACTGCATACTGTGACAGGGTGTGGAAAGTGGAATGAATGATTGCAGAACAATAATGACTCTTGTTTTTCCAGGGCGTGTAATGTGGACAAGAGAGGAGGCCCTGTCAGATGTGGTGACAATGGAAATGGTGGATCTGCCTCTCACAGGAACGCAGGCCGAGCTGGAGGGAGAATTTGGCAAAAAAGCCGGTAAATGTCAACCCAGAATCCTATTGCATTTCTACGACCAATCTCTGCTCTGGATTAATATTCAGTATTTCGTCTATTATTTTCTGCCTGTTTAGTCGCTCTATAATTTTCTCGTGGGTTCTAGAAACTTGGGGCTTGTGGGGTGGCTGTCGCTCAGGAAGTAGAGCAGGTCACCCAGCAATCAGAAGGTTAGCTGCATGTCAAAGTATCCTTGAGCAAGATACTGAAACCCAAATTGCTCCTGATGAGCAAGTTCGCACCTTGCATGGCAGCCTCTGCCGTGGCTGTATGAATGTGTGGGTGAATGTGTGAATGTGACAAATGTTGTAGTGCTCCGAGCAGTCCCTAGGGGTAGTTTGTCAAGTTGTCTCATCATTTTGTGATTTCCACTAATGTAGAACTAATAATCAAGTCCACCAGATTGTTGCTTTTACTTAAATCCTTATTTATCCTTATTTGTTTACCTGGGACCGGTAAAAATAATTCTATTCTATTTCAACTGCTTAGCAAGTGCATTTAATCCTCAGCATTGTAGCTTTCTTATCTTTGAGTTTGCAACAGGTGTTGGCTTAACTGTTTCTTGGGTGTGTTCGATTGGTTGCTTTTGGCTTCACTGTCTTTTTGTTTTTGTCCTGTTTTTATCGCTGCTCTTGGATTCAGCCATTCAAGGTAATACTTTTCTTCAGTAAGCTTGACTAATGGGTCTGAATGTTCAGATCTCCTGTTTTTGACTGACAATCCACTGGACCTGTTGTTTAGGCACCCCCAACTCCCATTGCTTGATTTCACTTTTAGTCATATTATATTTCTACAAAGCCAATTGTGTTCCAGTCTTGTTCTTTGTTGCACTTTTTACACATTGATGTGGTAAATAAGCTACTGAGCAAGTATTAATTTTATTGCCATCTATGTTTTTACACCTACAATGATATACAAGGTTTGTGAGGTACACCTGTGATTTGCTTGCCAAGACAATACTACAATTTCCACCACAAGAAACATCTAATAAGCTCACATGAAATTCTATCTGCCTAAATCATCTAAAGTTTCTATCATCTAAAGTGTGAATTGAATCCACTGGAAGTCATTAATCAGCGTCTGTGTTCTCACTGTGGTGTGTCTAGACGGTCTGATGTCGATGGTGCTGAAGAGGCTGTCCTCTCAGCTCATCTTGCTACAGGCCTGGATCGCCCACCTCTGGAAGCTGTTCTACGATGCCCGGAAGCCGCGCAGTCAGGTTAAAAACGACGTGACCATCGAGAACCTATCCAGAGATGAGTTCAACTTGCAGAAGATGATGGTTATGGTCACTGCGTCTGGGAAGGTACGAGACTTAAGCTTTCACTTCTAATTTAGCTACTGTTTGGGAGTGTTTTGGAAGAGATGAGCTTTGCTGCACACTTGTGGTCAAACTAAACTGTTTTGTCTATGGTCAGGCAGGCCCAAAGTCAAGTGAAACACTAACAAACAGATTCCAGCAGGAGTCTCTGAAAGTTTATCCTCTCCTTTTTTCTTTCTTAAGCTCTTTGGGATTGACAGCAAGACGGGCAGTATTTTATGGAAGCACTACCTGGAAGACGTTCCTTCGAATGCAGCCTTCAAACTTATGGTGCAGCGGACCACTGCACACTTCCCTCATCCACCACAGTGCTCACTGATCATCAAAGACAAGGTATTCAAAAAATGGGGGCTCTAGGCTGGGTGGTTAAAGATCTTCGGGGCGGAGGTCAGTTTCAGTATCATGTGGGCCAGAGAAACATAAGTAAAGGAGATAATTATGAAATCAGCAGTTCAGTTTGTCCTTCATGCCGTTGCTTATTTCACCAACAAGAAACCAGTTCTGTTCCAGTAAACACATAAGTTCAGAGCATTTGGGGGATTTTGACCCACTTGGTTCGAAACCTGAAAAAAAATGGCATCTTATATTTGACCTGAGGTACGGACCAAAGTGACCTTGTCATAGCATGGTGTAGTTGTAGTTCTAAAACCTGGAAATTACTTTTCCAGGTTTTAGTTATCTTTTACATCTGGTTCCCCGGTCCGAGTTTTTGAATAGATTTTCAATTAAATGCCCCAAGTATGGTCTATGGTTACCACAGGTTTAAGATATCTATACATCTTGTTCTTTGACATAAAGTACATCATTAAATGTCTCACAATTTCATTAAAATGATCTAATGGGTTGTTGTGGCTAAAGTGGCTAAATAAATCCAATTTAAAAAATCCGAGAGGCTGTTTGTGCAGGGAACCAGGACAATGCTGACTCTAGCTTACAAAAATACTGTCATTATACTTGTACTTTGTACTTTTCTGTCATTTATAATATTTTCTTTTCAATTTAAGGACACGGGCCTGGCCACACTCCATGTATTTAATCCCATCTTTGGAAAGAAAAGTCACGTCACTCCACCTGCTCTGCCTCAGCCCATCCTTCAGTCACTCATGCTGCCTCTCATGGACCAGGATTATGCAAAAGTCTTACTTCTTGTTGATGACCAGTACAAGGTCAGTGGCACACTATAAACCTCCTCACCCATGAGATTAATGGTCTGTATACACTGATAGAGACACAGACATAACCAGTCTCAAAGCCATTATTCCTCTGCATCCTCACTCATCAGAGCAATATCTTTTAGATTTTTGATTCTGCCTCTCTGTCCACATAATCTACACCCGTGATCACCGTACGATCGTGTAGATTTTAATTGTTGTGGTATTTGTAAAGGGTGAGTGATAACTGTAACCTAGATATTATTAGTAAACATTATTTTGCTTTCCACAGGTGTCTGCATTTCCCTCTACAAAGAATGTGCTACAGCAGCTCCAGGAGATGGCCTCATCCATATTCTTTTTTCTTATTGACTCCAGCCAGGGAAGACTTTCTGGCTACAGGTTACGAACGGCAAGTGAACTATTTCAAGGGCCTTCGACTTTCAGGGCTCTTGCATTTTAGACAAGTTTTACAGAGCTGCCAACAGTTTGTAATTGTATTAACATTTTTATTCCATAATTAACGGAACACTTCCACATTAATGAAAAGGCATTAAAGAATGCTCAAATGTATTTTACTTTACAGTGCTTAATCAATAAAGTGCCATTTTTAAGGGTTGGAGAAGAGTTTCTCTGAGTTTGAGGGAACTCAATAGAGCACTCTACTTTAAATGTTAGAAGCAAATGGATATGCGCAATAATGCTCAAAATATTCTGAGAGTGAACATTGTAGCCAGAGGTCTGTTTATTGATCGTATTCTACCATAAAATGGTACGAAAGTCACAGATGACTTATTGGATGTTTTTGTGTGCTCAGGACTTGTCGACTGAGCTGATCTGGGAGGTCGTCATCCCGACAGAGGTGCAGAAGATTGTTTCAGTCAAAGGGAAAAGGCCCAATGAGCATGTGCACTCCCAGGGCAGAGTGATGGGAGACCGGAGCGTCCTCTATAAGGTATGATGACTTACACCAAAATCCTTACTAACACTGGTTTGGAAGAGTGTTGAGAAAGTCGGAAAATTCTATCATTGCCTTTATTGATGCTAGAATTGGTAAATGTTGTCTCGACTTGTCTCATTCCCACCTCAGTCAGAGAATCATTTCCCGTCCTCTGATGTAGGCTGAAAACTCATTTTTCCAAGAAATACCATCACATCATTGTGTCACTGTTTCCCCAGTGATTCATCCCCCCTCTCCGCCACTGACTCTAAATAAGAGTAAATTATTTTTTTTCTCTTACACTTTCTTACTGTAGATCCTGCTTCTAATCTTTGCCCGTCGAGGCTTTGTTGGGACAGCGACGTTCATTACAACGCTCCAGTATCAAAAGTGTTCGAAGGAATGAACAACATACTAGTATCTTTCCCATTCTTTAAGCTGTTTATCAGAGGGGGTGGAAAAAGACTTTTGAAGGCAACACTTGAGGGAAAGGGGGTCGCCAAAATCATTAGTATTCATCCAGTAGGGACTAAGAATATCCAATCATCTGTCCAGTAAGTCCTGAGATACCCTGCTCTGGATCAACTGATGAAACAATGTTTTAGGGCCCTCACATTTTTACTCATGATGTTCTCATTTCTAGTGTCTCATCTTATCACAGACAGCTAATCAGTGAAATAGTCCTTAAAAACCATGTTTGTCTTAGGAAATAAAGATGAGCTACAATATTAACATTCTTGATTTGATGTATTAGTGAATGGCAGGGAAACATGCATATGACTACAAAGTGGTGTTGGCCACGAATATTTAACCTTGATCAAGATGCTGAATCGCATTTCGTGTCATTTTATGCAGTACCTGAACCCCAATCTACTCGCTTTGGTGACCGAGAGCACAGACCAGCATCAAGAGCGAAGCTTCATTGGGATCATCCTGATTGATGGCGTGACTGGTCGCATCATCCACGAGGCTGTTCAGAGAAAGGCCAAAGGACCGGTGCATGTAGTGCACTCTGAAAACTGGGTGGTGGTGAGTATTGGGAACTAGAAATTAAATCATTTTAAATTATTTTGCTGCTTTTTGTTTGACTTTAGTAAGAATGGTGTTGGCTCGTTGCTGCTGTCAGTGACTTCCCACACCCTGTCACTAAGTGATCTCACTCCTGAATATGTCCCCCCTGCCTCTGTTCGACTGCAGTACGAATACTGGAGCACCAAGTCTCGCAGGAACGAGTTCTCTGTCATTGAGCTGTACGAGGGGATGGAGCTCTACAACAGCACCGTTTTCAGCTCACTGGATCGGCCACATGCTCCTCAGGTGCTTCAGCAGTCTTACATTTTCCCCTCCGCCATTTCTACAATGGAGGCCACACTGACGGAGAAGGGCATCACCAGCCGCCATCTGCTCAGTAAGTTTCAGTGAGGTTCGGTCTGACCTGGTCGCCAATGAATTTATCTTATAAACAAACGGGTCTATTCAACATTGTTCAGCTTGCTGCCCTTTTTAAAATCTGTTTCCTTGGGTTTTATTTGTCACAGTTGGCTTGCCATCTGGAGGGATTTTGTCATTGCCCAAGATGTTCCTTGACCCTCGGAGGCCAGAAATGGTATCTGAGCAGAGCCGGTGAGTCCTTCAGTCAGCTTTGGTTTAAATTTTTTTTTATTTAAGTCTCAATATCTAACTTGTTGACTTGATCTCCAGCGAAGAGAACCTGATACCTTATGCGCCAGAGTTGCTGATCCGTACAGAGTGGTTTATCAACTACAATCAGACGGTATCAAGAGTGCGAGGAATTTACACTGCCCCTTCTGGACTGGAGTCAACCTGCCTGGTGAGTCAAATCACTGACTAATTTGTTATGTTAGGTAGGCAGGCATTTGTTGTTTTAACAATTGTTGCTGTAATTAAAAATGTTCTGACAGAATGATGTCTTGGGGAAAAAAAAATAATTCTTGAATAATGCAACCATGTGTCAGACTTATTTCCTAATTTTCCATCTTTGGTGTTTGTCTTTTGAAATCTTTAAGGATCTTGATTTCCAGTCCCATTACTACATGATATTTCCTTGTTACTTAAGGATAAACACCCACTGGCTCAGAGTTTAGGATATAGTAGCTCCAAAGACGAGACTCAGAACCAGCTTTTTGGCCAGGCATGTGCCCACATTCAAGGACTTTGACTCCACTTAAACATAATTTACAGGAAAGGTTACAGAGATTTAAGAAGTTCAGAATGGGTATTACAAACCCAGCACTCATGTAGACATCCCAGCCTCATTAAACACATGTACCAAAACAAAAGACATGTCCTGTATATCGTGTTATTAATTAATATGATCTAGTTTTGTATGTTTGTTTTTAGTTACGCAAACTTTCCTCCAGTAAGTTAGAACTCAAGAGGCTTCTTGGAGGAGAGGTGAAATGTCTTCAAGAAACTAATACAGCACTTATAAGTACCATGACCCTGATGACTTGGAACCTTCATCAACATCTTAGTTAACTGTAATAATCTTAGTCTATATACAAGTTTCTTTAAATCATAAACAATAAAAATGGTGCTAAGAAATAAATATTTAATGGATACACATAAAAGGGGGTGATTATGTCGTGTATTTAGTTTTGAGTACCCAGAACAGAGATTTATTGTGACAATAAATCTGTCACAGATTCTAAAAAATGGTCAGAATTAGCCAGAAATACTTCAGTCTATCCAGAACAGATTCAGGCAACACATTGTTTATCTCCTTAAAGTAAATGTAAATATGATGGTGTTACTTTTCCCCTTAGGTGGTGGCATATGGTCTGGACATCTACCAGACGCGGGTCTATCCCTCGAAGCAGTTCGACGTACTAAAAGACGACTACGACTACATGCTGATCAGTAGCGTTCTCTTCGCCCTTTTCTTTGCCACCATGATCAGCAAACGCCTGGCAGAAGTCAAACTGCTAAACCGGGCCTGGCGGTAAAGTGACCGTCACAATCCCATCTCTGACAGCCCCGAGGCTGCACGAAGGACCTCAGCCCGAGGAGATGACGCCGGCTGGGGCCATGCCTGTAGAAGAACACAGGTCAAAGTTCAATAAGGCCCATAAAGAACTGCAGGGGTGAGGGAACGGTGGGGTGGGGTGATGAATGGAGGGGTTAGTAGAGGTTTTATGTGTTTATTTTTTAACTTATTTTGCAAGCACAAGGAATTATTTCATAGTAGAATTAACGTTTTTTTTTTGTTTGTGCCATGTCATTTTGATTAGATGTTTAAGACATAGCTGATTACAACTAATGAAAACGAACTTGGATTTTTATCAACTGTGGAGTTCGGAAACTCCTACACATGTGAAAGTTAGAAACTTAAACCATGGTAGTTTTTCCCAAGATTACATTTCTTGCCATTTCTGCTACATTAGATTGTTCTAATGGAGAGTGATAATAAATGTGGAGATCAGAGGAAGGGGAGACAGATGATGTGCAACACGTGAGCATGATTTGGTACAACACCATAGTTGTATAGTTTGTTACTTTTAGCCTGCTGAATCACCATGATACACACATGCCATTTGGTCAGATGGCAGATGAACTGTGAATAAGAGTGAGGAGATTGTAGCATGGACAAGACATGTTTATTGAAGAATCTCCCACCAAAGGCACTGTCCTGCTGCTGTCACCATTCCGTGCTTGAGGAGCGAAAAGACCAGCGCTCGCCTTTACTTTCCGTACATCAGTTGTCCTGCAGCTCATATGTTTCTAAGCAGTTTGATCCACTACTGTTGATGCACCATTAAAATTTGTCTCAGAACTCCAGTTTGTCTTTTTTCCTGTTTTGCCAAGCTTTTGGAGGAAATAAAATATTTTTTGTAGTCTCCAAAATGCTAATATGTTTCACATTTTTGAAGCAAACATGGTATTTTCATGGCTTGTTTACCTCAAAATTGTGTTTAATAGGAAGCAAGAACTGCCGTGTTATGTTACAATAACTTCTTTATTATGTCATTATCTTTAGAAAATCAGCTTTGTTATCTGCAGATAACTATATTCTGAACGTGATATCAAAAGCAAACAAAAGATCATTTTTTCATATTACTTTTATCAGCGATGAGTGCCATGTCAGCATGTATAGATGGTGTATTGACGACTGCAGCAGCTGATTAAAGTTAGAACACTTAAGTTCAAGGACTACCGACTTTTTCGATGTACAAGACTACTTCAATCTTATTTATTTACATGCATCCGTCTTTATACCGTTCAAACAACCACCAATGTGGATTGTTTCTTTTCCAGTCACCCTACTCCAATGTGAATTATTTTGGCTGTAGCCTTCTGACCACTGTAAGCACATGTCAGCCCATCGTTACAATGATTAGCTATAATGTAAATACCCTAATATCAAGCTGCTAGGGAAAACATTCTAACAACAAATGGCTAAAAGTTCAGGCTTTTTTGTTTATTCCTGTCCTACAGTGTTTTGTAGGTTCTTGTGCATGTAAAAGATCTTGAAAGTTAAAAAGGTAAAAGTGTGCATCATCAGCACGCAGCAGTCCCTGCTTCTTCCATTCTCTGCTTATTGTTTTCTTTAAGGAATTATGAGTCGATAACTAGCAAAATAAATAGATATGTTTCCTCAAAAAATAAAAATAAATCCAAATAACAATAGACTCAAAAGAACTAAAATCAACGACCAACCAAAGAAAAAAGCTTTATACTTGTATATCATAGACCCAGTGTGGAAAAAGGACAACGGCTTTATCATTGAATGAATAAGTTATTTTATTTCTATAAATAGATTAAAAACAAAATTTTACAATGATTTACTTTTGACACAGAACACATGAACGGCCTTTGTTTGGGCCGACACACAACCTTCATGAGAACTTCCAACCTGTTGATGTAACAAAGGTTGTAAACGTGGGTCTGCACCTCAACAGTGTAAACGTAACATGTTTTCCATGCTAACACACACAAAAAACAAGCATTAAAGGCCCAATCTGTACTTTTTTGATCAAATATACATTATTAAAACAACATACACAAACAGTTTTTAAAAGATTCATCATGATTAAAAGTTTGTCAGCTGGTCATAATTCAAATTAAGGCCTTTGTTACTCCTGTTTTTAAAACCACCACTGATGTAAAACCTTTAACAGCATCAGAAAACATTAATGACTTGTTGACTACTGTATTAAAAGACCCATTAATTAGGTTTATTAGGTCATGTGCTCTTTGTGTGGATGAGTTGGAATACTCTGTTAATTTGCTAACGGAATTTTAAAGCTGCAATGATTAAGCAACTTGAGTTATTAAACAAAATGTCAACATTTTGTGAATATGACACTATCCTGAATACTATCCAAGGAGTCATCTTGGGCTTTGGGAAAAACTGAAAAACATTTTCAGACATTTTAAAGGCCGAATAATGACTAAATTATAATCCACAGATTAATCAACAATGAAAATAATTGCCAGAGAATTTTCTTTTAAATAAATTTAACTTTCTGCGCACAAGCAGAGACTATAATAAGCTAGTGCTTAAAACAAGAAATCTGAATATCTTGCAGGTACGATGTAAATGGATGTAACTTTGAAATAAACCAGCAGCTTTCTGACAGTGAAGGCTGCTCGCACAAAGAGGCTGGAAAAAGGCATGAACACTGAAACAGAATCAAAAGTTACTCAAGAGTGTTATCAGGTGAATCATTCGATATCTCTTAAGTTCAAAGCATGTTTGGGTCGTGTTGTGTCGTTTTAAATATCAGGCACAGTGTTCCATTTATCATAAATCGTAAAAAGTGAGAATGATTCGGCAAAAGTTACATCGATCAATACATTATAACTCAGATTTCAAGCAGCATTGTCATGAAAAATAACACACAAGGGATGAACAGTCTGGCACAAGCCCAGCTTGTACATACAGTAATTTTTTGCTCTCTTGTAAGACAAATAGTATTAGCTCAGCTTGCTTTAGTGATGTGAGCATGAGGCTGTCAGACTTTACACACTAATGAGTGATGGGACATAGCCCCTGTGAGAAAAACTGCATATCTCAGTAAACCAAAGCTGAAAAATACTTATAAGAGGTAAATATCTCTCCATTATTAGTGAAACTGGAATGTTATGATGTTTTCCAGGTTGATATTGAGAAGACAATAAAATACTGACCGGTAAAATGTTCAGTTCACACAAGAACTCACTCACAGTATTGTGAGTATTGTCTGACATGAGTGATCTTAAAAAACATCAGTCATTTGAAATAATCCCAAAGTGACATTAGACATGTGTATCTTTCCACTGTGTAACAGGTCACATGGTCATTTATGATGTCAGTCACAGTTTTGAACTCCTCAAAGTTCCCACATTGGCCAGTGTGTCTATCTGTTCTGCCACATGCTGCTGTTTCCAATCCTGGCCGGTTCACTCAGGAGTCTTTCTCGTCTCTCTGAATATGCCGGTCGGCCCGGCGGCAGGAGGATATAGTGCGTAGCGCTGGCCTGTCTGCCGTCCTTCAAAATGGGAACGATGCAGGGAGAATACTCAGCTGCAGGTGGCGCCCTTTCGCTCTGCTGTCTCTGTAATGCCTTACTCACATATTTGGGGTTAGCAGCAAAACTCTGAGTGGCAGGCATCACACCGTTGATATAAATCGGAAGGCTTTTGGGGCTTGGGGTACGTGGTGGGCAGGGAGGGACTAAAGGGACCCTCGGAGGAATTTTGGGAGGCTTGTCCTCCTCGTTCTTTGAGAGAGCAGCAGGTTTTGGGGGGATGGGGATACGAGGAGGTACTTGTGGCTTGTCGGTGGGGCAGGTTGTGATGCTGCTGTTGCCTGAACAGGAAAACCATCTGGATGCCTGGTGTTGGTCTTTGCTACACAAAGTGTCTGAAGCCACATGCTGGTGGTCTTCTCTCTGGAGAGGTAGTGCCCAGATGTTTGCTCCAAACCCACTTCCTCGCCCCGACGGTCTGTCCTCTCTGCTCGGCCAAGAGAAAGCGATAGTGTCAGGACCACCAGATCTCAAAGAAGTCTCCTGGTAGGCGTAATTTACTTTGCCACAGTCTCTGTTTGTGCCCCTGCAAATAGATTTGGGGCAGCTTTTGGGCAAAAGGCGTCGGCGGTCACTGGTAAAAAACTCCACCTCACTGTCAGCAGCCTCATCAGACATGAGCTCCTCAGGGTCAGGCAGAGGCGGCAGGGGTTTGGCTTCTCTCTGATGGCCCCCAAATACTGACCGTCTCTGGGAAGAAGGGACCACCTGGTCTCCCTCATGGGGCAGAGGGATGCTGTCAGAAGTTAGTCGGCAAGTATCAGAATAGAAAGGAGGCTGGGAGCTGGAGATGTTGCCTGGGAAAGGGACAGACAATCTTGTGTTAAACAACTGACATCTTAAATTGTACGGTGCACCAAGATACTGTACCGCTGCTTTCTTATACAAGGTTTTGCTATCACTGTTGTTTCCTTCAGTGCAGAAACAATTCTCAGCGGAAGAACCATGGAAAACAACTTGTAGTGAGAAAAAAACCTCCTAACTCAAGTGTAGTGATGGTGTAGGAGGGAAGAAATCCCAGGGGGAGTGAGCTGCCCATTCTAGTTAGAAAAAAAAATCTCCTGCTTTGCTGAAGGTATCTTACAGGAAACGGGAGTGAAAACATGTTGAAAACAACCTCTTGACCTATCACCCTCTTCGTCAAACATCAGCCACAACACCCTGATTAACACAGGATTCGTCATTATCTGCGGGGCAGGCCATAATCTTAACGGAGCTTCCCATGTCCTTCTCTGTGGAAACATCCGATGTGCCCCAGACTGCAGGAACAGCTGGTGACCAGGGAGCAATAGCTTTCCCTCCTCCTTCACCCTGCTCTGCTACACAGCTCAGTGCAGTGATGACAAACTCACCGTAACCCTGTCTACACGCTGTTCTGGTCAAATAGGGTTAAACTCTTCAAAGTAATGATTTAGTATAGCAGAACATTTAGAACACTTTAAGTGTACAAAAATTCTGAAAGATTACAAGTAGAGTCAAAATGTCAGCTGCTGTCACATATCATCAGTGTTTGGTTTGATTATATTTAATTTTAAAGATAATTCATGATCATGTGTACTGTGTGTCACGTTCCCTTCTATCTCAAGGTTTTATGAAAACAGGTTCTAGTAGCAGTAACTTTTACAAAACCGTTCCTGCAATTTGTAACAATCACAGTTTTATATGAATATTAGAATATTCAGAGGACCATTAACTGAGATTCTGACAAATTTAAACCATCACAAGTGTCAAATTCTTCCACATTTCAATCTGAAGTTGAATTTGTGCTAAAATCATTTTATAATCACTCATATATAAAAAGAAACACAGTGTGAAGGACTCACAGTTAAATTCCTTGGCAATTTGCTGTTGTTGAAGCTCCGTCAGGTTGTGATCCATGTCAGCACTCAGGCGAAAGCACATTCTGTGGATCAAAAGAGGTTGAGAAATCCATACAGAGCCGTGCATGTGTGTAAATCATTCTTGCACATAACCTGACATGAGTAAGTCATTAAAAATGAAATAACAAGCACGACATATGCCCAACTCTGCTTCAGGTTCATTTACATTATGTAACAGCATTGGAAGCAGCACGATGTCTCTTCTGAGCCACACTCTTTACATGTATGATTGCTCTTTACTAACCTAATATTGTCATTCTGTTTCTCCATATTATCTTTATTTTAATGCTGTTTATTCTGAATGTACAACAACTAGAGAATGTCTGTCTATCCTGGAGAGATCCCCCCTTCTGTGCATGTTTGTTTTCCCGTTTTTTTTATGTAAAAGGCTAAATAATAAAGCGGGTACATTTGTAATGTTGGGCCATTTAAATGACTAGACATTATCAAAGAATATGATGGATTCAGACAGAATTCTACCTCCTTCAGACAGCATTGTAACAACTTAAAGTTTTGTTTTTGGATGTAGACATAGTGAAGAGCTTGTTTTAGTTTTATCAGCGATTTTTCTGCCTGTTTACTCATGTGTCTGTTAGCAATGTATTACATGACAAAGTATTTTTAATTAGCTGATAAATGTATGTTGAGCAATGCCAACACAGACTTTAGGTTTAATTGATTTTTATGACATATCTTCTATAATTAATATAAAGGGGCTGAAAAGAAAAAACAATAAAAATTGTGGTAATTAAAATATTTAATATACGTTTTCCCAGAATGAAAATCGAATGAATGTCAAAGTAGTGTTTGTATTGTCACACTGCGTTGTAATAATTGATTCTTGTTGATATTTAGTTTGTTCCTGTATTCGCGTGGCGTCTGTGTACCTGTTCAAGTCATGCTGTCCCCAGTAGTTGTTCTGACTTGCGGCCATGTTGTTACAGAAACTGTGATCTCAAAAAGCGTGAAGTTCTGTTTGGTATCGGTCCAAAGCTCCAACACAGGTCAGCTCGATCAAACCCATTGTGGCTTCATTCTAGTGCAAGCTGTTAGAGACAAACAGAAAAAACTGGTGAGGGATTCAATTGGCTATCTTCAAACTTCTACATTCACATCTTGTCATAGCAGGTGTGTCAGAACTAAGCTTTAAACACATGGAATGAAAAATACATTTCCACATTTGGCTTTTGCATTGCACCACTCCTCTCAGCTGCTCCGATCCCACCTTCATCCGTGTGAAATGCCCATGAAACAGGGAATATAAACAGTGTACATCTGGAGCACATCCCCATGCAGCACACACAGCTGTGCACTCATCCAATGAGGCAGGTCAAAGGTCTAGAACAAATACTTCAAGGCTCAGAACACAAACACATAAATCACTCATCGATCAATAACTTGTATTATTGATAGAGCATGAATATCATTGCACACATATATTCTGTTATCCAGACAGTTCTCACTCTGAAGCACAACTGAGCAAATTAATGTGTGTGTGTGTGTGTGTGTGTGTGTGTGTGTGTGTGTGTGTGTGTGTATACATGTATAATAATACACTGTGAGAGTAGTAAGCAAATTTGCTTTGTACAGTAAACAAGTACTCACATTCCTGAATCACTGCATTGTTTTAGTGATGATACAACAAAAGCCTAGTAAATAACTTCAGTCTGATCTGGCAGCTGCCATCTGTGTCTCTTTGTGGTTCCAGCTTAAAGTCATTTGTCTGATGTACAGAGTATTGCTCAACCTCTGGGTCAGATGTGGGAGGGCAGCAGAAGTCCTCGCCCTCCTCCCTCTCTGTGACCATGAAACTCTGCAGTATCCGCCCTTACAACAGGGGCTAATTGTGCAGCATTCCTGTGATGCTGATGGACACACTCCAACACTTAGACGGCACACCGAAGCCAAGCGCCAGCACCAGCTTCACGGTAATCGCGGTACGAAATATGGCAGTTATAATAAAGCATTTGTTCAACCAAAAAAACGACCTTTAAGGGTCATTATAACCAATACTATAGTAATAATTGTGCAATATTGTGATACCGTGAAACCTGAGCACTGAAATGAAAGTTTTTTCGGTCAGAGAAAGTTGTGTTGGTAGAAAAATGAAGACATGTCAGGCCATAGTTAAATTCATGATTATGTAGAGACATCTGGGCCAGGTAAAGGTAACCTCAGAGATGCACCAATATAGAATTTTTAGGGTTTACAATGATAATTATATTTTTGTTGTGACCATTATGATAATGTTATCTTAATAATGCAGATGGAGAATGTGAAGAGAAAAATAAATCTCTATTTTTAGCTTAATAAGTTTAATTTTTCTAATATAACAGAGTACGGTCACCATGCCTAGAATACATTTATGGTAAACTTGCTTGTAACCTCACTTCACGCCTCATCTCCTTATTGACAAGCATTTAAAGGGTAAACACAACAAGAGAATATCTCTACATACAGTTGGACTAATGACTGCTTACCTAAAGCTATAGAACTCCACTGTTTAGAAAGGTAACAGTCCTGTATCATCATTCATCCTCTCCTCTGTCATCCTCTACAGAGCAGAGCAGAGGAGAGGAGAGCAAAAAGGGACACAATCCTCACCCTGTAATTTATCGGCTGAAATTCCTTTCTTAAGTAATGCAAAATAATATGCGAACCATGCGATTAGCCTTGCTACCTTGGCTTTACTCACAAGATGGAAGGTCAAAGGTTAAACAGTTGGACAACTTAAGTGTCAGTAAGCCTCTGACATATTGTAGCTTCGAGCAGGAATGCTGCTCAGAACCCCGTGGAAGTTCCTGTCTGTAGAATTACACCATGCAGCAATTCACCTGCAAACCATTAATTAGTAACCACCACCCCCCCGACTCCTACAAAGCTAGACCTCAATTTGACTATCATACTGCAATCTTATCCTTCCAAGTCCTGCTTTGTTTCATGTCACCAACAGATCTGCAGTCAATGTGGGAGGAAACAATGCAGAGCATGCATAATGCAACAACAAAAGCCACTACAAACAAAACAGTGGCCCATGCGTCTATTTGAATATTTATGTCATCCTTAAAACAACCGACTGTGGCGTAATTTCCGCCAGTGAGCTTCGGAGATGGAAGACGATGGACAATTATGAATTCTACCAGCAAGTACTCAGCGTCCATGAATGGAGCCACTCTCAGCCATGAATGGGCCTTTGTGTCACTTTGGTGTGCAGCGAAGCTAGCCTGAAAATACAAGTGAACTCTCCCATGAGGTTAAGACTGAAGATACGCCATGGAGACAAGCAAACATGGCCAAGGTATGAGCCTGAGCTGCAAATCCCCTGCAGGAAAGACTGTGTGTACTGGCACTGTGAAAAAAGACGAGCCAGAGGCTAAGAAACAGTTTGTTTATATCGTGCAGCAGCCTGGATGTGTCATGCTTGGCTGTTCCCTCCTCACTGCTTGTGGGCAGTAAGCCATTCATTGACTGGACCATTACAAATTCTTTAATCGTGGCGCTGTATGTGCTTAACATCACCTAATTACAACATGCTGCAAACTCTAGTGGCCAAGTAACACTCGTATCTTAGCAGGCTGTACAGAAATCTTACCAGGCAGCTTCACTGTAAATATTTCCACCACATCATTTAGTGCGCTACAATACTACACAGTGTTATAGTTTACTAACCACAGAACTGTGGCAGAGATACTGTTTACCCTACTTGTATTGGTTTTTAATGGGTCAAAAATGAGAGGCCTGTGCTGTAGATGTGACAGGGCCAAGTCTGATGGATGCAGTTCATTAAAGCCTTCACTTGACCGTGTACAACATGATGGGAAACAATGGGCATGACACAACCATGTAGCATGTGGGGAAATGAATGCAGTTTGTGGTGAGAGCAGGACATCTGAGTAAAAAGGGCTGAGTGTGTACAAAAGGATGTGAGATAAGTACAATTCATATTTTCATCTAATCGGGTCTGTGAACGCAGTGAGGTATCTCTAATACATTTAGTGATAACAGTGTGCTGGAATACTATCCTTTCAGTCACGTCTTTGTAAAAAGGAAAACTGCACATCCTATATGGCCAATAAATGTGGCCTACTGGGCCAATATACACTCTTATTTTAATTCTAAGTTAGCCTTGTTTGCACAGCCTTAAGACTATGTCCGCCTACATCTCACTGCTCGTACAGTTGAGTAAGCATGTGAAAAATAAAACCCTTGAATGTGTATCTAGACTTAAATCCTGCAGACTGTGGGAACGATATGCTGGTGAATCATTACTCTGTGGGATTGGCTCATTTCGCTCATGTACTACTGTACTACTGCAGTTTACTCAATAAGGGGCATGCGGTTCGCTATGATAAGAATCATTTAAACACTTCTCAGGTTAATAAGAGCCACGATAGTTTACAGAGGCTGACTCAGTCGGTGTAGACGAGAACAATTTACAGTCTATCTGATTCTTATTTGCTCACAGCCAGCAGGTGTGGAAGTTACTCTGGAGATTGAAGCAGAAATGCGCCACTTTGTGAGTAAAGGGGTGACAGCTGTAGATTGTAATTTCTGACTCAGATATGCTCTAAAATAATCACGTTAGTCATTAAAAGGTTTGAATTAATAGGTACGTAATAAAACAATATTATAGTCCTATCAGCTACCCAAAGTTGTATTTTCTCAACAAAAAAATTTAATGTGCAGCCTTCAAATGTGACTTGAAGCTGCATGAGAATAATATATAATATACATAATATAACTAATTTTATACAATTTTAATAATATCTTAGAGTCAACATGGAAGTAGTCTCACTCACTAGACTGTCTATACTGCTACACCTTTCAGTGCATTTTAAGTAATATCGTCACAGATTTAAATACATTCTTATGTAATGCATTATTTATTTAGTAGGATAAATAAGTAAGTATCCATATAGGCTACATGAATATATAATCAGGTATACTCCGCAGATTACTAGTATAGATACAGTCCATGTATACAGAAATGTACCAAACAGATACAATCATTCTCAGTAGAATTACTCATGTCTCCCCATTTTGGCTCCTTTCAGCGCCCACTAGCGGCGGACCGGACCGGACCAGGAGCCAGGACTCACCCATCCCGCCTCGACGGGACTTCTCGGCGGACATCAGGGCGCCGTGCAGCGGGTCAGGAGAACAGTCTGTCCCGCTGCTTCCTGCCTACTCTAACCCCGACAGACGGAGCTCAATGAGCCCGTGTACTGTTCAACTGAAAGGGACTTTTTTCAAAGAACCACCTGAAGTGACGGTGATCCTGGTCAGCGGTCAAGGCTACCGAGTCTTTTGACATTTTAACGTGAACTTCCCGGCGCGGAGCAGCCTGGTCCTGGTCCTGGTCGAGAAGCAGCCTCACCCGTTCAGATCACGCATAAAACTGACCCTGGTCGCTCGGTTTAAGTGGATTTAAAGGCACATTTTCCATCGATTAACACATGATTTTCCTTGCTAAGTAGAAATGAAGTCTTACCATGAAAACACAAGACTTCTCGTCCATCACGTACAGCCGGACTCGGTCGATCTGTTCCGGTCCAAAGACAGATAATCTATCAGCAGAGTACGAGCCGCTCGTCTCCCAGTGAAAACTGAACCATGTGCAACATCCCTCCTCTGTCAACAAAGCTGGGAGGCGAAACTCATTTTGTCAGAGTGACGCGCTTTTCCACATCTCCTTATAAATGCAAGCAGCTCCCCGGGCACCGCACTGTAACTCCACCCAAGCTGCTCTTAAAGGGAAAAAATGCCCCGAAAAACACAAACCAGCAGAGGAAACTAGCCTGTGGCTCATAAACAAGCAGTGGTGGAAATTAACTGGGCCTACATTTGTGTTTATGTAGTTGTACATTACTTAAATAATTGGGACTTGATTCTCTTCCACTTAATTTCAGAGGGAATTATTGTGTATTTCTAAAAAATCCTTTAAATTTAACTGACAACATTACAGATTTAAATTCCACAGACACAAAACATGATCTCATTATATATGATGCAATGGTCTTGATTCAATTACAGAACAAACATAAATACAGCACATAACAAGTTTTATCTGTTATTTATTTTACCAGTACAAAGTCAAAATAATCAAATAAACATGATCATTCTGGATAATTGCTCATTTTACTTTAGGTTCTTTTATATAATTATGCTGCTACTATTTCTGTACTTTTACTCACATCCAGTATTTTGATTATAACTGGAGCATTATATCTATAAAGGATCTGATAAATTGTCATTCTCGTGGATTTTCTGTTCAAAATGTAGGTCATAGTAGATTCAAGATTCAAAGGGTTCAATGTCATATGCACAGCATGGAAACATGTTTCTCTGTACAATGAAATCCTTCTTTTGCTGTCCACAGAATGCCAACAACGTAAAAAGAAATATATACAACCAAAATATACCAAAAAAAGCAATTAGTATAGTATTCACAGGATCTCTAGCTCAGGTACAATCGACAGCATCCACAGAATGTGTCCTCGCTGCCAGTGGAGCAGAAAACCTGTGGAAATCAATAGACATCCAACTAATTAGAGCAGAAGTCTCTTTCATTAATCTATTATCTATTTGGTTTCAGTATTTCAAGATAACTTACGAGAATGTTCATATATAACAAAGCGACATTTCCAGTTTTTGCAAATCAATGTTTTCCAACACAAAGGGACTGCAACAAAGCCCAGAGACCTCCAGAATTAGAATCATTTGTATCTATCTTCTTGAGTAATGAGTCTCTGGGAAATTGCCCTTCATAAGGCAGTAAACAATTTTGGTCTGACCTGTGTGGGAGTCAGAGTGTGTGTGGGTGGCTTCTGGCACAAGTACAATATACGACTGATAGAGAAGAACGAGGACGAGATTGTCAGCCCAGTCATCGTGGACGCAAACTTGTTTTGAAGCCTCCATGTCACATAGGAGTTCACTGTCTGTGTTTGTCTTCGCCCACGCTGAGAGAGGCAGAAGGACAATACAGGAGGCCATTTACGAGAAAATAACAGGGAAGTGAGTGCGGACTATTCTTGCTTTTACCCATCCAGACCACACTGAGCCCACAGTCCTCCTCCAGACTTCCAAATAATCGTTTTATTGTGGTAATAATCCAAATAAATCCTCATTAAATATTGTTTAGCACTAAATAATACAACCACCTCGTAAAATGTAGGAGCGATGCCAATTACCTGTGACCTCCTCCAGTTCTGTCCTATTGTTCAGTTGTTCCACCGTTGTAAAACTAAATAAATCCACAGGGTCATATATGAATTAAGGAGTGCCTTATACCTACAGTATATAAACTCACTAAATAAATACGCCACGAGCAATGGGCTTTTATTGCTGCAATCATTGAATGTCCCTCTCGCGCCGACGTAATTTGTTTGCTTAAAGGAATACTCATACTTTTTAGCTGATAAACTGTTTGATCAACTTCCTGTTGTGCAATGCAGCAATTGGCAACACATGATTCCAGTGTGACATATGAGTGGTTGCTGTCAGTTGTCACGTACGAAACAAAAGTAGGAGTAGCAGTGGTGCAGCTCACATCTTGATTTTGAAACTCACCACTCACAATCCCTCTTGTCTAGTGTTGAGTTGTGTTTGGTGACAAAACACCGTCCAAATACAAAGTCTTTGCTGCCAGGACCAGCAGATTTTCTCGCCCGTGGATGATCTGCTGTTGCTTCACTGCCCTCTGTGGGCGCTGGTGGTGACCCGGGATGCTCAAAGCTGTGGGGGCTGTTGTCGGGGTGGGCCAGTCTCCCACAGGGGAGGTCAAGTCATTTCCTGCTCTGAGAGACCTCCGTCCCTCACAGCTGTCAGTGTAGTCAGAAGCCCACCTCCCACATCTGTACCCCTCCTCCTTCTTGTGCTTCTTTCAAAGATGTGATGGATTGCTTTAAGGGAACTCCCTCATGCTGCTGCAAAATTTAAGATGGGCCATCAAAGCTGGGCCAGTCCTGACGCCTTCTGTTCATGATTCTTTATGCGCTCAACTAGATAAATATACAGGACACATCAAGGAGTAATTTGTAAGATTTGGCAAGAATAAAAGGTAACTACAAAGATACAGCGGTTAGCATAACCGCTAACTGCTGCTCACTATAAAACTCTTTGTGGCTATGTACGGATGTAGATAGCTGCGTTTAGCTTATTAGCTCTGTTAGCCGTGGAGCTAGTGGCCCTATTGGCAGGATCAAAAGCAGCAAAAACAGGGTGTAAAGCCGGAATATATTCACTTCTTACTCAGTGAACTGAGAGGTGATTGTGGAGAGACAAACCAAGTTTTATTTCGGTGCTTGCATTTGTTTTGGAAGTGACAGAGCGACTGCAGGATTGATCCCGTTAAGCACAGGCATTAATAATAACTTTGTAAAAACAGCAGTCTTTTCTCTGAGGGTCTCATTTGCTGTTACAGGTCATTTATAATCATAAACACATAAAAGTTCCTCGTAGTCACTTTAACAAAGAAGTTAAGCTTTTCTTAGTTCAGAAAGAGCTTTATGGTTACATTTTTCTGTTTTGTCAGGAAAAGCTTCACACTTTGTGAGTTAATTTTGTTTACTTATTAATATAGTGAACTTGCCACTCACATATATCTCCCATCTGAGGTACAAGGTGGAATAAAGGAGACAGCGAAGGCTGCGTCTTCCTGGTTGGCATGTTAGCTTCTCATCTCTGCAACACTATACATAGATGTCTTTGAAGAAACATCAACGCTGTTGTATCTTCACATTCTGTTGTATTCACATTCAACAGTGCTTAATTTTGTGTTTTAAACTAAAATTCTGGCAACATCTTACAAGCCCCTTTTAATGCAGGAATTAATAGTGAGTAAGAATAAACAGCGATAATAGGTCATCATCAAGCTGGATTGCTAGAGCAGATCTCAATATCTCGGAAGAGAAATGTCTGCCCACCACTCAGTTAAAAAGGTCCAAAGCTGGAATAGGAAATGAAGTAAGTAGGTGTTAACATACGTGTTCTATGGTAAATACATTTGTGTAGGTTGATGTGCTGACACGGTGACACAGGGAATTCTCTTATAGAGGAACCAGCTGTGTACAAACATGTAATAGTAATTAGAGCCCTGTGCTGACTGCAGACTGACAAGCCTGTGTCTGTTTTCCGGTCGACCTGTCTTGTGTTTGAGTTTCACATACCTTTTAATCGCTGTCGTTCCTGTGAATCAATGTCAGAGGTTATAACATATAAAAAGACTTTGCAGACAGATGCTACATGTGTAAGAGGTTAAAATTCCTGTCCATTTAATCAAGTGCTCTGGAATGATTGAGCAAGCTTTGTTGTTGGGTGCCAGAGCTGAAAAAAGGGGCATAGTCATCCAACTCCAGACTGAAGTTGCAGTAACTGAAAAGAGAGAAATTTTTATGAAATTCTCAGATCTAGTTTATTACATATCTTTGTTACCACCCACCACTTCCTTCAGCCTGACATGGAAAAGTCATGTTTAATGTTTTTATGTAAAAACAGTAAACTGCCAAACAGGGGATGTGATACATGTGATATATGTTCTTTAGGAGTCTGCGATATGAATAGGGATACGAGGTTTACAAAAGTTAGAATTACTTTCTGAATCAGTAGTCAATCAGACTTTATCTTCTGTAGAGTTATATGTGATCTGAAAAACACACCCTTTGTTTAATCTGTTTTAATTTAATGGATTTGCTGTTGGGTCTGACAAGTTGGAGGCGTCAGGAAGGAATCAGGCTCCTCAAATGTCTCTGAGTGGGCTTTGTACCACGGCCTTTGACCTCATCCTGTGAGGAGACAGCTTAGTTATCAAAGAGCCAGCAGCCACCGCGAGGAAGAGGAGGACAGCCTGAAGAAGGAGGTTTGTGCTGCCTTTGATTGGGGGGGTAGCTCAGGAACTACACTGAGGGTCAAAAGAAAATACCCTCTGAAATCTATGCTAAATTGATTTGCTTTTTATTAAATGACACAAATAGCATTCCAGGCTGCTAACGTATTACGTGAATAATATGCAGCTATGAGGAAAGTAACGGATTAGAGGTGGAAAACACACACACATACACAAACACACAGCTTAATGTGTGGTGGTGCGATCTCTATATAAAGGACAAGAAAGAAAACACTTTTTTTCCCAGGCTACCAACAGGGAGAAACAAAACTGAGTCAGCAGGCAAAGGAGTGATTGAGGAAGTAGCGAGGAATAGAGTGATTTAAACCCTGTGACATCTGATTTCATGGTGACAGCTTCATTGAATGGCAGAGACCAGAGCATGAAAAGAGTGATTCTTTACCCAGGATGCAGCACTGGAGGCCCGGGCAGCTTTCATGCTTCAATGTGGGCAGAGGGTCTGCAGGCCCAGTGGGAGGCCTTCCGCAGGCCTGTGAAGTTGATCTCCAGTTCATTAAAAGTTTAAAATGCAATGAGAGAGTGTAAGGTAGGGAGAAAATGAGCTTTACATTCTAACTGTATACGGGCAATGAATTTGACTGTATTCTTTATAGTATTTTGCTCCTTAGTAACATATTGCTACATAAAACAGCATCATCAGAGTAAAAACCATAAGATCATAAGATTGCTCATCAGGACATGGACACATGGTGTTTTTCGTTTTGGGTAACCGGATGTGAGAGTAAGACTGTCAATATTTGCTTGTCTTCCCAACTTGTTCGAAGGTCAAAGTCTTTTTTGACTCACCACATAACACACAGGGCCACGGAACACAGTCAATTTTGGTAATGTTGTTTTTCGGCTGCTGATTATTTACTATGTGTGTGTGCCCACGTCATGACTCTATTGTGCAGAGTAGAGGGGAGGAGAAATGACGAGGCCATCTGTGTCTTTTTACACACTGCAGATTTCCTCAGAAAACCATGATCTTTCCTATTAATCTGTCTTTGCCCACAACATAGCTCAGAATCCTGAGGCATGACAAAGCCAGTCTTCCTTCTTCTCCCTCACTTTATCTATCCTCTCACTCCCACCCTCCTCCCCTTCCCTCTCTCACCTAACTTACTCCCGCTCCATCATTTCCTGTTGAGTCACCGACAGAGCCCGACTTCACTGTGTTGTACGGGTTACTGTTCCACTCCTTGCTTTCCTCCTCCTTCCTTCCTTGTTCACAGATCGCCTGTCATGTGAGGAAGAAAAAAAAGGCAGTGGGACATTATAACAGCCCCCGCTAGTTATTACCGAATGAAAAAAAGGTAAGAGTCGGAGAAGATTCAAGGCAGACGTGGGAGTCTCTTCCTGGCAACATGACTGATTCATACAGTAAATGACTCGGAGGATCATGGGATTATTAGCTCGCCAGAAAATTCACCATATCACCCGTCACAGCATGTTGCTCAGTCTATATCACAAATCATTATTGGAGGAAAAAACTAAGAGCTTCAAGCATGAAAGGAGGTGAAAAACATCATGGGAGATACAGACTCAACTGATAAAATAAAACATGAAATACATAAGTACATAAACTTTCCAATACCACTGAAAATGTAATTGCGTCTTTGGAAAAATATTTTCCTTTTGCTATTGGCCATATGCAGACAAGTACAGTGGGAGGAAGTGATGCTGTGGTGAGGTAAACCCTCGCGTAAACGTAGGCAGTGCATGCCTGTGTGTGAGGGAGGGTTGAGGGCAGGGCTCTTAGAAACGAAAGGGCTCTGTGGTGGATCGGTTGAGTCATTAAAAAATACAGCTGCTGACTCAGTTTGCAAACTTGTCTCCGGGAGCACGTCGCCACTCTATCTTGGACTGTGTTGTGTGTTTAAGCCAACCTGTTCTTCTGTGGACCGATCATCCTTTAAAGACAGGATGGGGGAACTCCCCCTTGATCTCTATAACTCTGTAAAAAAGACACAGAAGTTAACGCTACTAATTCTAATTCCATTCTGTCAGTAACTACATGCTTGTGGTTTGTTTAGAAACGGCTCGGAGAATCACCTTGCACATTACATCAAATGGAAAAAAGGAAGCTTTGCCCGAAGGAGTGCCGACATGGTTGCTGTAATCCCATCCTGGCACCGGGTCAAAGTTTTTCTGTGATTCAATCATTTCGTCATTTCTTCGTTCTCTAACACGCCCTTCTTGCCACAGCAGTGTTATAACTGTGTCAGTCCAGCCAGAAACACAATGCGATCCACATGGGAGTATGGACTCTAGGACACACTCCAGAATTAGTCATCCTGAATGTGTTGCAAGGTCCAGGAATGGTGTGTGCTGCTGTTGACATTATTGTGTTCAGAGGGTAATTAAAGACACCTCCCTCCATGAAGGAATGTGATATCCTGATAAAATTTCCCATTAGTGTTGTGCAAAAAATGAGTCAGACTGTATTTCAAGGACTGTGAACTATAATTTACTCTTTAGCCTCACGTACAATATATATATATAAAAAAAGAAAACAGGATGACAGATGATAGATGATGATAAAATAATTTAGCAGCAGCTGTTTCTGGAAAGATACCTGCAGGCATTATCCATGTCAGCAAGTATAAACCTGCAATCCAGTCTCCAAAATAAGTGCCGACAGATGAATCCCATACGAGGATTACGGGAATCCCATATGGGATTCAGCTGTTGAGGACTTTTTCCAGTATTTTTTTGCTTTTAGAGCATCCACGCAGAAATTTTTGAGTGCTTTCAGTAAATGGTTAGCAGCTCAATTTGCTACCCAAAACCATCTTTTGCTATTAATAGTCTAATCATCCTCACCTCCTAGCGAGTTAGTAATGCTATGTTGCTTCTGGTTAGTAGAGATGATGTTTTATCTGCTGGCCTGTGCTAACTTCTATGTGTGTAACATCTAGCACCATTAACAGTCAAATGTCTAAACAGGGGTCAAAGCAGTGGCTGTATACTGTATGTACAGGGTTGGTGCCTAGTTTAGAAAACACACTATGGAAGTACAAGAACTTAATGTTTAATGGAAGTTTACTGAAAGGTGAACCTGTTTCCAACACCAGGTGTTGAGCCCAGTTTGGTTTTCATTCAGGTTGCGCAGGTTTAGTTCCCAGTATGGGCTAAGTTTAATTTCTTTCAGTCAACATTAATTCATTAATGTCGTAAATCAATTGCATGGTTTAAACTAGATATCAACCCTTTACCAACAGTATGCAGTATTCATTTGACACTGTATTGTAATTACTGCTCAAATGTTACATATAGCACCTTCAGGCACATATAGCTCAACCTTGTCTTTATCACAGCCACAAAATAATGATTACTTTTTGTACTGTATTTGTTTTATGCCTCAACAACCTGCTAACGTCTCAGCACATTGCACATAATAGTGCTAGCCAGCTAGCTTGGAATCAAATAACAGCTAACTGAACGTTGTGCTTTAATCCTTGTTGGTTAGCTACATTAGCTTTGATTTAGTTTAACTTGCTAGTGTACTGACCAAACAGACGGTAAACAAGCATGTTTTGACACATATTCGTCTCCATCTGTAACGGTATGACTTGTTATTACTTTTAATGCTGGCTATCTTAAGTTTTTACTTAGTGAGCCGAGGCTAGCTAAGAATTAACACACCGAAACCAATTAACGTTTTTGTTAGCCACTGTTAGCTAACGACATTTCAGTTAGTAAACTAGCGAGCGGATTTGGTATTGTTAACAATTTCAACACTAAGTTAAGTACTTAACCTAACTATAAGAGTTAGCTAATATACTAACAAGCCAATGACTCTTTATTATTTTAACTAATGCAGCATTATTTATAAACTTCCGTGGCCAACAACCAATGTACTTAACGTCAGTTGAAATTAAACACAACTGAGCTCGCTTCGTCGCAAATTTCACTTTGTACCTTTAGCTTGTATTTTCACCATGTTTAATAAGCGTCACTGTAGAAAATCTTTCACGTTATTTTTTGTTCTTCAGACTCAAAGCGGAACATAACTCAGCATGAGGCCATCATTTCCTGCCAGGAGACAATTGCTTTTGGATCCTTGCAGTAAGTCATGCCGCTCGCTGTTCACATCACACTTGTGTTGCTCGAAGTGCTTTAACATCAGATCAACACGACTTACGTTAGTGTTAAACTCCCGGTCTCAACGGGTAAGATACATGTGTGTGTTAATGATGTGACTAGAATATTATGTTCAACATAACAAGTGAAGTTAATAAACTTCTATGAGTCACAATGGCCCGAACTGGCTCAGTATTGAGTAACGTTATATCTCACACAGTGCCAATGCTACTAACATGCTTTCTCTCTCTGTCATAAACCAACTGTATTATTGATTAAACACTAGTTTTGAAAGGGGACATAGCTTCAGGATATCAGTATACAGTATTTCTCTAATGCAGCTGAGACATACCTGACCGAGCTGCAGCAGCAGTACCGCAGAGCAGAGAGGGCCAAGCAGGAGTATACCAGTAAAACTCAAGGCCTGATCCAAAGACGCATGTAAGTGCTGTCCCTACTATTTTACCAATTCTTGGCAGCACCACACATTTTACAGAGATTAATATGATTATAGAAACCATATGACATTAATATGCAGTCATTCATCTTAAAGTTAATGGCATTTCTAGTCATTGAATAAGCTCTCAATCAGAACTACAGACATTTGTGTGTGATGGTAGTTGTTGTCAGAGGACATGAACCAATGACAGCATCCTGATAGTGAGTCTCTTAAAGGCACCTGTGTTATGATGTTTGCCTGAAGCGTAACTCCTTATGTCCTCTGAGAATGTTTGTTCAACCTTTGTGATTTTTGTCATTTCTGTGTGTGTGTCCCTGTGTTGATCAGACAAGAGATCCAGAGGCTCCAGGATGAACGTGAAGGGTTTTTACACAACCTCCGTGTCTGTCACAGTGCTGATTTTAGTGACGTTCAATATCCTACTGCCATGTTAACCTGTGTTGGCAGAGTGGTTGAGGAGCTGGAAGCGGAAAAAGACAAAGTGGCGTCTCTGAATGATCAGGTGAAGCAGTTTTTTTCAGGGACCTTACACATAGTGCAGCCCAGTGGATTCCCTCCTGATTTGATCCTGCTGAAGTTGGCTCCACTTGTTGACTTTGTTTTTTAGATTTCGGAATGGGAGAGGAAGCTGGTAGGACAGAGGACTGGTGGGGGGACGACACACTGCAGTATGAAATCTGAAAACAAGTTACTAAAGATAAAAAACAATCTGCACAGGGTTAGTCTTAAACTGGTAATCCACTTTATCATGAATTCAAATGAGATTTTCACCGACTTCCTCACTTCAAACGGTTTGTTTCTATTCAAGGGTATCGAATGCTTCAATACGCTGATGTCCAGAAACGGAGAGTTGAGGGAGGAACTGAAGACACTGCAGCTCGAGGAGAAACAGTTCCTCCATGTTCAGTCCCTGCTGGAAAAGGCAGGTTGACTTGGCATCTGCCAGACCTTAGATTTGAATTTTGCTGCTGATATATGCTATTAATATTTAGCATCTGGGGGAACACAAAGGAAGAGGTACCAGAATGATGGTTCCATTCCTCTTACTTAATTAATCACATTAGACAATTAGAGGTTTGGGAATAGACCCAGACAAGAATTTGATGTTGATAGTGTAGATATTTTGATGTCGGATGGCCAGTAAATGGCTAATAAAGGAATCGTTTACTCTGTGTTATCTCATCCAGGAACTCCATGCAGTTTGCAAGGATACTGGTAACCTGATGACTAAATGTACTGAAGCCTTTGTTGCCAGGTAAACCATTCTGTTAGGTTAGAGTGCATGTTCATATTTGTTTCCCATAAGGTACAAGATGTTGGATATATTTTAAGAGTAACAACAGTGCTTATAAAGAAGCAGTTTCTCACTTCGTTGAGCATTAGATAATGAAGATAAAGTACATCCACTCTGAATAAATGTCTAATTTATTGTCAATTTTATGGTTGCGTCTAGTGTAGAGATGAAAGAAACACAGAGGATGCTGAGGGACCAGAATGCAAAAGATGCTCAGTATCTTGAACAAAGAAGAAACCTGCAACCGGAGTCTAACAGCTACTTAAAGGCTTTCTTGCACACAAAGGCCAATGCACGCAGCCATGACGTCGACCACAGAAGAGGTGACTGTAAATGTCGTTCTTTCGACACAAAATTAGTTACCAAAAACCATAATGTGCATTTGTAGGAATCAAAATATTATTGCATAAATGTAAGTGTCAGCAACCTGAGCGTACAAAGTTCTATCATCCCTCTGTTCACCTAAAGCGTGGTGCTACAAGCTGCAGGTTCTTGCTCTCTCCAGTTTGTTGCAACTTTTCTACAAGCTCATTAAATCCTTCACTGTTGAGCACAGCAGACCACTGTCAGTCCAGGCTGGTGGAGTGTCGACTCATAATCAAATCAACTACTGACACCCTGTGTTCAGGAGACGTCAATACTTCCCTGAGAACACCTAGTGAAGAGATTTAAACAACGTTTTTTCTTTTGCTACTTTTCTTTTATTCTGGGAGTAAAACTTCTTTGAATTCTGATTAGAGGCTGAACATTAATATGATAAATATTATTGATTATATAATTTATTGTAATTTCTATTACAATATTACTACAGTATACCACAACTGTACATCTGTGATTTCAGTCCTGATTTTTTGGGCCCCTTTATGAATTTTCTTTATTCTTATAATTAGCCAATTAATGTTTTGTAACCATCATTCTTTATATACAGCAACTCTGAGGCAAGCTTCATTAACTGGGTATGATAGGTAAAGTAAGGATCTTGTCATGTATTCACATCAGTTTCACTGTTGTCCCCGTAGTGGAGAAGTGTACGCAGTCAGGGTCAAAGGAACTGGAACTGAAAGACTTTGAGAATCTTATGACACACATCCTCAATGAGGCCGGGGAAATCGACCTGGATGAACTGATCAGCAACTTCATACAAAGTAGGTCCTCTGTAAGCATTACAAGTTAATGGCATTTCTGCGTTTTATCAGCAACGACATTATGTTGTCATTTGTTCCCATCAGTGGAGGAGCAGAGCTACACTTTACTGAACTTTGTCAACTACCAGCGCAATGAAGCAGAGGCCGCGCGAAGGCAGAACTCTCAGGTTAGTGTTATCTGTGTATATTTGTGTTGGAGGTGAAGAGAGAGACAAATAGAAATAAATATCACTGCAGGTACACGCTGTCTTTCATTATGTCTTGGACTAAAAGCTTTGCAGTGAGAGAGAGACACGTATGGCTGAAGAGCTGAAGCAGCAGGAGCAGGATCGGGCTCTTCAGCGGACAGTTGCTATCAAACGAGAGGCTACTGAGCAACAGCTGTCAGCTTATGAGCAACGTGTTCAGTTCAAGGAAAAGCTCCTAGATCAGCTCAAAGAAGGTACAGCATCGAGCACTGCTGCATAACATTATTTATTGTCTTCACATAGTTCAGTTTTTTTCTCACTAGAAAAAATATAAAGTATATAAACATTGCTGGAATAACTATTGCTCTGTGATTTGAATGTACCTCACACTTAAGTAAGAGACACTATGTTCTGGCAGCTTAAATGCAGCAGAGGTTTTTCTGCCCACCTCACCAGAAGTGTTGTATGTGGTGATCACTACTGAGTTGTCATTGGTCATAACATTGATGTGCTGGTAGTGCTGCTCGTGTGATCTCATTGCAAGATCGTCTCTAGTTGAAGATACCATTAAAAAAAAGTACATTCACAGAAGCGAAAGCCAGCTGTGTTTATTCAGTTCAATTCATCTAAATCTGTTCTATGTAAGATAGCAACAGCAGCTGGGTTTTGATAGGAATCTGCTAAACTAAAGTAAAGCACCTGCTAATTTGGTTATCAGCTAAAGTATGCTTAAATATGTTTAAAATATTGCAAAATAGTTTGCTACATTGTAGACAATGAAATGTCCATCTAAAAGTGGGGAATAAAATAAACGTTACAATATCAGTCTTGTAGAAATGTTGCAATTTCTTTTAAACATCTCACAACTACTTTCTCAAGGTGTCAAGTCATTGCTTCAGGCCAGCTATGACAGCTGTGACCAGTCGTGCTCATCTGATAGAATCCAGGACGAAAACATCAAAGACTCACTGACAATGGTGGAGGACAGAGTAAATGAGCTTCTCACGCTGCTGTCCTACGTTCACTTCCAGGAAAAGCTCAGCAAGTGGGTATGTGGACAGAAAACGCCATCTCAGTGAAGATGAAAACCAACTACCGATACTGTCCATTAAAAATACAAACCAGTAGATAAACACAGGGGTTACTAATGGCATTAATAAAGACTCTGTTCCATTAAGGTAAGGCGCCTTAATGTGATTGAACCAGTGTTCACTTAATGTCTTTCATGTCAAAATGTGACTGAAAATGTCTGTAGTTGTATTTGTTTCAGACTACTGCATATTAAGCGCCTTCAGCAACCTCACAAGAAACTATTAATGGATGTCAGGCTACACACTGATGAAAATGCCTGTTGCTGTCACATATTAATGACTTTCTCATCTCCAGGACAGTCTCACTACCCTTGCACAGCAGCTCCTGGGGAGCACTGCCCCAGCTGTCAGACTGAACACTGCTGCTGCGACCCCCGCACCAAAGTGTGCAGGTATCAGATATGACATAAGTTATGATTCTGTGGTAGCCCACATATAGATTTCTGTTGCGAAATGTAACATCATGTCTATATAAAAGTATATAGCTGCGTTTTTGTTGATATTCCCATGTTAAGCTATCATCCAATAGGTCATATCCAAATGTTTATTATATGTCCCTGCAGACATAAGAACAAGGTTTTCTTTTTTATCTATTCCTCAGATTGAGAGTAAAAAGAAGACGGACCTGATGTTCGATTGATGCTTCTCTTCAGACTGCCGCTAGATACAGCACAATCACTCACTGAAACTAAGTCTGTGCTGAACTTTTAATTTCTACTAGCTATACTATATAGTATGCTCTTTTTGTGAATGTACGAATAGAAGTATGGTCTCTAAATACGGTTACAACATGCTTATGGTATCTTGGATTTAAAAGAAGTTTGAACGTTACTGTATATTTATGTGTACTTCCTGCCAGTGATACTTAGGAATTCAATAAATCTATTTCAGTAGGTTAAGTTGCATAGCTCAGTAGTATATGTTTTTTGTTTTTTGTTTTTTTGAAGCACTCAGCCTTTCAAGAAGCAGTTCAACTGGCTTTGAACCGGTTGGTATTCATTAATATCCTGAGATATACTGTTCACGCTGACGCAGGTGGGGAAAGTCATCTGGTGTGTGGGGTCAGATTAGTGAGGCACATTATGATCAAACTGAGACCAAAACTGATTCCCAACTTTTTAATAGCAAATTCTTACATAATTTAAAAATGTAAAAGGTTTACTTGTTCACTCACTCACTCACTCACTCACTCACTCTTTCTCACACAAACACACACCTACAGTACACGTAGTATTAAAATCCCTGAGCAATATAAAGCATGATCACACTACAAGATTTGGCCCCCTGTTCAATGGTGCAGTTGTGTCTAATAATCCAGGTATGATTACAAGGTTTGATCTTTGAGGAGAGATCAATTTTGTGTCGAATAGTTTGTCTGTCATCTAGCTGTGACTAGTGTCACCAGGGTACACCACCCTGCCCTCCAGTCGCGAACGCTCCGCTTCAAACACCAACAGATGGCTCTGCAGCGTCTCCCCAGGTCCCGAGCGGATCAGGGATGGGTCATTGTTCTGCGCTCACAAAAACACAGGAACACACACACACACACACACACACACACACACACACACACACACACACACAGCTAATCAACCATCACAGTCTGTGCTGTAAACTGTATACATGAATGTAGAGTCAGTGCCTCTCCTACAGGTGCAAATGTGTAATTACAGTAAATATTCTTCATCTCTATTTATGGACTGTCAATATAAACGTAAGGAGTCATATCAGAGCTATTGCTTCTGGAGTGGGCCATTGAGAAAAAAAAGCTCCCTAGGAAACTAGAAAATTGACAAAAAGAAAAACTGATAGTATTTATAAATACTCACGGCCACTGCAGAAATAAAGGCATCCATAAGGTGGTAGTCTGCTCCACCATGTCCACTCATGCCAAAGTGCTTGGGAGCATTTATGTGTGCCACGTGCTTCGTGGCTGTCTCCGTCAGAAAATCAAACACACGTATTTCGTGGCCATTGTATGACAGCTCCCCCTATGAAGACACAGTTCAGTATTAAAATACCGCTCAGTTGATGCTTCACATCATGATATAAGAGCTTACTTATGCGCTGTATTTTGTTTTTCTGACCTTAAAGCCAATATAATAGTCGAGTTGAGCTTAAATGAATAATACATTTTTCTTGACTGTCATTACACTTATATAGTAATGATTTTCTTTCTCAAAACTTAAAAGTTTTATAATCATCCATTTTTATTTCAGAAATCGTGCTATACTGGATTAATAATAAATCAATATCAAGGTACACAACATGGCCGAAAGTACTCCATCACACTTACTCGGGGCTGTGTTTAATGGTGAGCAACAGACCAAGGCTTCTTATTTAAATTAAAAAGAGCACTTAATGCTGTGCAGTATATTATTGTCTGTATCATACATGGACATAATGTTTGCTTGTCCACATATTTCACTACTTACTTTTTACATTGCTCTTCTCTATCTACAATGTATATACAGTTTTGTTAGGTTCTCCCTGCTGACTACCTTTCGCCGAAGTAATTCTTGTTTTGTAAGCATTAGCATTTCTTTCCTACCTTGCTGCCAGAGATGGTTGTTTTTCGCTGGCAGATCTCCTCAGTGAACGCCACCATGGAAAAGGCTGCCGTCACACCTCCTTCAAACTCCATGTTAACAACCTGGGCAAAAAGATGAGAGAGATATTAAATGTAAATGTGACATTTTGTGTCAGGATGAACATAAATAATAAATCTTCAGGATTTTTTTTTATTCAGTTTAAACATCTTTGAAAATGGCTAAAATCTCCTAACTATATGACAGACTTAGAACATTTCTTAAAAATGATAATGACTAAATAACAGTACAAATTCTGTAAACAGGAAAGAATGTAAATAACAAAAGAGCCAGTGAGAGCAGCAGTAGTGCTCCTGCAGCGATTTGAGTTTAATTTAAGCAGAAACAAAACTTAATGGAAAACATAGGTGTCACAGAGGAGCCCGTCATGATTAAGGTATAAAGCCAGTGTGTTCTAACCTGGTTACTGCAGACATCGTTGTCACAATCGTAGACACAGCGGCCATATGGTCCGTTCCTCAGTGCCTCAGTGACTGACTCGATGTCTGGGAATGAGTTCGGACATATGACTGACACAGGCCAGCCAGTGTGACCCTAGCACACATAAATACATAAAGACAGTACATGTAAAAGATTGTATAGCAACGAAAGTATTATTATTCACGCGTGGTTAAGAGTAGTAGATCATTTGTGGAAATCATGTGTTGAACCTGTTTCACTCTATCCACGTAGATTTTGCGTGCTGAGTACGGACAGTCTCTCTCTACTGAACAGTCCAGGCAGCGATCTGCAGCTCCTGTTGGCTGGCAGAAAACAGGCAAAGTCACTATTAGATTCAGGCTTAGTGCAGAGATTTCTGGAATGGAATGGATATGATACGTCCTCATGACACAAACACTTTAGGGGATTTCAGTGTTTCACATATTATTAATAGAGCTACAATACCGAGGATCCATTTGTAAAACTACAGAACAAAATGTTCACATCTGCAGAAGCTGATGGTTTTCTTTACGATAGATAATGATGATTTCTTTGTTTTGGGAAACCTGTATCAGACCACAGACCTTGTTTATTTTAGTGAAGTGGCTGAGGGATCCAAACGATGACACTTTGACACACCTGGCCATGCAAACAGTGATGTAAATGATTAATTTCAGGAAAAGCAGAATTAACTCACAGAAAACAGGCTTTTCCAGCTTAAAATACAGAGAGTGGTCTAACAAAACCACCAGGGTAAGGGGTCTAGTCCCTGCTAGCATTGTTTGGAAAGAGGCATTCAACAAATGTATACACTTATAACACCCAGTTGACCAACTTACTTATTTATTTTCAAAGTTGAATGCAACTAATCTCTGGAGATGAGATAAACTTAGTTGATGACTGACTTCTTTGTATTGGTTTACCTGCGTGCTCCGGCCCAGTGATGTATAAGGTCAATGTCATGACATGACTTCGCTAAAAGAGCAAAAGAGCTCTCTGCTTCATTCCTCCAGCTCCCACGGACAAATGAGTGAGCAAAGTGGTAAAACCCAACCTGGAAGAAAAGACAAAACTAATGTGTTACAGTTAACCTCAATAAAGTGAAGTGTTGTTTTCTCATTTTCTGCATTCTTACCGGCTCAAGGTGCTGAATGTGGATCACATCACCTATGACTCCAGCATCAATCAGCTCCTAGTAAAAGATTCATTGATTGACAAATAGACATCTTTACACCCAAAACTGTAAAACAATGGTCATATGTTTCATACAGAGAAGGTGTGGCAGAAAGCGTTCACCTTTATCTTGTGGATGAGAGGATCATAGCGGAGAACATGACCCACTGATAGCATCACGCCACTCAGAGTACAAGCCTCCACGATCGCTGAGCAGTCTTCTGCAGTTGTCTGAAGTCAAAGAAGGTTAATTTTTGTATATACATTGTGTAAGTACAACGGACAAACACTGGCTCTATAGAGGGCCTTTTGCCTTCTTAGAGGTCACCATGGGGAAGAGTGGGGCGAGGGGTGCTCAGTTGGTCGCAAAATCCATCACTAAATCCTACACACTTCATCAGTAAACGAAATAGAATTAACAACTATTATTACTAAGTTACAGTAAAAATATGGCAGAATGTTTATTAACATCCATATCAAGGTGTGAGCTATGCACTGTACGATGATGGCTAACACTCACTGCCATCGGTTTCTCCAGCAGAACATGGTAGCCTTTCTTCGCAAAAGCCATCGCAGGTTCCTGGGGAACACATACTTATTAATAGACGAATAGACTAGTTCAACAGGTAATCAGGTGTGTTCACAGAAGACTTAAAACTGAGAGATACACATACAGAACATAAACATGTATTGTATGTTTACCTTATGAAGGCGGTCAGGGGTACAAATTAAGACTGCATCCGCAAACTTCTCTCTTTCTACCATATTGTGCCAGTCTAGTTTGAAAAATAAGAAATAAAATATATTAGCATTAGGCAGATAATTATAAACAATTAATTGTTATTGTTGTGCTCACCTTCAAATATGTTTTCATCTTCAATTTTGTGTTGCTGTTGAAGTTTAGTGCGGGCAAATTTCCTTGGATCAGCTACGCCAACAACCTGAAATGGATGAAGTTGAGTAAATGTGGTGGAAAGTTATTCGGACCATTTATTCAAGAAAAATAGCAACTTACTAAATAAGTATTTAATTTGCGTCACTTTTTACCTCAGGGCTACAAACAGCATGGACTTGAGGATCTGTTTGAACTGTGACATACTTTACTTTTCTTTCATGGGCATCTTGTCCTGATCTTATCTTGGATCATTTGGCCCACACAGATTTTTTGGTGGCAGTATATGTATACGTATCAACACTGTCAATTCAAGAACACAATCCACAGAAATGATTGGCTGACTACATCAGGTTGTAAGTGTGAGGCAACTTCTCCTGACCTCTACTCGCTCAGGGTGGATGGATGCATAGTGGGAGTAGATCTCCCCTCGACAGCCAGCTCCCACCACGATGACACGGACAGGGGAAGTCATTTTTGAGCCCTGTGAACTTTAACACAAATCAAAGCTTACAGACACGTCTGAGGTATGAAACAGTCTCCAGTCAGAGGTGATCCCCTCTACAGTTCCAGTCAGGGAAATCTTACTTAATGTGATCTATGATTTTTTTTTACTACATTTACACTCCTCTAGTCAGAAAATTGTGAACAGTGAAATCATCATTTAAACACCCCTTTACGAAATCGAATAAAGACCCTAACAGACACAATAGGCTGTATGAAGGTAGCTCATTCAAATGTGTGAAAAGTGTTTCCGGTAAACAATATTTGTCAGTTTAGGACGAAACTGTTTGAATGATTACCTGTTTTGCCCCATACAGCTGTCAAAACAGTCTGTCCTGCTTCCGCGTTGGTCCAACGTCCACACACGACAGCTACATAGCCGTCCAGTGGACGAATGAATACACCAGCGGTGTTTCTCTTCTTCGACCCAAACAGCTGACGGCAAAGCAGTCTCAGAGTTGTCTAACGCCCCCTACAGTGTGCGCAGCCAGAATGCTGCATTCACTGCTTCTCGTAAACTCGTTAATTCCTCGTTTGGAACCAGTAATTTTATTGTGGTTTAAGAGAAATGAAACGTGATATAGATAACTTAAACGCCTGGGAATTATTAGTCATACAGATAATTTGATATATAAAAGTACCAGTCCACGGAACGTGTTCTTTTAAAGACAACACCTTTTTCCTTTAAAACGTTTTATCAATTCTTTATACTGGTGGGAAGTTTCAGACATTTAGACCTCACTGCGCTGCAGACAGGTCAATGTCATAAGAAGGTTGATGAGGTCTTATTGAAGTCATTACAGTCAAATTATTCAGATGACAGACAGTGTGATGATAACTAAAGCATGGTGGTCCGCGCTACAGATATTGCGAACTATTTCCAACAGCACCAGAAGGTGCCATTTTAGCTCGTGTCGCTTGCAGTTAGCTGAAATACAAAGAGAACAGGATTAAGAGGGTTTTAGTAGCGTGACTAAATCCGTATGGTTAGTTACTTGTTTGCTATTTGTTATCTTGTATCTGCTGACACAACTAAACGAAATAAACCTACAATTCAACAAACAAATAAAAATCTGCGGCTAACGCTATCAAAAGTATCGATGGGGGGTCCTCGGAAATCTTCGGCTTCTGTCGTCGGATCCGAGTCTTACAGCTAGGGTCACATGACGCAGCTAGCTCTGCAGCGTGAGATCAGCGTTCTGCTGCACGGTAGAAACAAAAATTTCTGATGCTAACTACTACCTGATTGTGTGATTCTGACTTCTCTGAGTCACAAAAATAGCTTTACGCCACGAAACAGTCTTTTGTTGACTACTATCCTTCGAGCTATTTAGCACGGAATCGCACTTTTGGTCATATTTGGTTATTTATCTGTGCTAGCTAGCAAAGGTTAGCGCGTTAGCTAACATTCAACAACATGAATATCGACAACGTTAATCAGTCTGTCACAACTGGAGTGTCATCTACGACGTCTTCAACTTCAAGCAACTGTATCGTAAATGATAATGCAACAACCAACGTCAGCAGCATCCCTTCGGCCACGAGTAATGGTAACGTTATTCGACTTTTGCTAATGTTATTGTACAGTGTCCATGTTTTTGTGCTCAACAGGATAGCTAGCTTTCTATACGTAACGTTAAGATATAAGATTTGTTTTCCAGTCACAATAGTAAGTGCGGTAAACATGTATAATGCACTATTATGTGTTGATGTGGAATTTTGTGCACCTATCTGGCAACATGGTTTGGACTTTGTAGAACCTGCAATGCATCTTTCCCTGGAGGAAAGAAACTAATATCTTATTTGTGAAATGCAGCAGAAATGTGTGCAATTTTGTTTCTTTAAAACCAACATAATTAAGTCATCCCACACCATTCTATTACAGTTTCAGCCTCTGCTGCCATAGTGACACCATCAGCAGACACATCTGTCTCCAACGGTGTCTATGTTCCTGGTGGCATCACCAATGGAGATGTAAAGCCTGCTATCTCTACCACACCCTTGGCAGATTTCCTCATGCAGCTGGAGGAGTACACTCCCACGGTGAGTAAAGTTGCAACATTTAATCGATTAGTTGATTGAAAGAAAATGAGTGGCCAGCTATTTATCAGTAACTGTGTCAATCATTTTTCACCACCACAAACTGAAATTGAAATTCAACCAAGAAAGTATTTTTGTATATCATATTCAAAGGGTACAGTGTGTCCGTCTGTGGAGTATCCATGCAATTAACTGAACAATGAGAGCATTAAATCACATTTACATAGACACACTGTAAATCCAATACTGCCATAAAGCCCTGCTGAGTGATTTTCCTTGGTACAAACAGTAGAGAAATTTGTTTGTAAGTTATTGACATAGTTCTGTTGTCATTCATGATCATTTTATATGCTCCTGCCTGTGGTGAAAATGCAGTTTTGTTATAGACCAACCACTCTCCCCAGACAATGCCATTAGTTTCTGACAGTGGTTAGAGTACATTTGGTGGATCATCGCTGAATAGCAGATATACAGTAATACTTTTCTTCACAAAAAAAAGTGTCAGTAGCATTGATTTTGTAGATCTTGACCACAACCTGAGGTCCTCATTTCTTTTTCCTTCCCCAGATTCCTGATGCAGTTACAGGCTATTACCTCAACCGAGCTGGCTTTGAAGCTTCTGATCCAAGAATGTAAGTTCTGTAGTGACTGACTCTGAAGTATAGGCTTCCCTCAAGTCTCAGTGTGACTGCATCTACCTGATACCCCATGGAAGCAAATGACACAAATCACAGTACTGTTATTAGTTGTCCCATTCAGAAGTTAGTCATAACCTTTGTGGGCAGGCACAAAGGGAGTGTGTTTCATCAATAAGCTGGGACAAGCTGGAGCCATGCCACAGTTTGTCAATTGAGACAGGAGAGTGTGGAGCTATGTTTGGCAAAGTAAGATGATAAAGACAATCTCTCAGCAATCAATCATAAACTAATATTATTGCAGTATTGCATCATTTCCACATCTGAAAACCTTGTCAATATGTTTTTTTATGCTTATAATGATTTGTGGAAAATCTGTACGATATGCTAAAGTTATTTCAATAAATTGTTAAAATTACTGCTCATGATAACAGCAGTGTTGTCTGAATTTAGTTCAGCTTCTGTCAGGTAATCTGTATGATGATGTGGTTTGCTGAGTCAAAATTGTTGATCGCAGAAATTGACCACAGTGCCTGTCTGACTTTTATCACATGGGGACTTGATTTATTTTAAAAACGTCAAGCAGCTGTTCCACTACATATCTGTATACTGGTAACAGTATGAATTGGTAATACTACTACAAATTGTCCATACTGGTGTTCATTGACTTATAAGAGCATAAAGTACACACCTTTAATTAAGCTTAGAAGAACATTTATTGTCACATCACCTTTTGGATGGCTAATGTAATGGTTTCTTGGAAATGAAGAGTCAAAATGAGATTGAAGGATTTCTTTGATCAGATCTTAGACAGGGAGACAGAAAGACGTACAGACACAGGCTGGCTGTATACACACAGGGGAAACTACAATGATTTTCTTTTTTCTTTCTTCAGAATCCGTCTGATCTCCCTTGCCTCTCAGAAGTTTATCTCAGACATTGCCAATGATGCGTTGCAGTACTGTAAAATGAAGGGGACTGCCTCAGGTAGCTCGAGGAGTAAGACAAAGGTGAGTGTTTCTCTAATTGTTAATGTGTTCATTAAACGTTATGTACCTTCATACAATATTTTGATAATGCTGTATGTGAGAGAGTGTTTTTAGAAGATGGTACAAGTGGTAGTTGTTATCAACTGCCCTTAACTGCTCAGATTGTTTTATTCCTGATGATTTACAATGCATATTTTTGTCCTTACTCTACAGGATAAGAAGTACACTCTGACTATGGAGGACCTGACTCCTGCCCTCACAGAATATGGCATCAATGTCAAGAAACCATATTACTTTACATAAAACTGTCTTTCTCTGAGGCTTCTTGCTTTTGCTAGTTTTATCACCCCCCCACCCCCACCCCCACTCACCTACCAGAGTCTGTTGACACCTTTATTGCTTTTTTTTTTTTTTTTTTGATCACGGTGTTTTAGTACAGTATTGACACATCTATGTAGTCTCTTTGCCATTTGTTATTTTTGTGGAGCAACCTCTGCATTACGTAAATTGTAAAATACGTTTTATTGTGAAAAATAAAACCCTTACTAAAAACCTTCATGTCTGTGAGATGTTGCATTTATCTGGATTAAGAGCCAGAGAAACCCTGTGCTGCACTTTTTTATGGGTCTGTCTAAAGCTGATCATGATGTGCTTTTACAAAAGAGTATGTCATATTGGTTTGGGTATAAAGGCTAGTGAGGTGTCGATGATTAAAGCAAGACGAAACTTTCATCAGTATTCTCAGTCATAAAATCACTTGTTATGCCAGAAGTCCAACATATTTTTAGCAGGTTACAATTTATGAATACAACAAAAACAAAACCATGTAGAAGCTACATTACCACCAGACGGCACCCTGGTAGATTTATCAAACGCATTCTCACAAAACGGCAGAATTTTGTTCCCAACTGCGGACCGTAACATCAGAATCAGAAGGAGAGTTGCTTTTAATGGCAATTAAGTTTACACATACAAGGGGATTGCTGTGGTCTGAAGGTGCAAAACAACAAACAATAGGCTTAAGCTGAACCTATTGTGGTCGTTCAAACAATACGCTGTAAATGTAGAAAAAGTACTTATTACTTTACATTACTTAGTACTTATATCACCCTCTTACACTGCTGCACTGACTTATCTCCCCAGACAGCTTAACTACCACTCACAGCTGTGTTCACCCACTTAAAGGCCAGTTTGACCCACACATTTTTTTTTTCTTTATTGAACATATCACAAACATACAGAGGCTCGTAGAGGAAAGAACATATCAATACAATACAATACGCAATCTTTCAGAAGAGAAAATAAAAACTGGAAGACAAAACAAAAAAAGGGGGATTCATACAAGGTATACATGGTGAAAAATGAATATTTTCCAATCACCTGGCAAGATCATGAAAGTATACAAAGGGAAAAGGAGACAAGACCATGAAATAAAGAAGTACATTTCAAAACAGTAAGAAGCAAGATCTATCGCCATAAATCTTTCTTGCTATTTTGCTATGACTCTGAAACTCAGCTCGCACGTGACCCTACTGAAAGGTGAGTTGAAGAAAGAGTTTTTAGCTAACAGTGACCATGGTTCACGTTAAGTTTTTTTTTCTTTTAGACTAGAGCTGCTTTGACAGTTTATCACCAAGCTGGTCCAGATTTAACTTACTTAAAACACAGTAAGAAGATGAATTAAGTTTAATAGAAATAGAGGGTCTGTTTTAGTGAACCTTGTTGAACATTAACAAGATAGTCAAAAAAGGCATATTGTTAGCATGTTCATAGACTACATAGATAACATACATTTAACTGAGCATGAGTAGCGAACAGACAAGAAAAAAAATGCTTACAACCTTAAATTTAGGGTGACAAAATAATTCAAGGTTCAGTGTGCTTCATCTGTCATTCTTTGCTGTTATATGCTGCATTAAAGCTACAATAAACTGTGGGAACAACACGCTCACACATATTGCACCATAGCATTAGATGTGCTCCATCAAGAGTCAAGCTAAAACTCAAATATTTAGTCTGGTTAAGATGGCAGTTAGGATAATAGTCAAACTGAAACCCCTTTATTGATCCTCTTGATGAAACATTATTTCATCTCTCTGTCAGTAAAAGCTTTAAATAAGCAACTTCTAGAGTATAGACTGAGGAGAAAACTCTCCAGCTCTGACAATCGCTTCTTCGCTGATAAGCATGTAAAGTGCGATGTCCTGTAGCTTGTAATTCGTACAAATGTGCGTATTCTGAGAAGTACGTCATGACATTGTTGTGACATTGGTGTGATATTATTGTACCTTCGGGAAACAATAAAGTAGCCTCCACATCATGTTTATGACACAAATATATAAACACAGTATGTTGAGTACAATCTCTTTGGAAAGGTTTTTCCTTTTTTCAAAGCACTTGAAACTGTAATATTTTGAAATCTGGTAAACCTTGTTTTTTTTTTTCCCACGTCTCATAACAAGGTGGGAGCTATCTTTGGTGGAAATGATGTATACCTGTAGTATGTTGCTATGGGAACAGAGTCATCATCTCCAAATCACTTATGAAACTATCTACCATTTCTTGTCTTCATTAGAATAAATCAGTCTTACCATGATGTTGGACAAACCTAATTTAACAAATTTAGAAAAACACCCTATGTCAGTCTTCTGCCCCCTGGTGGACATGTGGTGAATTACAGCATGCATTGCTGATGTATTGCTCTCTCTCTCTCTCTCCCTCCCTCTCTCTCTCTCTCTCTTCTGTGTGAGCCCCATCTTATGTTTGTTGTCTGTTTGTGAAGGGTGATGGGACTGGTATCTGCAGCATCTACGGGGGCCCATTTGCAGATGAAAACTTCAAATACAAGCATTCTGCGCCTGGTCTTCTGTCCATGGTACGTATGTAGATCAATGCTCGGATGTTAGGGACACTGTTGAGAATCAGGGTAAAGATCTATGCACTTTAGATTTCATCCAAAAGAAGGTGTTAGTCATCATCATGCAATCCTTTACTGCCTGTTTTAATATGGTGTTCATGTTTTGTTAACTCTGTTGACAAAACATGAACACCATACTAATACAGGCAGTAAAACAAAACATGGTTTTAATTACCAAGCATTCTCTACACTTCAGAGCATCTTCTGTGAGACCCCTCAATTCATCCTCCGCACTTTGTCATAATAAATGCTTTTGATTTAATGACTTATTCAACCTGGATCAGGTTGAATTGGTTTTCAGAATACCTATAATTACGATATAGAAGAAGCCAGTCTTCTTGCTGATGGTCTTGTTTGCTTATGTAGGTCATACAGAGGCACCAACATTAAATTGAGACAGTTTCATAAAAAGCTAAAGGTGCCTTGTAGCACATTTAATTTAGATTTGATTAATCAACTTAAAGTCAGTTGACCCCGCCTCCTAGACAGTAGGATTAGATTGATCAATTCAAATTGTCTTAACTCTAACCAGTGCAGACAAACGGGTGTTTTAAAACAAGCATTCCTTTTTGTCTTACTCAGGCGAACAGTGGACCAGGGACAAATGGTTGTCAGTTCTTCATTACCTGCGCTAAATGCGACTGGTTAGATGGAAAGCATGTTGTCTTTGGTGAGTCAATCAACAGTATCACTTCACATCTATTCAGAGGTCTAATTTAAATTTTAAATTGTTTTGTGCCATAGTTCAAGTGTCTGTTTTACGACTGTTTCACTGAGACCCTACACAGGAACCTGGAGCCTGTGCAAAGGTGCGCAGATGTCCTAGGGTGAAGAGACTCTATACATTCTGTATTACATACAGATTTGTGGCCACTGTGTACCTCCAGGCCGATGTTTTGCTCCACCTGCCTGTCTAAAATCTTCCAAAAAGCACAAGTACATTTGTTATATATCAAAGAGCAAATATGATAGATGCACATAATTGTTTGCATTTACTTAATGGCAGGAAATCTCTTTTTAGATGCAGCTTCCTGTGACAATCCGGACTCTTAGAAATATCAGAGAGGCTGGACAGACTCCACTCCCTGGATCCTTCTCGTCTTGCCTCCATCAGGACCTTGATGACTTGGAGCCTACAACATACAGCATGAGGAGGACATGAACAGGAGAAGGTGAGAGGACCAACATGTGTAAAGGGAGGGGCAGTGGGCCAGATTCCAGCGAGAGGTAAATGCTAACAGAGCTGCATGAATTGCTAAGTGCATGAGAAGCACATCACTCTTGTTAGGTGGGCTGGCTGTCACACATGACACAAATATAAAAATGAATGTAAAAATCATAAATTTGACAAGATCAAAAATTGAATAGTGCAGCCCTAAATGCTACATTTTAAAACCTTTTTAAAAGATAATTAGTAGCCCTGAACATACTCTCTGGTTTGGCCCTTAATGCCTTTTATCAAAGGTGAGTGTAGCAGAATTTTGTCCCCAACAGCGAACCGTAAAATCAGAATTGGAATCAGAATTGCAAATTAAATTCTTCAAAATAAATTGTTAGCGGGGAGCACTAAAACGACAGAAGCTGTTATATAATTTCTCCATCGCACTGGACTGTATGTGAGGATCTGAGGCATCCAAAGAACTTCCATCGCTGACCTGTGGAGGGCAGCAACAGGGCTTGGCTGCGTCTAGTGTGCCGGAAACATAAACAGAAGAAGGAGAAGCCCCCCTAGGAAACAGAGAAGAAGAAGAAGAAGCCATCACCGGGTCTAGCCGCGCATATGTTGGTCGTTCAAATAATACGCGTGTAAACGTAGAAGAAGCATATTTATTTAGTTTTTAAAGGCACGAAAGGTGTGACAATGTCCATCCAAGTCCAGCCATCGAATCCAAACAACCCGATTGTCTTCTTTGACATAACCATCGGCGGGCAGGTGAGTAGAAGAAAGAGTTTTTAGCTAACAGTGACCATGGGTCACGTTAAGTTTACGTTACCACATCTCTCCAACCTCGCATGATGATACCATCTGTTAGTTAAAAGTTGTGATCCAGTCAACTACGTGTGATGTATATAAACTGCCCAACACGAATATCTGATTCACGACACAATGAACAATGGTTCTAGACTTTTCTGTTAGCGGTGTGTTTTGTGGTGAGCGTCATGTAGTGTAATTACGGTATACTACTACTACGACTACTACGACGTTCAGTGATGCTGATTTATTGCAAATGAGTGCATTCATTACTCCGCTGGTTGACAGTTCATCACCAGTGCTGTCCAGAGTTAACTTACTTAAAACACAGTGAGAAGATAGATAGTTAGGGTTAGGTTTAATTGAGATACAGGCTTTTTGTTTTAATCAACTTTATTGAACATTAACAAGATACAGTCAAAAAAGGCATATCATCAGCATGTTCATAGATAGATTAGGCTTAACTGGGCGTGAGTAGCAATTTTTTACAACCTTGAATTAAAAAAATAACGGGGGAGACAAACATGATAGACTATGAACACGAGAGACAGAAAACACAAGTGGTTTTAATCATGAATTAGGGCATATAAATATTAATACAGATGTTTGGCTTTTTCAATTTTGGGACTTTTATCACATGTTTGTGCATTTATCTCATTTAGCAAAGCCCTACATATGGGAGAGGTCTTCAGAAAACGAAATTTGTTGATGCAATAATTTGCCAAGATAATCAAATTGTTCTTTCCCAATTGAACTCTGTTTTTTTTTTTTTTTGTTTTTGTTTTTTTTGTTTTTTTTAAAGTTTTCATATGTTAGAATCAGAACATTTTTTATAAGATATCCAAGACTGGAAAGCATCCCAAAGGGTCCTGGTTAAATTGCAAGAGAAGAAGAGATGTTCTGTGCTTTCGATGTCTGAACTACAGAAAGTTCAGACGTTCAGATCAATTCAAATGAAATGTTTGATGTAAGAAATCACTTCACGGACAGATCTCGTTCATCACTTCAGTATGAATTTCTTTTGCCATAGGGGGAACTAGATAAGAGAGGGAGCTGGATCTTATTTTTTATTATAGCATTGTTGGTGAGTCTTTGGGAAATATGTTTCCTCTTTGGGGCGAGGGGGAAACGGATTGCAGTGAGGATAGTTCTTAATAACTTGTTATTACATTTTCTACACATACATCTAAAAAGCTAGATCCCTCTATGACTAAAGAAGGCTCATGTGGAATAATCACAGAATCGGTTAGCATGCCTTTGGTTAAAAGCATCAGTGCTTGTGGGATTGCCTTAATTACTGCATTATATTTTCTGTTGGTACACATCTGATTGCATTTCCTCATAAAAGCATCATATGTTAAAAATTTGCCAGAATTAACTAATACATAGTATAATTGACCACATACCTTTCTCCATCCATTCCTTGTAAAAGAAAGATTTTCTCTTAATTATGATGCTCCTTTTAATCCATATTGGTACCATGTGTGGAGTAGAGTTTGTGTATGAGTTCCCAGTCATGGAGAACTTGTTAATGAAAATCTGATAAACTGACAGGGAGACACTTATGTCCTGGACCAATTGGGTCTCATATTGCTTTTGTTGTCTACATATTGATTTACTATATTGTACTGTCAAAATTCCAGACCTTACATTTAAAATACTCCCATCTGCTGCTATAGCTACATATACTCCTGTCTTTTTTAATTTTCTTCATTAAATCTTTAACAATTTTAACAAACTCCTCGTCTTTTAATAACTCTGCGTTAAACTTCCAATAGTCTTTTTTGTATTTAGTTCTGTTCTGTGGTTTGAATGAAAGGTGTTGTTGATCACACAGTGATCTGTTAAAGGAGCTATTGAAACTGACACATCCTATGTGGAACTTCAGGAGTTGCTAACCAAAAATCTATTCTGGATTTACTACTACCATTTGGATGGATCCATGTTAATTGGCTGACTTACGGATTTGTGTCCCCCAAATATCTATTAAACTGTTGCAATTTAAAAATGGAACTAGTAAAATATTTTTCTATTGATTGGTACCAACCATTGTTTACCATAAATAATTTCCCAATCTGGGATCATTAAAGTAATTCTATCTATCTACCATATTTAGAAGGATATAGCCTATCTTCAATATTTAACACCACAGCAAGCCAATGATTGAAGTCATCTGCTTTATAAGTGGTTACCTTCCCAGGACATCTGCTAAAACATTTGGCCACACCACCAGAGCAATTAGAACTGTGGCTGAATAATAGTTTTTCCCCACATTGGTTTGACCAGAAGATGGCATCATCATTACATCGTTGTTGTTCTCTTGACCTATCTGTGAGCTCATTCATTTGTTTGCGTAGGATGATAACCGGGTTTCAAACACAGAGATGTTCTTCTTACATTCCTTCACCCCTGAATCGTTGAACTCGATTAACTTAGTGAAATTCGCATTCATCACTTTGGTTTGAGTCGTCCTTGTGTCAAACTCTGCCAGCATGGGCTCCTAATCGATGGAGATAGTGGCAGTGAGTCACTTCACCCATCAGGATTTGTTCCTCTCGGTTGCTGGCCATGTTCAGTCTCAGAAGGTGTAGTTTGGAGGCTCTTTATATTTTCCTTCTGTGGTTTTTGCCCGGTTTCCTGCTGGTTTTTTCCTTTTGACACGGTGAGAGTGTCAAAAGGAAAAAAAGGACATTTGATTATTTAGTGGGGGTGATATGATTAAGAAGACTCATGGTGAGGAACTTTCCACATGTGTTCTGAGTACAGACAACCGCTCAGTCCGCCATCTTGCCGGAACCAGGTAGAGGCGTTCAAGAAAGAGCTCAGCTCCATGGAAACTACCTCATTCACCCTGTGTCAAACTGTCTTCACCATGTCATTGAAAAACATAATTAAACAGCAGCATTTTGGACAATCTTACCTATTTTAAAATCATTAAGACATGAGGTACTTTGAATCAACATGTCAGTAAGTTTAATCAAATAAACCTGATTGTTACTTTATTTTGTTAACAGAAAGCAGGGTTGCCCTGTTTAATCCTGCACATTTGTCATGCAAACATATCCATATGTAAAATAACTATTTGAATATTTTTTCAAAGACGATCTGTTCTAGACAGATATGTTTAATCTGACAGTAGCAAGTGGTGTTGGTGGTGTGGAAAAGAAAGATGGTTTGAAATACTTTTACTAGCTTTTCACAATCATCATTAAATTAAATATTGTTTCAGATTGTAATAAAAAAAATACAAATCACCAGTCACACAAAAAATATTTTTTTTGCATATAATTCTGCTCTATTAGTTGCAGATACTATTAGTTTATTGCATGTTCCAATGCATGTAGCAAACATAGCCCATCCAGACCGGTATGCATTCTCCTGCCCCCCATAGGCCAAAAGTGTGGAATGCATCAAATCATAATTTAAATTTCATGTTGCTTTATCCACGTTTGTATTTAATATTCTGACTGTAATCTTGTCTGTTATTGGTTGAACAATTCAGCTCTGGAATGGTGACCAGAGTCTTCAAACCAGTATATAGCACGCATCTACAATACCTGCATCTGTTGTTGTCGTTGTTTTAATGTAAACTTACACACCACTAGCAGATAATGTCCTATTTTCCTCAATTTACGCTGGTCTTCGCTGGACTGGTCTATAAAAGCAGAAATGTTATTCTGATTCACTTCCCCCATTGGCTGTTGTACCTTCTTCTATTGTTGGCTGATAGAAGTCCTCTGGGGTGTGTCAGTGCTCACAGTGGAAAAAACTGGAGAAACTTGTTGAGGTATCGAAAACAGACTTCTGCAGTGGTAAATGTGTTATTTGAGCATGTTGAGAGGATTCATTGTTTCTCTTGGTTCTAGTAGGCCTTTGGTGGATTTAGTTTCCTTCAGCTTCAGGTGTTATCTGTTGTCCACACAGTTATACCACCAACTGCAAAAGCCTTTTATAGGTCCCTTGTGTAAAAACCAGAAGAAGACAGGACTTACTAACGATACCCAAACTCAAAGATCTTATATAGTCTCATATCGGCCTTGGGACTGTGTAGGTGTGGTAGGATTAGATCTGATTAATGGTGTTAGTGAAATGAGCGAACAAGCACACACACATATATATTTAGATGTTGAGTCAGATATTGCTAAATGCTGATTGGTGCACAGAAGTAAGGGATGTCACAAGAAGCTGATTGAGATAAATGGTTTTTCAGGGTCTTTTTAATTCAGGCTAGCAGCAGTAAAAGTAAAAAACATTTTTTGTTATGTCAAGGTTGCTGTAGCCTCTGTGGAGTTTACAGTCATATCACTTATCTTCACCAGCAGATGGAGCTTGTCACAGTTATGTAATTGCGGATGTCTAAAATTCCAAGGAATTAATGAAATAAAAAGTTCATAGTTGACCTTGAAAACAGTAGTTGAGTATATAGCTTAATCACAAGGTCCCTTAAGGGTGCAGTATGTAAGAATTTAAGTTAAAATAGCCCAGCCAGCCACAGCCCAGAATTTGAGTTAAAATCTGTTTTTTTTTTAGAAAAGATACAACAGAACACAAATTCTGACACATTCCAGCTTTAATTTGCTGTTCAGTCGCTGCATCTTTACAGATCAGCTTTTTTTTAGAAGCACTTTGAAAGCCATACCAAACAGCCCTGCATCCTCATAGTAAGTCTAAAATTATCATTTTAAATTGCTGTATGACAAACGAGTAGAAAATAGATGATGCACTGTGATTTCTACAAATATTTACAAAGCTTTGCTTCATTCTACAGCTTTCATCAACACTTTGGGTCAGAACTTCTGACGCCTTTGTTAATAGATAAGCTGGAGGCGTGGAGCGGGGGTGTGTCGATCTGATGGTGTTCACAGTCTGACAGCTAAACAGATTCTTTACACATTAAATAAAAGAGAAATGACCCGCAAAGCAACGTTACAGGACCAAACAACAGTAATGTGGTAACTAGTAGTGTCTTTGGCAACTTGTATGAGGAAAGAAAATTCGCTGTTATACGGGGAAAAGTGTCTGTCATCCTGTCTGTCCTTCCGACTCTTGTCACATTTCGGCCTGAAAAAAAAAAAAGGCTTGTCCCAGGCAAAAAAAACGTTAACTCGCCATGTGTTTGTCTCCTTCAACTATTATATTGTTGAAGTTACTTTCTTGAAAAAAATCACTGCAATGGTCAGCCCTCCCGACCAAGACTAAAGTGAACATTCCCACTGAAAACAGCATCCCTCCCTGCAAGTGAGAGAGTCAGACAGCATCCTGTTTACTAATGCCAATTATGTAATTATGTAATTTAGAGAGAATAACTTAAAGGAGAACTTCAGCCGTTTTTAAACCATATCCCTGTTGATCGAGGTTACTGAGTGCTGTCATTAGGAAAAATAACGAGAACATTTGGCACAATATTTAGGACAGCAGCTAAAGCGGGGCGCCGTTTAGCTCCGTTGGTAGAGTGCGCGTCCCATGTGCTGAGCGGACCCAGGTTCGACTCCCGGCCTGGGTCCCTTTGCTGCATGTCATTCCCCCCCTCTCTCTTCCTGTTTCCTGTCATATATTCAGCTGTACTGTTAATAAAGCCATAAAAGGCCAAAAAAATACTATAAAAAAAGAAGAAAAAAAAAGAACGGCAGCTAAAGCGAACCTATGGGGGCAGACATAACGGGAGTGAAACTTAAGGATGTCTGCCCCCATAGGTTCGCTTTATCTGCTGTCCTGATATCTGGTCAATACTGTGCAAAAAATTCACGTTCCTACTGACAGCACTAAGTAACCTCGATCAACAGGGATATGAGTTAAAAACGGCCGAAGTTCTCCTTTAACAGCATCCGTATGATTATCAACAGTCAGCAGGTACATGTTTAGATTAACAGGAGAACACCTGGGGAAACACGTTGAAAAAAACACACACAGATGTCAACGTCATGACGTGTACCATCACGCCTCTTTTGGATCCGCAGCACCAGCGTGCTGTATGAATTGACACACTGGTGCGGCTTTACGCGGGTGCTGCTTGGTTCTGTGTGAACAAACCAGTGCAGAGAATTGGCGAGGCTTCGCTGCAGAGATGATGTGGAGTCTCTGTGAAAATGGCGATGGATACTCGCTCATTTCCATGAAGTCTTCATTCACTATTTTGTGTCTTGCGACTTGTGTCACACATAGAAGAGAGTGGTTCTCTTCTCTTTTGATGGGTTGAATACAGCCATCGGGAGCTGCTGCTGTCCTGTTCCTTTGCTCAAATGCCAGTAAACATGCCACAAGCACACGTTTTCTGGTAGATGGTCGTACGGCCCTAGGGTGTTGCTCTTGGCCCAGAACACCACACCCATCAGTAAACTGTTGGTGCACTCCATCCACAGAACGTTAACAGTGATGTAGGCAGGTACTCCGAAGCCTAAGACCAGACAGAGCACAGATACGAATAGATAAGGCATCCAATACGTGGCAAAGCTCAGCGTTAGACTGAGCCACAGAGGTGGTCTTGGCCTGTTGATCTCCTCCAGGTGAGTCTCCTGGCTGCTTTTTGTCTCTGTTGTGCAGTTGGTTGAGATGAACAAAAAGTCGCTTTTTGTGCTCTCTCGTTCTTCCCTCGCTTCACATAACCTGTCTGCCTCCTCTTGCCACTTGAGAATACTTGACCAAAAGGGCAGCATGGCACACATTACTGCTGTGAAAAGCAGCAAAGTGAAGCAGGTAATCAGTGGAGACTCCTCTACTTCACAAACTATAGTCGTTCCCTGCGTCGAATACTGCAGTTCCATTGGCTCAGTGTTGACAGAACAGAAGGAGAAAGTGACAGCCACCACCCATATCAGCAATATCAAAACAGTGTTTCTCAGGCATTTGCAGAAGGCCCTCTGTTTGCAGATGTGGGTTTCTTCTAAACAGTAGTCCAATAAACCAACAAACATCATAGGCAGCGGCACTGCGCCATATGTCGCCGAGACATGAGCCAAGAGGAAGCAGGGTGACATAGGAGACCTTTCAGCCCCAAGAAACCACATGGTTGCCAAAGAAAACGCCACTACACAGTCAGCCAGGACAATGGACAGGCTGCACATGCTTAAAATGTAGCTATACAGCTTCCGGCAGCATAAGGTATGGACTGCTGCGTCCAGGCTCAACTTGAAAAGCATCAGGTACAGATACTTCACAGTGTTGTCCATGTAACAGCCGGACTCCACGTTCCATTGCTTCAGAACGGCCAGCATTTTGACGGTATGAGTAGTTCCTGGAGATGACTCGGGCAGCATTTATGTTATTGGAACAGCTGTCAGCTTAGTGTGCAGGCGCTCCAGGAAAATGCTGTGAAAGATGGAATAATATTGGTTAGGAACTTTGGTTATACAAACATTAGACAGTGTCGAAGGAAACCAGAGGAAGCATAAAGGACGTGTTCACAGCCTCCCCTCATGATCAAGTTTGTTCTGAAGTAAGACTTGAGCACAAAAAACGCAAAAGTAGTGATATATGAAATGTTACTTTGATGTTGAAATGATCTCATCTCTAAACAGTGATTTAGAAAAGTGATTTTCCTGCTCATTATGTTGGGGTTTTGCAATTTGGGTTGCATTTGTGACGAAGCACGTTGAGAACTTTATATGAGCTTTATTACCAGCGTGATTGGATTACCCCATTATAGGGTGTGAGGAATAAACAGACCTGTGGTGGTTACTTGTTTTAACTTATTTTTGAACACACCCCATGAATTCATCTTTTCATATTTATTGCTTGAGCTACTTGTCTATTATTGTTTTCCCTTGTAGTGTAAGGTCACATTTTGATCTTGCGTAATTTTTTGCCAGCAGATTCGGTGTAATCTCAAACTAATAGTCCATTTTCTTATCACACATCTCGCATTATGTGTGGTTAAAAGTTAAACATGGTGTGTGACCAGTGTAGAGCACTTGGCACCAGCAGAGTCCTTCCCATGTTTGTTTTCCACATCAAATCGCCCGTCAGCCGCAGCAACCTTTACATTGGAGGCATATCTAAAACACTGATGACTCACTCCCTGTATCATTGGTTACGAAATATGTTCTATTAAAACATGCTGTCCTCATACTAGTGTTCTACAACGGACTCCGACTTTGTGTTTTGCATATTAGTTGTGCTCAGGTCACCACCTTACCACAGCGGTATTCGTTTTAACACGTGCCATCCTGAATTTCCTGCTTTTCAATTCTGCATGAGTTATAGCGTTGGTGGCAAGGTAAAGCGGGTTCAAACACATTAGTTTTACTCAACAAGTTAAAAAAAATTAACTCTGTGAAGTAACAAATCGTTACCCTAAGGAGTCCATACCTCTGTGCCTGGAGTTGTCCCAGTCCTGAGTTTCAGTGGAGATCCAGACGCTTAACTGTTGCAGTGATGGGAGTTAGTGGCATTTCACGCTTGCAGCCGAGCTCTTCTATGATTGTTAATAGGTGGAGTAGTTCCCTATTTGAGCCGGCTGTTTCTGACTCCACCTCCCCATTGTGAAATCAACAGCTGAAGGTACACACCTTCTGTGTCTTAAGGGCATCCTGCTCTGTTGCCCTTCTGTGCAGCCAAAAGACGATTGCCCCTTGTGATGTCTATTTGCATGTCCTGTAACAGGTAACCCGGCTAGATACTGAGCATCGCCCAACAATGCTTGTCAGTTTAAACCACACCCTGTGGCAGCCTTTGTTCACCTGCGCTATATCCCTAAACAATTACACTAGAATCCCAAGAAAAAAATATCAAGTGTTGAATGTGCGGCTTACAATTGTGTCCTAGAAATACAGTGAAGAACAGTGTTTTTCTTTTATAAAATCTTTAGTTTGTAGAGACGTTGGCACAGTTAAATGTGTTTAACCAGCTGTACTTGGCCTCTTTTAATTAACCGTGTTAATTATGTATGCACTAGCTAAGAAGTACAAGTGAAAAAGCAGTGTCACTATCCCTTAACACATAGAAAAGACACAATTAATTCTACACACTTACCACAATTTTGTTGCAAGACAGTAAAAACAAGTGGAGATATGAGTGTTTGAAAATGACGGATATAAGACTTTGTCATATAAATTTGATTACTGTAACTACTTACTTGAATTGATGTTTCCTAAGAGTCTTTTGAATGCTCAGGACAAGTTTCTAACCAATCCGGTGGAAAAGAAAAAAAGCAATTCCTAAGGCTAGGAATGCACAACACAAAGACAAATTTCATAACTTCAAAATTACTTGGAGTACAGCCATAAGATTTAGAAAGGTCCAATGAATTTAATAGACGTTGCAACATTATTTATTTTGAGAAAATCAACAACATGGACTGGGAGGCCCTTGATGAGTTGGTATGGAATGACCCAAAAATATGCTAAATAGCTTAGAACTGTCTGTTTTTATTCACCTATCAATGTAATTTGACAACAAAGACACAGAGCGGCCAGCCTGTCAATGAAACATTAAGACATTTTAACAATTAGAAATGATCACTCACAATTGCACCTCTACAGGGTACGAATATCATTGTTCAAAGTTTGAAAAAGGCTAATTAATACCCAATTTTATCTCAGGTTGTCACAATGTCTTTGTTCCATTTGTTTGCTGTGTGCGACTGTTTGCTTTAGGTTTTAATATTAACTTCCACACTCTTTGAGGAAATGGAGCTGCAGGGGACTTACAGCGAAACTCTCACCAAAACGCAACCTAGCCTTTTTTTGTGAATGTACCCGGGTCAAACCTTAGTGTAAAAGCATAATTATGATGAAAGGAGCACTTTTAGTGCTACAGGCACTACTATGATAGCATCAAAATCTCTTTTTTTTTTGTTTAAGTATTTTTTTTGGCCTTTTTATGGCTTTATTGATAGATCAACTAAAGATATGACAGGAAACAGGGGAGAGAGAGGGGGAGTGACACGCAGCAAAGGGACCCAGGCAGGGAGTCGAACCCGGGTCCGCTGCAGAGCGTCGGCACATGGGACGCACGTGCTACCAACTGAGCTAAACGGTGCCCCAAAATCGCTATTTTTAAAACACTAAGAAGGCTCTTAGTATCACCAGGGTCTCTACACATGAACACGGGCATTGAGAACATTGTTAGTGTAACTAAACCTACCTTAGCAGTGGCTTGTTCCGCTAGCCGTCGTCCTGCCAGCCGAGAAGTATCAATCTCCGTTCCAGATTTTGTGTTTTAAACATTTTGATGCTATCATAAAAGTGCCCGTAGCACTCCCATTGAAAATGAGTTTGACCTGAAAACGAAAATATCGTAAATCTTAAGAGTGCCTCTTTCGTCGTAATTATGCGTTTACACGAAGGTTTGACTCATCTACATTCACAAAAAAAGCTTAGGCTGCATTTTGGCGAGAGTTTCACTTTAAAGTAGGTGTGGCGGCCACAGTCTTGCCTGGAGTTTGGCTGTTAAGCGAAGCCCAGTGCATTGTGATAACTTCAAATGCACTGAACTGGTTTTATGTCATTCAAACTCCACCCTCATTCCAGCGCCAGGGAAAAAAGTGGTTCAACAGCGTAGATTTGTCAACATATACACACTCCACCATTAAGATGCGGCTTTTGATTAGATGCTAGTACTAAGCTGTCTTACCTGTTGTTTTTGTTGCTGAACACACAACATCCTCCTCAGCAGATAAAATAATCCGTGGTTGTTTGCTCTGTGTCAACACTGAGCTTCTGAATCTGACTTCATTGCCTGTAAACAAACTGTCTAAACAAAGCAAAGACAAGAGATCTAATGGCTGCTGGTCGTTCTGGGAGTCGTGTGTGGGGTGTAGGGAGAGTAGTGCAGTGATGTCACAGGGACAAAACGCTCTTTTTCTACACCAGCGCACACACACAGACTGCGTTCACACACAGAGATGTAGACACATGGACATTGTTATACCGGTCAACACTTGCATGCCCTTCTGGGTTGTGGGAGGCCTGGGTGAACACACACCCACCCTGCCCGACTCACAAGAATACACACGCGCCACAGAGATTTAATGTGCTGCATTAAGATTGTGGCGTCTTCTCGCTCACATCTTTGATTACGTATGCTTTGACCACTGGAGAATGTGACCAGAAGTGTGACAGAATGGCTTGCATTGTTGAGATGAAACAGAGTTGACTTGATGTTTTCAGTAGAGTCAACAGAGAACTGCGAGATGCAAAAGGAATAAACTAATGTGTATCCAGGGCGAGACGTAGAGGGAAGAAAGACGAGTTACACTTGTGGGACCAGGAATGACCTGTTTCTGCTCGTTCTGTTTAGTTTTGCCTGAAACAAAACTGTTAGCCCCATCTTTTTTTTTTCCAGGTGTGTATACATTTGGGTCTTAAATGGGTTTCCTTTTTTTTTTTTGGTCAACTGTTTTCTCAACTGCTTTTCAGGATGTCGGACGGATGAAAATGGAGCTGTTTGCTGATGTGGTTCCAAAGACAGCGGAAAATTTCCGGTAAGGAGAAGGATTATTATTTTTGCTTTAAAACATTTCAGTGAAAAGAGATATCACAGGTAGACCCCTAACTAGGGATGTTAATGATTAAAGGGATCTCTACCAATTGTACACATTAAAGTGTGTTTACAGGCCTTGGGGGGGTTCTACTGCATATGTGGGGAAAAAAGTAGTATCAGAACCTTTTGTGGCTCCAGAGGAAGCTGCACGTAATCAGTTGCCTCATCTGTGTCACACAGTGTTGTGTTGGTTTTAAATGGAAGCAGAATGCGGAATCAAAAGGCGATATCGCTGGTTCTGATGTATCAGTTTGTGCAATGATAGAACGATGGACTGTTTCAAAACCTGGTACCCACACTACCCACAATGATAAATTGCCTCCACTGATATCACTCAGTGGCACTCAGTTGCAAAGTACATGCAGCTTCCTCTGAAGCAGCAAAAGGCTTATAACACTTTCATCCACTTATGCAGTAGAACTCCCCAAGGCCTGTATACACACTTTGATGTGTAGAAGTGGTGGAATTACCCATTTAATTACTCATCGATCAATCGCTGTTAAGAATTAAACTGATTTTAAAATGTTTTAACAGACAATCATAGATGGATTAGAAATAATCTGTTTACAAATTACAAATACTTGTTTATCAAATAATATCAAAATAAAATATGAAATGCCGGTATGACAAAAATGTATTAAAGTAAGATTCAAGCAATATGCAAATTAGGAAATAGAGAAATGCATTCTGTGCAGACGGATTACATTTTAGCCATTTAGTAGCCTCAGTTTGGGTTGGATTTTGTTGGGCTTGTTAGAGACAGACAGGAGCTTTGTGATTCAAATAAAATCATTAATTTGTAGTATTTGGTTCCTCAGCCAAGTAGCTTGGTGTTTACTTTATCCGTTCTTTTAACTTCTTATGACGCCAACTCTAATTCTGCATCCAACATGGATAATTTTTAAAACCTCTTTCTATTGGAAAACTGTCATATATATGCATATATACATACATACATATACATACATTGCATATGATTGGCCAATAACTGTTAAGGCAGCCAAGTATCAAATAAAGAAAATACTTAAAATATGAATCCCTAGGCGCCCATTAGCTCAGTTGGTAGAACAGGCGTCCCATTGCACAGAGGCTTTGTCCTCGCTGCAGCGGCCGCAGGTTCGATTCCCAGCCTGGGGTACTTTTGCTGCGTGTCATCCCCTTCTCTCTCATCCTGTTTCCTGTCATCTCTGAAGCTGTCCGGTTAAAAAAAAAAAAGCCATACAAAGGCCAAACATTTTTTATAAATATGCATCCCTAAGCCCGACAGTTTATCACAGATACATTTGTTCATTTGTTTGTTTTTTATTCATTTATTTATTTTTTTTAAATTATTCAGCCCTTTATGACACTATATTTGAAAGAGCACAAAATTCAATCATGCAAATTTATGAAACAATCTTTAATATAACCCTTCACATGGAAAACATTTCTTGGGAGAATTATAGCCACCGACTTAATAAGGGGAGTTTTCAGTACTTGCACAGTCTTACAAACTGATGAATGTCACAAGCCAGTTCTTCATCAGTGTTCAAGAGTTGATTGATATGACACAACAGGAAAAAATCAGCCACTACACCTAATATCAGCCAATATATCGAAATCAGAATTTCTTTACTCCCAAATATAGCTATCAGTGTTGGACACACAAATCTATAGTTGTCTATAGATCTAATCATATGTTCACATGTATGAAACTATGTCTGAGTTTTCACAACAATGCCACTCACAGTTTCATCGTCTCTTACAGGCAGTTCTGCACTGGAGAGTACAGGTAAGGTGATCTTTGATTGTTCACAAACACTTCTTCACCACCCTACACAGTGAACCAGCTTCACTTAAGAAATCTGATGAGTCCCAGCTTTTTGCAACAGCCTGACTTTGGAAAAAATGGAAACCAGTTTCCCTTTCATCTGGTTTAGGGACGAGCAGAAACCTGATTAGCACAATAGGTTTCTGCTGGGGAAAACAAATCATTTGACCACTCTGTGTATATGCTTAATGAGGTAAATGACAAAGAGCCAGAGCAGGGAAATAATCCCTGTGGGGAGAGTGCAGCAGGATGACAAGAAAGATGCACCTCCCTTGTATCTTATATAATGAATTAAGAAAAAATATATTTAAAGGAAGTCATGATGAGTTTGTTTTTTAATTTTTTCATCTTAAAAAAAAGGAATATCTGTACAACTCAAAGGGATATACACTACCACTGAAATGTTTGAAATCACCTGCCACAAAAGCTATTTTCAGTACAGTCAGATGCTGGGAGGACTACTCTATATTTTAAACTATCTCTTCTCTGTCCTCTCACTACGCCTTCAGTCCGAATGTCCCGCAGATATCTTTTGTCATATGTTGCTAACACGTTTTAATGTGCACATAAAATGTGCCAGGTCTCAGTCACAAGTGCACTATGTGAGCCTGATCATACTGAATCGTAACCTGCTTCAAAAACCACAAAGAAAAAAGAAATGGTCTAATGATCTGAGCCAGAGAACTCAACATAGACGACAATAGATAACACCTTCTGAACAGGAAGCTGGTGTGAGACATAAAAATATATGACAAGGAAGAGGAATGCATGACGTAAAGTCACTTTTGCTTAGATTTTTTTGTCGCATGTAAACAACAGTTTACATTTTTAAGTTTTGAGTTTTAATTTATCATTTATTTATTTTTGACTTATTTTTATCTTCCCAGTGTTTGCTGCACTTTACTCCATTATGTATTTACTTAATGGTCTAAGATTCCTTTTCTGTTTCTATTGTTCTTATATGAAATCTTTTTATTGCTCTTATTAATTTTAATTAACTATTAACTATTTCTATTCCATTCGTTTGCTCTACATTTTTCAATTGTAATTTCAATTGTGTTCCTTTTATTTGTTCTGCTTTGTAAACCTTGTTTTTAAAAGTGATCTATAAATAAAGTTATTAAAATTATTATTATTAACAGACCATATTAATCTCATCCCTACATCCCTACCACATTGTTTAGTGATGGCACATTTACCTGTTTACCTGTTTTGTAGCACCACACAGTATGTTTGTTGTCTTTGCTGCTAACTTCATGTTGTTACTTCTCATTACTGTTCAACAGGAAGGATGGCGTCCCTATTGGTTACAAAGGCTGCACATTCCACAGGTACACGACATGGCGACTTGATTCATGTAACTCGCATTACACACTGATGTTGAAAAGATTTCCTATATTTTTCGGAATGAGTTTAACTCAAGTAAAATCCCACTCCCTCTGGCGGCTTAAGAGTCGTTATATATGAGGCTTGGGCCGTTATTAGAAATGTAGATATATACAATATTAGATTTTCACCTGAGAGAAAGTGCTAGAGTTTAGAGGGATGGGCACCAGTGATGAGCACGCTGTTATGTTTTCAGTTAGTCATTTGCACTAAAGTTCGAATTTGGATAGTTCTTCATTAATATTATTTTATTATTTAAAAGTGTTGTTTATGTTTCTGCAGAGGGCAAAGTAAATACAGCATGAACAGCATGTCAGCCTCTCACATGTTTATTTATTGATACCTGACATACTACCAGTCAACATAAAATACAAGTAAAACAAAATAAAATACTGTAATTTTATATTATGAAAAAAGACCCTGGAACATAATAAAACACAATGATTGGTTGTCTTCTTAGTATCTACTGTCAACCCTGGCATTAAGGCTGTTTCCGTCTATGTTTTTCTTACTTTTTAAAAAGTAGGGATGGACTGGACATGATATTCAGCATTTCGTCCAATTATCCAAATCAGTTGGTTTGTTTGTGCGGTTGCATTTAAATCATTTACAAATGTGCCTACAACACAGTCTGATGGCTACCTTCCATGAGAAACAGCATGTCAACACTTAATAATATGAATCATCAAACTACATCCTTGAGATTTAGTTGTTTAACAATTTATATGCACCATATAGAATATATATACATTCAAATGAATTGCATGTTTAAAAGCACTCACAGGATTAAACAACAGGGCTCATGGCAACATTCATTTTCCACCGCTGTTCTTATTCACCCACATTGAAAGCTATCATGTTTTATTGTTTCACGGAGTGTCATAGTTGTAAATGTAATGCGGCTTCTGGTATATTGAATATTTTTATAAGTACAGCTCAATAAATCTGACATCACTGACGTTTGTTCATTGTTAATTGGCAGGTTGATCAAAGACTTCATGATACAAGGAGGCGACTTTGTAAATGTAAGTACATCCGACGTCTCTTCAGCTGCCCGGTTAGCATTCTTGTTGCAGCTTTAGGGTGACAAAGTAATTCAAGGTTCAGCGTACTGTGTCTGTCATTGTTTGCTGTTATCATTGCATTAAAGCTACAATAAACTGTGGGAACATGTTAAGATGTTAATTTATCTGAGTGTGAAGGCAGACAAAAATGTTTAAAGACATTTTAAAAGCTGGTGAACCTGTTTTTTTTAAATTTGTTTTCCAACGTCTCATAACAACGTGGGAGCTATCTTCAGTGGATATGATGTGTACCTGTAGTATGTTGCTATGGGAACAAAGTCATCATCTCCAATCTAACATTTCTTGTCTTCACGAGATTAAATCATGCCATTTTACCATGATGCTGGACAAACTGCAGTAAAATTTGAAACTTAGAAGAATGACCCTATGTCAGCCTTCCTCCCCCTGGTGGACATCTGGTGAATTACAGCATGCATTGCTGATGTATTGCTCCCTCTCTCTCTCTCTCTCTTCTGTGTGAGCCCCGTCTTATGTCTTGTGTCTGTTTGTGAAGGGTGATGGGACTGGTATCTGCAGCATCTACGGGGGCCCATTTGCAGATGAAAACTTCAAATACAAGCATTCTGCGCCTGGTCTTCTGTCCATGGTACGTATGTAGATCAATGCTCGGATGTTAGGGACACTGTTGAGAATCAGGGAAAAGATCTATGCACTTTAGATTTCATCCAAAAGAAGGTGTTAGTCATCATCATGCAATCCTTTACTGCCTGTTTTAATATGGTGTTCATGTTTTGTTAACTCTGTTGACAAAACATGAACACCATACTAATACAGGCAGTAAAACAAAACATGGTTTTAATTACCAAGCAGTTCCTCTACACTTCAGAGCATCTTCTGTGAGACCCCTCAATTCATCCTCCGCACTTTGTCATAATAAATGCTTTTGATTTAATGACTTATTCAACCTGGATCAGGTTGAATTGGTTTTCAGAATACCTATAATTACGATATAGAAGAAGCCAGTCTTTTTGCTGATGGTCTTGTTTCCTTATGTAGGTCATACAGAGGCACCAACATTAAATTGAGACAGTTTCATAAAAAGCTAAAGGTGCCTTGTAGCACATTTAATTTAGATTTGATTAATCAACTTAAAGTCAGTTGACCCCGCCTCCTAGACAGTAGGATTAGATTGATCAATTCAAATTGTCTTAACTCTAACCAGTGCAGACAAACGGGTGTTTTAAAACAATCATTCCTTTTTGTCTTACTCAGGCGAACAGTGGACCAGGGACAAATGGTTGTCAATTCTTCATTACCTGCGCTAAATGCGACTGGTTAGATGGAAAGCATGTTGTCTTTGGTGAGTCAATCAACAGTATCACTTCACATCTATTAAGAGGTCTATTTTAAACTGTTTTGTGCCATGGTTTAATTGTGTTTTCTACGACTGTTTCAGGAAAAGTGGTTGATGGCTTGCTGGCCATGAGAAAAATTGAGGTAAATACTCATTCATTTATGATAATATATTATTTCAGTAAAGACATTTTAAACTGATCTGTAAAGTGACCAAAATACGGCGCAAAACTGAGTGGATTGAGACCACTAATAATGGTTAAAACAACAATATTTTTAAACTGAAAAGGCCTACTCTATTTTGTGCACCTGCCTTAATTATTTCACTCATCTTTAAAAATCAAACTTAAAACGTACGTATTGTTCCGCATGCCTGTAGTGCTACTTATCCATCCATTGTTTTAGTGTGAGCTGCTGAGTTTTGGAGATATCAACCGCAGAGATGTAGTCCTTCTTTTGAATATAGTGGGACTACATGGATGTGTGCATGTACTCATGGATGAGAGCATAGCTAACATTAGATCTCAGTTGAGGAGGATGCCATCAGTGTTTACATCCAGTGATGTTTCAGACCTCAGTCTAAAAAATTTCCGAGCTGGAATCTAACCTGTGGCTCAAACCCATTGACAGTTGCAGTACATTATTCTTGCACAGTGTCATATTTATGTATGTAATAAGTCTATTCTTCAAAAATCCCCAATGATTATTTTAGCTCACGTGACTGTTTTTGGTTCTAAATGTGTGCTCCTTCCTCCCAACAGAACATTATGACAGGACCCAACAACAAGCCCAAGCTCGCCATTGTCATCGCACAGTGTGGAGAGATGTGAACCGGCTTGCTCACACTTCACACCTCTGTATACCTGAAGTAGTGTCTCGCAGTGACTTGATAATCCTCAACAAACAGCAACCCACATTTATCTTCATGTACAGATGCCTAGTCCAATAATGCACACTGGAGGGCATTGTAAAGTACCAACAGGATGTACTTATCGTATGGGTTTGAAGCAAATTTTGTGAAACTTAATTTTCAATGTTTTAAATGTACACTGAGTCCAAATGGAAATATTTTGTGTATCCTGTTATTAAAAGACAAATAAGAAAAAATATACTTTTTTAAGCCTAAAGAAGGAAATGGTTGGCAATGGTTTTGTTCTTAAATCAGTCACACTGTCTATCATATTTGATCAATAAATTGTTGAGGATATCTGAGTTTATATCGTTTGCTCAACCCCGAACACTGAAGTCATATAGACCAGGGGAGCACAAACGTTTTCCTAAGAGGGGCGAGATTTACGGAGATTTACACCAAAGGGAACGCCGATTGTTATGTATTGTCTTGTTTTCTTAAGATGCAAAATGGCACTATGATCACATGTTCCCATAGTTGAATAACTTAACACTTAACTTAAGTGTCATTTTTCCCCTCAGGTTTAAGAAAATGTATTTATAATTAGGAATCCTACATATTTTAAGAACATTTTGACCTTAAAAAATGAAACTGCATAGACATTATTACAATGTTTTTAAACAAATGTTATGATGTCTTTTAACTAGAAGCGTCTGGCGCGCCAAATTGAACCTTATAGCACGCCAACATTGTCTGCGAGCCCCTCTTTGGTCTAGACTTCTGAAAATATACATGTGTAATTAGTTGTGACAGTAAGCTTAAAGCAGTAGCGAGGAATTGTAATTGCTGTTGAGTAGTTTCACAATATATATGCATCTATTACAATGTTAACACTTGCCATGGAGAGTAATACCAGCTACAAGTGATTTTTAATTTGTTTGATTTCATTTTCCCTTTATTTTTCATTCAGTTGAACACATTTAATGTGTATTAAAGGAACCAGTTACGGTAGTCAAACACTGCTCTGAATTCAGTTCTGTTTAATACGGTAAGAACATTGTGTACAAAGTGTAACATGCACTGTTAGAAAAAATCACGAGAGAGATTTTTTTTTTTTTATCAGTGAGGAATTGTGCAAAGATGTACCGTTTTGCTTAGAAATAATAGCAGGTAATAATCCGTCACAACCTCACCGCCATGGAGCAAAGAGGGAAAACACTTTACAGTGAAAGGCACGAGAGTCCTCCAAGGCACACTCTCCAGCGCCAAGCAATCCTCTGCTGAACTTATGGCTACCTCTTCTTATCCCGGCCATCCATACAAATCTAAGCCGCCAGACCCCCTCCCCCATCCACGCTGTTCCTCTTCTGCCTTGGACCTCGTTCCCTTGGCACAAAAGAATCCTTTCAAATAGAGAGACTGTTCTTATAGAGGCAGGAAGAAGGTTTTTCTTTTTTCTTTTTTTTTTTTTTTTAATAGAGGAGGGGGGTCTCTTCGTGGGGAGGCTTTCTGGGGTCAATGCTAAAGCCCATCTTTGTGTGGGAGAACGGGGCTCGGCCATTAACAGCGAGCTCTTCACACATCAGCCAGCGCTCATAAACAGTGCCAGTGAGGCATTAACATGACAATAGGTGGGGGGCTGTGGTGGGGTTGTCTCACACTCAGTCTGGGTCTGTCTGCTCTGTGCGAGTGGAAGTGGAGTTTCTGAATTCACACATGACTGCATTTAACATGTTTATTGTGCAGGGCGATGCGTGAGGAGAAGAAAATTGTGTGTCATTATATCGAGATTCACTGTCACTATTTCTGCTCTTGTGCATCCTTTTAAATGTAAGAAGTGTAATCTTCCAAGAAACAATTCAGATCTAACATTCCACCCTGGGTTAATATCAGGACATGAATGAATACCATGTTTGGTGTTTAAACTGGGAAATAACATTATGGTTATCGTTCATCATGTGTGTAGTGTGACCTAAAATGACCATCATACAAAACAGTCAACTAATGAGTGGAGCTCATCTTTTACAAAATGATGTAACATTTTAACTGTAATTTGGCTTCTTGGTGTTTAAATTGTGAAGGATCATTATGGTTATCCTTCATCATTGGTGCAATGTGTCCTGAAATGAACTACACTCAGGAGTCATGATGGGTCTGATCTGTTTCAAAACAGTATCACATTTCAGCTATAACAGCAGGGCTACTTCCAGGATCCTGAGATATGGAATTGTGAATCCAGTTATTCTCAGTTTTTAGCTGCCACCATTGATAACCTGCCTATCGGCTGGTGGGAACATAATGTTCTGCTGCACACCGAAACGAGCTCTGTTCCAAATCTCCCGAGGTATCGTGTATATTTTGATGGTACTTCCCCTGCAACTGTGACAATGCAGTGAAAATGATAAATATAATAATTACATTATGAGCCATGAATAAAATATCATGGCTTTCCTAATCCTTTCCATAATTTAGGTCAGTTACCCCTCAATACATTTCCACAGGGATGCACTCAGTGCACATGGGGCACATGGGGACAGTGTGCAATGATTATAGGCATTTAATATTTGGTCAGGAGTGATGGCAGCCAAACAACCTTTTCAGTCAATCAAGGCAAGCACCCACTTCGCAAAAAGACAATTAATATTCCCAAAGCTGAATACTTGTTCAAAATGCAATTTATATTTTAATTCCCAATGGGCAAATATCAGTGGGTCTCTCAGTGACAGCTGTTCAGCAGAAGAAGTCTACTGAGGGGAAAACCTGCTTTGCCCTAACATTAAAGCATGACATGAGGATAATCAGTCAGGTTGTCTTTTAAGGCAGTTTAATGGCACCATTTTATGCAAGTAGGCATTTGAAGAATTCTGGGCAGTATGTAATGCTGGTATAATAGTTTGTTAAATTCTATCTGAAAACCCAGCAGACACTGTTCCAAAAGTGTCACGGTTATCTGTCTCACTTGTCTGGCTTTGACATCATCATGGGGCGGTGAGGATGGACAGGTACATTATCCTTTAGCCAATCATTTATAGCAAACTCTTCCCTCAAACGAAATTGACATATGCCTCAGCCAATAGGAGCGCGTTTTGCTTTTCGTGACAGAATCCAGCCAATTCGAAGAGTAGTTGGGCGGGACCACGACCAGGAACATTCCCCGGCACAGTTTCTCATTCTGCCCAGTTCGATCGGCAACGGGAGCGGAAAGAGGAAAGCTGAGAGCCCGAAGGCAGTAGCCCCCACCACCGCCGGCCCAGGTTACCATCTAGCACCGGGAAACATAGCAGAGAGCCACCGCCGGCAGAAGCCATTACCAACCAGTAGTAACCATGAGCAGCGAGGCCGAGACACAACAACAGCCGCCGCAGCCTGCTGCCGATGAGGAGAGCCCATCCAGCCCGGCAGCCGCTGCTTCCGCGGCGGATAAGAAGGTCATCGGTAAGACTGCTGGAAATGAGCTAGTTGGCTAAGATGGCTAACGCGGTGTGGGATCCCGTACAGGCGATGCGCAAAAGCGACGGTTTCTAAACTTAACGAGCCCATCGACGGTTATACCGGCCGTTGAGTTACAACGGTCACAATGTCGTTAACGTGCATATCATATTTTAATGTCGCAGGTGACAAATTATTTGTATTAATTTAGCTAATGGTAGCCTTCTCCTTCCTGCCTATTGAGTATAACGTGTGGGATTTCCGTAAAAAAATGTTCTTAAATATGGTTGTAAGGATTCACTAAGATGAAAAAATCCTCTTGTCAATTAGCGAAAGATGTTAGTCTTGGTTTTATTTAGTAATAAATTTAAAACTGAGGAAAGATCATCTTTATCGTTTCTTATCTAACGCAGCCACTACTATGTGCTTTGCGAAATATCAGTAGTAAACCATTAACCGTCTCTCCAAATTGCACTACTTTTGTGAGAATATACGAATATTTGTGAATCCATCAATTTTGTCCGGTTAGCCTCTCCTGTTCACCGGCCTCCTAACGTCCAACAGCCGTCACAGTATGCCATGTTGCCGGCTGTCCGTCACATGCGCGGCCGTTGCAGTTGGTCCGGTAGCCGTTTCTCCTCAAACCTCGGTACCCCCATTTGATACGGTTGTATGAAGATGGACATCATCAGCTGACATCGAAGGGCTACGACGTGAACACTTGATAACATTTTCCAACAGTAATCATACATCACTGCGGAACACGAAGTTGTTTTACATTGCCCACTTAGCCGTTAGCTGCTCGTCGTCCCTTTGTTCAAACCACAGAGGCTGGATCCATGTCAGGAGTTTTTCTCTCGAAAATGGTCGAAACGCATCCCCAAACACGTGTTAACAAAACCTCCATATTAGTGCTGGTCTCTTAATACCCCAAATTACAGCTATCGATGGCTGTCGAATTTTGTTAGACTTTAGGGATAGCATTACGGCCTAGCTGCTTAGCTGGTAGGGCTAAGTCACTAGCTAGTCAAGCTACGTTAGCCAAGCCAGCTAACGAATGCTATTTACATGGCTGAAGGGGCCACTCAAAATGTCCGCCGAATGATTCCACGGCATTCTTTCGCCGTTTAGACGACGGCGCGTTGAAAACTACGACAATTACGGATATAGTTCTGTTCGGTCTTGTTAGGCGTTTTGTCACTATATGTTATTTTATGTACGGCGGCAGTTTCCGCTTGCTGGCTTTAATCCAACCACATGGTTGAGACCCAGTTAGCTACTATGCTAACACGCCAATTGAATATGCTGCTTGCTAACGTACCCGGGCGCGACTATACCACGTGTGAACACTGAAGTGCGGAGCAGTGCGGCTTAAAATGGGGCAGTAGGTCTGTAGTAGTTGGACTTTGAAATGTTGTCCGCCAACACTGCGTACTATTTCTGCAATGCACCCATCACTGATATGCTGTACTAAAGCAGCTCCAAATGACAGTCACTGATAATATACACATTCATACACAAATGTGCATATAATAAAAAATCTATACATATATTAAAAAAGATTTTAAATTTTTTTTTTTTTTAAATGTAATAGTCAGGAATCTAACATTCTGCATGACAGTGTCTCTTTACAGGCTCATAATGCTCTTGGTTTATGCCTCACCAAATGCAGCTGGTGCAGGGCACCCCTAAGCATCAGGATCTATAAAAAGAGGGACAGTTGTTAGTTAAATATAACATACTACATTATCTGTGGCCATGGTTGATTTTTCATCATCTGTCCTTTAGTGATTGATTGAGATGCTGGTTTGAAGCTTTACAGTCATACTCTATACTGATTTTTCTTGAGTGTATCATTAAAAAACACATGACTATCTTAAACTTGATGAATTGCTCTTGTTTTGTCTCCTTGCAGCAACAAAAGTCCTTGGTACAGTCAAATGGTTCAACGTCAGGAATGGATATGGTTTCATCAATAGGTAAGTGGACCCTACCCCCATCCCTGCTTCGTAAAGACCCTGATATCATCAGTGTGTGTGTGAAGGAACATTCCCAATCCTATTATGGCTTCAATTTGCTTGCAAAGCTGAGCAGACGATTTGTCTGCTGGTCGTCATGCTGTCGCTCCATTCAGTACTTAATTAATCCTCACACTTGCTGGTTTAGTTTTCTGTCTGTCCACAGCTACATTGTTGCATTTGATGGCTCAGCAGGATACTGGTGACAAGTAACTGAAAGTGATTTTTCTTCTTTTGTTTAGGAATGACACAAAAGAGGACGTTTTTGTACACCAGGTAAGTTGTAGGTGGTGGTATTCTCTGGTTTAATTATTTTCATATGATTGTGAACATAAAATCTAATTTGAACTATTTGTGGTTTTTAGACAGCCATCAAAAAGAACAACCCGAGGAAATACCTTCGCAGTGTTGGAGATGGGGAAACTGTGGAGTTTGATGTAGTTGAAGGAGAGAAGGTAAGCTCGATTTTGGTTAGTAATTCAGTACAAATTTGGCTTTTTGTCCACCAAAAAAAAAAAACCACTGTTAATTTATTTTCCTTGATAGTTAAATGGGTTATTACATATATTTTTTTGAAAATGTCAACGTGCACAGGGGGCAGAGGCGGCAAATGTCACTGGCCCAGGAGGCGTTGCAGTCCAGGGAAGTAAGTACGCCGCTGACAGGAACCGCTACAGGCGCTATCCCCGGAGAAGGGGCCCTCCCCGTGGTGGAGAATATCCAGATAACTACCAGAGTGACGGAGAGGGTGAGCCAGGCAGCGGCAGTCGTGACAAAGGCAGCCGAGACGGGGGAGAGAGCGCCCCTGAAGGAGAGCAGCAAACGCAGCGCAGGCCCGCTTACCCTGGAAGACGGCGTTACCCGCCATACTTTGTACGTAGACGCTACGGCCGACGGCCCCCGTACACCAACGCACCACGCGGAGAGATGACTGAGGTACGCCGTCACAGGGCTTCTTTTATGAAGCAGGCACCCAGCAGTTCCCGTGACAGAGTCGGGACCCTTGATATGTTGATGTCATACACAACTTCAAATCCTCTCCTTACTTACACTCACGTGGTTGTAAAGAATAAATCTTGGTGTATCGGGGGTCTTGCCAATATCTTGCAAATTGACTCAAAATGACCCCTAATGTTGGGACTACCAAATTTTGCACTTTAATCAGCCTCATCAGTAAATGGCAAGCTGGCCAGATTCATTACAACTGAGGACTGTGCACCACATAAAAAAATGTTATGAAGTTTGTTTGCCAGTATGGTGGACATGGAAAAAACTGTGTGCCAGCCGGTGATGGTGTGTTTTCTCTCAGGGAGGTGAGGGTGACGAGAACCAGGGAGGTCCAGACCAGGGCAACAGACCAGCGAGGCAGAACTACTACAGAGGCTTCCGACCAAGGTTCAGACCAAGGTTTGCATGTCGGCTTCATTGATGCAGGGCTGCAACAATAGGAGAGTGAAACACAAGGTTGTCTGACTGTTGACAGTCCAGAGTCCACCTCTTTTTAAAATATATGAATGGTGCCTGTTTGGTCCAGAGAAGCTCTCCTTTTATTGCAGCCTGACCTCAAAATTGCAGCTATGCATCCTAAAAAAGTTATTTTAAAACTGCATCTGATCTCAGCGGCTGATATATTCCGTTGCATGAAATCGCCACTTGTAAGTTATTGTGTACTTCATGCTTAGCCCTTGCCTTATGTTTGTTCACTCCAGGGGTCCACCCCGTCCCAGACCGGTGCGGGACGGTGAGGAGGACAAGGAGAATCAGGGCGGCGAAGGTGGTCCGAACCAACAGCCGCGCCAAAGGCGTTCCCGCCGTAACTTCAACTATCGCCGCAGACGCCCACAGACTGGTGACAAACCCGGCCAGCAAACCAAGGAGGCCAAGACAGGAGGTGACCCATCTGCAGAGAAAACGTCCGCTCCCGAGGCCCAGCAGGGTGGGGCTGAGTAGGAATGAACCTGCCCACCGGCACCTACCATCTTTTACCATCGTCCGGGTGAGTCTGTGACCTCCTTGATCCTTTTGAACAACTTAAAGGTCCACTGTGTAAGATTTAGTGGCCACTAGTGGAAGAGGACCTGCTCACTCTGTAGATATAGAGTCCATTCTAAAGTAAACTGTTCTCAGTTTCAGGTGATTATATTCTTATAGAATTAAATTATTGCTTTCATATCTGCCAGTAGAACCTTTCTAGATCCCTACACTCTGGACCTTTAAATCTGCATGGCTATATCTTTATTCAGACAGTTGACAGTCAAGGATGATGATTGTAGATGCTAGGAGACTGCATCCACTTTGAATGGCCCTCTAGATGATTTTGTTATAAGGCTGGCTTGCTTGTGATGTGCACTCTTTAGGCTCAGCAGTAGATGATTCAGAGCATGAGGTCATGCAGTGGATTTGATAAAGCAAACTGTCTGGCACCATGGAGCCCTCTCGCTATTGTCTCTTTTCCATATGAGCAGCAGCTTAGGGCTTTGGATTCTTTTTCCGCTATCTGGTGATGATGCACATTTTCAGACAACTCATGGTGCTGCATGTCACATGACTGAATGCAGCATACAAGTTAACTAATTTTGCAAATGTCTTTTCCTTACAGTTTTTTTGTCAACAACAAGAAGAAACATCAACAAGATCTGAGCAATAAAGATTTGACTTGACGATCGTCACAAGCTTGCACCATGCATTTGACCAGATTACCACCGATTGCCTGCAGAATCTATGCAGACCTGTTTTTTTTCCATTATTTTTATGTGACAGCTACAAAAAGTTTTGGGGAAACAGCAAATGTTTTTCTAAATCTGTCCTAAGTTTTTACACCAAATGGTTTTTAAAGAAAAAAATGGAATTTGATATCTGGTCAGTTTGACATTTTTAAATAACTTTTTATGTATTTAAACATTTTAACAAAATGCAAGCTAAAATAAAAGTCCAGAAACCAGGATAACTGTCTCAAGTGTTGGCTTTTTTATTTTTCAAGTACTGTATATGGCCTCTGAACATTGACACAACTCATGAAACTTTATAATTGGACAAGTCTGAATATTCATTTCATATATACATTTTTAGACAAATGTAATCTTGTATAAAGCTGTTAAGTGTTAATCAACCAAATTCATCAATGGCACAGTACACCAAACTAAAAAAACTGAATTCTGTGGTCACTATAACACAGATACAAATCAGAATCAGTATTCCTTTATTCCACAAACAGGGAAATGTGTGTGCCACAGCAGCCAAATGACAGAATATTACAAAAAACAAGTAAATAACAAACCCTACACAGCATATCTGACACCAAGGCTGATGCCATGTGTAGGTAATATACTAAAATGTGTTTTTCATGCAGCTTCTCTTCTATAATGTATGTAGACAATATAATTGAGTTTTGAAGCTCCTAGAGTTTAAATAAAATTTTAGGCTCCATGCAAGGTCCATTTGCTTCAGCAAGAAGGTTTAAATTTACATTCACGGCAACAAGCAAACGGGTTATGCTGTACAAGTGAAGTAAAATTCCTACGGTTTGCAAATAAATTCTGCTGTTGCAAATGTCCATTATTGGCTCTGCATCTAAAAGGCAAAATGCATCTTAAGATTCTTTCATGTTTTTAAAATTATTTGGACAGACTGACAGCAGAAAGCAACATGAACAAACTGTCTGGATTCAAACCAAGAACCAACCCGGTCAACGTCCTTCAGTGTGGTGCTATGGGACTTTTTTTCTTTGCTTGGTATCATTCGTGAGCATGACCAATCTACTGGAAGATATTCCTGTTGTCTTGTCCACCATGAGTATATCCACTCAAACATTAGTCTCTTTGCGCAGGCGCTTCATGCGCTGCACGTTGTTCTCCATGGCAGTTGGGTCCGTGATCTCTGTGGCACAGCTGGCAGGAAACCAGCCTCTTTCTCCGTCTCTCATTCTCTCACCATAGCACCAGGCTAAGAAGAGAGACAATTGATGTTACCTTTTAACTACTCTAGTATGCTTTTATGTGAATTAAGCTCTCTCTCGAACTCACGCATTCACACACAGGTCCTCACCTTCCTCTTTCTGCAAAACGATTACAAGCTCAGCCTGCTTCAGCCCCAAGTCATCCGGCTCCTTTGGCATGTAGGCTTTGGTGGCCTCACACTGTGGCTGACCTGAAACACATTCCCACCATAAACATAAAACCACCGCTTTTTAAGGCAGGTACAGTATTTTTGATGCTTGTGTTTTCAACCACTTTGTGCGTTGTTCATCTTGTTCACCTGCTGCGACGACTTAAGTCTGTTGTGTGTACTTCTAAAAAGTTCTGTTCCACATTGCATCCTGGAAAGTACCATTCTCTGGAAGGGAACACCCTTTCACAATATTAAAGAACAAACAGATCTCGCCTGAAAGAATACCCATTATACAAGCAGCCCACGTGAGAGCTGCCCCTCTGTGATGGTTCTGTTTTAAATGTACCATTAATAGAGAGCAATGCCAGGGTGTTTGTATTTGAATGAACAAGATCACTGCTTTAATTAAAGGGGTAACAAAAAACCCCCATACATTTTACTAAATTAAAGTGTGTTTATAGATCTTGGGAAGGAACACTGCATATGGGAAAAGTAGTACTAAAACTTGGTGGTTCCAGAAGAAGCTGCATGTAATTACCTCCAATGATATCACTCAGTTGTTAAATTGGATTGTGGGTAATGTAGACATGAGGTTTTGATTCCACACCAGAACATAAGGAATAAAAAAGATGATCTCTCTGTTTCTGCTGTATCAATTTTGATTAATTGTTTCAAACTGTTCATAAGCCCAATAGTGATACAGGAGTTCAGTGCTAGACCAGTAGACTGCTTTTCATTACCTAAAATTTAATTTTCCATGTTAAATGCAGCTTTCTTTGGAGCCACAAAATACTGTATACTACCTTTTTTCTAGTAGTACTCCCCATGGCCTGTAAACACACTTTAATTCACCATGCACTTAGCCCCAGGTTAAGGGAGCTGTTGTCCCAAGGCTAAGAAAGTTTTCACACTGGCACATTACAGAGTGAGCAACCCCCCGACTTTAGCCTTGGGCTTGCTGAGCATGGTTAGCCCCGAGTCTGTGGGGCAATTCCCCAAAAATCAACTAAATACAGGTGGCAGTGTGAAACGGGGCTAAACGGAACAGTAATCACAAAACATTTTTAGAACATAAACATTAGTCACCTGTCTGAGCAACAGTCAACCATGGGCTTGTAGTAGTGCAGTCTAAATCTTATAGCTCTGGGCTTAGATTAAATAACATTTTGTTTCATTATCCAAAATACTACAGTCACTATGGCCAATTACAAATGAATCTCAATGACTGAAAATCAATAACATGTTGGTAAATAGTTTTAAAATCTGGAAAAGACAGATGAACCTCTGCTCTGCTCTCCCTCACCTATTTAAATCAGATTCAGCATTTGAAATAGTCGCAGTCTCATTTGAAATGGAAAATTACTGCGAACCATCTGTTCTGTGCACACCACACTGCCTTCCATGACAAATAAACCATTTACACATGAAAAGGTAAGAGAACACATTTGTCATTAGCTGCCACTTTAAAAGATTACATGTCTGGTCTAGTCCCAAGAGTTGATTCAAAGTGAATTTCAAAAAACGACTCCCTTGGTAAATAAGGCATGCTGACTTACCAGCTGTAGGAGTGGCGACACCTGTCTGCTTGTGTTCTGAAAGAGCGACTATCCAACGCGCCCGGTCCACCCTGGGAAACAGAAACAGAACAACACCTTTACAGTGGACTCCCAACCCAGTGTAGCCTGTTGTCATCTACATGGGACAACACAAAAGACTGTTTTTTTTTTAAGGACTAAATGCAAGGCAGCATTTCAGGCTGTCATTAACACTTCTTTCAGTAGAGGGAGCCAAAACATCACATTTGGTTTCCAGTGGGAAAAGAAGCACGGAAGCATTCAAAAACACATTGGCCATCCATTACTTCATTTTTTCCATTGGCGCTATTGCTTTTTATCACTATTTGTGGCAGTAATGTCAGCAGTCAAATTGTAATAAACTAAAGTTCTACAGATGCCTGTTTGAACTCTTGGATTAAATACAGTCAGAAAAACAAACTAACAAAAAAAATGTTTCACATTAAAAAGCAAAGGAAATGCAATGTGTTTTTAGTTAGAATAGCTTTACTATAATTGATATCCTTCAATAAAATCATGTTGTATTAACCATATATTGAAATAAGTGAATATAATTCTAAATGTATCACACTGACCAAGTTCTTCTCAAAGCCAGATTAAACATTGCCATTAGTATCTGGTAGAGGCAAGACTGTAGTTGCATTAATGTTTGAACGAGAATGAGAGAAATCATTGAGATGTCCCTCCCTCCAGATGCAATTGTACCCAATATCACCTTGTAATACTTTAAACTAGTCCTCTCACATATCATTTCCCACTTGAGGGAAATGCTTATTAAAGTACAGCTGATGGCTGATGGGAGCAGAGAGCAGCAGTACCTGGACTCAGCCACCAGAGAGATCTGCTCCGCTCTGCCCTCACTGTTCTTGCTCATCAGCAGCCTGAAGGAAAGATAGTGACTGTTCTTGGCAGGCGGAGACGTCCGTGACTCTGGATCCTCCACGACCTCCACCTCCACATTCTCCAGAGTAGCGTAGTCCATCACCACAAAGCTCTCATCACTGAAAAAACAAACTGTTTTCAGTCATATGTCCATGTGATGGGTAATTTTTTAATCAGACAAATTGTGTCCACTGGTCAGAAAGAATGTGGCTTTACGGCCATTCTTAAATGTTGTAGTGTAGCCAAACCCAGCTACCATTTGACCGTGTATATACTATTACACACACACACACACACACACACACACACACACACACACACACACACACGCACACACTCTCACACACAATTCACAAATCGCATTCCTTGCCTATTTGTGAATAGCATGTCCAAGATATTATCACCTGAAGACTGGGTTACCATGTGGACTTTACATTCCTGCAAATGACTCCAGTGTTGTGGACAACTCGTTCCTCTGAGCTGACATTGTTTGGTTTCTCCCTAATTCAAAACAGAAAGCTGTAGCCTGTCGAGCTGACATGCTGAATGCAAGATTGAAGAATTTCAAGTATGCACGCACCACATCCATACTACTCTCCTTTCTCTGTCCCCTTCCTCTCTGTTTCTCATGTCCCCTGCCTGCCAGCAGCTGGACCTACTCATTGTCCACAGGAGTCATCAGGAAAAGCCCCAAAAGATAATTAAATGCTACAAAAACTAGATTCATTTACAATCAAAAGAGTGACTGGTGATGCATTATGACCTGTGGTTAAAAACATAAGCCTCCTGCTCATGTTTCTTTGTGTCTACTTTAAGATAACTCTACAACAGGATATTACAGGAGGCTTAATGTATCTCCAGTGATCCCATTAGATCAAATCTTAATTATTGGGATTATGTCGACATACTGGAGGAAATCTGCTCTTGAATGAGCAAGAACATCTGTCAGTTAGCTCTTCTACTCAATGTATTCTACAAAATATAATGTACACTTTAAGTGAATACGACTCAAAATGAACTCTGTGTTATAGTTGGACTGACCTCTTCTTCTTGGTGACGATCAGTACGTCATTGAAGAGAAACAAGTAGTAGCTCCTGTGGCTGAAAGCCCTCCAGATGCTGAGCTCTTCACTAGAGACAGCCAGCTCACCGCGCTTCCTCAGCCATCGCGATGATGACACCAAAGGAAATGGCTGCCAGGACACAAAAGTGATTAGCTCAGGTTAGCAAACTGGGATAAGATGTTCATCGTGAACCGAGACAAATGGTCGGCTCTTACCTTGATTTTACCGAAGTCCATCTGTTTCTGGATAGTGTACATCTGCTCTGTCCTCTCCATTCGCCTAGCCCCATCATTGCAGCTAGTGACCAACTGTTGAAATAATAATCACAACAATTCCTGAATGCTAATCATCCTTAAAAACAAATCAACTTTATAGTCCACTCTCAAATGTGTATCTCAAAAGTGCTTTCCAGGTATTCAGCTGAAATGCTCTCACCTTGCTGATGGCATGCAGCGCCCAAACAGCAGCAAAGTACTCCGCTGTCCTGTCTGGAGTCTTCTGGCAGATTGTCTGTGTAAAGAGAACATGGTATGAAACTTTCAGAGTACCAGTTATTTACTTATGCAGGTGAATAAACCTTGTGCTCCGCTGTATATGTCATGAAGCCAAATCTGACAAACTAATAACTTATTGCTAACTCCAGTGTGCATGCACACATATGTAAAGCTAAAGTTGTATGTCTATACATAATATACTTTCTCATTTCACACCAAAAATGTGTCTCTGTAATGTGTTTAAAGTGTTTGTCCCTTTCTATTTTGATGGGTGCACATTGTTATAAGCTTTTACTGATAAAAAAATAAAACTGTAAAGACTGACAGAACTGAAGAAGGTGGAGATGATATTGCAAATGCATGGCTAAATAACACAATCAGGTAAAGAGTTACTTTACTGAGAACAGATAAAGTAGTTCTCAGCCTGCTGGCCAAGAACCCACTGATGGGTAATCAGGCAATTTGAAGTGTTAGACTTGCAACAAGCTACTGTGAATAGGTAGCTTGTCTTGTGAGGACATGAGTATGTTGGCAAGAGAGTGAAGGTTAAACTGACATCGAGCAGCAGTGGCAGTCTGGTGACTCGTTGCATGGGAAGGATGAGGAAAGAGATCATGGGCAGGCCTCCGCAATCACTGCTCCCTTCAATTTGCTTCAGAGTTTCTTTAAAAGCAGTGTTGCTGGTCCTAACAGACAAAAACAAAGAACAAGACATTCAGCTCATCCTGTTGTGTTACTGCAGAAACTTTTTACATTTCACTGCTGCTACTCACAGTAGCTTCTGCAGCGTCCTCTGTTGGAAGGTCTCGTTGGAGCAGTACACGATGTAGGGCTCGAAGTGGTGGGCGGCGTGGTTCTGAACAATATCGCTAATGTCCCGGATCACTGGGTTGTCATAGTGACGCCGTTCAAGGTCCTCAAAAAACCTGAAAATGGAGAGAGAGGGAGGTGAGTGAAGACAAAGGGCTGCGTCTTTCCCTCCCACTGATGGATTACCTGATCAAAATACACACCGCTGTATGAAAGTGTGTTCCGGCTGGACTAAATGCAACATATCCACGTTTAAATGTCAAAAATAACTAGAACTCTGTTGTATATACTTTGGTGAGGGGTATACTTGCATAACAACAAATGTTACCAACAATGGTCAAACCCATAGAAAACCACAAGTGTAAGCTATCCGCGTCTGCTGCTGTGACTTCCACGGAAACATCAGATAAAAAAGTGTGAGAAAAAAAGTGAGAGAATGTCCATGAACATTTCTGCTTGAGTCACGTTAGATAAAATGACTCCCACACTACTTGAAGACTAATCAAACTAAGTCTTATGCTTTCATGGTTTTGATTGAGAGTTACATTCTGTGAGTTTACACAACAGGGTATTGGTATATAGTGCCGCTTATCTTATTGTTAAAGCAGTAACAAGGAACTTGATTCTGGCGGCCTAGCGTACATTTGTTTCGAGAGGAAGCGATAATATTCTTTTTCTTTTCTTAAACACAGCTGATTGCAGGATGCACAGCGAGGAGGTCAATTATCTGTTTGTGACTATGCAAGTTGAGTAACTGTAATAAGACAATGGTGAAAAAAAGCACACTTTTTTATTTTTTTACATTCTACCTAGATAAGTTGGGATCTGAGCAGGTGACAGTCAAAAACCAACTATATAGAAACAGCCAGTATCTGCTGATGGTATTCTATTTCCTAATATAGGTCATATAGGGGCACTAGTATTAAACTGAGATGGTTTCATAACGAGTTTAAAGTTCCTTGTAGTTCATCCAAATAAGTTACTTATTTATGTAACGGTTATGTCACTGGAAGATAATTTTTAAGCCTGTAATTTGAAAAGGGTGTCCATTAAACTTCAGAACAATACTGACAGCAAACTAGTAATTCCAAGCTGCAAACACAAAATAACTACTAAACTTGTGTCAGTGATCCTTTTCGGCCAAAGCTTTCTAAAGCCATTATTAGCATTATCAACACCATAAATGACTTTCAGCCCCACCTTTGCTCAGTGCCTTTTCAAACAAAAAGGAGTAAAATGAAACCTGAAAACCGCCCAACCCAGGAGGAAACTACAGGACACACAAACACACACACAGATAATGGGAGTCAGATTTGTAGTACAGCAGCTTCTGAGACACCCAGATCCTGTTTTACCTGGAAACAGAGGAGGATCAAAGAGGGGACATTTTTTTTCTTGCTGCTGAAACTTGATTTATTCTCATTCAAAATAATGAAACCAGTCAGCAAAGAACCGAGCAGTATAAGCTGCTTTCCCGAAAATTATCATCTGAAAGACCAGGAATACCACTGAGAGCATACAGGCAGCAGAACCAGTTTGGCTAGCGTGTTTTAACATGTCGACGGAGCCTACAGGATACCCAAGACATGCTAAGGGCAAATACTCTATTTGAAACTTTAAAATCAACCCATTTCACTACTGCCACCACATTTCAGTGGTGACACAACACAATCTGGATGACACACAATACAGTTTAAACTCCGCAAAGAACACTTGATAATGTATGTAGATTAAGTCCATTGCAATGCTTCACACACTGATAACATCATCAGAAACCCTTATAAACAGGGTGGTGAACCTCCCCCACAACTACTTTTCCATCACCCTCACACACATACACACAAACCAATAAGACGAAGTTAGAAGAGTGCTATGCCCACCGTTTGCTGACTTGCTGGATGACGGAAATGTTGGAGAAGAGGTGATGGTGCTCTGTGGCCGTCATCGTCTTCCTCAGTGCTTCATTGCTCTTGAAATGACGAACCAGGATGCTCAGGCTGTGCAGGTACGAGTGCTCCGACGTGATGATCTCAAAAATGGCCTGTCAAAAGACCACGCACACACAAATAAGCGTGCATGTGACAGAACGATTCACATTTGGAACATTCACTAAAAGAGGAAAAAACCCATCCTGTGATGCTCTTACTGTTAGTTCTCTTTGAAGGTTTTTAATTTAATTTCTTTCCTGTGTAAATGGGTCGTTTCCTATATTCCTACATTTCCCAGATTCCTTTCAACTTCCAGAGGAATGGCCCTTGTTCTGCATTAAGCTGTGCATTTAATGCACAGATGAACAACGTCAAGCAGGAATGACGTTCTTCAAAAGCAAAAAAGTGCAACAGACACAAAATTAAAAACATAACCTGTGGCTGCAATGCATTCTGGTCTATTGAAGCTGCTGTTGGTGGAGAATTCTGCATCTCTGCTCTCCTCTGTGACAAACCTCTCTCTACATCATCACATATTCTTTACGTTCTGTCACAAACACAAACTAGCAGACAAACAAGCATTGTTCAAACTAGTTTTCTGCTGTTTGTGGTCGGGATCTTAGGTGAGCTATCAGGTGGTGATGACACACCTTCCACACAACCACTTCCTGTGCAGGTGAAATGACTCAGACAGGGCCAAAGGGCATTAGCTGAGCTAAACCATGAGCACTACTTCCTGAAAATCTCGGTGCAACACTAATGTTACCGACATGTCATTAAAGAATTATTAATGGTTGTCTGCCTGGTGGACCTGGTAAAGCTCTGGCCTGACTGAGCTAATGTTGGCCAGCTTTTTTTCACTGCGGTATTCTTAGTTCATCTTCAGCAAAATGCTTGGAGCACTAAAATGAAAGCCATGAGTTGACTTGAGGTACAGAGGAGCGAGACAAGCAGCCGCTCAGGATGGACAGAAAGTGATCCCACCAGCAGGGTGTGGCTTTATTCAGGGACTGCAGTGCACACAGGGTGGACCTTTGGTATTGACATAACATCTGTTGTCAGACTGCTAGTGAAGACACAATACACAAGGGAACATACACCCTCAGATAGAGCTGAACTGTGAAGATATGTCAGTGATGTGCAACTGATTTCCAGGATTTATTTGATATGAAATGTAAATGTGGTTTTGTTGATATATCCACATTTCCTCAATCCGTTTCTATTTCTGCTTTTGACAAACCTCTTAGAATTACATTAAACCTGTGTGCATATGTTGGATGAAAATCAATGACTCAGACGACTATAAAGAGGCCATTAATCTCCACAATGATGTCATCAGCGTTATCTTGGCTTTGGTCTGAGTCTTAATTGTTTTTTACAGAAAGCCTGGTGTAATGGGTTTTTGAAACGAGGCTCGAGAGTTCTGATCTAAGATGCTTTTGAGTTGATAATTTTTTTAATTTTGAGTTCAATTTTTGGGAAATGTAGGATTATGTGTTTTGGGGGCTTGACCCATAGCAGGCACTACAGGTCAGGATACCTGTCCACGATTTTGACTTTTCTTTAAACCGTCACACTTTTGTGGAGGTACAACACTAAATCCGGAGCCCATCTATAATAAATACTATTAATGATTACAGCTGCTGTTGTTTTATTATTCCACTAACAGTCTGTATTGTAATCAAATGCTATGGCTGTTTTTCTCTATGCAACTATGATATGAAAAGAAACATTGCTGCACTTGTTTTAATCACAAAACAGAAATTACCTTTTGAGTTTGCTGAAAAGCACAGGTTTGATGTGCAGGCTGAAATGTCAAGACTTAGTCATTGCACCTGACTTGAAAAGCAACGGAGCCTATGGTAGCATCACATTCTACTGCCTATAAATAAATAAATACATGAATAAAAGTAAATGACAATCCCTTCTAGTCATCTATGTAGGCGTAACACGTCAGCAGACACACACACGCTCTTACCTCTTGTCTCTTTCTCTCCTGAGGTGTGATCATCTTCAGTATATCCGTCTCCTTCACCTTTGTAAGAGATACATGGAAAAACCGATGTTACACTCACTGCTGTTTATCTGAGATAGATTATATTTCATTTTTTATTTTCTAAATGGTAAATGAAAATGTCTCCAGTCTGTTAGACTGGTTCAGTGGTTGTTCTGACATTTAGAGTAAACTTAGCCGGCATTTCTACGTGAGGTCATGGAGTGTGGGAGTTTATGCAGCAGCAGAAACATGTAAGACTGTAAGCTTTTATATTTCACCCTTTAAAAAGAGTATAAAAAAAAATCAGCCAAGCTTTAGAGGAAGAAGGAAAGTTATTGGAATCAGATGGCATTTTTTGGTTACACATTGGCAGTCAGCATTCTCTACTAAAGGACTAAAATTAAATAATGAATGTGATTCTGTTTCCCTTAATGCTGACATGTCCACGCAAATAAGAGGTTTACCTGCGGCAGCTGGCTCCAGGTGAGCTGTGCAGGTCGGTAGCTCTTCACTATGATGCCCTGGTCCTCCACGGGAGGCTCCACCACCACAAAGTCATCCAGCAGCTCGTCTTGGTTGGTGGAGTGCAGCCCTCGCTCACGGATCTCCTGGTAGAGGCGCGGTGTGGCTGAGGATCGCATCAACAAACATTGCTCAAGTTTTAACTCAGAGCTTCAATCTGCTGTGGTTTTGAAATGTAGAACATCTTTTGTGACATCACAAGCAGGAAACACACTCATTCCTAAAATACAAAGTGTAAAGCAGCTAAGACAGAGCGTTCGGACAGAGATTGAATAGAGGTGCTGCAATGGACAGTACGAGAAATGTTTTTGAGCATTAGAGTGTGTAAACATTTTCTAGTAGACAAACAAAATAAAAGTATGAATCTGAAAATACGTCCCGTTTTAAGACAGAATGTACCTGTTTTCTGATTGAAATATTTCTCATGCATGAAGGAATCTGTTCCTTTTCACCCATTAATCTGTCAGCTGTACTGAAATAAGGTAATTGTAGGGATTCTGTTAACTGTGACAAATAAAAGGCTGAAGCAGAATCAGAATCTGTCAACTTGATAACGTGCCACTTTGAGAATTAAAGCGTGGGAGGTGGGAATGTGTTTGGAATAATACTGACAGTGAGTCAGATTTAAATGCCGGTTTCTAACTATAGAGAGTTTCATCACTCGGAATCATACAGAGACCATTAAGTAAACGAAAGGTCACAGGCAGGGTTGCAGCGCGGTTATTATACCATGTGTTACTAAAAAAACAGCTAGGACATGGTATTTTGTGAAATTATAATATTTCGATTGTTCAACCAAGAAGACTCTTCTGTTTTTATTAACTTAAGGATGACTGTAACACATGATAATAATAATTCTTACCAATGTTGTGAAGTGTAAAGTTTTCTGAGACTGTTATTATACTGTGAAAATCTCTAACCATTGTTCCCAGAGTCACACAGGTCTGATTCTCACAGTGTTAAATGTGCAGCTGAAATCTGATTATGGTATTAAGAAAGAAAATGAACGTTTCTCTAAGATGATCGCTCTCCGATCTTTGAGAATACATTGAAATGACAAAACTGTCAGAGTTCATTTCAGTTCCAAAATCAAATTTAACACCTTTTTTCAGTGTTTGAACAGCTGCAGCAGTGAGATAAATCAGCTTATCAACTGGACAAACAACTCATCAATCAAACCGTCCACATTATCATAACTGGAAAATTACTTTTGAAAAACACTCAAAGCTAGAGAAGTGGCAGGGTACGGAAGCACAGGATATCAGCGTTTAAAATTCAGGACTCATAACCTGACACTCGGCATGCTGGGAGCGTTCAGGGTGAATCATTTCCTGTTCGGTCCTGTCCTGTTGCCTCAAGGGATCTTTTCTACGCAATGACATGGACACTGTTGCATCCACATGTCAAGTCCAGTCTTCCATTAATTGAACGTCATTGTTATTTCCCATCTATTTGTAGTCAGATGCCAAATTTAGAGAAGTGGACAGAGTGACACATTCGTGAACATACCATCTTTGAAGGACCCACGATGGTTCTGGTTCCTCTTTCTGCCCAGGGTTCGCTAGAGGGGAGACAGCAGCGCAGCCTGAGTTCAACACTGTGGAAAGCCTCAATAACACTAACGCTGACATGTTTCTCCTGGCACTGCTGTTTTCTATCATTCTTTATATTTAGCATTTTTAAAGAATAGTCTGGTAAAACCCCAAGAGGACTTCCTCAACACTCTGACTAGTCTGGACGATAGGAAACATATGTGGAAAAATGCCATCATCCCTGTGACTAAAGGAGAATGCTGTTGGCCAACCTGGCTGTGACCTATGAAGCTATTATCTGCAGCCTTAGCTTACTGCAACTACAAATTCCATTAAGTTAACTACAAGCTTACAGTAAATGGACTCTGACCCCAAACCCCTCGGCCTACCTTGCGTCCGGGGCTTCGACCTGGACTTGGACTGGGTGCTCTATCCTCTCTGACAGGTTTCAACGTGGCTCCGGACCCGTTGCCTCTCGACATGGCTTCAATGTCCAGGCTGGTCACAGCCGCTCTGTATGACTTGTTCCTGCGGTTCCTCCTCAGAGCGAAGCCGTCTCCATCACTGTCATAATCCTCCCAGGACAGATCTGGCCCCTGGGTTGAGTGACGGCTTCGAGTCCCACTGATGGAGTTCTCCAGTCCCACTGGGAAGGTCACCACGGTGGTGTGGTGGCGGTGCTTAGGTCGACTGGCCACAGCTAAACTCTTGGGGATGAGCTGTTGGGTGCCGGTCTTCCGCGCTGCAGGACTCTCAGTGCTCAGACGCACCCGCTGAGGCACCACCATCCTGTCTACTTCATCCTCCTGGGGGGCTTCACTTTGGGGATTGGGGGAGCTTTGTGACTGGCAGCATTCATCGCCTGGCTCAGATATATGGAGTTTGTTGGAGAAGCAGCTCTCCAGAATGAGAGGGGCCTGGTCACCCATGCAGCTGTCTGACTGGCTGTGGGACATGGCATCCGCAGCCCAATCCACAGAGATCTTCAACACCTACAACATTTGAGGAGTCTGAGGAAGAGGGAAAGAAATGGCAGCCTTCACATGCAAAACCAGACTACAGGAATGAAACATGTATAGAGCAGCACCCTAAATGGACATATGGTAAACACAGCAGGGGTAATATGAGTGTCTCTTGTCTGGAGGACCCTCAAATACCTCGGGTGACCTACAGTGGGGCTCCCAGATGTCTCCTCATCAAAGAGGGGAGCCTCACTCGTGATCCAACTCCCTACTCTCACACTCGGTCAGTCGGACAGAGCAGTGAGTTGTGTCAAACTTAAACACAGGGACTCAACCCATGACTCACCGCTCACTCCTACACTGCACTTGCCCACACATACACACACACACACACACACACATACACACACACACTCTACTCCAGCAAATCTCTGCACCACAGAAACTACAAGACACATCCATACTTATTTTCTCTTGATAATTAACTCCTAACCTGCCTTGTGCTAAAAGTATTAGGTCAAGTGCACACACACGCGCACACACACACGCGCGCGCGCGCACACACACTCAGAGGTTATTATGCAGGCCTAACTCTTACAAACATACCATGACGACTGACATTCATCAAAGACAGTGAGATATTAGTGTTAACAGCAGGTTTAGACTGTTAGTATACTCCCAGCAAAGCAAACAATTAGCTTTTTTTTCCTTTTTTTTTTCCTCCGGTGTTCGGTCGCTGCCTGAAAGACGGATTAGGGTGGGAGCAAAAAATGTCTGCCTCACATTCCCATGGTTCACGACAGCGGGGTTACACGCAGTTCACCAAACAAGGACACTGCGAGCACTTCGGCAGCCGTCTTACCTGTGTGAGGTGACCTGACGAACCCCAGCCTTCTTACTAAATGTTGCCACAGGTCGGTGTGTCGGTCCGTCGGCTGTGTCCCTGGAGAGCCGCTGTCCGGTGCGCTGAGAGGTGCAGCAGCTGTACTCCTCCTCCGCTCCACTCTGTCACACACTTCTCCTCACTCACTTCCTCCTCCTCGGCTCGCAGGCGCCCATTAAGATGCCTACGTCACGACAGGTGAGCGTCAATCAGTCGTCGAGAAGTGCCAGTTTTCGATCAAAACAGGCAAAAAGGCTTGCAGCTACCGAGCTAACTCTGACAGCGAAGCAGTTTCACGTGTCTGTGGGTTGTTTTTTGTCTGAGACGCTGGACTATTTAACAGTCCGGCTCGGCCACATAACACACAGTCAAATACATTTAAAGCACAGGGTACAGTTTGAGTTTCTCATGTCATGTACAAATGGCTATGATAATTTAGCAAATACAGGAAGATTTTTTTTAAAAATGTCTCGACTCATTTGATTTTCTGATAATTTTCCACTTGTTATATTTATTTATTTCTAAAATATATTCTTTAAGATTCCTCCCAATCGTCCCACCTGATTGGCAACAAATAACTCTTTGGCGCCCTCTGCTGACCAATAAGAGACACCGCAGCCTCCCCGCTGATGTTTTAACACTGCACGTAGAGAATAAGATGAGATCAGACTTCAAAAAAATCCTCAAAACTACAGTAACATCACAATAAAAAACAAAGAAGATAATAGACATAAATTGAATAAGTAACTTACAATAAAAAACGAAATATGATATAAAGTATACCATGATACTGAGAAGTAATAAAAGGTAATATTACACATGATTTTCAAAAATATTGCACCTGCTATTTTAGAAGTAGTTGTAGGTAATATAATACAGTACATGCAGGTCCAAAGCCTACATTGGAAGTTCATCATTTTTCAGAGATGGTTGGTTTTAGTTTTACATATTTATATTATATATATTATATGTTTATGTAAAGAATCTTTGAAAGTTGCAACCAGTAGATAAATGTTAAAGAATATCCCAGATGTAAAGTTTCTGGCACTTGTTTTCAATTTCTTTCATTATTATTGTTATTATTATTATTATTATTATTATTATTAGAAGAAAGTTTTATTATTGTACTGTTGTCACTGGTGATATGTTGATTGTGTTTATTGAATCTTACATGTTGCTCGGATATGTAATTACCTTGTGGTTGGCTACCTTTTGATCAAGCTGTGACTGTATATAGTATGTTCCCGTTTTTGTTATTCAAAACCATGTTTGCACAATTTACTCTAGCTTTTTTCAAAGCTGAAAAAATCACTCCAACACAAAAGCACAAAACGGAGGCCGCAGATATCAACATCTTGAGTCCAGGTGCAATGGTTGAGGTATCTCAGTGACAAGCATGTCATGAGATAAGAATTGTGTCATATTTTTCTTTTATTGAGTATTTATTAGTTATAATATTGCTATTATGCATTTATTTATTTCCTTTCACGCTTATGTTATATTAAGTATATTATGGGAGTAATTTGTACTGTACTTATAATTAAAAAGTATTACAGAAAAAGTAATCAACATCAGCAGAACATTTAACAATTTAATAACTGTAATAATCAATTAATAATGCTAATGGATTTTATTGTGGATGGGTTCATGTGTGAGGCAACACAAGTAGACTCTGAACATCGTTGGGTGATTCAAGATTTATTGTCTTCATTTTTTAACAGTCTGAAAATACAATTACACATGAATTAGCCATCATTCTATTCAAGCAAGGCTGAGACATGTAATATAATGCAATATGGAAACAATTGAAATAGGGTCACTATATACAGAGTTGAAATATATATATATATATAGAAATTCAAATGGCAATGACGTTTACATCATTTTCAATTTCAACATCATATGGCATCCGATGACAGTGAATTAGAATATTTCCAAATAATTCCCCAACCAGGACCGATACCCTACATTTGTAAAGATGTACATCCAGCATAAATGTAGTAAACATAGAGAATAGTTATCACGTGGGAATTCATATATGTTAAAAGATGGATGTGAGGTTTAGTTACTGGTGAATGTCAGAGGACATTTATGCTCTGCTAACATTTCCAATGTGTCTCCCTCAGTTCTACCAAAAAAAAAAAAACGTTCAACACAGATTTCCCACCTTTCCATATTAAGCCCCAAACTGATAAAACCATGCTTGAATCCTAGTACTGCTTCAAAAACCTGGGACTGAATGATATCGTTTAGATCAGAGAAAAAAAGAATAAAATAAGCTGTATAATAATCAACCTGCCATTTGTGATTGTCCTGAATGTCTACAGTGATTTATACAGTAGATTACAGAAGTCTTGTTCTCCTCTGATGTTTGGGCCAAAGACAGCTGGACTCTTCACACTAGTGGCTGCGGATCACAAACGCATAGCTTTATCTAAAGAACAGTACATCGAGCTCTCTGCATTCTGTAAGCAGATCAGCTCATCAAATTTTTATCCTCCAGGTAAGTGGGACAAAGGCCGGAACAGGACACAGGACAAACTGGTGACTTTTCTCTACTTTTGCAATATTCAGTGTGCCGATGAGCTGTCTGGTGTGAGATGCCGCTCCGCTCGTGTGCATGTTTTCTTCTTTGAACAGGTCATATTCAAACAGAAACCTAGCAGGATTGGACTGTTTTTCTTTTTGTTTTTCATTGAAAATCCTGGGTCCACTGGGGCTCAAATGTGCCTAATAATACATCACCACATTACACATGCACACAACATTTCACATTCATGATCACCACAGCGCAACATGTAGGTCACATATAGAAAAATTCAATTCCGTCCAGTGGTAATTAATAAAATTCAAATTTGCACAGCTAGATCATCTTTACATTATTTAAAATAAGATATACACCGATATCAATGTTCCAGATCCACAGAGAAATGACAACAAGCTTATCTAAAGAAACAGATTAGTTTGAGCAGTGTTAGGATTACAACTCTGGCAGTAAAACGAATCCATTCAGAAAGTGCTTCTATGAGCTCGATACAAAAATCTCATGACTAGCTATATAACATGATAAAGGTGTGATATCGTCTACATACAGAATGCATTAGCTGCTTCAGGATTTAATGAGTCTTTATTGAGTATGTCCATGCCATCACTAGATTACTCAACTGATGCGGAGCTACTTTTCCATCCATTACATAGTGGTGACTGTGGCTAATAAAGGGTAAATATACATGTGGTGACAGGCTTTTCCCCATTACCCCCATCTATATATTACACATCTTTGTCGGAGTAAATCGTCTATGTGAAAAAGCCTCTATTGATTTGCAGGAAAGTGAGGATTTGCAGCAAATATACAGATACTACAGATAATCTTAATTTAGTCAAGGACACATGCATTTAGAGCAGATGTCTTAAGCGAGGAAAATCAGTGCATGTCACAGCTATCGTTAGCACTAAGAGACAAAAAGTTTGTGTCCATGAGACTTTCATTGGAGGTGTTGCACTGCTGTTTCACGCAAGTTGAGCCTCAACGCTGGAGTGGACAGCAGCAACCACAGCATGGTCCTGGAGAGGGGACATGCTCTTCCCCACTGTCCAGTGTGCAGTGCAGGGAGGAGGATCAGGGAGGGAGAGGTGCTCAGTGAAGGCCTTGGGGTGGGGAAGTGCTGAGGGACAAAGGAGGGGGGAATGGGCCAAGTTCACTGTTTGGCTATGTCCCCTTTCTTCAGGATGATCTGTCGCTGCCAGGGGGCCAGCTTGGTCTCGTCGTAGCCCAGGGTCCGTAGTCGCTCCTGCTCCGTCTTCTCTTCTATCTCCTTGGCCTGCTTGGCCTGCTGTTCAGCTTTTCTGGACGCATCCACGGAGAAAGGGGGACAAAGGATAGGAAACATTAGGGAAGTTAGAAATGTACACAAAGCTTTAAAGAGGTTTTATTTGAAAGAAATCATCAAATCTCACAATAAAGTAGTTTATATGATACAAAATAATATAGTTGCAATAGAAATGGTTAGCACACTACGGATTCTCCAATGTGTCTTGTTTTTATAAATTAGTCTTTTCCCTAATAATAGGTTACTGTTTCAGAAAACAGGGCAATGTTAGTTAAAACCTCCTTGTTTCCCTTTGTATCAGTATTAGATATATAGATATTAGCATTATATTATAACACTCAAAGGCAGGTTTCACTTGTTACTATACATCAGTACACAGCTGTCAAAACATTTGGCCATGATTCGTCTGGGCCACCTATGTCCCATGGCAATAAGGCCAATGTAGGGAGAAAGGACAGTCTGTGGCCACTAGATGGAAACCTTGACAACACATCGAATAGAAACAGACTTGTTTTCTCATCATTTTCTAACATCAATGTTATGTTCAGTTCACTAAATGGAATAAATCATTGTTTGTCTTACCTCTTTTGTTCCCTGTCACATCAGGAGAACATAAGCAAAAGAAGAAAACTGGTAAATATCTCTAACAGCAACAACATGTTAACTAAATAATAAGATAGGGCCACATCATCAACATTGCGCAGAGATGACTGTAGTTGCAAATATATTAGGTATGCAAAAATTTAAAAGCATCTTTCACAAAAATCAAGTAAATGTTTAAGGCAGCACCATAAAGATATAGGAAGACTGTTAATCTATTCTAAACATAAGAAATAAGAAGGTTAGACATCTCCAACATTCTCACCTGTGCATCTCATAATTAAGCCATCTTGAGTTATCTAATACTGTAAACCAAACCCACACGTGTCAGTCAAAGCAGCAGTTTTGATTAGGTCTTGTACAAGTACAGAAGATTTCAAAATGTCATTGGGAACATGGCTACATCCTCAGCTAAGTGGAAAAATTGTCATTTTTATAGAAAACCTTTGGTTTACAAAATATTGCAAGTTACTGCTCGAGTTACATTGAATTCCAGTGGGCAAGAGACGTTACACTGTACATCTCTAAACGTGCTGTGCTGTGATAAGTGGTTCCAGATATACTGGTTCTGCTATCAGATATAAGACTTTGTGCTCTACAGTGATTTAGTTTCTGTAAAGCCGGATTTCTTTGAGTCAATATGTATGAAGAGGCGCACTAACATTATGCAAAAAAAAAACAAAACACAGCTTCGTTACTCACCTCTCTTCGTCCATTTTCTTCTTCATCATGTCTCTCCTCCAGGCTGGCATCGATGCCAGGCGTGCAGCCTCCTCCTCGGCCTGTGAAGGGACAGAGGGGTCAGGGGAGAGACAAAGATGGGAGCCCATACCAGTCAGTAAAAGATTTTAACAGCAGCCCTACTACCCTGCAGTGACCTTATCACCTGGTAAAAAGATCCTACATGATCAATATCCTGTAAGGTGTCACGCTCAATCAGCAACAATCCTTTTAATATAGGGGGGCCATTTATACATTTTTATGGGAAAACATTCAAACCCTTCAGGCTGTCAGTCAGCGCTGGGCTATAAAGCTGAAAAAGAAATAGACACATAAAACCTGATTTCTTCTTATTGATGTTTGATTCAAGTCTTACTCTGCAAAGTTATCCAAATAACTGACCTGCTTACTGGAGGTAACTCAAGTTACTGGGTGGTTAGAATACTTTTAAAAAGCTTTTTAGTTGTGTTAAGGGTTTTGAAAACCTCAGTCACAATCAAAGGTGGTACTGATGCATCTCATGCCTGCAGCCTATTAGTTCAACCAATATACACATCCTCAAATGTACAATTTTGGGCAATAGCTTTAATGGAAGTCTTAAGAGACTGAACACTGCATATAGTCAAATCGTTCAGTGTAAACGGATTTATGTACTTACGACAGCAAACAGAGCTCACAATACTCGTCTTTAAAATAAAATTAACACAGCTTTTTAAATGGAAAGGACTTGTTTTTTACAGGACGCTCTCTCAGACAGTGCACACAAACAGTAACTGGATCCTTTTCTCACATTCAGCCTGTAATCGGAGGTGGAGCAGGGGGAGAGAAAGAGGGCAGCCATCTTGGATTTCTCATCTTCGCCTGACAAGATACATTATCCGTTTGCATACCTCTTACTAAAGCGTTTCACTTGCCCTGGCAAACATGAATCCAGGTAAGATTATCTGCACAGTGAATTTTTAATGACTCCCCTGGGAATTACGGAGCAAGAAAAAAAAAATATCCAAACAAAAATTTGGTTACAGATTTGCTATGGAAAGAGAGTTGAAACTGGTGACTAGTTCACATGATCAAATTTGAATTGTGTTGGCATAATAAGGCTGCCCACTGCTCACACGAGTCACAGATTTACTTTTTAGTTACCTTCAAATTGGTCGTGGGGCCATGGACATGACATCCATGACGTCCTGCAGTTCATACTTTTGGGGAAATGAGTTTATTCAAAGAAAGTTTATTTAGCTCTGTCATATCCCTCACATAGTCCTCCCAGCCAACAGTTTGCATTATATACAGTCAAACTAATGTACCATGTCACCAAAACTTATGTACTGTGTTAGCAGTACCCATTTCTAATGCTTGGTAACTGACAACAAAGTTCATTTTTCATTTTTCAGGTGACTGAATTAGAAATCTCTCCCTGGCATTGTAAAATAAACTTATTTTGAAAGTAACTTGATTACAAAAAGGTTTTATACTGTGTTGTGTATTTTAGACTTGGATCATTTAATCAGCTTGTTACCCTATTCAATACCAGCCATGTAATAACAACAAAACAAGAGACATTTATACACAAATAAGAGTATGTGGTATTAGTGTGATGACGTAGGGACAAATTGTGCATCCTTACAAACCAGCTTGCACAAGTGGATGTATTGTATCAGTGACTTCTTGAACCTTTAGCTCAGCTATGTTACAGTTAAAGACTACACGTTTAACTCACATTAAATCGCTTACATTGACATTAATGCAATTTAAATAATCCTCCATCCTCTCAGCTGTCTTTGGGAGGTCAGTGGAAATTTGTGGCCAATGAATTCCACAACAACTAAAAATGTATGGCAACAAACAAAGCGGTTCAAATCAGTTCAAATTGCTACACTGGTCGCTGGGCCAGTTTCTCAAAAACAAACGTCAATCCAATTGTCTGAATTAAAGTTTTGCTGCCCGATCTATACTGGACCAGACTCAGAAAAGGAATTAGTTTTGGGTCAAGTTCATGTCATCTGTTGCGCCAACAGATTACATCCATGTGAGCCAGGGAGTGTTGCCAATACATGGCATTAGCTTGGCAAGCATCCATTACAATCAATAATAAACACACTGCACATGTATAATGCAGATTTCTCAAAGTTCCCAATGATTCAGCCAAAACTGATACGACTCTGGACTATGACTGTGTGAAATGTCGGGTTCAAAGTTCTGATTTCATGTCCATCAGCCATGATCATCTGGTAAATGTTAGTAAAAGCTAAGTTGATCACTGCATCTACTAACATTTAAGGCAGATGCTTTATTATTATGATAGATAAATCAGGAGCAGGTTGTTGGTGGCAGAATGTGTAGTGTTACTGCCACTGAACATGTTTAGAAATTGTTACTATTGTGTGTGTGGGTCAGAGTGGGTCATGAATGCAAACCCGCAGCGTGAGTCAGTTTGAGGCTGAAAGACGCCGATACTGGCTCGTCTGGGGCATCTATTTGATGCCTGATCTGATCTCTGGTTAAATCAACTATCAACAGTACGGTATTACCTGTTACCAGTTTTGTCACTGCATATATTTATACCTTGAAAACCTTTTCGTATGTGTAGCCTGGACACGTTTTTGTTAAAGTTGAAACAAATGTGATGATTCTTCCTGATTGTTATATTTGCTAATGCTCTTCATTGTCTGGACTTTGTGTTGACCTATCAATACTTTAAAACTTGACAGATTAAACATTTAAATGCTGGTTTTACAAACATATCCACACACTCATCACTGTGCTATTTCCATTCACCAAATCTTAATTACTGTACATAATTAAAAATCTATATATATGCCTTTAAGTTTACCAGCTGACTGCCTTCCCGTTTGGGCTGTGAGTTGATCAAGATTCACTGTAACCTCCTTATGGCTCCTGTAAGCCACGGATAGCATGACAGCGGGTGGCGCTAAGAGGGTTATTTGAAGGTAATCTTGATGCTGCAGAGGAGACACTATGAGAATAGTGTGGTTCTTCGCTTGCTACAAGCGTAGCAGCAAAGGATTACACACCCAAGACTTTAATGTTTCACACTTGCAAACTGGCTTTTTCATTGGTATGTACTGTGTATCAGTGTGATCATGTAATATATAATATTTTTTGCCTTATCTCTATTCAGATAAAGCCAACAATTATAGCTCTATGAATTTGGAAAGAACTACTAAAATCATATAATCACAAAAATGTCAACAAACTTTATTTGTAACGGCAATGTAGAAACCAAAATAATAAAGCAAACTCAAATTATGGAAAGTTCAAGGAAATCTCTCCAAAACACTTGAATTATAAATAGAGTAACAAAAAAGACAGCAGACTTTATGAAACGATTATAAACTCCTAATTTGATGTTTCATTAGATGATTATTGCTTTGTCAAGTGAATGCTTTCATTTTCTGATTCAAAAAATTGCTACATTTTGAGTTCTGAATTACTAATGAAACTGTTAAAGACTCTGAGGCGTTTCCCTTGGCCTCTATTCCTGTTAATCTTTGTAATCTCTACTGAAATGCACACATTGTATGTAAGAAAATCACGAGATCAAAGACATAAAGACAAGGGCCATTTGTTTCCCACAAAGTAACCTTAAACCCTTGCAAACCCACTGGAGACCTGTTTCCTTTGCCTTTGATTTCAAACAAAAAACAAAGATCACTTAAAGTAATCACCAAGGTTATGTCAACATGAAATACAATCTGAAATCTTCAATATAAACAAAGCCCCTTATTACAAAGATGACCTAAACAAACACACTTCATGACTTATATGGCAAATCTTTTCCTTTAAAACCTTGTTTTACCAGCAGTGTTGTTCCATGGCAATCAATCATACAAGATTCAAAAATCTCTTGCTTCAACACAATTCAACCTAAACGTCTGTAGCAAATCTGTGTCTCCTGACATCACAGGCTTTTTTTTTCTTCCACTCTGGGATATGCTGGTAAAGTCAGTCCAGCTAAGTGGATGCTCCTTGCTTTGCTGCAGTTAAGTCCCTTATGTGACATGGCCTAAAAGCTAACAGACCAGATTAGTTTCCTTTCTCAGCATACTCCACTTTGCAGGTTGGTTTCCACGTCCCTGCTCTCTATGCATTTCCTCTTTGGTTGTGCAGACGAATTGGACCCTTAATCCACAAAGCTGTTAGATATCAAAAAGCTCAGCTTCCTTCTCTTTCCAAAAAGCAAAGCTTCGATCAATGTATCTGATGATCTCCTCGTTGCTGAACTCTTTTAGCTCATAGATCACTTTGATTGAGTTTTCATGATGTTCATCTCTGGGTGGAGGTTTGTCAACATGAGGTTCCTCTAAGATTTTAACAGTGACGGGAGGAACGTCTTTCACTGGGTCTGGTCCTGAGCTTTCAGTTGTGCCATGCAGCATCTCAGCTTTTGCTGTTGTATCAGTGTGTTGCACAGTATTGGTTGTCAGGCTTTGCACACGCTCCTGCTCTGAACTGGTACCGTTTGGAACCACTGCCTCAGTTGATGACATTTGCTTGCTTGCTTTAACATCCCCCTGAGCATTGGCTTCCTTCGAGTCCTTCTGAGTTGCCTGCTGCACACACTGGCCACTCTCAGATACACCACCCTTGGATGCAGCAGGCAATGAAGATGGAGAAACTTCTGATTGTGAAGCTGGTGGGGCAGTAGAATTTGGTTGTGGTGGTGCGGGATGGGTAGGTGGTGGAGGAGGTGGAGGATGAGAAGGTGGTGGAGGAGGTGTCTCCTGAATTGGCATAAAGGACATTTCAGGAGACATGGAACGCAGAGAAGCTGTCATCATGCCTCCTCCATCATTAGAGTCTCCAAAATACTTGAGTTTTATGTCTTCAAAACCATCTGCCCAGTCTCGCTTCCCTTTCTCAATTTCCTCCATGACCTCTCTGTGAAACTGCCTTATTACCTCCCATTTATGGCTACCAAGACGGTCAAACATCTCGTAGCACAAGAGGTGCCGGAATTTGCGCTCACTGCGAGACATGTTCATTTCCAGCAGCTGGAAGTATCCGAGCATGAAGAGGTCAAGGGTTAGGCTTTCGTAGCTCACAGTTGACCCGTTGATATGTGGCAAGAAGTGCTCCGGCCAGTAGATCATCTGGGCACGACTCAGCCTGCGGATCTGGCGTGTGGGCACTTGACTCATAATTGTCCTCCAGTGGCCAATCAGATTCCCTACTACCTGCTTTGACTTCATAAAAAGGAGGAGCTTGTCGTCTTCACTCTGCATCTCCTCACCAATCTGTGCACTGAACTGGTTGTAGTCCTCCCAGCCAATGTCTAAATGATTTCCTCTCCTGCCAGTGTATTTAGTCCGATAAGATTCAGAGATAGTGTACTTCCGCCAGTGTTCAAGAAACAGGAAGACGATTCTCTCTTTCCTCATTTCAATGCACTCCTGGACGTAGCTAAGATCTGTCTGTACTTCCAAGCTTCTTGTTAGTTGATCATTATTTAAAATGGGGTCTGCCGAAAGCACCTGATTGAACTGTTCGATGTTAGTTGGAGCCATCGCCTCAGAAGGCACATATGTCTTAGGTGCGTGAGATGCTATGATAACTGGCTCTTCAACAAGTGGCAAGACCGATTCCTCCACTGGAGGTAAATCTCCATTGGTATGTGGCTGAATGACCTCAGCAGGAGGACGGGGCACATCATCCTCACGAATTGTCTCTGGAGGATAACTGGACTCACTTACCACAGGGAGAGACCTCTTGCGCTTGTACACCCTATTTGCTTTGTCATCTGCAGACTGCGACTGATTCTGAATTTCATAATTGGCCTTGAGGTTCTTCACTGAAACTCCACACTGCTTTATCTCCTTCTCCACATCCTCTCTTGTGGAGAAGGACTGAGATCGTCCAATAAATCCAGTGCCAACTGATTCTGCTGGTTCAGACTGACTTGTGCTCATGTTCCTTGTCTCTTCTTGAGAATATCCAGGACATATAAGATCCAAGATGTCTATCTCTTTTCCCCCTAAGGTGGCAAGAAGAATGGCCATACTCTTGAGCAGGGTAGAAATCTTATTGCACCAGGCTGGAAGATCTTCAGCTTGGCCATGCACTTGTTTTGGATTGACTGAGAAGTGCCCTTGATTGAGGGCAGCAGAAACTGGTAGGAGCTGATGAAGCTGCCGCTCCAGTTCTTCTAGCTCCTTCTCGACTTCTGAGACCTTGTGCATCACCTGCAGGTTCTCAATTTGCTTCTCAATACGGGTTAGGTCATCCTCTGTCATCAGTTCCCCAAATGGGCCCAAAATGGCATTGTGGACGTGGGAGTAGTGCCATTCCTGAGGCTGGTAGTGCCCGCTTGTCACAAACTAAATCAGAGGTCAAAAGAGACCAAAAGACAAGAAGAGAGGGAAGGAGGGGGGGTTCCTTGAGCTTGAAGTTCCTTGTGTGAACACACGCTTCAGTGCAAATCCATCTCGACACACAGGATTTACATGGATTTAGTGGTGCAATGGCACTGCCTCATTACAAACAAAGAGCTTTCTACTTTTAATTTTGAGTCAAAGAGATCACAGAAAGCTTTGACATCTTGAATTAATTGGCAAGTATACTTATATTGATATGTACTCTATATTGATCAGTGTAAGGTTCGCAACATGTCTACACTTGTCATTTTTAGGCAGTTGACACTGCAATACAATTGTATTTGCTCAATCTCTCTTTGCAGTCTCCCTCCACCATTTTCATTAGTTATTTTTTATGTTCTTGGTTAGTTTAAAGAGGAACTACAAAAATGCTGAGAATTCTGTTTTTACTGAAATCCAGCTGTTGTAACAAGGCACTGTCTACAATGTTACACTGTTGGGTACTGGCACCAGTGCAACAGACAGACACACTTCAGTCCACACCCACAGTGATAGGAAACCACACTGGGTGTGGTTTGTAGTGCAACAGAGTTGAAACTGTCAGCCCAAAAAAGGTCAGTGCAACAAAGGATTTTTCTGATTAAGTGACTTGGTGCGGAGTTACTCTTAACGTATCATGACACACATTTTATTGGCAGCATTTTGCATGTTATTGTGTTAAGTGATTTATAAATGTAGTTAATTTATTCTTTTATTTGATATTTTTGTCATCACTGGTTGACCTGTAGTGTGAATGGGCCCGGCATCACACCACTGAATCAGCATGTAAAAACTTGGAGCATGAAAACTCCACCATCAAACACCAGCCCACACTGTGCATCCATTAGTCCAGTGTGTTTATGTTGTGATGGGCATTGTAGCCAAGTGTTCAATTCACTGCACCCAAAGAAAGTCTCTTGCTATTAATGACGACTATGAATATGAGAGAAGAATCATGCACAGAGATGACAGCTAGCTAGGTCCAATATTGTTTCATGCAATTACTAACAAGGTATCTTTCACTGTGTTATTTTCGGAGGAAACTCTCACTAAAAAACTTTATGCCATGCTTAGTTTTCTGTTTAGGCGTGACAGTCAGTAAGACATTCTCATGACTCCACTGTGCCTCAACAAATATACAAAACAGGACATGTCAGTGTCACTTTGGAAAAGACTTTCTACCTGCTGGATCATTTAAGAGTATAAGATTGCAATCCTTGATAGCAATACATTATTAATCAGTCAACTTTAATCAATCAAATCACATATTGCATAGAGTCCTTCTTGTATTACACAGGACTAACAAGTGTTCCGCTTGCTACAGGATGAATAACTTATTGATACCTTTTCTAAATACACATAATGTTACGACAGACTGCAGTGACCATTCATCAAGCGACGAACCAAGAGGTCAGGATGTCATTGATTCTCATGACATAACAAAAGTTGTTTGCGAAACAAATTCGATGTGCTAACTAAAACCTGAATAACTTTGGTTGTGGCATTTGTTGTGAAGATGATTATAAAAGGCAGTTAAAGTAATCAAGTCCCTAAGGCAGCTTCTCTGACATTGCAGAATATCTCTCCTTCAAATATCACGGCACCATACGAATAGATGGAAAAAATTACTTGTGCACTTGACTACAATTGGATGTTTCACCTTCAACTAACTGTTGGGAAAATCAAAAAGAGTGCAAAACTTACGTCATGCATGAATTCTAAAAATACATTTATACATCCTCTTTGTTCAAAATCACCAAAAAAAGTCCACACTCAAATCCAAGCAGCAGCTATCCCCTTTGTGTTGTCAATAATTTAAAACTGAGACCACATATTGTCATGGTGACTGAGCATTTTAGATTTATGGGATCACAAATGGGATAGCAAAGACACAGCAAAACAACTCCAGTCCTTTCTACAGCCATGCAACATCTTGCCTACCTTGCGCTTGTGCTCGTCCTCCTCTTGCATCTTGACCTGAAGCTTTCGCACCATCACCTGCCTCTTCCATTCAGGGATCGCTTTCCCCTGTTCGTCGTGAGTGGGCACTAGAGCCTCCACATCTGCGAGGGACATCTTCCGCCCTGAATCTGCTCCTCCTGCGCCGCCACCATTGTTCCCATTGATCACAGAGTTGGAGGACAGTTGCTCGTTGCTCGCAGAGCTCGACATGGTCCTGGTGGAACCTGAGCCAGTTGGACTGGGGCTGGGACTAGGGGTGGTGGGTGGTGAGGTGACAGGAGGTGATGTATTGGATGGTGGAGGGGATGACGGCTTTGGTGGTGGGCTGGATGTGCGCGTGTCTGGTGGAGATGCGGAGTTTCCCTGGAGAAAATAAAGACACACATAGACAGGAGAACACAGGACGTGACAAATTAATTCCTGAGGAAAATGTGTGTGTCACAGGATGGCAAGACTTCTTCCAGATTCTGACATGTTCTTCTAGTCAGCATTTCTTTACAGTACTGTAGCTTTACAGTAGCTAAAGTTTAACTTATACTGTGTCTGATAAGTGACCAATGCCAACATCATAGACTGACGCACTGTTACAATGGAGCAATGCAATGTGGTATTTATCAGAAACAGGACAAATCAGTATTTGAGACTGTGTTTTTCTCTGTGAAACTATATATTAGAATTAGAATTTCAAATAAAATACTATAGACAGTACGTTTCATGATGATTTTCCATGAATTGGCTGATGTCTCCATCAAGGTCAGAGACATTGATACTCAGAAAGACATCACAAATGTCTCAATGTTTGATCAATCATTTAAAATTAAGCTTGATTTGTCTCTTTCCTTGATTGATATAAAGGGTTATTCCAGTATTCTTAAGCCTGGGCCTGTTTTTACATAATTTGGTGTCTAACTGACTAATAGGTTTGAAATTAGAATGTATTGAAATTGGTCTAGTAAATTACCTAAGCCCCAAAATGGGCAAAGTACGTCCTTGTAAAGTGCTTCTTTCTGCCTAAAAAAAAGGCAAAAGAAGCAGGTCCTTATGTGAATTTTCGTGTCTTTAACCGATTGGTTCAGATCACCACAGTCACACAACAACACAAACAAACCAAACGAGGCACCGGAATATCAGCGACTCCCATATTGTGTGAGGTAACATTACTGTGGAATGGTATGACGGAGTCTGGTGGCTTTAAAGAAAACCATGAAATGGTTATTGCGAGTTAAACAAAAAGAATTTTACTCTTTAAAAAAAAAGCTCCATAGGGATTTTTGTCACAATGATGTCAGACAGTTCGCCTGTCACTTCGCACTTTTAGTGGACGTAATTTTATGGGTGTAGATGTGCCCAAGGATTACATTGCAGGCAGTGCAGCTCTACTGGACCGATTCCAACTTTTGTACCTATCAGTCATTTAGACGCCAAAATATGTAGGATTATCCTTTGAAGACCAAGAGGCACAAGTAATTGCAAAAGTTGCGGCTGAATTTCTAAAATGAGCACTTCGGTATTCTTTAGTGTCTGCTGTGTAAATGTATCATAGGCACTGGAGGAAGGCTGTGAACCTACATTGTTGGGTCCGCCGCTGGAAAACACGGTGGTGTAGCCTTTACTGTGAGGTGTGGGCTTGAGGCTCTTCCCTGCTTTGATCTCTGCCAGCAGCTCTGAGTTGTCGCCAGTGGGGGACATCATGTTGAAAGATTTTGTGCCTGCGGACAAAGGGACGCAGCAGAAAAGTGAAACCGGGTCGAAGGAAAGACAGAATAGAGGGAGAGAGAAACAGAGAGAGTGAGAGAGATACACTGAAGAGGAGGGAGCGAGAGAAGGGTTGGGTGGCATTTCAGTGTTAAATATTTCATTCCATCAGGCAGGTAACAATGCTGACCTGGAGAACGCTGGACAGTGATGAGTGGTCATTATGGTGAACTGAGCCTCACTGTCTCTCATTGATAAGCATTTCTTTTTTAAGTCCTTCACCTTTAGAACTATTGGGGTTCAGGTTTTTTCTCTCTGAAAATGCCTTGACACAATTTGGATTAAACAAATGGCTTCCCAGCTACCAAACTTCTGTTGAATACATTTCAAAGTAGATGCAAATGAACCCATGAGATTTCAGCACATTAGGCAACAGTTGCAGAGAGCCGGGATTAGGGGAGGAGCAAAGTCAAAATTATTTCACTACAGTGCACCCAAAGAGAGGAGGCACACAACGTCTTTCACAGTGTCACCTGACGTACACACAGCTAAGCTTCGCCTGAACTTTTAACTTTTTAAAATGTTTTAAATGCCTGTGGTAAAATATATACAACTACAACCTCTGATTTTAATGCGGTTAGAGAGCAACTTTGTTTTCACTTTCAGAGGACAAACAAAGTGAAAGAATTTTGGATTGTCAATCAGACCAAAGTAGTGCTTACATGTGAGGCCACACTTAAATTATATTATACACTGTTTTGCATAGCATCAGCGTTTCAAAAAGGCAACATTTACACATGAATAACCAAAATACAAATGTATTCAAACAGCAAACTCAAATGTCTATGGTCAAGGACCAAAATGGCTGGAAAAGTCTAAACAGACGTCAACAAGTACCTATTACAGCAGCTACACATGTATATTATACAACATTTAAACTTAACACATTTTGGCCTGAAGACACCAACAACCCTCTGCTACCTCACCTGTTTTAGCGAATGTAAACCTCCAATGAATAAATATCCTCAGTCCCTCATTGATCCCTCATTTCTACTCGGGGAATGGAAATGAAAAAAAAAAGAGAAAGTCCTCCCGTAAAAATGTTCCCTGTTGAGTCGACCACAATGGTCTGGCTGGACACAAAGCCTCGCTAGCCTGCCACCCCTCCTCACTCTCGCTTACTCTCCCTCTCTCTGTCCCTCTCTCTCTCTCTCTCTCTCTCTCTCTCTCGTGGGGAGGAGAGAGCAGCTTTCCATTAAAGACCCATCATCGCAGTCGGGGGAAATCTAAGGGAATCACCGGTAACTGGAAGTGACAGCGAGCCATTGGCAAGCCAGCCAGGAATTAACACGCACACACACACACACACACACACAGTCACCCTTCAATCCCCAGCTTGTTAGTCCGCCCTACCGGACCAATACATGACCATACACGAATTCATGACAAGCATTCAGTCTCACCTTTTATTCTCTGGATTAAGGAGACTGACAACCCCCGGGCGTTATACAATGTGCAATCACACACACTCAAACTGTTGCCTGTGAAAAGTTTATGGATGGCAGGAAAAAAGGAAGCTGAACCCTGACACGCTTTTACGACAACACGCAGGTCTTTAAACATACGGTCAGCAGAGTACATTATTCAATAAATCTACATTGCCGGGTGCAATAAGTTCTTGTAACAAATACTTGCACTTCAATTTAAGGGAATCAATCTCCACGAAACACAAGTTCTATTGTAACTATGGCAATATATACAGCCTACCTTCGCCCATTTCTCCCCTGACAGATTTTCATTGCAGAGCTCCACAACCAGATCCGTTTAAAGGCTAAAAGGATAGTGTGCTCATATCCGTTTCCATACACCTTCGTTATTCATGCGTTTTTTTTTTGAGTCAAAGGTTGTGTGTTTGTGCAAGTTACTGTTTAGGCAACGGGTGTGGACGGCAGGTCTGCTAGTGAGTGTGTAAAGGAGGGCGTGACAGGAGCTGTGACAGGTAGAGAACATTTGACAAATCGCCTCATCTCAGCTCGAAAGGTTTTCTGCTCCGTGTCGGATAGTCAAGAATGTCTGCATCTGTCTGATAGCTGCTCCGTGTCTCGTGATGTAAAAAGCAAGATCCTGTCCGTCCTGTTAATCAGTAGAAAACAATAAGGAACTTCTCTCTACTGCCAGCTGGTTTGTTGCTGTCATCACAATGAGCATCTGAGCTGTAAACCCAGCTCTAGCTCTCAGATGTGTTGGTGGCTTTTAATTTTTATGGCCAGCCAACGGCCCGTTTACTACCTGATTGGCGCTTTGGAGCGAATCATGTCGTTAGTGGGCACACGCTGCTCCTTAGCACTTCTGTTGAAGATGTGTCCTGTACAGTATAGAGAGTTATATCCTCTTCCTCCTGTTCATCAGTAGAAAACAACAGCGGACTTAAAGCCGTTTACATTGTTGCGGCGCCATTTCAATCAGCCACCTGGTTTGCGGCCGTCATCTCAACAGGCATCGGAGCTGTAAACTCATCATGAGCTCTCAGATGTGTTGATGGCTTTTAACTTTATGACCACCTCACTGTCCGTTTATTGCCTGATTAACGCTGAAGCGCAAAACAAGCCATTAGCGAGCACACACCGGTCTTTAGCCACAAGTATTCTATTGCTATCCTACCATTAGGAAGCAGGCCGGGCAATGAATGGATGAGACAGCTTAGACATTTGGTGAACAAAGCGTAAAGATAAAATACGTAGATCGTAAAAAGGTGCCTAAATTAAGCAATTGATAGTTTACAGCTTTATTTAAGTTGGCGTTTATTGCTGGTTTATAAAAAAAAACCACTGTACTGTATATTGTCCTGAGCTGCTTGTTAGTAGCCACACAAAGCTGAAGCCAAATACTGTAATTGATCCTTCACTTAAACCTTTGTTTGAGATAATGAGCTTCCTCACCAGCTTCTTAACAGAAAAGCTGTTTGAAACTAACCAATCCTGTTTTTATTGTCTTTACACCATGTGTCTGTTTTTATTAAATATAACATCCTGTCATGAGAAACACAGTTTGGTGCAATTCATTTTCTTTATAAATTTCATTTTATCAAAAAAAAATGTGGTCGAGTTTAGAGTATATTCTCCAACCAGAGTACAGGTGATAAGTATGTCAGTCTGTGGTGCACTGGAAAGACTCTTCTTAATATATTTTAACATTTAAGAAATTAAACAGAGCATTCAGGCAAGTTCACTTGATGCCTACAGCTGCTTTCTGTAGGTGCTGCTCTTTTGTCTGTGTAGCCATGGCGGCCATCTACACAGTTCTTCAATTTAATCTGAACATAAGACTTTTTTTCTTCTGTCAGAAATAAAAAATGCATCACTTCCTTTAAAATAGATGTGATGTGAGTGACAGACACAACATATTTAGGACTGCTTCAGACTCTACATTATGGTTTTTAAAATAATATTATTAAGGCCCACTGCGTATTCCAAATTAGATATGTGTGACAGCCGTTTCACCGTCTGTACTTACTCTTCATTTGTTTCGGCGCCCCTCCCTCTGTCTGAGTGGCAGACAAATTCCCACCTTGACAGAGCAGCAGTGAGAACAAAAAACAAAACAAAACAAAACAAAAAAACACACACACACACACAAAAAAGGGAGAGAAACAGGTGGAGAAGGAGCAGGTGAAAGAAGGAACATGTAAACAGAAATGTACATGAAGGGGTTAATGGGGAGAGATTGGGTAATACTAGCAGACACAAAGAACAAGACTAGAACTGCATCACAACAATACTGTCCATTTTCATCCACAAGGAAAAAAGGTTGCTCTTTATTTTACTGCTTGATGTTTGCGCAAATATTGCATGCCCAGTCATCTTGGATCCCTATGCGACCTGACAGGCCCAAGGTTTCACTTATTTACCCATTTTCTGATAAACAATACTAACATTGGGACGGTTTCCTTATCTTCCATGAGGTTCAAAAGTCAGAAGTGTGTGACAAGCTATTTGGGTTTCTATTATATGATGGCTGCGCTTAATTGGCTTCCAGGTTTGTTATATGTTATGTAGTGTTTAATAATTAATTTCTCAGCTTTTTATCTTGTGGTTGAATTATTATCATCTAGAGGTCCTTTGAAACATGGCTGTGAGAAATTATATTAATACTAAGTTAAGCTTAAACTTTGAAGGGATCACACATTTCATTGGGCATGATCAAATTTAACCAACGTTTACATTTTCAGAGCTCGATGGGTGATATTCTGGGACCTAGATCACGTATATTAGATAAAGACATTGCACTGGTCAAACTTGTCAAACCCCAACATTTTCAAGACTCTCAATATCACACAAAAGTTAAAGTAAAACTTTCGCCAAAATGCAACCTAGGCTTTTTTTGTGAATGTATATGAGTCAAACCTTTGTGAAATGCATAATTACGATGAAAGAGGCACTTCTAAGATTTACCATATTTTCGTTTTTGGGTCAAACTAATTTTAAATGGGATTGCTACGAGCAAATTAGCAATAGCATCAAAATACGCAAATACTAAGCTAGCATCAAAATCGCTATTTTTAAAAAACTAAGAAGGCTCGACACAACATGAAACTTTGCACGTAGTATCACCAGGGTCTCTACACATGAACACGAGCATTGAGTTCATTGTTTGTGTACACAGAGTTTACCAAAAAGAGAGTTTGTGGACAACTCACGTTAGCAGATGTTTCTTTCGCTTGCCGCCGTCCTGCCATTGTCCCAACGTAACATGGAGGACAGTTAAGGTTGACCGCTTCTAAAGCTTAGTTCCATATAAATGCACGGATAATTTGTTGTTTTGTCTTTAGCGAAAAACAATATTGACCTTGAAGTTGAAAAAGGAGCCTCATATAAGAAACAATACTAAAATCAAAAGCCGGAAAAGTCACGTAAGATATCGCGTGGATAGTTGTTGCCCGAAGACAGTAGTGGTCCACCTTAACTGTCCTCCAGGTTACGTCGCATTCTGAGATCGACACTTCTCGGCTGCCATGACTACTGGGAGCGGAACAAGCTACTGCTAAGGTGAGTTGTTCAAAAAACTTTCTTTTTAGTAAACTCTGCGTACACAAACAATGTTCTCAATGCTCGTGTTCATGTGTAGAGACCCTGGTGATATTATGAGCAAAGTTTCACGTTGTGTTGAGCCTTCTTAGTGTTTTAAAAATAGCTATCGCCAATTTGCCCCTAGCAATCCCATTTAAAATGAGTTTGACCCAAAAACGAAAATATGGTAAATCTTAAAAGTGCCTCTTTCATTGCAATTATGCTTTTACACGAAGGTTTGACTCGTGTACATTCACAAAAAAAGCCTAAGTTGCATTTTGGCGAGAGTTTCACTTTAAGATTTTGTTTGCGATTAGAACAGACTCACTGTCAGGCAGGGGCATCCAGGGCAGCTCGGGCCACTTAAGGAAATGGCTGAACACTAAACCAGTTCTCAGGGTAATGGTAGCCCTCCATCATTAATTTATAATCTGTTATTTAGGATGCAAGGGTCAGACTCAACTCATCTTTACCCAGTGGGATTGCACTGTGGCCTTAATACGAGATGCCCTGCTTCTAGGAATAACTGTGCATACTTTATCGGCAAAAAAGGGGTTCCCTTTTCCTTTTTCAATAACTTTTAAGAGAAGTGTGGTGCCAGAAAAAAAGAAGGAAATGAAGGGAAACAAAAAAATGAAAGAATGGAGAAAGAAAAGAAAGTTAAGTGACACTCACTTCCGGATGAGGAAGAAGGGCGTCGCTGGTTGGTGGAGCTGCCACTGGCAGAGTGATTCTGGGTGGCTGGCGTCTCCGGGGGCAGTGGAGGAGGCGGAGGGGGCGTTGGCGTTGGGTTGCTCGGCGGAAGAGGGGGCGGAGGCGGAGGAGGTGGGGGAGGGATCGATTCGTCTGTGGTGCCATTCTCCGAGCTGTGGGTGGGGTTTTCCGTAGGCTCCTCCAATAACACGGAGCCCTGATCAGAGAAGAAATGAATCAGCCACATTTCATACCCGTTAGCTTGTCTGAGTCAGCCAGGCAGGGTTTCTCCTGGCATCCACACTGCTGTACGGCCAATATTTAGTGACAGACGGCCCATGAAATAAAATTGTCCGCTTGAATGCTCCCAAAGCTTTCTTTGTAATCTGGGTGATTTTTGCCGCCGATTTGCCAGCTGGATATCCTAAAAACATGCAGATATACCAGTGACAAAAATAAAAATAGACCAAAAATAGCTATTCCTTCAAAATAAATTTTTGGAGTTATGAAAAAATTATCAATTGTGTAATACAAATGTATTTATTCATATATTGTAAATAAGTAAACATGAAACAGTGACACCGAATTTCTTTCCCTCCTTGCACAGGCATGCCTGTCAGAACTCCTGCTGGGATGAGTGAGCAGTAAATTCTTGCACAGAGACCGTCGGCAGTGACAGATGCACCGCAGCCTTATTAGATGTGTCCTCCCTCTGCTTCCTGCCGTATTTAATCAACTCATAAAAGACATAATACCCCATTGCTAATAACAGAGCTAATATGCCCTAATCTCTAGGGGGAACTCTGAGGGAAAACAGAGGGGAAGGAGCCATCTGCCACTGCAAGTGATAGTGATTTAACCCCCCCTCACCCAGCCGCACGTGTCTGACACGCTCTGAAAGCGTGCCATAACTCTGCTGGAGGCAAATTAATGGACCATGACATTTAACTCGACCCCACCCTCCTTTATTCTTCCGACGCGTGCTCGTCATTGTTTCCCCCCTTTACTTTTCAAACCCCCCAGAGAGTTGGGTGTGGGGGCTGTGTCCAGATGGGTCTTGGCAGCACGTGCCGTTGCTCCCGTTGATTAGCCGGTCCATCTGCTAGGGTGCCTCTGAGACCAGGAGGGGCCCCACTGAGGCCTTAATTGGATCAATGCGGATTGCACCCCATATCACCGAGAACGCCCCTTGTCCTGATACCCATGAGATTAGAAAAAACACCTCCCCAGGGACAGTGATGAGAGTCTAACAGACTCTATTCATTCAGCTGGCTGTGGAGGTATGTGGCAGCAAACAGGTAGCTGAACCAATAATCTTAGGGAGCGCATGCTGAAAGAAATGTATCCTAATAAATATTTTTTAGGGCACAAAAAATGACAGGAAGATTTTATCTTGTAATGTAGTATCTCAAAGATTTACTGCTGCAAACGTCTTTCATGAGAAAACAAAATCTGTTGTGTTGCATATCATATCAATAACAACAACAATAATCAGAGGAAGCTACAAGAAACATCCATTTTAAATCTGAGACATGCTCACAATTTACCCCGAGTCAGTAACCTAGATACTAAAGTCTTAATAAAATATTGAGAACTTTAGACATTACAAAGATTGTTCATTTCATGTGGAGCAAAAATGAATGAGGAGGTTCTTAATATCATCAGACCTTTTTCTTTTTGTTGTCTTTTTGAGCTACTTGAGCCAAAGCAAAAGTAATAAGTAGCACCAGAGTCAGCAGAAGCCTTATTAAAATGCTTAAATTACAATCAAATATAATTTCCATCTACAGTTCAAATAAGAATTAAATAATAAGGTCTCTTACATGTTATATGTGTGAGCCTTTATTGCCAAATTTGAAATAAACTGTAGTTAATCAAAGTGTTTCTGGGGATTACATTTTTCTAAATGTTTTCCATGTGTGAATGTCAAGGTTAATTGAATTAAATTGACTTGTTTGTAGGTTAATCACCTCCTCCTCTCAATTAAAAATAGGCAAGAATTCACTAATAAAAGGAAATGGGGCAAATCGTGACGATATAACAAGATAAACTTGTACGCACGACAGATCCTTGGCCATAGACACTCACAAATTGAATTCTAACAAGATTATAAGAGATCCAGTGGCATTGTTCTTTCTATAGGACATCTGGTCATAGGTGACTTCCTGCTAAGTGCTCTCTTGGGATTGTCCTGCGTTTGTTCCATTGTAGGTTCTTGGACAGTTTACACAGCGGGGTGGAGACTCAAGAGGCAATGGAAATGAGGCGGCTGTTTGCATGAGGTGGCGAACAAAAGCTCAAGAGGACACAAGATTATGTAACATGCTGAGTGGCATAATGTACAGGCAAATACAGCCGCCAGTGTGGTAACCCAATGCCAACGCACCATCAGTAAGGAAGCTACAGCTCGCCCTGAGTAGGAGCTTTTTATATAAAAAGGGGCCCACAACCCTGAGCAAGACAACGAGCACACAGTATATTAAACCGACAATTCCTATGCCAATATTCAGTAGGGATACAATCCAGATACTATTCTATATATACTCTATATGTTGTAATTTCATGTAGTGAGTAAAAAAGCAACTTAGTAATATCACACCTCGTCTAAAATGAGCTGCTGCCCTGATGAACAAAGCTGCCTTATACCAAATGGATGTGACCACTGAGTTTGTGAGGAGACTTTTTATGAGCCGATGTCAGATGACTGGCTGTAAACACGTGTTACATCATGACCAACATGTGTTTTTTAATTTCTTTATAATACACATGAACACATTGTAGCAAACGCCATCTGAAATCTCAATATGTGTGTTTCCATGCTACACCATGAATCATATAATAAAAAAAACAAACATTTACAGCTTTTAAAATAATGCTTCCTCTCACACATCAGGTCAGCACTTATTTATTTATGGTAATTAAGGGGAGTCCAGAGAGATACAGACCCACTGTTTTGCGACAGCTTTTTTTTTTTACAATCTCCTAAGGCAAATAAAGCTGAACATGTTGGCGCCATTATAAACAGCAGAGATCTGGCTTACCTCCTCGTTGGGCGCCATGGCTTTGCTCCCGCGGGGCTCAGCTGTGTCGCTGCCCAGGGCCTTGTAGTAGTCCCCAGTGCTGGGCTGTTTGCTGAAGCTCCTCGACTTCCTGTTTGAGTCCACACGCCGCAGTTTGTCGTGGCCTTCTCCTGGAGTTAGCTGCTGAAGAGATGAAACGATGACAGTGAAATAGAAAGATTTCATTAAGAATTTATTATATCCACATTACTGAAGATAATTTATTTAATAATTTGTTAAAGTACCAGTAGTTATCCCTACAAAATTGTTGCAATTTTGATATTGCTGTATTTGGTCAAACAAGGTCCATTCCTAGTATTTATTAAGTACATCTGAGGAGATTTTAAGATGACCATATGTAAATCATTTATCGCAATAAGAATATTGCAATATTATTTTTACGGCCATATTTGTTTCATATTTAACTATTTCTTTCTTTTCTTTGAGTTCCTCTCAAGATCTGTCTGAAGTAAATTGTCAATCCTTTTGATTTCTGAATAACCAAACAATCCCTGGTACCGACTGCTTCCATGTGATGATTGCTGCAGTTGTCTGTCTCATCTGAGTGTAAACTGAATATTTCTGGGTTTGGAGATGTCACCCTGGGCTCTCAACTTTTTTTTTTTTTGGCATTGTACAGGAAAAAATAAACAACCAAGAAAACAATCAGGATATTTGTCATTACTGAAAAAGCTATTACTATTCGTTGTCCGAAGTGAAATCAGGTTCCAAGATTTCACTGTCCCAAAAACTCAAACATTCTCAAATCTCTCAAATATTAGCTACAAACATGGATCTTCAGCTGACAAAATAACAGAAACATTAAAGTTTGGTGGTAAATCAGTAGGTTAACAAGCATTCATTAAAACTAATAGAGACAAACCATAAGGATATAACCTGACGTCATAAACATGTTTTAGGATTACTGAGTGGTGAAAGGCAGGAAATGATTTAAAAATGGCTGAACAGTGCTTTTGGAATTAACTTCTGTAAGACATATTGAGAAGCTCTTGTTGCCAGATTAGCGCTCATGTGTGACCAAAGCGGCCTTATTTGAATAACCACACAAGGCTTTTATTAAGTTCCAGTAACACATTAGTGTTTATGTTTCATGTGAAGACCTCGGGGCCAAAGAACACAAGAGTTCACACCCTCCCGTCCACAGAGCGGGGTCAGAGGTCACTAACTTTCTGCTCTGACATCTATCTCCGACAACTGGAGCTGTAAAGGCAGGATCTCAAACCTCTGTCAATCAGAGAGTCTTCACTGTATGCTGCATTTGCAGGCTCAATGAATAAAGTCCTGTCACAGTTATGTCGCAGATATGTGAATGACCATTTTTTGCGTGACAATTTTAATTTTCACAAAAAAAATCTATGATATGATGATGATTACGTGAAATTCTGACACTCAACCAAACAAAGGTGTTTTCTTACATTTAGAGAACAAGGCTTGCATCTCTGCAGCTCAACGGTACTTTTACCTTTATCAACATATTACAGCTTCAGCAATTTGGAAATTGCACTTATTGCCATATTGTGATGACTGTATGTATTTAAGTTAGTGGTGGCTAAGATGATGGTTGGCTAACATGCATCTCAGGTCAATCTGTGGACACATTTTCCTAATGCAAAAAGCCTCGCATTTGCATGTAGTACTTGGCAGAAGAACTTTGCATTTAATCTTTTCTTAGGAATCAATGTTTCTGACAAAAAAACTACACAATTGTGTGCAAATGTTCAAAAGGAAGCCCCATGTATCCTCATCTTTTTGAGAGGGAAGCTGTCAACTGTAAGCATGCCTCAGCCATCATAGCGAATTGTATCGTTACTTTGCCTTTCAAATACAGACACCAGCATCAGACTTGCGCTCATTTACATCTTAATGCTTACAGACGCTATGACTTTTCACGAAATCCTGACCTCAGACGTCAAGCAGATGTCCATTGTTAGCGTGAGCGGAAATAATTGACAGCTGACCCCTGACCTCTCCTCCTTTGTGGTGTCATGTTCTGAGTTCCAATAAGCCTGTTTCGTTTTGTTGACTCATGTCTGCTGTCAAAGAAATGGTCCCTGAGCACTCATCAGGTGGGAGGGTAATGTGAGCGGGGGAGCGCTACAGATGGTTTGATTGTCATCCTCCAGGGAGGTGGACTGACAATAGCAAATGTACAAAGCGTATGTACACACAAACATGCACACAGACACACACACGCACACACAGACAGGCTTCCTCTCCTTCACATACGGATCTGTCTGTCAGCATAAAGTCATTGTTATATTATTGCTTTTACAGTCTAATGAATTTGTATGCAATAGCAATGGGTTGCTTAAAAGGTTGTGGTTCGCCATTGTTCAGAATATTTGCATGTGGTTTTGCGAAAGCAAAGGTGCTACACAGGAAGGCTTTGTCAGTTTAAAAAGAATAAAGAGGTGCATTGCGTGCTTAACAACAAGTACGCTACAGCAATAAAGGCAAAGAAAAATACACAATTAAAACATGGCAACAGATGTAACACATTCAGTGTCCAACCACACGGCAGCTCAAACAGCTCCAGAACCTGGAGATCAGCCAAATTACACAAAGCTACTTGTAAAATCTTTGTATCTGTAATAACAATAATACATTACATTACTTTTTTGCTCTCCCCCAGAACACCTTACCTCACGTTCAGAATCCTCTCCTCCGGTCTCCACAAAACCCAGTCGAGCTCAGGGAGTAGCTGTCACCAAATCCACAGCGTCACCTCCTCTCCGCTCAGCGCTACGCCTGTCACTCTACCTGCCCTCTCACTTTACCCATAGGCCTCATCAATAACCTATCAGGCCGGCCACAGCAGTGGCAATGATGTCACCACCACTCCGCAGAACAACCACTCCCCAACCCTGTCCACTGCCTCTTATGCAAAACACAAAGACCCAGGTGCTGCCCTCAGCATGGCCGACGGCACTCAAATCTCTCAGGCTTTAAGAGTATTAGAATATTCTATCCTTCAGTTCCCCGAAATTAGCAGCAAAAGAAAAAAAAAAAAAAAGGGCGGAAAATATACTAATCATGAGTGAGATTTCAAAGTCCAGCTTTCGTGGAGTAGATTTAAACAATAAGAAAACGTCAGAGGCAAAGGATTTGTGTGGCAGCTCCACACGAAAAATTTGACTTCAGTCAAATCAAATACAGACAAATGAGGTACAAGTGGAAGCAGCAGCAGCAGCAGAGAATGGTGATATAGTCATAAACAAACGCAGCAGAAACAAACTTAAACCTGCAGTCAACAGGTTTCCTCCTCTGTTTTCTACACACCAACCTGCAACATGTCTATGGGCTGTGAGATTGGTCGATCTGATCGACTGTGTCCCAGGATGAGGTTACTGTTCCCTGTTACTATGGTGCCCGAGGCAGATTGTTTTTCCCAATGTATATGGTACACGCTGATCTTGATTGTGTGCCCTTGTGTGTGTGTGTGTGTGTGTGTGTGTGTGTGTTTCTGTGTGCATGTGTTCAGAGCACTGGCTTTTGTTACATTGTTAATGAGGGCGCGCCCCGGGCTGGTCACCTGGGTACCAGCCCAGGGTAACGGGGGGTGGAGAGAGGAGAGGGGGTGGCACTAATTAAAAATGTCTCCCTAATATGGTGTGTGTCGCACACACAAACACACACACACACACACACACACACACACACACACACACACACACACACACACCTGTGGACTTTATACCAACTAAAAACAACATGCTTTGCATAGAGGATCTCTACACACACCCTCTGTCTCTGTCTGAATGATGGATTTTTCCTGCAAATCAGCTGCTACTGCTAATCCCTGACTTTATATCGCCTTTAAAAGAAACAGTGCAGCACCGTCAACCTCTGACTAGGCTGACTAGGATGGTGCACCATGTGACAATTACTGTGCTGTGTTTCAAACAGTTGTTAATCTTGTTATATTTGTCTACATTTAACATTAAAGCTAAAGCAACTTTGGTCATACAGCTAGAGAAAGGCTTGTTTCTTGCTGTCATCAAACGAGTAGATATGGTAACAATCAGGATATAAATTCTTCATGAGGTGAAAGTGATCTCTCATCTCTCTTGGTCATCTTTGTCGTAATTACAATGTTCTCTAAACAATTTCACAACCAGTTTTAATGTATTGTGTAGCGGCACTGAACCACCAGAAGCAGCAATTCCCCCTCCTGTCAACTCTTGACACACTTCTTTTGAGTGATCTGAAGCCAGATTAATTACTGGAATTAAGAGCGAACTCATCACAACAGCCACTGTGTGACAACCCAGAGGACCTGCAACGGTAATGAGCATCTCTGTTAGCCTCGTTAGCCATGCTAATACAATAACACCACTGTGGGAGCCCTGACAAGGCACATTGTTACACAAGAGTAACATCCCGACTGATTAGACACGGGAGAAAAAATAGCAGGGAATGGCCAATTTATCCCAAACACCTGATCCGTCTTCTTTGTAGGGATTTTCCATATCGTTCATCATGTCACAGAGTCACAAAACTACTTTGAGAAGTTTAATTTTTACAAGAACATGGGATGTTTTAATGAAAAAAAATTGAGCTACATTGTTTACTACATTGTTTGCTAGACTTTAAAATGCAAATAAGCCAGCGGGTGAGATTGAATTGAACTATTTCTGCACAATAAAACTGTTTGACTCCTGTTCCAAAATAAAAGGTAATTCCAGGAATTCTCAAGAGATTTCCCTCAAGATGAAGCTATCAACTTATAAATGGATTCATCTTTGGAGCTCATCACCAATGTACTCACCTCCCTCTTGCTGCTCTTGCGCTCCACATGCCGCAAGTTGCCTTTCACCTTCAGGAACTCGGCAGACGACGGCTCCTTAGGGGGCAGAGGCGCCGGGTAGCTCGGGGGTGGAGGGGGCGCTGGGGGAGTCTGTGGGGGAGGCGGGGCCGGATAGGTCGGTGGGGGCGGGGGCGGGGGCTTGGAGGCGGCATCAGCAGGCATCTCACTCCTCTTTGGCGCGTCAGTGCCAATGTCCGGGTTTAACATGTCCATATAGGCCTGCATGTCTGAAATGGCTGACTCCGTTGCACCTGTGACAAAAACACGGCCCATGTAGGTGTGCCAATGTAGACTTACTGGGTTTCTTACATGCGTACTGATGATTCAAATTAACGAAACAAAGCATTAATTTAGCTGTTAAACATCTGAGAAACAACTTACTCTAATTCTCCATTCAAAGCAAACTATATGCACTCAGACCACTAGGGTGCAGCACCAGTATAACATGCACCTGTGACATAGTACAATCCACTTCAGGAAACAGCTGAGGGTTCCACTATTGCTGAGGCGCTTGGACTTGACATATAAAATAAACAGCCATCAAGAATGTGTGGGTAAATGACTCAAGGTAGAAGATCCCTCTGATTATGAGCTCATGAAACATTTTTGACAGCCTTTGAAATTTCAGTTTAGAAACAGAGTTGGGACTCATTTAGGACTCGTGGAAAATATCGAAATATATTTCCAGTCACCTGGATGGATCACGAAATTCGAGTCTTAAGTGTAAAAAGTTAATCATTTTTGACTTAACGTGTTTCAGACCTGTGTGTGCAACAGGGTTCAGCTGAGTGGGCGGGCCTCGTGACGTGGTTAAGCTGCTCCTCTTCTCCCCGGTGCTGGACTGGCTGGAGTTGGCTGAGTCGTAGTTGGACAGGGAGCTGGATGGTGAATTGATTTCAAAGTGTGCCGCCTGGCTGGCGGGGGGCATGGTGGTGTTTGGGGACGAGAGGCCCGAGTCCGGCTGCTTGTACTCGAGGTCGGTTGAGGGGTCCCGCGACAAAACACGATGCTCCACGCTCTGTCAGAGGATGCAAGTGTCATTATATGTGTCTTATTGAACAGTCCATTATGTGGATATGATTTCCACATTAGGAGAAACACTCTATTAATGAATTCTTAAGTAATTAAAACCTGTTCATTTAATTTAGACTTAAATGGATACAGTGTCATTACACAAGCAGATAATCGATGAATGAATTATGTACTTGTTCATTCACCACTACCTCTCAGTCCCTGGTGACACACATGAGAAGAACAGCATTATGAGTTTAATTAGAGCACACTAATGAAACATCTCACAGCTGATCAGAAAGGCTCTGGGGCCCTCTGCTTTTCCCACAGCGCTGCACTCAGGGAAGAGAGCAAGAGGGGGGGAAATATGTTTCCCACACACCAAAGAGAGTTCATTGTGGAGGAGGTTATTATTTCTCCGGCCAACTGGGGCTTTCAGTGGGTTGAGGCCGTGGAGGCCACTGTATGTTAAGTGTTCACAGCTCCAGTAATTAACCAAGATAAACGGATGTCAGTCAAGGGACAGGTTGGCTCAGCAACAAGTGTTTTTCCTTTGATCCAATATTCACAGTTTTGTGTTTTCAAAGGTTGCATTTTGACCCTGGGGAAAGAATATTTCAAAATAAAAGTTTTGACAAAAATTACCCAGAATTTGGACTCAAGTTTGTTCCTGGAAGATGATGTCACAATAACAGACATGATAACTTATTATTTCAAGCAGCGTGCAATGAAGTGGAAGTTTGGCATTTGTGCTGTTGGTTTTAAAAACAAGCCAACATGCCATCCACCGCAAATTCTTTCTGTGATGAACGAATAAGGGACAGTGCACATGTGTAAGCCGTTTGACCAATTAGAATACAAGAATGGAGAAAAAAAACCAAATCATTAAGACATACTGTATGTCCCTTCGTTTAATGAGAACCTAACTAGCAGCATCTGAGGTATTGTTTAGTCAATAAATCTACAAACAGGCAAACAAACATTGTAGCTTCTAAAGCTGTGGTTCCCAACCTCCTCGGCTGATGATAAAAGGAGCCAAAGGTTAGAAAAAAAGTTTAATCAAAGAATAATATTTAGAAGCCTGAAACATACAAATACCAATGTTTCACAAAAACTGTAAATAAATAAATAAATAAATAGTTTTGTGTAACAGAAATATCAGATTTGGCCCCATCTGAGTTCAGGATACATGAATTCAAGACATGTTGTGCACAGCTGTGTCTCTTACCATGTTCTCCACAGTGCGCAGATACTTGGCACACTGGGAGTGGCCGTTGTATTCAGCCAGGTCTGCTGCTGTGAAGCCGTCCTGGTCACTGATGCCAAGGTCCACCCCATTGACCACAAGGATCTGACAGCACTGCGGAGTGACATGAGAGAGACGGAGGACAGAGGTCAGATATGAACAAGATGGAGAAAATGACGGTGGCAGTGAAAGTGACTGCTGCACTCAAACGGGCTCTGTGTGAACTAATGTTTCTCTCTCGAAGCTGAGAGCGGCACTGAGACCAGTCACATACCCGTCCACAGGCTTTCTAATCAACCAAGAGACAGGTCTCGTATTTAATGTCACGTCAAAATCCTATATGGCCAATAAAGAAGTGATTAATACATGTAAATTGCTGCGAATTGTTACACTTTAAACATGTAAAATCACTTTAGATGAATCTGCTTTACACAAAAACCAAGAAGACAATTAGTTCTACAAAAGCTTGCCTTCAATGCTTTTAAAAATGATGGGAGAAGTCGCCCTCTTCCTCTCTTTAAAAAAAAAAAAAAAAAAAAAAAAGCATTTCTGTTTGGTAAATCAAAATGAAACATGAACCCCTCTCCTGTAAAGTGTCAGGTGGAAGCCAGTCTCAGCCTGTTGTTCTACGACTCAGAGAGCATTGTGTCGCCATATTGACTCATGTTTCAGTTAGCTTTTTAATAATGTTCCCTCCAGCTCAAAAACCTGGTCCAGTACCCCGTAAGTCAGGGTTTAGGTCAATGTGACTTTGAGCTCAATTTTAAACAGTTCTCATGCAGTGCGAATATTATGCAAAAAAATGGCATTTTATCTGTATTTGATACATCGAGTGGTGGCAGAAACAGCTGACTGACCAGACTTAATGTTAGTCAAAGTAGTGGGTGAGTGGCGAAAGAACCATACGCTACAGACGCCGTTCATTCAAAACAGATGGTCAAGTGTGAAACGCAGTGTAGATGTGCGAGCACCAGGAATCATTGTGCTTTTACACAACTTCCACGAATATCATTTGCACAACACTGTAGTTTTTAGGCTTTCATCATCTCTGTTGTTGTTTGTATCGCCAGCATCCTGCACAAGGAATTCAAATGTACACATCTTTCTTCAGAAAGTATTTTTGCATTCCAATATTAATGTGCCACTATGTTATATTTCAATTGTATTAGTAATCCTTTGAGAGATCATTAGCAATATAATACCACACTACCAAAGAGAGATAAGCTCTATATGTGAAAGGAGTAGTTTGACCAAAACTGTGATGGACAAAGATAAATGTAGCTTGTTTCAGTATCTGTAGTAATAGAAATCCAAAAGGAGGCGCCACCTCTACTATAATTCACTGCTGATTCCTGCCCGACTCTGAGCACCACAATAACAGACTAGAATGGCATACCTCCACCCAACAGTCCCCTATAATCAATCTCTATCTCTCTATCTCACTGTGTTAAAGAAAGTGAGAAACAATTCCTGGATCTGTTCCTTAATCCGGATCCAAAGTTAATGGGGTCTGTTCTGGACAAAGACCCATCCTCCATCCAAGTTTACGGGGAATCCGTTCTGTAGTTTTGTGAAATCCTGCTAAAAAAACAACCCATTAATCAACCAAGGAACAAACAGACGCAGGTAGAAATGTCCCTGGTGGACACAAACACACACCTCCAGTTCGCCGTTCTCTGCAGCGTCGTGAAGCGGGGTCCCTCCCCAGTTGTCAGTGACGATCTCTCCGCCGTGCAGCAGCAGCCAGCTGAGCACCTTTGCGTGGCCCCGACTGGCAGCAAAGTGCATGGCTGTGGCCCCGTCACTATCCCTGTCTGTCAGGCTGATCTCTGTGAAGCTCATCTGAAAAGACGGGAGAAAACAACACGGGTTAAAGAAAGCTAAATGACAAAATTGGATTTTAGACAATAGAGTTAAATCATGATGCAACAGAGTTCTTCTGGTGTAAACGGAGACATAGTAGAGTTAGATTATTAATCAATAATCAAAACAAGTAAATTATCAAAATTAATATCCCTGATCATCATATTGCGAGTTCATTATTTTCATCTCATGATCTGATTATGAACTATAGTTTGACATTCATAGATACCAGCCAAACGATGACTGTGTTGTGGCCCATCTGGGCAGCAGCATGCAGAGGCGTCATTCCGTCATTGGCTCTGATGCTCGGATCTGCCCCACAGTCCTTGGCCAGGTACTGGACAACCTCCAGATGGCCCTCCTGGCAGGCCAGGTAGAGCGGCGTGGCACCATTCTTAGTTTGGGAGTTGACAACACTGTAGGAACAATAAACAGTGAGGTAAATCATCTCTCTATAATGGAGGCTGTATGTCGCGGTCTTTTCTCCCCTCACCACTGAAGCCTGCCTACAGTGCGTCACTTATGAGCAGTTTTTTTTTTTTTTAAAGCTTTCTAAACGGAAGAGAAGAGATCCGGTTTCAAATTACATTTGCACAACATTTGAATTGAATGCAAAACCATTACACAGACCCCATCAAGAAATAAAACACCATTCTGCCTCTGTTGATGTTCCTGGAAACAGTCAAATTATGAACAAACGTCACTAAATCTATAATTACAGTTTGTTCTTTCTGTTCAATTGTTGCCCATTTAACTCCTTAAACTGCGAATACTAAATTCTATCCCAAGAGACGCAGACTGGAAAATCTTTTCAGTCGACAGGGTGATGAAAGATTTTACAGATCTGTTGGCAAATCCAGCGTGTGATTTATGTGCTGCAATCTCAAAGCACAGCCGCCATTACTTTGCTGTCCGATTGGAACGGAACACACCGAAGTTAAAGCAGCCAGTTAATCACAACCAGCAGTCAAACTCTCCAACGAAGGCAGTCTGTGGGCTGAACTGGTTATAACACAGACTTTGGGAGGTGACATGAATGTGCCTCGTCTGTCCAACCCTCACAGTGCGGATGTGATGTGCTGTATGGAGAAGCTGCTGAAATCAGGCAGAAATGACTCGCCAGTTTATGACCGCCACGTGATTCCTTGCCTCGTAATTAGATGCGATGCGCCATTTAATAAAAACAGTGAGGAAATGTAGTACCGAGCTACCAAGAGATATGCTGGGTGGCAGCGGCTCACAATCCGCCCGTGTAACCAGATCGCTTTAGCAGTCCCTAGTTGGTCTTTTGTCAGCGAGCCATTCAGAATGCAAGTGAAACATGAGGATTTAATAATAATGGAGGTTTAGGGAAGCAAAATTGATTTCAAGGACCCTTTTGATGGCACACGATGACTGTATCTTCAACATACAACAGGCCCTTTAAAATGTTTTGAGCTTATTAAATTTGTCTTGTATGTATACATGTAGCCTCAATGCAAAGTGTGACAGGAAACAATCAGTGTCATACGGCTATTTTGAGGGCAGACAGCAGTGACGCTGAGCCAAATCCCGCTCCCCTTCATTTCCAAAGGCCCTAAACCCATGCAGCAGCTCATCCACGCCTGTATTCCTCCTCGTCCCAGATCTTCTCAGTCACAGTGGGATGTCAGGGAATGAACGAGTGCTTCCCCGCTAAATCCCATAAGGTTGTGCTTTATTTGGACACTGACAAATGAGCAATGAGTCTCTTAAGAGGATTACCAATGCCCTGGCTTTGCCCGACTTGCTTTGTGCTTAACGCGGGGCTGTGTCGGTGGCCAGGACCAGTAGGTGAAGAGGAGATGAGAGGGTGAAGGAAATGAGAGGCTGGGCTTAAGTGGACGTGTGGATCCTGTAGACACAAACATGACCCTGCCAAACTTTCCCTCAAAAGGACGTGGCTCAGGGCCAACAGTGCGGCGACTCAAGACCCTGTATTAAAGCAACAGTCTCAAGCTGTATCTGCTTATGAATGGTCAGGTCCTACACCGAACCGGAAAAGAGATACACATTCTTAGAATGACATCCTTTGAGGAAATGGTAGGCATAACATTTGCCTTTGTTCAGACACACAGGAAGAAATGCGAGAATAAACAATGGAAGCTGGGCGATCGAGGGACAGCTTCCAGGTAAAAACAAGCACATCTTAAATATTTCAGAATAAAAGGGGGAAGTAATCTGTCTGTTGTGTCATCAGGAAGTGGGCAGACGGCTTAATAATTCATGAATGTAACCAAAGTGGGCTGAAGTTCACCTGCTCATAGGGGTCCTCGTAGGAGAGAAGCTTACATTTGCCAGTAATCCTGACCACAAACTTCGTGAGAGCTACAGAGTTGAGTGTGTCCGACATAAGGTGAGGTAAGGTAAGGGTACGGCTCTAACAAAGCACACGCTGCCTTTGTCGCAACTCTTCAACGCGAAGAGGCTCGAACACTCAACTAAAGGAGTGCTTTTGGAGAACAGGTGTACATTTCAAAGAAGTAAGAAAGAGGTTAGCCTTGTGTGACAACACAGCTACCAAGTGGCACAAGGGGCGCTAGCTCGTCAGTCGCTTTGTCACTCACAGGGAAGAGAGAGGAAAAAAAAAACACACTGGAGGCAGCAGACATTTGATATATTTCCGGTTCAGCTTCGTTGAGTAATTTATCTCAGTAATTGTCCGTATGATACGCACTCCCTTCCCCCCATGTACATGGTAACAAAGACCGAGGTTATCTTCATTACTAGCACAGTAATTGATGTCACACTTAATGGTCTTCTTGCCTGATTATGGCTCGTTAGCTTCTCTGCGGCTTTTCCTGTCTAAATAATGAATAATGTTGTGGGAGAAGGTGTGCACTTTATTTAGCTGTGTGACTTAAGTGTCTTGTGTGTGACATTCTGAAAGATTTTTGCGGATTAGACGATGGAAGTGTACGGATGAAATAACACACAGCTGTTATCTTTATCTATATCTTTATCTATCTATCTATCTATCCCTAACCCACGGGCTTCTGACGCAGTACTACGCGAGTATAAAACTTAAGAAGGTTGGGATATATTTTCCGACTGCAGCTATACATAGACTGGACTACTAGGAGCTATAGATAGACTACTATAAACTAGATAAACAGCCTTAACCTCACACCCATGCGTTATGCCAGGTTATCTGGTGAGGAGCAGGTAATCCTTCACTTTAAGAATCGCATGTCAAAGGTTTCCAATTGTTAACAAGACTAACAGTGTACAGTTGTGAATGGCACGCTAGGTTGCATTTTTTTTCAGTCTAAACCTCTCGTCATAAAAGAGAAAAGAAAGGGGCTTTTATCCAACTTGTACCAGAAAGTTATTAAGAAGATTAGTGCTCAAGAAAAATAAGTGCAGCTCAGAGTTTAAAACTCTGTTCACCTATTTACCCCGTTCTCTCCACATCTAAACTTAATGCTGAAGGCCACCTCACTTAAGAACTCAACAACTCGAAGCTCGAAAGACCATCACTGAACATCTATGTGAGCTGCTACACTGATACAGTTTAGAGGTTCATGCAGAACTTCTTCCAACTGTAACAACACAACTGGCCTTCAGGGAAGAAGCCAAGAAGGTACTCGTACATAGATCCTCCTAGTGATTATATATTTATTTAGCTTTATCATTGTATATCATCGTCTTTATAAATATTTAGCCTTTGCTTTTCTGTCTTTTCTTTTCTGTGCTCACACTGAAGCTTTGCCTTGCAGCTACGCCAGACACGTATATACGGGTTGCCTCATCTTGGAGAAAGATCGTTTTTTTGAGAGCGAGGAAATGAATGACAGTATACGTTCATTTTATGCTGGTCTGTATGAACCATTTAAGTCACACAGTACATATTGCTGTAAACTACTTTTGTAAACAAGCTAAGTGATAAAAGCATGAAAGAAATGTGAGGAAACCTGTGGGTCCATCTTGGGGTTTTCCACCTGAACATTAAGTGTGTTGGATATCCTCATGCAGAGGTCTACCCTTCTCAACTGCATTCGGAATTATGGTTTGGCCAAAGATCTTAATCTGCACTAATTGCTTGCATAACCTGTCTGTAGCCTCTGTCTCTCTGTCTGTTTATCCCGCTGTCTCTCCATCTCATTCATTCACTCTTTTGTGTACAGAGGTTATCAGCAGGGACGCAGCACATGAGCTTATCGGCCGGGACGGACAGCTGAACGAGGGGAACCAATTCAGATGTCGCTTATAAATCTAATGAACACTAAACATCGGGTTACAAAGCTGCATCTGTGCTTTGCCAATTCTAACACAAAGCGCTGTGATTGCTGATTATACTTCCCCTGAGTGTGTGTCTTCAGTGTCACATTATGTGTCACTTATTCAATACTTTTTATCCAAATACAATCACTGTACCATAACTGGACAAAGTGTTGGTAGTAATGTGAGGTGTTTCAGCGTCTTCTGGCTGTGTTAGGGTTAACACAGGTTGAGTTAAAACAATTGGTTATATTGTAATGCTGCAAACAGGAAATGCAACAAAAGACTTCATATGTGGTTGAGGCTGCTTGTTTACTGTTTACTAGCTGTTAGGGTGTGTACTACTACCTCCGTGCTGCAACACTCTCATTATGTTGTATCATCAGCAGGCTGCCACTTAGTAAAGTGGTGATGTAACAGAGGGGGACATGCTGTCTTTGTGATTCTTCAGGCGGAACAAACTCTGAACCGTCCAGTTAAAACTCGCTGATACAAGCGTGCGGCTCGTAATAAAGCCTGAAAAAAAGAATGCTATCTCTGCGCTGCAAAGTACCTTTCCAAACAATGCCTGAGGCCACTGACTAGAGAGCAGCCCGTCTATTCAAACGGGTTTGTTTTCCTCATTATCTTATCGCGGGTTGGTGCTACCGTGTGTCGCCGTGGAGATGGTGGTAAACAGCAACGGTGGGAGTGGTGGCGGAGAAGAGTGAATGGGGCCCGGCTATCAGGGAGCTACCATGTCCCTGAGACTCATTAAATTTTCAGCAGCTATGCACCTGTCTGGGGTGCAACCGGACAATATTGGAGTTGCAGAGCACAGGGTTAGTTCCTGGACAAGCTGCTCGTCCTGCTGAGGTCATCAAAGTCAGATAAGGCTGTTTAGCCTAAAGACTAAGTCGTAAAGGCATTACATTTCTATGTCTTTATGGCAGCAGTTAGTGAGCATTGTTGATAGCTTAAGTAGACACTGACACAAAGGACATGGATCAGCTCAGTGGTTATCTCCATATTTCCCTTTTATTCTTTTACTACCGGATGGATGATGCTACCAATAATTCAAAACTGAAAAAACAAACCAGACAAAGTCACCCAGAGAGATCTGTTTGTGTACTAAATTCATTTTAATATCCCTAAAAGAGAAATGACAGATTTGACTTGTTGACTTGTCTCAGGCCTCAATCGCCCATGCTATTGAGACACCTTGAGCAAGTCACTGGACTCTCCCTCTTCCTTCCACATTCATATGTGCTGCTCAGTGTTGCCACGTAAAAATAAGTGAACACACGCAACGAGACGATAACGAGAAAGATTAAGTGTCATAACAAAGAACAAACAACTTCCCTCGCCATGTTTACTCCCTAAAGAGATTGTGCAGCTCAAATTCTTCAAATTCACTGGCTACACCACAGCTTAGTTCTCGCAATAAACCTCAGTAACATTGTATTACAGAATATACATTGATATGGCACTTAGGGGATATAGATCACAAACAACTGGTTTGCTGCTTGAAAAGAGTTTGTGGCGTTAGTTTGTGCTTGTCATGTTCTGCCTCCCAGAAAGGACAACTCAGAACACCTCACCCATATGGGAGGAGTGTTGATTAGAGATGATGCTGTATTCATCAGTGGGTAATCACACACAAACCCTGCCATTTTTTCCAGAGCACTAACGATTAGTCAAACAACAGAAAGTGAACAGTAAACATTCAGTCATTTTTCAGGTTCCCAAATGTGACTATTTTGTTTCTTTTATTTTAATATTTAATAAAATCTCCTCGTGCTTTAAGATATCATAATGGGCAGTGTTCGCAGTTTTCTAAGGTTTTATAGACCGAAAAACAGTCGCACCTCAATCAATAAAGAAAATGATAATTATTTGCAGCCTTTCATCGTACCTAATTTTGCAATCAGCAACGCAGGTTGGTAAATAAATCAGATCACACACACTCACTTCAACGTTTTGTCAAGATTGTGAAAATAACTCTTGATGTATTATATAATCAACACATGGCGGGTTCAGTAGTGTGCAGTATTTTGGTAGACTTAAACCACTAAGAGGTTTTTTTTCTCCAAATTGGATTTGAACACCAAGTATTTCGATTGCTCCACAGGTTTCAACAAAGCAAAGTTCAGGCTGCTTGCCACTAGTGCCAATTGGTGCTGTAAATACTACCAGTATGAGCCTTAAGCTAAACTACTGACCAAAACGGATCACTCTTGGTTTGTTTGGTATCTCTGAACAGGAATAAGAGATGACTTGTTGACCTTCTGAAATCTGCTAGATCATTTATCAATGTCAGACTGCTGAAGTGCCAACAGTCTGAAATTTGAATCTGAACAGTGGATCCACTGCGCCCTGTCTCAGTTACAAAGATTGACTAGAGACTACAAAAATCTAAGTTGTTATAGTATAATAGCTATTCTAAAGTCAAACTTGTGCTGCAGTCCTTACAGCTGATTTTGGTCAAAGGAGGAGAGAGAGAGAGAAAGATGTGAGAGCTTTAGGGGCGCCGTTTAGCTCAGTTGGTAGAGCGCGCGTCCCATGTGCCGAGGCTCTGCAGCGGCTCCCGGCCTGGGTCCCTTTGCTGCGTGTCATTCCCTCTCTCTCTCCCCCGGTTTCCTGTCATATCTTCAGCTATACTATCAATAAAGCCATAAAAGGCCAAAAAAATACTTAAAAAAAAAAAAAAAAGATGTGAGAGCTTTGTATGGAGAAAAAGAAAGAAAAGATCAAGTGAAAACCTCTAAGTTAGCAAGTTTGAAATCTAGAGTTGAGACCGATCTGATCAGAAATCAGTAACAGATCCCATTCTGATGCAAGTCACTCATCAGTAATTGAACTGACGAAAACAATCCGCATACTGATCCAGATTCCAACTCTCGACTCTGCCCTCAGTTTGGAGATATTTTCATCTTGAAACACAAACAGGCCGACAGCAGCTTGTTTTTCATGTGAAGCCAACATTGCGAGGGGTGGAGGTTGTATCAGTATCGGCAGTTTCCCTAAATTCAGGTATCAGAACTGAGAACAATTGGATCGGTGCATCTTTAATTAAATCACTTCAGATTTTGAACACAGTGAAAGAAAGATTACAGACTGAGACAAAGTCGTGTTGCTCTTACTTTGGGCTGTGCCCCAGTAACAGTCGGAGAGAGGGCAGGTCTCCCTTGGCAGCAGCATAGTGAACAGGTAGGGCGCCTGTATCGGTGGAGGCCCCGGGGTCCCCCTCGCCGCTCTTCAGCAGCCAGTCAGTGACCTCGTGGTGACTGAAGCGGGACGAAAGGTGGAGAACGGTGGCACCAGAGCTGTCCCTGTGCTGTCAATCAAACACGAGAGAAATGCAGAGCTGAATTGTGGGGTTCTGAAATTCAGTGTAACAATTCAAAGGTTACAATACATTTCCAGCCTATTGAAGTTTGGCACTGGTTGACATCCAGAGACCAGAGCAAAGCTGTGACTGGTGCTGCTCCACCTCAGCTCACTTTAGGAACAAATTGTTGCCGTTATTGGCTCTTATATTGTAGTATTCATCACTGTTGAAATTTAGGGAAAGCAAATCAATCATAGAACTCTCTGTGCAATGTGACGGGAACAGGTCATAAAGGTTTATGTTCGGTGTCTAAATACAGGCATATTCAGGCATATATATATATATATATATATATATATATATATATATATATATATATATATATATATATAGACAGATAAGAAATAAGTCGTTGATTAAATCTTGTGTGAATGCATTCCTTGTATGTGAGAACACACAACATTCTTTGTGTGAACCTTTAGTGCATTTTAAGCTTCTAACTTGCAGAATTTCTAAGCAGCATAGACCGAGGTTTGCACTTAAAACCTACATTCTAAAAATTACTAGTCTTGTCCGTATTCAAGTGTTAGTGAGTTAGAGCATTTTCAAATCTTCTGAAAGACAAACAGATCATAACATTTGCAACTCTGTCATCCAACCCTGTATTAAAAAAAGACATAAGCTTATGATTATGTTTTCTCCTTTGTTTCAAGAGATGGATCAATAACTAACACAGAAAATAATGTTTTATCTCAGAATTCATATTTTTCTAAATAGATGTGTTTTAATACTAGAGTCTTATAAACAAAGAAGCTAAAGCAGCAGTCTGAGGCAGCCGAGTGCCACAAATGAACCTCATTACCATCAGATAAAATCAGGACAATAATGAAAAGTGGAATCAAGCATTGACCGTCCATCAAGAAGATTGCACTGCAACTGGTAATTGATAGGTTTTACTAAATGTCAGCCAAGTATCTTATCAGTTAGTTAGCTCGTGGCGTGCGCTGTTCTTTGTCACTCTTCTGCGGTCTGCCGGGCACCTCTCTAAAGTAATGGAGACAGTAAATAGAAGATAGAGCTCTTATTACGTGTTTCAAATTTAGAATCACAGATAACTCGAGGTTAGATCGAGTGCCTGATTGACTCAGGCTTGGTGCTTCTGTTTGTGCTGTGTTGGTTTAAACCTTTTCAAGTAAGCGATGACATAATATGGGTCAGCAGAACCAAGGTGGCTTAGGCATTAGTGGCGTCGCCTTGGACCGAGAAGTTGTCCGCGCATGATCTCCTCATTTCTGCACAGTCACAACCACGGGATCTAAGTTCTAAGTTTGTGAATGATGGTGTCAGTCTGTGACAGGCCTGTCCAGATAGTACCCTGCCTCTCACCCAAAGCATGCTGGGATACCCCGCATGATATCCCTCACATTGTAAGCAAGTATTGAAAATGGACGGCTGTTGCTACAGAGAAACAACACATTGTAGAAAAATACTAGTGTTAGAGGCACACCACACTTTAATGGTGACAAGTGCTGGTAAACATACACATATATAAACTTAGAGAACACCAGCTGTATACAGCTTTTACTGAGACTTCTTATCACCAGCAGGTTCTTGGAAATGAGATAATTGCCTGCATCGAGGAAGTTAAGTTTTCGCTGATATTCATTTGTTGGTTGGTTGGTCGGTTTGTTGGTTGGTTAGTCAGCAGGAAACTAAAACTGATTTTGGATTTCCATATCTTGGATGGAAGATGAGTTCCAGACCCAGAATATACCCCCATTACATGTTGGTGCAGATCCAGATAAAGAGATGGGTCCACTGTCTTTAACAATGCAAGACATTTTTCTTTTTGGTTTACATTTCTCAGGGAATGATCCCTGGATCTTGAGGGGAAACATCTCTGTATCTATGAGTGAGTACAACTTGATGCAGATCCAAGATCTGGTGATCTTAAATTATGGTTAAGCATTCTGGGTGGTTTAAAATTTTGAGGGCTCGTGAGGTTTTACCAAATATCTCCACCTTCAAATCAAACTGCAGTGGCTACATGCTGTTTCTGTTGGTGCCCTTCCTGAGTCACTGTATGTGCTGACTGGATAAAGGATATTCCATTTGCAAATCCAGTTTTGCATACCTCCTTAGCATGGGAACATGAGTCAGTGCAGCAGATAGTGGGGTTTTTATACTGAAACCAAACTATTACATTGTCTAAAGCCTGAATGTGCTGAAGTTTTTGAGTTACATTTGATCTCTTCATTTCCTATTCCTATTCAAGGATTCAACATTTGGATTGAATTAATGTTGTCACGGTGAGGGTTTAAAACCATATTTATTGACCTTGTGGTCAATGGAACACTTGTGGAAAGTCCCCTTTAAACAACACAGAACACCCCATAAAAACCACTGGAGTGCTTCAGTCACTTTACTTGATCCTCATTCAGATATAATGTAATGTGTCTCTGGGTTTCCTCTGTGAAAAACAGCACCTGCCTTGAGAAACTGCTAGACCTGTTGGATTTTATCAACATGGGTTTAGTGTCTCATGGTGGTCTACGAGTTGTTTCAGAAGCTCTAATAAAACATGTAGATTTTAGGCATGAAAATACACTGACAGTATTTAAAATACACCCCAGATTAAACTGGATCCCAGTTGGAGAGCTGAAGGGGGATTGGGTGTAGAAGGGGATTGGCTACACTACTGAGAAGCCAGCTCAGAGGAAACAGAGAATTAGGCTACTGTCTGCTCCACCTCAAGGTGTCCAACTATAGCTCGAGTCACCCACCTCCGGCCGACAGCCACCCTGGGTCAGCAGCCACTGCAGGCAGGCCAGGTTGCCGGTGGCTGCTGCGTCATGCGCCGGGTTCGCCCCGTTGTTCGCCACGCAGTTGCCCGGCAGCCCTGCCTCCTCCACCAGGAACCGCAGGCAGGCCAGTCTCCCCGCCCGGGCTGCGTGGTGGACCGGGGTGGCCCCCAGAACGTCCCTGACGTCGCCGGTGAGCGCCTTCGCCGCTAGTTGCACTTTGAGCGCTTGCACGTCCCCCTGCCTGGCGGCGAGCAGCGTCCGGTCCCCCTCCACCACCATGACCGCTGCGCACTGGACGACTCCTTCCTGTGGTTGTGTGATCTGATCGGTTCACCGCTCGGACAGGGTCAGCATTGTCTGCACAAAGCCTCAGATCGTCTCAGTCACCCGGTTCATTGAGTGCGACAGCTCAGTTATCGCTCCACATCTCCCAGTCGGTCAAAAACAAGATCTGTTCCCGTTTACACGCATTTTTAATCTGCCGTCGTCACATGTTGAAATAAAACTCACTCCATTATTCTTCTTTACCTGAGCCACAGACTGACCTGCTCTCTATCTTTTTACCCGGCGGCGTGGCTCATTAATCCTCTTCTTCTCTCTCAGGATGTCGAACACGTGTTGGTTTGTGTGCTCCAGTAAACTAGTTTTTATCCAGTGTGTTTATGCGCTGCCGCGCATCATGTGCCTCAGAGAATATTCCCGCAGTGTTTTTCTTCCTATAGCAGATGGCGACATGGGACTGAGCGCCTGCTAAATAATCCATCAGGGGGAGGATCGCTGAGCCTGTTACAGGTTGTTGCTTTCTGGAAATCGGCTCAGAAGTTAAAGGGGCCGTACGAATAGGCGACTTAAAACTGTGTCCAGCAGAGAAAGTTACACAACTCAGGTGGTGGGAGTCGGTCAGGTGTAGACCCGCGGACAAATACCAATTCAGCGATGGGCTTTTTGAACACACGCCCAGTCATGTTCGCGTGGAGCCTCACCTACATTCATTTTTCATGGAGCATCACTGGACACCCACAGTTCACACACTGCAGGGGTCCATCTGGTGGCCTTCTGGAAAACTGAGCTTCTGCAAGAGTTTTTTGTCCAGACAGGTGTTTGTTTTTATATTGGGATAGTGTAGAATTTAAAGAGTAGCTCCACCAATGTTATGTTTTGTGGGAAAACAAATTGAAATAGTATGAAGCTTTTTGGGGCTCCAGAGGAAGCTGTGTGCAATCTGATAAACATCCCCCAGTGATGTCTCTCAGTGGTTAAATGCATTGTGGGAAACGTAGGCAGCATGTCTTTGAAAGCAGTCCGCTCATCTATCATTGCGCTTCTATAACACGGTGACTCTATTGAAATCAAAATCTATACAGCAAATTTCAGAGATATCACCTTTTTTTATTCTGTGCATGCTTCTTCCTTTTCAAAACCTGCTGCCTACATTAACCACAATGCAACTTAGTCGCTGAGTGACATCACTTGAGTCTGTTTATCAGTTAATAATCAGCTTCCTCTGGAGCCACATAAGGAATATGGTTGTGCTGAGTACGGCATGAATACTTTATAATGACTTATCAAAGGCCAATATGCTGCTGATAAGCATCTGTTAAAGGTTAATATATGTAAAATGGGGTTGTGGTCACAAAGAATCTCTACTCTTTATTGGTATATATAGAACAACTGAATTAATGCATATAAATCCTTGAACACATTACCTCTAGGAGATGAATGGGTGAGCGTTGGTGGAAAGTCATTGATTACATTAAATCAAGCCCTGTAATCAACTTTGAGGCACAGACATTTAACATGAGCATCTTGAGTAATTGTAGCCTACGTAATTTTACTTTCCGTTCCTTACTTAATTGCCTAATAATACACAGATGAAATATGTTTTCTCGACCACTTCAATCCAGCAGTGGTGATTACTTTACAGATGAAGATTTTTCTTTTACATTAAACATAGATCAGCATTTTAAATATGATGATGTATTTTTCACTAAAGTGCTTATAACAGTTTGTAAATGTGTTCAAATTAGCTCAAGAAGCTACAACAGAAAAATGCTGCTTACACATCAATAGATCCCTAACAATAATCCAATAATGTATACAGTGGCCCGTAACACTCAGCATATTGACAGTTTTTGCTCATTTGTATATATTATTATACTATTTACATTATTATATATTATATTATATTATATTATATATATATATTTTAAAACTTGCTCATGACAAACTAGATTTTCTTGACTGTAACAGAGAACGTGTTTACTGGTGTCTTGATATTTTTTATTATGTAAATGATGTGTGTGTCTTCCACCACTGCATGCGCTATATCACTTGTAAAATAACTTAACTCATACGTAAATCTATGCTGCTACACACAATATGATCTTTGCATGGTTTGACTTTGTCCACAGTGACAGTTTTATAAGAGAACTGACCGGATACAGAAGTTTACCATGTTACCATGACCCTGACCTTGTAATGAACTGTAATACTTTTAATCACCAAACGGTGGCAGGAAAGCTTCATATTGACCAAGGTGCAGCTCCACCTGCAGAGGTGTTCAGGTGTCATATTATCATTCTTTTGCACTGGCTTCTCCGAATCACTGTGAATATCTCTCAAAACACATTATATATATATATCCACAAAACAGACTAATAATAACTAATAGTTTAATTTAAATAATTTCAATAACCTTCCACTACCTCTTTATCAAAATAAAAGTCTAACTTCACCGCTTTATATGTTTTTATTGTGAAATATATATAACATTCTATGTCAAATTACAGTTGACTCGTCTTGTTTAAAGTTTTAACCTTTATTTTATGTTTTATTCATATTTTCACGTGGTGATTTGGGATCAGACGTGATAATACGAGAACTTGTAGTGTCACACCAGTCTGTGCGCTTCCTGCCTCCTCGCTGTCAGATTAGGTTGATTGAGTTTTCCGCTCAAGAGGCTTCTGCCTGATGCTGGGGAGGAGGAGGAGGAGGGGGAGGAGGGGGTCTAATGGGAGACTCTCGTGCTCGACGCGTGCCTCTCCAGACCATCTGTTGCACGGGTCCAACTGTCATGGACACCGCGCGCTGATTTGGGGGAGGAGAGGGGAAATTCCCACGAGCGGTCTGACCATAATGGTACAATTCCCCAAAGGAAATAATACGATAAAAACTCCCTAACACGGTTCAGAGGGAGGGGGGACTACATCATTTTATCAGATAATACAGCTTGCATACATATCTTACATTAGAGGAAAGATAGGCCCGCGTGCAGATAAAAAGTCAAAGTACAGGCCCACACAATAACTGGCTTTTTGAACGGTATGATAATATTCAGCATCCTGTTTTTTCATACACGAATACTGTTATGTGTTTTAAATATGTGTACCCAGATCTGACTTCCTGGAAAGCAGTGATGCACCAACATTTATTGTCAATAGAGTGAGATTTGAATTATCGCACTGATTTTGCATGCAGGAAAAAATGACCACAGCTTGTCTAACGAATACCGACCCAGTTTAAACCTTTAATGGCTCGAATTGCACAGAATGGGGTATTTAGATAGCCAAGTTTTGTATGAAATGTTGATTGCTTAACAACTAGACCGTATTTTTGAAATAATTCTAATTTATTAAGCATATTTATTTATCATGTATTTGTTAATTATTCAGTTATGTAACCCTTACTATCGACCAGTTTGGTAAACGAGGCCCTGACATAAAACACGGAGCAGGCCTCTGGTGCAGCTGCATCCTTGATAAAGGGTGTAACACAGGATTTAACCATGTGTAGGTGATCCGGACTCTGTTCCCAGGCTTCATTAAAGACGCCGCCGTCACTTCAAGCAGTGAGAATCTAAATCCCCATTGAACTGGAAAAGGGGGTCTGCCAACGGCTTTTTCCTGCACAGCCTGGGAAAGCTGGGATATTTCTTGCACGCGTCGGACGTGCGACAGTTATTCAAATTGGGCTCAATTATGCGGGCGTGGGCCCCTTCCATTGTGTTGTCACATCTGCTGCTGCGCGGGAACATTTTTAAATGAGGACGTGTTTTTTTTTTTTTTTTTTTCTCTTTCTCTTAAGTTAAGGCTGTTTACAACCTGACCCACAGTGTGCAGCAGTGAATATGGCCCAGGACAAATTCACACAGTGAAACCGAGAGAAAAGCAACACGTTAGCTGATAAAACTGAAAAGACCAGTGTGCTCCTGATGTGGAGCGTTACAACCCTTCACAGCCACAGATATTTCATTTCACACTTTAACCGCTGACCAAGTGCCACCTTTATGAGAAGTCTCCATAATGACTCTATAGTTTTCTATGTAATAATATATTTCATATAATAATAATAATGATAATAATGATAATAATAATAATAATAACGAAAATACGAATTAATGTCGATCATAATAATAATAATAATAATAATAATAATAATAATAATAGTGAAATATTCTTACAATCGTCATTTACCATGTCAGGCGTTATAGTCTACCTTTAAAACGAGGTTACAACAGGATGACGTCGGGCTGTAGGCCTGTCGTCGGCTCCTCGCGCCAGTCTGCAACGGCCCAGCTGGTTGGCGCGTGCCGTAACCTAATTGCTTTCGCTCGAGTGAGCCTGGGCGCGTGCAGGGAGGATGCCTTCAGTCCACGTTGAACCACAGACAGAAACGTGTCTTCACCTTTTAATGTATCAGCTAAAATACCATTAAGTCTGCTTCTGATAATAATAATGATGACGATGATGATGGATCAACACATTTACGAAGCCTGATGTAACGTTAAGAATAACGTAGCTACACACAAATATCGTTAATGGATAACAAAAGGCACAGATACTGTTTGTAAAAAGAGACCAGACAATGCAAACTTTATTAAACAGGTGAAAGAAGACAAACGCACACAAAGAGAGAAAAAAAAGACTTTATTTATCCTCCTCCATCCCTATCCTTTCTTTCTTTCTTTCTTTCTTTCTTTCTTTCTTTCTTCATCCCTTGGATATGCAGATATATACCATTTAGCTGAAATTAATTTATAAGCACATTTAAAAGATCAGGAAATCTCCTTAAATCAGTATCTTAAGAAACAAGAGGGTGTGAAAAAGTTACATTTTACCATGTGCATTTGAATCTTATTATTCATTCATACAACTGAGATCTAAATTTGTAATGAATTTGATCAGCTTAACATTTGACTCAAGGACATTTAAAAAAGTCTCATTTTAAGTCAGCCTTCACTTCATGATTGGTGGTTATATACAGTAAATATGAATTCCCTCGAAAATCTGTCTATTCTACCCAATACTGTGAGATGCTTTCTGAAATGCTGATATTTAGCTTGTTTTATTTACAATTAAATATACGATCATTTTACTCATAGGCTTATTATTTGGATTCCCCCCTTTCACTCAAAACCCCAGGTATCATAATCTTAATAATCATCTGCAAACCTCCATTTTACAATTCAGAGGTTATTTCAGATCATGAACAGCTTTGATATTGTATAAGTAATGTTCCTGACTGAAATATTTAATAAAAACCTTTTAACATTTGAACCATAAAACGTTTTATCTTGTTTCTTTCTAGACAGACATTGTTGTTTCCCTCAGTCCAACTTTTCTATTAGATACCATCCTGTGAAATACACAAGTTCCAGACAGATGTAAACATATGAAAAGACAGACACATGTTTTGTATAATCTGCATTTTAGGGTGACCAGTAGTTTGTTTCCCTTGATGATCTCTGCACTTTCACTAACATCTCTAGAAAAAGACTACACAACAGCATTACAACAAAACTTAAACGTGTTTAAGGTTTAATGAAGTAGCAGGAAATCATTGAGTCTTAAGTTTCTTATTATCTCATTCTCAAATCTTCTGTCATTCTCAGAGCCTTGAGACACAAGTTTAGATGTCTTCGGTCCCCTTGAACTCACCATGCATGCGTGGTGCCTCTCCCACAGGGAGCCAGTCATCCGTGAGCTGCAGTGAGAATTTCTTGGGTCAGACTTTCTCACACTCACACTCACACTCATTAGCGACTGACAGAAACAGGACAACTAATTTGACAAGACAGGCGTTTAAACAATGCAGCGTCCACAGTGTGAAGTCAGGGAAGTTTTAGATCACTGAAAAAAAGGGGTTAAGTGAGGAGGTCTGATGGTTTCTATCTGTTTCAAATGATTTCCTCTCATTTTATCTTAGTTATAGCTTCAGGCCAGGGCTCAGTTATTTGACTGTTGCCACACCACATAACTGTGCGTCATTGATTGGAGGCAGAGTAGCTGCACTTCATATAAGAGATGTGAAGACACACATTATTATGAAATACACGTCTTAATATTGGGCAATAACCCCCCCCCCCCCAAAAAAAACAAACATGCACAGTCACGTGTTAGTTAATCAGCCTGGCTATATGTGTCATTTGTTGGACAAATCTCATCAGTCAAGCTCAGATAGCATTACATCAAATACTGGCACTATTATTTTACACATGAGACCATAAACATTTAACACACTAAAGCACATTGTGGACAAGTAGCTGAGGTTTTGAGATTGAAGCCCTAAATACTGCACATAATCAAACATGACATGATCAAATCACAAGCAGGTATAATAACAGATATATAATAACAGCTATATGATATTATATTTTTAGAAGGAAAAGCTTACATACCAGGGTGTGACTCGGTCCTCCCTCTGCCCGTCATGTAAGGCTCATGCAGCAGCGCTGGCAGATTGTCGCCGGTTGAAGGCTGAACTTGTATTGAGCGCCCTTTTCCTTCATGAGGTTTGGGCTCAATGACAGAGACGCGTCCTCGCTGTGGGCGGAGCCCCCTGAAAGGGCCACGCCCCCTCCTGCCAGGTTCAGCTTCAGTGTTGGAGGACTGTGCAGGAGCGTGCAGAAATATAGGCTATGATATATATATATATATATATAATATATAGTATTAGTAAGGTTTAAACAAATTTAGGGGTAGATTTGATTTTTTTTTTCGTCATAAACTGATATAAGACTATTTGAAAGCTGGAGTCAAGACCAGAAGAAGAGCAATTTCCACTGCTTATTTGTTGTCTCCAGGTTCCTTTTTAAATAAAACATGTAATAAAAGGCGTCTATTGCTTCCATTCATCCGTAATTTTCTTTAGCTCTAGAATCTCAAGCACCACGTGTTTGCCCGAATATCAACCCTGTATTCTTATTTGAAATGACATGAGTCCTACTTTTTGAGAATTAGAATAAATCTGACTTTCCTTCTGGACTTGTTGCAGCAGTACAGAACATCTCTATGTAGCCTGAATGTGTTTTACGTGATTAACCCTGTCCCCACTCTGTAATTTCCCTCCGGACAACTCTTAATGGCCCCCGTGTCTCTGTAACTTCAAAATAATTCATCGGAGCAGGAAAGCCATCTGCTGCCTTTGTTCGCCTGGCTCGTGCTGTTCTCGTGCCCCTGATATGGCAGCACAATGGATTCCCCTCAATCACAAATCCAATATTCAAAAAACCCGCCAACAAGCCGCCTGGTGTCCTGCCTGTCCAACACCTCGCCCTGGGGCAGCTCCAATCCCCCCAATACCGTATTCACAGAAAGATGAAGAAATAAACAGCAACCTGTGAAAGTTTTTGCTGGTGTCTCTATTTTTATCATTCATGCATGATCCCCAAACATGAATACAGTGCGGAGACGCTGCTGTTAGATTGGTTGCTGGTCTTTGAGCAGCACATTGAGACGCATGACTGTGGAGTCAGTCAGAGCAGAGGACGACAGCTATTGGTGGAGAGGCCAATGCGACGCCACAAGTTTTACCTTTGTCAACTTCGAGGAGCAAAACAAATTTGCAGCACCAGATGTGAGCGCTGTCTTGCAGCTTGGCTTTTGGCTTTGTTAGGCTTGGTTAGATATTCAAATCCTGTCTGAGCCATCCTCCTGATTTATGCAATGTACAATTAGGCAAAAAAAAAAAAAGAAGGTTTTTCCGTCTCTGAAAGCGACGCCAGGCTCGAAGCTTTGCACTGTGGATTGTATTTTCAAGGGGGAACAATGAGTATTATCGCAATAAATGATAAAACACCTATAATGTTATTTAATAAGTGTTTGCATGAGAACCTCTCTATTTATGATGTATTTTAACTATTCATTTCACAGAGAATAAATCAACTACTCTGTGATGTTTCATTCAACATTTATGTATCGAGGTCTGCGTTTTATAGCACATTATTGTTGAATTTTTATTACTAAAATGTGTTGCAGCTCCGTCTTCAATAGTGCTTGTGTATGTTCAATAGTAACTAATAGATATTTATTTTCTCTTACATCCTTAAGTCATCCTTAGATATTGGCAGTATCAATAAATTGGCATATACACGATCTTTTCAGATTCTCAGATTTCTATTTTAAACATTTAGATATATATAGTCCACCAACTTGATGAAGACAACTTTTCTGCATTATTTTGTCTGCTTTATAATTTTAGTTTTTTTTCAAAATTAGTATAAATCCTCAATATCTTTTGTTAGCGTCTCCTTTAGCACGTGACCTGTATGGATGCTGACGCAGACGTCGGGACAGAATCGGTGACGTCAAATGTACATCGTGCAGGAGGAAAAAAAAAAAGTTTGTATATCCGTCACTGGTGGCAGATGCTTTATGAAAACAGCGTTGTTTTAGGCGTGGGAAGCTTCTTGGCAAATGTTGATAGGTCTCCTTTTTGCATCCCCAGAGAGAGAGAGAGAGTCGTGACAACACACCAGTGCTCCGACGGTACAAAACAACGCTAGAAACATTTGCAGACGAATAATACACAAATTTAAAGGCAACACTGAACAGTTTGATATATCTAGATACGAGATTTTACTTCATTTTTTGCCCCCCTCCCCTGCTACACCTCTGAAGTCACACAAAGAGCATCTCTACCTTCAGCACACTATCATGCCTTTCTATTTGTTAAATCCTTAATAAAAAGGATGTTTAAAAAGAAAACCTTGAATTTTGAATCACAGCCGACAGAGGCATTATACAAGCAGTAACAGTGTGTAAAAACGATCAGAGGCAGAGAGGAATACACTTTACACTCTCTGCCACTTTGTGCTACACAGTTTAATGCAATCCAGTACCACAAGCCCTGCCATGAAATCTACTCACATGAAGGTTATACATTTTCAGTTTAGATATGATGTGGGGCGAAATTATCAAAAATATCCTTCAATTTAAGGCACTGCAGTCTGATGTCGTCTCCCACTTAGTCCTCAGTGACAAACACAGGGGACAGGTATCATCTTTCAGTTCCCTGGGTCTTCACACTTTGTTGTCCTGTCACTCATGACAAGAAACTCAGCGCATGTCCGTAATAAGATGTCATGAAGATGGATATTTTCATTGGACTGTTTTCTTTTGAAACCCACCGTGACCACTGTCCCTTTCATAATGTATGCTCATAGAGCTGGTGTGTCTGTGTTGGAGGGTTCACTCAAGTCCACACTTATAAATTGCTTCTCTGTTTCATTAACACACACCTCAGACAGCCTTGTTGGGTAGGTAAGGTGTCATTTTGAGCATCTAAACAAAAGAAAAAACAATTTGGCACCAGTTCCTCCCAGTCGCTGTTACCCGGAGCCACTTTCAACAGCAGACATGTACTGTCTGGTGTGAATGGGTAACATCAGAGCCAGAATCCAGCATCGCAGACGGCTTTCTTCCGTTCAAACGCCCTCTCCCTCTTCAGCACCATGGACAGTCGTCACCTGACAGAGCACCACCACATGGAGCAACAGTGTCAACCAGTCACCCACACCTGCCTGCTCTTGTCCAAAGCCTCAGAAGAGGTCCTTAAGAAGCTGCCAGAAGAATAAGTGTATGCACAATATCTCAAATGTTGTGTTACTGTAGAGGAGAAGAGCTGTTCATGAAGTTTTCTTCACTCATGGTCTCTCCCGGAAGCCATTTCAGTTCTGAGACCACACAAGATCACAGAAATCAGCTTGGTAACATTGCAGTGAGTGCTATTTTCTGACATGTAATGTTACTGGCTGGTATGAAAATAGTCCAGCGAACAAGTTTGTGAGATCAACACAATATTTACCCAGGGTCCACCCACCAGATTCATTCAGGGCTGCACCTCCAGACCTGCATCATACCAACAAACCTGACTGTGAGATGTGATTTTCCTATGGAAGGAACTACTTAGTGCAGCTCGAACCTCAGCTTTGTTAAAGCCTCAAAGCCATTCGCCACAGATTTGCATCTGCATCTGCAAGTGGAGTGGGACCACTGTTAAAGCAGAGTGGAGCGGCACGCAACCCAGAACCCGGGCTGACTCCACAACCAGAATATTGTGGTTTCATGAGATTATAAGGTGAAAGGAAATAAGTTGTTATTTAGTTGATTTCTCTCCAATGTTAATGCTGATGCTTTTTGTAGAAATCCAACATAAATGCTACATGATCACACTTGAAATAGTTGTAAAGCACCTTTACTCTGTTCTCTGTCCCGGCTGTGCAAAAGTAGAGATATGTGCCCAGCTGCATGTTGCTGATGAGTCAGTGTACAAGGGGAGGCTGTTGATAATGGAGCTGCAGCAGTCAGTTAAGATCACTTTTCTGCTCGAAATACAATCCATCCACCTAGATATTCTCTCTCCAAGCAGCTTGGATAACAACACAGCTGCATGCTGCCGGCCCAACGAACTGAGAGTGAAAATGGATTTGTTCTAAAAGACAACGGTAGTGTCAATGGATCGTCTGTGAGAAAACAGTCTGAAATTAAGTGTTTTAATTTTTTGTGTGTGGGAAAAATGGCAACAACTAAATAAGTGAATTAGTGGTAACCTTATAACCATTCCTGGGATCAGCTCAGTATCCGACAGCTTTCAGAGTAATCAGGCGAAACGAGGCTCTTTGCTTCTCAGGTGCTTCTCAGAACAGGGACAGCAAACTTCAGAAGGGGAATAACATGTTAAAATGTTGGAACATTACTATTGAAACATGTTGCAGTATGAAATGCTGTAAATATGCTCGAGTCCCTTTTCTGTCTGAAACCAGTGACTCTGCTGTGTGGGCACATCGGACTGTACCACACAGGTTTAATAATCAGAGACAAGACAAGTAAAGTGCTGGCTTGGGTCAATTCACTGTGTGTGTGTGTGTGTGTGTGTGTGTGTGTGTGTATGTGTGGGAAAGTAAAAAATTGTTGTTTTTTTCTCCTTCTTGATCATTTTCACCGATCTGGATGAAAGCAGCCACGACCCTGAACATGTTGGTATAACATATGACATCTGTCGTCGGTGTTGTGTTTGCTGCCTGATTGTCCTCTTTTCGGTGGCTGGCTGGTTAGCTCTGTGGAGTTCTTTGTGGAGTTTGAATCTTCTCCCTGTGTATGAGTATTTCCCTCACCTTCAAGACATGTATATACTCGCTTGATTCTGGAGCTTGTGCCCTTGACAGAGACACTGGAGTTGGTCCCTGGGTGCTGTATGGCTGCTTCTCAGTGATGAGTGGAATGCAGAGGACAAGATCTAATAAGTTATACTGAGAATAAGTGATAAATAAAGACTCCTCTTTCCCGTATACTGTATTTAACTCTTTGTAGAACAAAACCAGGCTGTGATGCAACCTGTGAACATCTCTGTGACTGCGTCATCTGCCCATCAGTCTGCTGCGTGTCTGACTGAAGACTTGGACAAAGCAAAATAGTTCTGCAGAGTGTCTGCAGATTTTAGACTCGATGATTTTGGGAATTCTGAGTCTTCGTTATTCATCCAATAGCTCTGCATTTCTACAAACTATTAAACTGTTTGAAATAATGCTGAGCAAGTTGCTTTTTATACTTCGGCTTTACAATGTAAAACTGGGCCTCAAACACTGATATCAACATGTTTATTCCTAGGAAATTCCATTCTGCTCCTCAATGTATTTCTGATTAGTCAGTTATTAACAACCAAATCCGGATTTTCACCAAAATCACACCACGCTTTACAAACTGACCCATTTAGTGCAAATTGTGCTCTAGATGTGTGAATACAGTTTACCCTCTCATACCTATATGAATGATTCTTAAGCAAATGAAGTAACAGCGAGGCTCACAGTAAGGTTTAATATATCATTTTAATAAACTGACATTGAAATAAAGTGTTTCACTGGTCAAATTAGATCTTTTTTTGCTTTACGGGGTAAACTGACATACTCTGACAGACAAAATCTGTTGAATAAGTAGTTTGAAATGTCTTTATATGTCTTCCTCATTATCTAAAATATATGAGACGTGACGGGTGGAGAGCTGAAGCTAAAACAAACCCTACAAACGTGGAACCAACTTGGAAATCACACATTTTCTAACTACCTTTTTATGATAATAACCATAACAGTAATTATGTGTATTATAGGATACAAAATCAGGTCTGAAGGTTAAAAAAAGTATTTCTTAATCGAACGTATTTTAAGGATTTGATCACAAATAAAGAACAACAAGGAGTTCAATCAATTTGAACATGTTTGTGTCGATGCTGGGCTCAGTAGATGCTTCAGTATGATGCGGACATTGATGGCGTAGATTTTGGCTTGGGATGCCAGACATCCTTTCATCTGTAGTTTGGATGGAAGACCTAGATTTCTGGAAGCCTCCATGCGACCGTGATGGAGACGATCACCTTCAGCAGGAGGACAGAGAGTCCGTCGACGCTTTTGGTTACACGCATCAATTAACGAGCGCAGTCTCCATCTGTCCGGACGCCGTGGCTCGTGTCAGTCTCATGCCGTTTATACGACCGATTTAATACTGACAAGTTTGATTTTGTTTCCAAACTCAAGGATTGGTATTGAAGATGTTTTCTGGGAATACATATAAATACATTTCATATAGATGTTATATGTTATACCATCATCGTGTGATGTACCGTTTTTCCCCCAAAAAACTGTCTCTGAAGATTCTAATGATTCTTAATAATCCGTAATAACAATAATTACACCATGTAATAAAATGTGCTCGAGTCTTTCCTTCATCTGTCTCAGATCTGACTTAGTCAACAGTAGCCCAAAGTTTTACTGGAAGAAACAATGAAGCTAATCATATCCCTTTCCCACAGAGTTGCTATAAATGTCTTTGTCAGTCCACGTTTCTGTACGTCCTTCAACAAAGGATCACTGTGCTCTCAGCTTGCACAGATGGATACCCACGCTGAAACCAGGACAAAAAGGCTCCCAACCGAAGCCTTTCTAGGCTTCTAGGACTTTTTTTTTTGTGTCTCATCTCCAAGGGCCCGTTCCCAGACTGGACCTGATGGCAGTTATTTGGGGCCCCATGGGACAGGACGCGTGCAAAACGGCGCATCTTTGATGCTTGAAACAAAAAAAAGAGAGAAAGAGAGATAAAACCCCTGAAGCCCCCTCAAGCTACAGCTGGAGAACCTGCGGCGTTATCTTTACCGAAATGATATGAGCCTGTTAAAGTACATATGTTTCCAAATGTAAATAAATAAACAAAAAAAAAAAAAGATATGTTATTGTGTTGAACATTTCCCGCTCTTTATTTTACCCTAAGTGCTTCAGTAAACACCAGCTTTACGCACAGCACCGTGCGTAAAACCTGCGTTTTCCATATCTGCAAAGTGTTTTCTGCAACAAACTACTGACTTGGTTAAAAATATCTGTTAAACATAAGACTGCGTATAGCCTACTTATCTTTAATTCGAGCAAGAGTTTAAAATAGATTAAGCTATATTAAATGAGTGTCTCCATTAGATCTTGCTGTGCAGTTGCGTTTTTTCGTTTTTTTGCAATACAAACTAAACATTTCTGTAAAACGTCACTATTGTGTTTAGGCGCTGTGACCCGAGCCTCCGTCCAAAAAAACGACAAAAACGTCGATGATGAGGAGCCACGAGAAGTGGAGCAGGAGCCGGGATGCTGATGATGGGAGCAGCAGCGGAGCGCTGCGACAGTGTGAAACAGAGGAGGGGGAGGGGGAGGGGGACAGAGACGGAAGAAGAGATGGAGGGAGGGGAGGGTGGGGGTCCATCTGTTGCGCGGTTGTGGCGCGTGCCGAACGCGTGAATCCCACTGGCAGCTCCCTGAACTGTTCGATGGCCTGCAGCAGAGACTGAACCTCTGCTGTGATGTCAAAATAAAATGTGTCGATTCTATGATAAATAGCTTAAGATATCTACACGGTTATATTTCAAACTGTGTTCAGCCTTTACAATTTTAAGGCAGTATCACATCAGAGGAGCTACAGTCTTTAATGAATAACAGGCCCGTTCCTCATCTTGTGTCGTGCAGTGTTAAAGCAGACTCGTTTCTCTTCTCGGTACAAAAACACTCATATATGTTGGTACTCCACAGACGCACGCATCTCTGCTTGTGCTGCAGGTTGTCGCCCAGTCTCCTCCCCCTCTGCTCCAGGTAAACACGGTGTTGTTGGTATTGGAAACAAGCTGCTGAGGCTCCACGAGCAGATGTTAATCCATACATAGCGTGGCTTGGGTATCTGGTTTATTAATTGTAGGAATAGATTAGTCCTGTCACCTCAGAATCACTCATCTGGCTCTCTGCTGCTGTTGTTGTGGCGGGAAGCCAAGTCCTCTCCACAGGCATCAATAAATGACGAATTTATTAATATTGTTTAATTGTTTTGATCCAACTTTGTCATTGTTCAGTTATAACAGTGCAACTTTCAGCTATCTCAACAAACTAAATGATCTTTTGGGGATTTGGCTGAATATATGTGGGGGATTTCTGATGCACAAATAAACAGGACAATAAACAGAGTGTTTAATTGTTTGATAAACAAAAGTCAGCTGAAAAGGAAGGACTCCTTTTCATAGAAAAATTACAAAGGAGCAGCTATCTGATATAGCCTATATGTGAGGGAGAACAGCATCGTTGTATGTCTCCTGTGCGTAATCCGATCTTGGATGAACGTTAAAGTGTTACATTTTAAACGCAATAAAGCGCAGCATCAACACGAAACTCCGCATACCAGCGGTAGACGCAGGAGCCCAAAGGGACCAGATGGTCCAGACAAGAGCTCCGCTCAGGTCCCAGAGGCATCGCTCCTCTGTGTCAACCCCCCAGCACGGTGGCTTGTGTCCCCTCCCCTCTGACGCGCCGGACCCACATAAATAGGAGGCTCTCCAGATCTGCGGCACACTCGAGCTCAGCCGCTCCAAGAGCAAGTACCTCCCCTTCCAAAAGCACAGCAACAAGCAGCAAACGAAATGAGTCCCAGCATCACTACCGAGGCCAGCCAGCCTCTCACTGTCAGGTCCACCGTGGCCCAGAGAAAACAGGCCAACGAACTGAGAAAGGTAAGAGAAAGACAGAAACTGCAGCTGTTTATCCCACTTTGAAATGTTTTCTGATTTGACTCTTCTAAAGTACAGCTGATTAACGTTTTTCATCACTTTTTTTTCCAGACTCTCAAACCCTTGCTAGAGAAGAGAAGACGTGCTCGTATCAACGACAGTCTCAGTCACTTGAAAAGCCTGATTCTTCCTCTGGTTGGCAAAGACAACGCACGCTACTCCAAACTGGAGAAGGCTGACATTCTGGAAATGACCGTCCGCTTCCTCAGAGATCTCCCATCCTCTCCCGTCAAAGGTGAGATTCGTCTCCACAACTACGACATGCATTTCACAAACCATATTATTTGAGGCTGTCGAGGCTACAAAATGCAATCCACTGATCAAACCTCTTCTCCCTCCAGATTCCGCAGACAGTTACAAGGAAGGCTACAAAGCCTGCCTCCAGCGCGTCTCCGCTCTGCTTCCCAAAACGAGCCTGGATCAAGACGCGTGCCAGCGGGTCAACGACTTCGTCCAGCAGTCCATGTCCTCCACCGTCACCCCGACCTGCCTGAACTGCTGCGCTCAGAGCTCCAGGACTCTCCCTCAGATCCAGCAGAGACTCCTGAGCCTCAAATCCAGCTTCAGCTGCAGACTGGAGAGCCAGTCCCGCAGCAGCGGCAGCAGCGGCAGCAGCAGCGCAGTGGCTCCCATCAGAGCGCAGCCAGGCCCGCAGGCTGTCAGCGCGGCCATGTGGAGACCCTGGTAGATTAGATGGACATTTATCTCATGCGTGTTATTTATTTTGTGATGATATTAATGCTGTTTGTATTCCAATAGCCGTAGTCATTGCTATTAAGAATTGTTGGAGTTGCTGTGTTATAATTGAATTGAGCTCATTTTGCGTTTAATGCCAGAGAGCACACGAGCACAGATCTCAAAGAAACTGAAGTCTATGGACGTTTTTTAAATGCAATCCTCTTTGGGGTTTCAGAGATATGGGTTGTAGACAACACTTTTGTAAAACCCCAAGGGTTATTTTGTTTGAGGTTTGCACGATGGACTTAAAAGTATTTTGGTCTGTGCAAAAGAATAGTCTGTAAACACTGTGTGTTAAGTAGGATTGTTACCATTCATTGACATTATGTACGAAAAAAAACATGTTTTGTGACACTTCAAATGTTTGTCATCGACAAAAGCTTTTCAATAAATACTCTCAACGAATATGACTGTGTTGTTTGATCTTTGATTTTTTTTTATGGTGGTCTCAAGTCTATGATTAAACCCAGACGTCTTCCTGAGAGGAATCTCAGTAGCATGAAAGGAATAAAAAAAGGCGCGCAAACGCATAAAGCCAGGGTCAGCCTGAGCCCATTGAAGCTGACGAGCAGCTGCTCCATTGTTGCTGATGTCAGGCGCCTCTCCAGTTGCCGCCAAAGTGGTGGGAAGAAGTTGTGGACTGGTAGTGTGATGGGAAACACACTGAGGTGACTGCAGCTGTGAAGTACAATGACAAATTACACACAGAAACCAAAAGCACACAATTAAATGTTTCTCAGTCATTTTGTATAGGCGAACTGGTAGTAAGACTGCCCCTCAATATATTTTTAGGATAGTATACTCATTTATAGTTTGAGTCTTGGCTGTTTTTCTAGTATCATAACATTTGTATATATAATAAATTGGTGCTCTAGTGTCTTTATTCTTTACACTAGCACATGATCATACAGCCTGTAGGTGTATTTTTCCTATGGAAGTTTCTTTTGCACAAACTCCTTCTTCCTCTAGACTTAAACTGTATATAAGTCACATTCAAAAGCCTCTAGGACACCGTTTGTACACACATTTAGTACATGGATAAAAGAAGGTTTAACAGAACAACAAGATTATTCTCCATGAAGCAGAAATGAGCTGTGCACAAATCACACAGTTATTATGAATATGTCAACATTTTGTTAAACGGATACAATACAATGAACAATAATGATCTGTTCCAATACTTGACTTTCTCAACAATTATTTTAGTGTAAATGATTACATGCAAAACACTACATGGATTTGTTGTGAGACATCATGAAGAACTGCAGAGGCTTACAACTCCTGCCCTATAATGCATTGCACAGGTGTACAGTACATTCAGAAATCATTCAGACCCCTCCACAATTTCCACATGTTGTTATGTCCTCAATCTACGCTCATTACACCACAATGACAAAGCAGAAACATAAGTTTAGGAATGTTTGCAAGTTTATCAAAAAGGAAAAACTGAAATATCACATTGACACAAATATTCAGACACTTTGCTGTGACACTTGAAATGTAGCTCAAGTGCCTCCCACTTGACTGGAGTCCATCTGTGGTAAATTCAGTTAATTGGACATGATTTGGAAAGGCACACCCTTAAGGTCTTGTGGTTGATGATGCATATTAGAGCAGAAACCAAGCCATGAGGTCGGAGGAGCTGCCTGCAGAGCCAAGAGACAGGGTTGTGTCGAGACACAAATTTGGGAAAGGCTACAAAAAAAAATACTGCTGCATTAAAGGTCCCCAAGAGCACAGTGGCCTCCGTGATTCTCAAATGGAAGACGTTTGGAACAACCAGGACTGTTCCTAGAGCTGGCTGCCCCACTAAACTTAGTAATTGGGGCTTTGGTAAGAGAGGTGCCCAGGAACCCACTGGTCACTCTGTCTGAGCTGGAGATATCCTGTGTGGAGATTGGAGACACAAAACCACTCAACTGATCTGGGCTTTATGGCAGATTGGCCAGATGGCTGCCTCTCCTCAGTGAAAGACATACGAAAGCCCGCATGGAGTTTGCAAAAAAGCCCCTAAAGGTAACTCAGACTGTGAGAAACAAGATTCTCTGGTCTGATGAAACAAAGATTGAACTGTTTGGCCTCAATTCTATGCCTCGTGTCTGGAGGAAACCCGGCACCACTCATCACCTTCCCAGTACCATCCCAGCGTTGAAGCATGGTGGTGGCAGCATCATGCTTTGTGGGTGTTTTTCAGTGGCAGTGACTGGTCGAGGTTGAAGGAGAGCTGAAAGGTGCAAAGTACAGAGATGTCCTTAATGAAAACCTGGTCCGGAGCACTCAGGACCTCAGACCTGGCTGAAGGTTCACCTTCCAACAGGACAATGACCCTTAAACACACAGCCAAACAATGCAGGAGTAGCTTAGGAGTGACTCTGCGAATGTCCTTTGGGGGCCCAGCCAGAGCCCTGACTTGAGCTCAATCCCAGTCATCTCTGGAGAGTCCTGAAAATGGCTGTCCACCGACAGGCCCCACCCAACCTGACAAAGCTTGAGAGGATCTGCAGAGAAGAACGGCAGAAAATCCCCAAATCCAGGAGTGCAAAGCTTGTCGCTTCATACCAAAGAAGACTTGATGCTGTAATTGCTGCCAAAGGTGCTTCAACTAAATACTTAGTAAAGGGTCTGAGTACGTTCAGTTTTTCCTTTCTAATTGATTTCTAAACATTTCTAAAATTCTGTTTCAGCTTTGTCATTATGGTGTATTGATTGTGGATTGATGAGGGGAAAAGATACATTTTACGATTTTAGCACAAGGCATACACAAGGGAAACATAACAAAATGTGAAGAAAGTGGGAGGATCTGACTTTCTTAATGCACTGCATAATGTTATTTTCATTTTTTTTTTGTTCACAGGCAGTCATTACCTGTATTCATGTTAATACTTTTGTTATGTAATCAACTTGTAGGCCTGAAACATGTTTGAGATGGATACCAAAAACTTTTTATTCATCATGATGTCCTTCTCCTGTGAGTATGAAGCTGAGAGCAGGGACTCATGATGACAGCCCTTGTTGGTGCACTTAAGGATGGTCCATCATCCTGGATTTGATCTAAAACCTTTTAGATTTAACAAACAAATTCAGATTAGAAACTTCAGTTGTTTATGCTCTGTATTAATTACTGTATGAGTAACTTGGAACATTTCGGGTGTTGGAGAGTTTTCTAATGGGTCAACAATAGTGAGGAGATATCAAATATTTGGAAATATCTCAGGAGCTTGTTGTGTCTCTCCAGGATGAGCTGAAACCAGTGGCTCCAGAAGGCTATCTCAGGATAGATGTCAGTAATAAAGCAAAGGACAGGCAACAATCCAAAACCGCACAATGGATCTTTGAAGCACATATTTTAAGTTTTATTTTAAAACGATAGTAAAATGTCTCTAGATCTTTTCTTAGTGCGACTTAATTAGAAGTGATACAGTACAAATGTTCAAAAATGCATCCTATTGTTCAGGTGAGGCTTCATCAGTCTGAGCTGGTATCAACTAAAGTTAAAGTCCCTCTTTATGGTTTCATGGGAAGGTTAGTGACACAAATGTCTTTCAAGACTTCAACATACTGTATCTTTAAAGTTGTTAATGTTCTTTATTCCTATGGACACTAATATGACCTATTATGAGTCGCTTCAGACAAAAGCATCAACGCCAATATCACACACACTCAGCTGCCGGTTTGTTAGGTACACCATGCTAAAACTAGTGCCAGCTTTTACAAAAGCTGCACATTAAGCTTTAATGTTCCGTTCTATCTTAATCAAAAATATTTGTAGAGAGGTGTTGATTCAACTTAAGTGATGTGAGGTTCTTCATGCCATTGATATTAACATGGTGGACCAAGAAGGAGCACTTCCCAGTGTAATGCCTACCTCTTTAAAACAGCTTCAACAAAACCTGAATCATTTCACCTTCCTGAAGATGGGATTTGTTGCAGGAATACTGTACTAGACTTGGTTCATTTTAGCAAGGTTTACCAAAGAAACTGGCTCTAAATGTATCTTTATTTATCAAGGAAGGGGCTTCATTTAGATTAGAAATCTCTCTTAAAGTGCTGTGGCCCACTACATAAAAAAGAAAATTCAGATGTTGCTGAACATATAACAGAGCTATAATGAATCAGTTAAAGTACTGTAGAGAATAATTAAGGATTATTATAAGTAGCATACATTATTGTGGAACCAATGAAAAAGGTTTTACAAGGCCCAACCATTTGCTAAGAAAGATATTTTGTCTACAAAGTGAGGAAAAGAGGACCAATTGTGCATGAAAAGATGCATTCTACATTCCACATTGTTTGCTCTTTGGTGACCCACTTCTGGCTTCATCAGGTCATTACAATTATCATTATCTATGCACATCATGTCTTCAAGGAGCCCCTGCTTAACATATTTAGATTTTCTGCCCAATTTCATCCAATGGCATTGCAGCAAACAGTGCGTCTTTTAAGTGGCATGTGAGAGTGTGGAGGTCCAAACGAGGTCAGGGTGGTGACTTCATGAAAATAAATGTGGGCCAACTTCCTTCCTCCCTACTTTTATTCACCCTTGCTTGGACCACAGCCCCCTGCGAACTCAGCCTTTGTTTCATCTCAGCTACTGTGTCAAGTTTTGTGATTGCGTCTTGCACGACTGTGACGTTATTATGACGGACAGACGTGAAACCTGCCAGTGCATTCCTGTCTAATACCACTACTGTAGTAGTTCCTCTATAATTAGTGTCTACAGGACTACACACACACACACACACACATACACACACATGCACACAAGCACCAGACACAGGCTTAAAAGGTGAAAACAATACCAACCACGCTTTTGCAGCTGTTAAACAAGGGCTTGGGGGGAAGGGTCTAATGAAAGATGCTTTGAGTTGCATAATGGAAATTGGAGGATCCAGTGATTTTGGAGCTTGATCCATACTATAGAGACAGAGTATCCTGCACTGAGGCTTCAGTTCTGACCATTATTTTATACTGTGTCAGGTCAAATCGATTAAATTTATATTACCCAGTTTCACATATCAAAATTTGTCTAAAGGAGCTTTACAATCGGTATAATATACAACACCATGTTCATCAGACCCTGGACTGAGAGAAGGAAAAACTCCCAATAAAGCCCCTCTAATAGGGAAACAATGGGAGAATCCACAGGAAGAGCACCATAGGAGGGATCCCTCCTCCTGAATGAACAGACATATTAGATGTGTATAAATAAAATGACCAACATAGTGATATTACAGTATCAGCAATCAGGATGACTGAACTGTGGATAGATAACAGAACATATATGAAGAGCATGGATCCAGGAGTTAGGTCTGCCCAGCTATAACTATAGACATGCTGGACTGTTCATGAACACAACGTACAATAAACAATACAATTGCCATGTGCAATAACCATGTGCAATAATAACAGAAACATAACAAATACTGTGTACCTGTGTACAGTTTTACACGTGTGTGTATATATATATATATATATATATGTATATATATATATATATATATATATATATATATATATATATATATATATATACATACATGTATATACATATATATAATTCTATTCTTACAGTGTTATTTTATATGTATTTACTTATGTGTATATTTGTTTTATATGTATATTTACATGTATATTCTATATGTACGCATGCATATTTCTTGCATATTTATATATATATAAATATATATTTATATATCTATGAATAATATATCATATTGGGTTTTATATCTTTAAATGGCTGTCGGGTACTTTGGTGTCCCTTCTTTTTGATCCTCTATATGTGTGTAACAGTGCTGTGTGTGACATGGAGCTTCAATTTCCTTGAGGGAACCTCCCAAAAGGATGAATAAAGTCTAAGTCTAAGGAGGATGTTGAGCAACTTCAGGTGTCGCCAAACAGATCAGAACAGAACCTGAGCTACATAACCTCCATAAACATCGAGAGAGACGAAGAGAGAGAGAGAGAGAGAGAGAGAGAGAGAGGGAAGCACACAGCTTGGTTTTGGGTAAACAAACAAACAGATGATAAGTATGAGTCTTAATAGACACACTTAGACAGGGATTGCCCAACTCTTTCTGCTGGGCCCGCCTCTTGAATACATGCAAGCCCTCCCACCCAGCCGAGGGCCAGATATGCCTCATCATATAGTCTTGTCTTTGTCCTGATAGTTGTCAAGTTTGGTGTTGATTCATCTTCTGCTACCCCCCACCCCACCCCCACGCTGCATTAAAGGGATAAAACGCTGCACTGAGATCCACCAACACATAGAAGCACTGAGGAACACAGTGATCAAAACATGACCACTCGGTGACAGGCCCTGAGAGCAGACTGAAAAGAATAAAAGCGATTTCAGATATGTATGAACGATCTGAAAGTGGTTTCTTAAGTAAAAGAAATAACAAATAACAAAGAAATATGCATTGTGGGTCCCAGAAATGGCCAAAGATCTTTGAGTAGCTTCACTGGTCTGGGGTCTCGGTGGAAGGTTGTTTAAAAGGAGATGGTCTCAAATTGTGTGAGGACCTACTGGGATTCAACACTTTGATAAGATAGTGAAGATTTGTACAGAGGTAGGTGGAGGTGAGGAACTCATCAAGTATCTAATCACATCTATGTTTCTACAGAAAAAGTCTTGCTCGCAGACGACTGTTCAGAGTAAGTTTGAATACAGAGTCAGCCAGGATTGTGTGAACTGTTACTGACAAGTTGGGAGCTTTGGCTGTGGACAGAGCTCGCTTGTAATTTGATACTAACTCTTGACATGAAGGGCAGAAAAACTTTTGGTTTTGATTCACACCATTTGTGTTCCATTTTTCTCAAGCCTGTTTAATAGTCCAATCTGTACGATGGCAGATTGTCTAGTCTTATTCCCAGCACTTCAGATACTGACTCTTTGGGTTGGTAGGTCAGGTTGGACACCAACCCGAAGTGTCAGATATAAGGGCAGGTAGTAAACACATCAGCTACTGATGGTTTGTACTGAATACAAAGTGAACAGACACCATGGATCTGATAGGAGAGACAGGCAGAGAAGAAATCTCAATCATGTCATAACCCAGACCGCAATAAAATGTTGAACTGGATGGGTAATTTTAATGAGACATTGTGACATTTTTCCGGTCTCTCAGTGCCAACAAGAGCAGATATTTCTGATGAAATGTCAGGACAAAATGCAGCCGTGTTTGCGTTTTTTGTGCCAAAACCTGCCCCCAATGTAAACACAGCACTGCCACAACAAAAAAATGAAAAGTGAACATATTAGAGATGTAGAGTTGCAACATAAAGAAGAGTAAAGCTTCAACATGTCTGTGTCTCGCAGTACTTTGCCAACATGTATTCTGGACGGAAGTGGAAGTGAGCGCAGGTTCATCTAAAAACTGAGTGAAACCATAAGTATCAAGAAGCACTGGAAAAACTTTACTCAGACTTATGTACTTAGAGGTTGTTGATTGGCTGGGGATCTCGTCAGAATGAGTAACAAGGACTGAAATGAAATCTTAAACTTCGTCCAAAAACTGCATTTTGTCCAGGTGGTCTATATGAATCTTTTCTGTTCTGATGAGTGCTAACAGATTTCACAACAGGTGGAATACCACCAAGTCCAGCTGGTACAGAAAGACACAAAGAGCAACTTCAGTTACAGCATACTGGGGAAAATGTATTCTCATCGGAATAGATGAAAAGTCTTTGCTGCTCTGACAATGGAGTTAGCCTATATGACTCCAGAACGATAAAGTGGGCTTTTTTACTCCATTTTAAAGCTTATTCGTTGAAAGACGGGATGAGTTTAATAGTCTGCAGTCAGCACAAGCCACAGGTTGCTTCTGACGCGCAGAAAGCTTTGTTCAGTGGATGTTTCTGGGTAGTTGTTGATCTCTTTGGTGTGCACGTGTTTGTACACACACATTTCTTGTCTGATAAACTTTTCGTTCCGTTGCGACAAAAAGTGTCATAAAACAGAACAATCTGCGAATTCTGTATTACTTTTTGAGCAGAATAAATACTTGTAACATCAAAGAGAAGCAATAACTCTGTCTATATGAATACAAATGACTGAATGCCCACAAACGCAAGTATCAAGACAGCTCTGACATGGTCCTCCGGCACAACCAGTGAGTCAGACACAGGACTGCAGATGATATTCACATGATAAACCGTCTACAGTAACTGACTTATTTTACTCCCACAAGAGCTGATCAGACTGATATTTTGAGCTCAAGCTTTCTTTCATCACACACACTTACTGAGAAAAAATACAGGAATAAACCCAACACATGCACTTTTATTTCAAGTTCAGATCTGTTGATGGTGTAACAGACAGTATTGTGGTGTTCTCTTTTGTCTGAGACTCAGAAAAAAAACACAGAAGACGCCTGTTCTCTCCCAGCTCACATCATGCTGCGCAAAAAGTCAGGTGGAGTCCCGTTTCGCTGTTCCTCCCCCATCCATCCATCCATCCATCCATCCACCCCTCCCTCAGCCCGCGTGTGACTCTTAATTCCCATGAAGTGTTGGAACATTTTCAGACAAAGGCTCCCTGTTATCCGGCCGGCACAGATGGGTTACCGACGCCGAATTTGCTTGAAAAGACAAAAGAGGACTCTAACCGTAAGAGCAAAAATACGTAGGAGAAGTGTACCTCCCCCCCCAACCCCACCCATCTCCCTCATCTACTCCCCCCTCCCGTCACCCCTCTGTCCCAGCGGGGCGGTGAGGGGCGCGTGCAGCAAGTGTGCCTCTCAGTTTCAGGGCAGGAGCGCTTGGCTTTGTTCAAGCAGCACAACAGGATTGTGTCTGCATGACGGAGACCTTCGCAGACTTTATTTTCTATATTAACAGTCGAAGGTGAATCAGCCCGAACTCCGTATAAGTTGTTGTAAACTTTAACATCCTATTTTGCCATAAACAGCGACAAATCAAACTGCCTGGGTGAGATGGAACACATTAAAAGCTATTATGAGTCGAAGATCCCTCTGCAAGGCGTCTGCATGACTGCCTCTATATAATCTGCAACCTTGTATTCGTAATTCTGTGTTGGTTTTGTGCTTCTATGTTGGGAAGTCCGAATAAAACCACCAGCAGGCTTTACCAAGGTTTCCAGTGCGCGTTTTCCATTTTCCATTTTACGCATTACTCCTCCAAAAACAACCTTTTCGACTGAGTCACGCAGTCTGCTCCCCCAGACACACATCATTCATCTCCACCAACAGATTGAGCTTTGTGTTTCGTCATCACTTTATAGTATTGATAAACAAGCATCTCATAGCTTGGACGCTTGAATGTCCAAGAGTCAAGCTGAAGGAGACAATCGCAGTTTCCAAACAGGGGGGGCGAGGATTGGTTCGTTTCGGTTGGACACTGACATAAGAAGCATGCAGATGGGGCACCCACGCCAAAACTGCGTGGAGATCATGTGTCGTGCGTGTGAAGTTTATAGAATATGCGGCGCAGTTTGTGTGTATGTGTGCAGAGATGCAGAGATGGATGCAGGGAGGCTGGCCCGTCAGGATGCTGCTGCGGTGCAGGAGGAGAGTGTGGGGGGTGGGGTCGATGGGTGTAGGTTGGTGGGGTTGAAGGCTCGGTAACAGACAGCCATCTGGTCCCCGTGGCGCGTGCTGCGCGCGTGGTTCCCCTGAGTGCAGTGGCATTTGATGGGTTGTCATGTCTCTCCAGTTTTGATGTAAAATCTTACCATCTCGAAGTTGAAATTTAAAGTTTGATTCGCTCATCGCAGGGCACGATGGTTGATTATAACGCACAGCAAGTCCAAATCCACAATAAAATGTCTAAACGTTTTAAACAGCCGACGCAAACGCAGTCCCATTTCATATTTCACGGAGGCTATTGTGGTTGAAGTACACGCTCCCTCACTACCCACCCTCTGTTTTTCAGCCCCCACCACACTGCATGAGGCGTTGGCAGCACCGGGTTGCACCCTGCAGGTATAGAGACTCCCCCGGGCAGAGACAGCATAAAAACGTCATATGCAAAACTATTGTTGTCAAAATCTAAGAGCAGATGTTATTTGAAAGTAGCGTGGCTTGGGTATGAGATTGGAGAGTCTGCGTCTCTGTGGACACTTCTCCATACACGCAAGCCTGACCCCTATGTCAGTATTGTATGTACTGCACCCTGTTGTTCTTAGTGCACATGTATTTACTTATATATTTAATTTAGGGTAAGGGTATGTAATCAGACTTAAAAACACAAGATAAAACAAAGTAAAACCTCAGTGTCGAGCAGCAACAGGAAACTCAGCAGGCAAACGAATCTTGATAATGCAAACTGAGAATTGATGAAAATAGTCTTTTTCTTCTGTAGTCTGCTTTGTTTAATAGTAAGAACACAAATATATGAATGCTTTAAAGCCTTAAAGCCCTACTCCCACTTTATACAACACACATTTGATAATATAATAAAATACGGCGTTGCGTAATGACGCACCATAACTGCACCATACACCATAAAGTGTATATATCTTTTCCCAAAAACTCATTCCATCTATTTAAGATCAAATAATGAACCTAGATGTGTACTATTCAATATTTTGTAATTTGAAGAGTTTGCAGAATCAGTGTTTGGTGAACAGGCTCTCAGTGCGTCCAAACTTTAAGCATCTTTACGCACATATTTCCTCAGCTTCTTGACGCAGGTTTTGTTTGATTTGGTCGATGGATCATAACGCAGACACGCATCGCAGTTGTCACGCCTGGATTAGAGAAGAAGACAGATGGTTATCTTGCTATATTTGATGGTTTTGTGTTGTTTTCATAGTATACGTGGCCGCTCCGAGTCGTATAGCGATGGCTTGGGGGCGTACCCGTGACGCACGGGAACCGACGCCACGGACCTGGATAAATACCGCAGCCCTCGGCCGTTAGAGACACATCTTCACCAGCTCCTGCTCTGGACACTCCTCTGGCACAAAGAAAACGCTGAAAATGTCTCCAAACATGACCTATGAAGCTCTCCCGTCCTTTTCTCCACGGCTGACTGTGGCCAAAAGAAAAGAGGCTCTTGAGCTCAGAAAGGTAAGCGAAGCCTCTGAATTTTACTTCACTATCTAAAAAAAACAAACAAACAAAAAAATAACAACCGCTGATGTTTTACATTGAATGTGATGAATGAATACTAAATGTTTTCTGTTCTTTTCAGACTATGAAACCACTGATGGAAAAAAGAAGGCGCGCTCGTATCAACGACAGCCTGAACCATTTGAAAAACCTCATCCTTCCCCTCACAGGCAGAGATGTAAGTTATTTTATACATTTAACTACACACAAGAAACGCTTTTCAGATATATTAAGTCAAGGCAACGTTGAGGCTTGTATGATTAACATTTTCTTTTAATTATTTTTCTCCAGAAGACTCGCTACTCCAAGCTTGAGAAAGCAGACATCCTGGAAATGACTGTGAGGTTCCTCGGCGACATTCCCCCTGTGAACGCTAAAAGTGAGTTCTGGTTCTGCTGGTTTAAAAGCCTTTATTGAAATATAAATATATGTAGTTGATTCGTGTTACTTTTAAAACGATGAAACTAACATTTCGTTCTCTTCTCAGATTCCGCAGACAGTTACAAGGAAGGCTACAAAGCCTGCCTCCAGCGCGTCTCCGCTCTGCTTCCCAAAACGAGCCTGGATCAAGACGCGTGCCAGCGGGTCAATGACTTCGTCCAGCAGTCAATGTCCTCCACCGTCACCCCGGCCTGCCTGAACTGCTGCGCTCAGAGCTCCCGGACTCTCCCTCAGATCCAGCAGAGACTCCTGAGCCTCAAATCCAGCTTCCGCAGCAGCAGCAGCAGCAGCAGCGCAGTGGCTCCCATCAGAGCGCAGCCAGGCCCGCAGGCTGTCAGCGCGGCCATGTGGAGACCCTGGTAGATTTCTCCAGTCCCACTCCGTGAAAAGACTGCAAAATGTTTCATATGTAGGAAAAACACTTTGAGCTAGCATCACTTGTAAATACGCATAGTGATTCACCGCCTCGTCTCCGTCGATGAACTTCCAGAATTCATCGATAAATCGTATTGGTTGAGTATTATATACTTCCGTTTCGCGCGCGAGTCTGTTGTCCTGTATAAGTTGACAAGTTTAGACGGTCGTAGCCTGTTTCTTTTAAATCTGCATGTATGTATACGTTAAATATTTAGTCCTCGTTACGGATTAAATGATTAAGGGCTATTGAAACAGCCCTGTAAGACCCAAAGGGTCAGTTCGTATGAATCTGCACAATAGACTTCAGTGTGTGAGTCTGTGCAGATGATCTATGTAGACATATTGAATGTCACTGCGAGTATCTCTGTTGGGATGTGTTTCATTTTTGCTATTTACAGCAAATGTTGTATATATGTTATGTATAAAAAAACAAAACAAATAAAACTGCGATATCGTGGTGAAATATTGTCTTTTCATCTTCTTTTGTAAGAACACTGGTCTAAACTTTAATGACGCACAAGGATAAACTGAATGTGTGTTGCATTCAGGTCACAAAAAGAAAAGAGCTCATCACAAGAAATATAGTGTGCGTTCAGATTCGATCAATGAGAGGCAACAAAAGATGATTTGAGGACGAGTCCCTCCAACAACAGGAGCGTGAAAACCAAAGGGAGCTTCAGCAGAGTGAGCGGAACCTGGACAACCTGGTGTCATGTTTCCTTATAAGGAGACACTCTGTTTAATGAGCACAGGCCTGTGTGACACATCTGTCCAGTAAAAACCGTTAGTTCTTAGACCACAGGGATGGATGTTGTGGTCAAACGCGCCCACATCAGGACACACGCAGTACTGCACCGCTGTGCAGCGCGTTGGAGGAAACGCGGTCTCTGCTGCCCCCCTCCGGCGGGTGTAGGTACTGACACCGCTCCTTACATCTCATCTCGTAACACGAGTCTATCCGGTTTAAAACCACTTTGAATGAATAATTCACGATTCAACTCAGAAGCTCTGTGTTTTCATTTTTATTTAAATTCTGAATGATTGAGCTTCATTGCAGCGTCAAACAGCTGTAATTCATTTTCGTGGAGCACTTTTTCCCCCACATGACTCATCTGTCAGGGAGACTGTGACCGGAGCAGCCGGCGGACACCGGAGGAGCCCGCTTCCCGCTCACATCACAGAAATCTCGCCGCAACACGAGACCGACAAACCCCGAGACCTCATCACCTTCATCACCACCGTCACCATGTCGGCACCGCAGGCCCGCGAGGAAGCATCCTCCCTCCAGTTATGCAGGTAGGACGACCGTCCGTCGGGACACTTTAGCACATGTGTGAGCAGCATTCTCGAGCTAATCACCTGCTGTTGATGGACGCGTGACGGGAAGCGAGCGCGGCTACCGGCGCCGCCGCTCCCAGGATGATAACCCAGATAATCCGCCTCCTGTCCTCTTATAAGACGCAGGGGGCTGCCGTGTCCTGCCGGCGGCCCACCGTGTTTCATTTAGGCTGGTGTATGACGAATTAAACGACGTGTTTTCAGGGCATTCAGCCTGTGGGCTCCCGGCGGAGGCGCAGACCGTCCGTGTCGCATGTTGTGTCTGTGATGACCTCAGCACGGTTAGCGCCGGGAGGACACGGTCACGATACCAAGGACACGTTAAGGTCGCCGTCATTGCAAAGAAAACTCCAACAAAAGTTGCATCTTAAAGCGGAAGCTTGAGTCATTTAGGTCCTGTTAAGCAGTCTGGAGTGTGTGGGTGAATCGCGTGTAGCTGCTCCCATGTTTATCTCCCCCTGAAGATAAAGGCAGAGGGGGGAGGGGGGCACTAAGAGCACACAGGCAGATGTGTGTACTGTGGTCATGACTGCTGCCCATTAAAATACCATCGCAATGAATTGGTTTCATTTCCCAGCAGCGTGCTCGGTTTGTTGTACTAATGCTCGCCCGTGGGTGGAGCTGAGCGGCTCAGCCACAGTGCAGCTCCGTCAGCAGGAAGTCCCCATCAGTCCAGGTGAGAGCTGGCCCTTATTGACAGATACGTGCTGTCTCATCCATAGCAGTGGTGACAAAGTCACTGAATGCATTCACTCCACTACTGTACAGTTTTCCTGTACTTGTTAACTAACTACAACTCAGAGTCAAATATTGTACTTTGCACACATGATGAATACTGTGTATATGTATTTGACAACTTTAGTCACTTGTTACTGTGCAGATTTAGTCTAGTGATGCAAAATGCAATCAACAAATAAATGATGATGTCACTGTAGATTAAGATATAAGCTTTACTGATCCCGGAGTGATGACGTGTACTTTTGGATTTTCTACTTTCCATTCAATTTCTACTATTTCAATGCTGATACTTACTTGTACTTTTACTGAAGTAAAGACTCAAAGACATGACCTTTACTGGTGACAAGGTATTTCTGTATGGTAGTGTTACTACTTTTACTTAAAGCAACATTATGTAGAATTTGGTATTTTGTGCGCGTCGACGCCCCCCACAGTTTCTAAGTGTAACACCACTGTCGTTAACACAAATTCCAGGTCTGTAACAATATGTCAGACGTAATGTAGGTGCTAACTACAAACAAAACCCACTACATAATAACAGTGTTACGTGTTGAAAATGTGTATGTTAGAGTAAACGTGTGTGATGCTGTGATCCGACTCTCTCAACTGTAGTTACATGCAGAAAGAAGTGATGGGGGGGCGGAGTGGCTGAGACAGAGACACCATTCACCCTGTTACAAGACACTGGACCATCAACATGATTTTGAAGCTGTTATTTTAAGGTTAAAATGCTAAATAAAGTCGGCTTAAAGGCGAGATTCCCGTACTTCTTGCTCCTCTGGTCTGCCACATGTCTGAACTAGTGTTGTATCATTAACATGGTTGATGAATGAGACTGACACTAATCGGCTCATCTGACACCTCACCACTAGATGTCACTGAGTCCTACAGACCTAAGGATGTGAACATAGCACCTGATCCTGGGCTGCTAACCTGAGTGTCGTATCGCTTGACCACTTAACTTTGTTATTAAGGCCTTATCAACAGTCCTTTTCCATTCCAGAGATACATCTTTGTCCATGTGATATCTTACATGTTTTTTTCAGAACTGTGCACACTTTGACTGATTATGTGTTTGGTTTCATCAGTTTGTGATAAACAGTGCTCTGTCTCAACACTGTCCTGTAAATAGCCATAACTGATCATCTCTGACCTCTGACCAATGCCATCATCATTAGTTTTACAGAACATTTGGTTTAGCCTTGAATATAACTTGATTTTCTCTAGAGTAAATCTTGATTGGGTCCAGATGGGGTCTGGATGTTTCTTTTTCTGTTCACCTTGGATCATTAGAAAAAGGGGCTGTAACATTGACATCTTCTTTCTACTGCCTACTTACAAATATGGTAATTTAGACGCAGTACTCACTTACAAGATGCTTTGGATGAGAGCGTCAGCGAAATGTCTGAATGAGGCGCCGGTTTTAATTTAGTTCAAACACAGTTGTGAATGTTTGACAAATGCCTGTCTCGCCCAGTAATGTAGGATTGCCTGTGTAAACTGCAGTTTGATCCTGATTTCGCTTCACCTCAGCCAGTCCTTTGTGCCTTGCTGGGTTTTTACTGTCGGGACTCGGGACGGAAATGATTCCAAGATTTGCTTTTCTGAAGCTGATGCAAGGTTTTGGCCGCTCTTCTTCATGGCACAGGTAAAAATAAGGTGTTCCGTGTTTTTGATTGTGATCTATGAATTTGTTCACTGACAGCACTACATCTTTTCAGCCAAGAAGCTTGTAAGCTGTATGTTAACGGTGTAGCTATTTTAGCCTGTAAAAATGAATGTAAATAACAAAACACAACACGGTCAACATTTAGATGCTACAGACACTTTTTGGCAGCTGAAAGATGTCTGCACACTGTGACCTGTATAGAAAATGTGATTAAATATTAAATATTTTCAGCACTCGTAGTGATGTTACAATACGTAATGGGTTTTCTACCTACGATGCTGCACCTTGACAAATACAGATATTCAATACATGTTTGATCAGGAGGTGGAGGGTAAGGGTGGTGGAGTTAGCCAGTGTTTCAGCATTTGTAAGCTTGAAAACACTGGATGTTTTAAAGTAAACCTGGAGCAAATTTCTCACCAGCCATGTTTGTGACAACAAAACAGTTTTTATTAGCCAATCTATGGTGGTTGCCGTAGCCTAACCCGGTGGTTTTTGTGCATAAACGTAGCCGTAGTACGAGCACAGCATTGTGACAAGAGAGAAATAGAAAATTCTACCTGAAGAAACGTAAGGTTGGGACAATAAGGAAGTAAAGATTTCTCTTATTTGTGGTTTTGTGGAAACGCTCTTTGCCATCATTCATTCTGGTGATCGGGTTGCCAGACGTGACCTCTGACCTCGGGGCTAAATTACTTTATGTTGACAGTTCAATACAAAACAGCACATACAGTTTTACATTGATTTCGTAAATGATTGTTGTGCTACACTGCTCGTAACAGAAGTGATTCACCCAGTGTGTGATCCTCATTTTGGAAGGTGTATTGGGACAGGAATAAAGAGAGGGACTTTCAGACTAGTTGTCATTTACCTCAAAGTAATTTCTGGGAATATCGCTGTAACACTTTTGGTTCTTTCAGTTCCTCCTCCTTAAAGGCTTGATAAGTGACCGTAGGGTCTGCTCGTGTGCCTGTAAAGATATTTCTTACCTCTCAGTAGTGACACACAAACCCTAAGTGTGATGGTGACAAATGTTATTGGTCAACTGTTATCTGTCTGTGCATCAGTCATTGTGTTGAAATGCAGTTTGACCAGTCCTGACGGTTAAGGCGGGTTCAACTGCGTGACGTCACTCACCACAGCAGCGCCAGGGCCCAAAATCTCAGGAGACGAGAATGAGGAGATCACTTGGGTGGGAAGTGTGTTAGAGAATCAGAGGCGAAGTCAGCGAGAGCACAGGGATGCGTTGTTTCAGGCCTCAGAGCAGCAGGGCAGCAGATGAAGTGTATAAAGGACAAGCAAGTCAAAGTCAACAAGTCAGCAGAGATGTCAGGGATGCTGGGGAGGCTGGAGCTCAGCAGGGCTCTAAACATCAACTCAGCAGGTAGTTCATCTCTGACACACACACACACACACACACACACACACACACACACACTGTGATGCTGACTATAGAGGCGACTGTCTGCTTCACTCTTCCCCTTGACACACATAACAAATGTGCTTTTTGGGAAATTGAAGTCGTTACAAGAATACAAAAAATACTGCTGGTACTAAATACAATTTCAACTACAGCTACTGTGTCAGAGGTTGTTGAGGCTGTAGTTTGTGTTGCTGTTGATGGATTGGAAATGTTTTGCTTCCTGTCGAAGAGACCGATAACCGATATTTGAAAGTGAAAATGAAAATCATCAGTACAACCAGCGATTGAACTACAATTTACCCAAGTGCTGTCTTTTGTGCAATATTGAGGTACTTCAGTTGAGTATTTCCATTTTCTGTTGCTTTATACTTCCTCTACACTTTTTGATTAATTTAGTTCTGGTTACTTTGCCAATTAGTATTATTTTATTGTTTACAGGCTATTATTGTGAATTGTTACCAGTCAGTCGGGTGGGACATTGTGTAAGACAATGCTGCATCAGAGAAGTAGCACAAAGCACAGATTATTTTTTTTTTTTGGCAATCCAATAGAAAAATAACCAGTACTGATAATTGGAACACAGCTGAATACTGGCCCTGACAATCTGCCAGGCTGATAATTGCTTTACCACTAATACAGTATATAGTACAGCCTCACATCATATAATATATGATGAACGTAAAGGTCTGACACTATACATTTCACAAAAGTAGTATTTATCACTGTGCTGCCATGTTAGAATTAATTGCAATATCCTATGAGTTTCTAATTTACTTTCTGGTCAATATGTGTGAAACAGAAATGTCATGTGTGGCGATCCTGATCCGCTCCTGATGAACTGATACTCAGTGTTGAAATGATAAAATTCCCCACATGTTTGAGTGGAACTCTGACTCAGACTGTTTTTAGAGGAAGTCATCTGTGACTTTATCATGATGTCATTATTTTTGATAATATTGTGCTATCAATTGTGTTAGAAGCAGGGATGCAGGCAATTTTGTTCATCAAATGTTGCCACCCTCGCACCAGAAACCGTATTTACTATGTGATTAGGTTCACCCAGAGAGAAGGCCATGGTAGAAATCAGGCGAATTCTGTTGTATGTGTTTTGGTACAATGAATAGTTTTCTCAGCAAAGGTCATTGTAAAGCTTTTCATTAGTGAGTTGTTGTAAAGTCTTGGATGATAACCTGTTTGTCAGCAGGATAACACAAAAACTACTGAACAGATTTTTACAAAACGTGGATGGACGATGGGTCTCGGCCCAGAATAGACTCCATAGAATAAATGTATGAATCTAGCAGCTTGAAACATGTTTTATATGATATTGAATTTCGGCCTAATGTAATTAAAGGAGACTTGTGGGCCGTGGCGAAGGTATGCACTCTAGTGAGTGCCATCCTAGTTTAAGATTATGATTAACGGTAATAAATGGCTCTTGCAATAATAGCCTTTTTCCCCCAGCAATGTTTAACTAAATAGATCAAATTGTGCTTAATTTTGACTGTTTTCTTTTAGACCAGTCATCTGTTGCAGTTTAAACTTTCATTAAATCATCAGGAAAATAAGTCATCATGAAAACCCTTAATAAGAAGTAAGCATCCACCTTCCTGTCTAATTGTATCACTGAGGACACTCTTGTTCCGTACTGTCCTGATTCCACCAGTGATTTCGTTGTGTGTCTGTGAGCAGTACAACCCGCAAGACAAGTTCAACCGGCACACAGAAAAATTTGAAACAGCTGGTGTACATGACAGCACGTCGCGCTACAGTGATAATGGTACTGTCTGTGGTCATCAGATAGACATGGAGACAGGTGAAAAACATGATACCATCAGCTGTGCAGAGAATACTTTAACAACATGTTGAGTAAAATTAGTCCTGAGCTCCGTACGTGTGCAAGACCGTACAGGAAGTTCAACTCCTGTGACTATCAATGACAACATCACAACAGATGTCTCAGTCTTTCAACAACAAACATATCAGATTCTTTTCCCCTTTTTTAATAGATAATATTTCAGCAAACAATGTGTCATACATGACAGCCTACTTCAACCAAGTACCAGCCTCATTCAACTGAATAAACACTTAATATGTCAGGTGATTAAACTGTAGTTAGTAACTGTTCAGCCACTGAAGCAGAAATCACACGCCGATGCACAATTTGTTAACCTTTGTTAGTGCTGATAAACACATCTTCTGCGCCACAACCCAAGTTGTCGGCTCATTCTTATTTGTTTTAAAAAAAAAATATTTAAGAGCCTGATTTTGTAAGAGTGAGAAGAGAAATGAGGGTTCAAACAGTTCCAGCTTTCCATTCTTCAAAAGTTGAAGCCACGAGTTGGGAAAGGAGAAATGATCAGTTTGCACAGCTGGTCAGGTTTTCACCTTTTTTAATCAGCTGTATTTTATTTTCCCAAAGGATATCAAGAGTAACATGAGATGCTAATAACGCACGTAATCTGACCAATCACATCCACAGTCATTTAAACCGATTGCTTTACTTTACGCAGGATCATGCGTCCAGACGACGCCAACATCGTGGGGAACGTCCACGGCGGCATCATCCTCAAGATGATCGAGGAAGCTGGATGCATCATCGGCACGCGGCACTGCAACACACAGAACGGGGTAAGAAACCCTGACTAGATTCAGACCCTGCTCTAAATTAAAATAGGAAGACTTCTCTTCATGTTCCTTTTCAAGACCTATATAAACTAAAACAGGTAACGCTTTATAATAACCATCATCAATAAATTGGACATTTTTATTTAGTTAAACTTTAGTTAATAGTTCTGACTGTTCACAAACAATGAAATGCTTTTTAAACCATTCTATTAAGCAGTTGTGACCGTTTATTAATGCTGGAAATGATTAGTGTTACAAAAAAAAAGAATTATTATCATTACTTTCATCAACCATTTCTTTTATCAATTTATCATTGTTTAAGCGTTTAGATGCACTGCTTTAGAGAACGTTACATGTTTATTAACAAATTCTCCAGCAGTAGAAATACATGATAGTGTGTGATAGCTCATTAATTGTCCGTTATTATAGTTTTTATTCAGTATTGCCTCACCCAGTGTTGTTTACCTTCTTGCTGACTTGGCTTGAATTTTTTAACCTGGTGAACTTTAACCGACTTTCGACTTGCATCATTTGATTGTCATCTTGCATGCGACAGGAATGTTGTGATCTTGGGCTGTTCAGATGTCACGGTTCAGATGAGACAAACACATTTTTGGACATAGCATGCTTTTGGCATATACAACAGTAACATCAAAAACTTTTTAGGAATTTTCTTACCAAGGTTACAGAGTGCTTCTGAAATAGTCTTCTTAAAAACTGAAGTTAAATCCTTAAATTACTGTAAATATTTTTGCTGTATGCTGTATAATATAATCACAAACAATTAATCAATCAAACTTTATTTCTATCACACCTTTCATGTAGGTACAGTACATAGGCAGAGTGCTTTACAGATGAATGACAAGCCTGCAATAAGAGCACACACATGTCAACAGGGAAAAAAAAGCATTTAAAACACAAAGAACTGTTTAATGTTTAGGCTTTGAACAGGTGCTTTACATGAAAACAGCCCACGTGAACCAGGTCATCATAATCAGTTGTAAAGTGTTAATGTCACGTTTGTACTTAAGATCTGAGTTTCTCTGTCCCTGCCCGTCTTGTTACACTGGTAGAAAAGTTGCACCTATTTTGTGTGTATTATGTATTTTTCTTGAAAAGACATCAAAGTACCTTTAGACCTGTCTGACTGGTGTCTCTATGGTGTGGCACTGGAGATACTGTGGCCCGAAGATTAAACCTTTCTCTAGTCCCAAATCTTCACCTGGCTTTGCACATGCTCACACATGAAGAAAGTGAAGGCTTTTAATGATGCAAACTTTTGATTTCTTCTATCAGCCCCTCGTTCTTAGCCTCATATTTTCTGGCACAGACTTTGTTACTGTTCTTGCCTCTTAACAAAGTTGTAGATATCAATAGCTTCAGGTGAGACACATTTTACGTTTTCATTTTACAGTTGTTTTTTTTACTCTACAGCACAAAATGACCCCATTAGAGCAGAAGTGGATTTACAGGATAGATATATGATAAAATTTGATTCTCACAGTTTAAAGTTAGCTGTTTCTCCTCAACAGGACCGCTGTCTGGCCGCTCTGGTTCGGGTGGAGAAGACAGAGTTCCTGTCCCCTGTGTTCATTGGCGAGGTCGCCCATGTCACCGCAGAGATCACTTACACCTCCAAGCACTCGCTGGAGGTCCAGGTCAAAGTCATGGCTGAGAACATCCTCACAGGTGACTCATTTTGATTTAAAGTAAAAGTTCAGGCATCACTTTGACTGTTTGATTATGCGTTTTAATTAGTGATCAACTGAAATGTTATTCTAGGGGTGATATTAAAACAGTGCTAGATGTCCATAATGCTAACACATCTGATTGGAATATGATGAATTAACACATTGAACCTGCTGCCTCACCTGTGCAGCAGCGTTCACCTTTAGCCTCATTCTCACCCACATCACTGCAGAGTGTTTGAAAGAATGACGGACGTTCCGGTGATAACACACTCAATGATACACACACACACACACTAACACACATACCATTGACAAATATTAGTCACCTACAGTACATGCTGTAATAACTGGGGCTTTTCATTGCTGGTTACTCTGTTGGTTACTTTGTCTATTTAATACATGTATTATTTGTTTTATAAAATGACATAATTCATCATATTTTTCTTACAGTCCAATAAGCAGTCTGAAGCCCAATAAGATTTGATTGACAGTAAGATATAAACTAGAGACTTGAAGTAAATCCTTACATTGCAGAGGCTGGAAACAGTGAATACATGAAGGTCTTTTTCCTCAGATTAGTTTGCATTTCTCTGGAAGTCTCTTTTTGCTTAAAGTGTGACAAGGACGGGAGGCTAAGTAGAATTTGGTAAAAGTGGCGCTTTCTTATAATTTTCAGTAATCTTTTGTCCAAATCTTTCACTGTGTCAGACAAGCTCAAGAGTCAGTTAATGGCAACCATGTAGTATTTGCTGCAGCAGCACGAGTCCACTGCCTACAGATGTGCAGTCATTCTCTGTCGTCAGGGAGTTGTCTTCATACTTATTCTTCATACTGTAGTACAGTGTGTTTCAGTCCTGTTCCTGGGGCCTCACTGCCCAGAAAGTTTTAGATGTTTCCCTTGCACTGCTGTAGTAGATTCTGATTAAACTGAGTTATTATTTGTCAAGGTGTAATACTCTACAGTATGATTTACATTTGTCTTACCACTGATGGTTTCCCCCACACACCAGTCCAGTAGGTGTTCATTACATGACATGTTTGACTATTAAAAACTGATAAAGAATTGTGACAGGATCATAAAACACACATTTTAGAGTATAATGCTCCGTGGTGCTTATTAATCACGTAGCTGAAACCATTTCCCTTCATTTCCACTTCACAAGTGCAGTTTGATGAGCACGGGTGGTACTTATAACAGTAACGATGGCTCTGTTCAATTCAAGTGTCTCATTAAGTCTTGACAGTGTGACAGTGAACAATACAAGGACTCGGAAACTGAAGCAGCTCAATGGAGTTCAGCCACCATTAATTGAGTTATTTGGACCAGTGCTTTTCATACTTTGATAAATCATAATGTCTCCCTGTTTTATCCCTTTTATCGGTGTGTAGACTGTAGAGAAGACAGGAAATAAAAAAAAAAATAAAAAACATCTGCTCCACCAGTTTTTCACACCCTGCTGCACCAAACTAAATTATTTTTGCCGCAGGACGCAACGTTTCATCTGACTGTAAAGAAAAAGAAAATCATATCAGTTATGAATTTGGGAAAACTTATGTTGAAGTTAGTGTGGAATCATTAGTGTAATTCGGTCACTTACTCTTATTTTATGCAGTAGATTATTTTTTCGTTTTTTAATACAAGTCAAGTATTCACATTGCCTACTATCCTATCATCACTTGTTTGTATTTCTGGGCATTTCTTTTACGTTTTCAAAAGAAATCCCCTCCCTGTGCTGTTCAGCTGGTTGAACAGTAGAGGGCGGCACACATTCAGTAACGCTCTCCCGACACGCGTGGCAGATGAAACACAGCTTTCATGAGGCGGCGCATTACAAGCTGTGACAGGGGAATAGAATCTAAGAGCCATGTTGGCTTCTAGTTTGCCAACAGATGCAGTCTGTAATGCTTGTTTATTATGGAGATGTGTGCACATTTGATGTACACGTTAAAACACACAGGTCTGTATCAGCAGGCTCACATACACATGCTGCCCTGAGTCCCTTGGGTAAAGACGGAGGGAGGATCACATTGGGCTGACCCAGCGTTATCTCTGGACCTTTAAATGTCAGTGGCAACAGCGATGCACCGACTGTCTGTGTGATTAAATGTAATCTTCTGAATGCACTCTAACTGCTTTAATTCATGGCAAACTAGGAGAGACGATGTTACACCTTTAAAGAAGTATAGTCACACAGTTTATAATGCTGGAGCTGGTTGTGAATGAGTTCTGTAGCATGGACGGGGAGGTTTCTTGACATGTTTCAAAGGAAACCTTACTTTGTGTGTATTTTTTGATGGATTCGTAGTTAGAAGGTGCTGCAGCATCAGAGCGAGCTGTCCGTCTTCAACCATGTGAGAGAGGCGGAGAGGGAGACGGACTGAGGGAGAGCAGGGGAGTGAGACAGATGTGAGGCGAGAGGCAGACAGACATATCGATGGGCAGAGAGACAGCAGAAAGAGCAAGAAGGAGTGAGAGAAGGGTAGAGATAGAAAGAAGGAAAGGAGGTGTGAGAAACAAAAGAAATATCCCCTAGACAGCCGTTGCCCTAGCAACAGGCTTGTACTGGTTGGTTGGCTGGTTGCTGGGCTGGAAGCAGGTTGATGGAGGCGGAGGCAGAGATATGAGATGACAGGTGGGGAGCAGCGTACGTTACATGCAGGCATCGGCACGGGCAGCCCGCTACGGCACACGGCCTGTCAGGAAGGACCCCGAAGAGAGGCGATCAGGAAGGGAGCCAATGGAAAGAAGGCACCGAACGCACTGTTTTGTTTGCTGCACATCAAAAGGATTGTGATTCAGGGCTGTGAAAATAAGATAATAGGGCTGCACTACTGTTTATTATTCTGTTGATTATTTTATCGATTAATCAATTTGTTCTATAAAATGTCAGAAAATTATGAGATATGTCGATCCAACACCCAAGATTGCGCCCTCGAATGTACTGATTTGTCCACAACTCAAAAATACTCAGTTCACTATCACGGAGGAGCAAAGAAACAAGAACATAATCAAAGTTACTAAGCCAAAGAATCATACTATTTTAACTTTTCTTTCTTAAATAATTAATCAATTCAAAATAGTTGTCAACTAATTGATGAATCAGTTAATCTATACAGCTCTACAACATAACATGGGCAACATGTATTTGAGCAAAAACAAAGTAAGAAAACTTTAAAGCAATCTTTTTTCTGTTAAATGAGCAGACATCTTCACCCTATTAACATTTTATGTCAACAAGGGTTGTACATTATTCTGTAGTAAATTGATCGGCCATTTCTCAGCCTTACAATGAATATGTTTTAGAATCATAAAATAACCAAAAACCAACATGTTCAGAGCTGTTCGTAGTTAAGATGTGCACAGCTGTGATTATATGAAGCAACAACAAAAAAAAATAGAGTTAACAGTTTAAAATCTAAGGGTAGGTTCACTGTCGGGGCAGTGTGGGTGTAGCTTTGTACTTTGCTGTTGAGCTCTCTGGAGGTTATGTGGGTATAAACACAACATCTGTGATGGGATTTGCTCATTTTTCTGGCCCAATTTACATATACACGAAATCTGCCTTTCTACCCTGATTCATACAGTATGTGACATCACCGTGTGTCAGTCTAACAAAAATAAAAAAATACAACATATATACACCATTAATCCAGATTTAGGAAAACGAATTAGGGTTGAGATTATTTTTTGCAGTACTGTGTGTCCTGAGTGAGCAGATTAGTTTGTGTCCTGAAATCAGAAAAAAACAGGGTCGCCTCGACACAAGGAGAGCCAGAGGAGAGGCAGCACCTTGGTGGTCTATTAGGTCATACTCTAGCTACAGGAAGTAGGTCACATTTGTGTAGATGTATGGGTGTGTGTGTTCAAGTTGACACAGCTGTTATCTGTGTGAACGTATGGATGCCTGTGTGCTTCTGCAGATTTATTTTTATCCAAACCTCAGAAGAATTGTTCATTCATATTCACAGTATGTGGAGCTGTGTAAATAAATGATTGTGTGCATGTTTCGGTTTTAGATGGCGGATTTGTGCAGGAGCTCATTCGTATGTCAATAACTGTGAGGGAGGTTCATGATAAATGTGTGCTTGTCTTTGCACTTTGCATGTAGATGCATCATTTTGCAGATGTATGTTTGCTTTGCATGGTGGGTGTGCACGTCCACACTGTACACATGCATGTGTGTGCATGTGTTAGTGCGTGTGATTTCATCAGTGTTTGGCCCTTTAAAAGGTTCCTGCGGGGCCGAGGGGGAAGAGAAGATAACGGGAGCAGACATTATTTGCTTCTGTCATGTCGGCTTAGCGTCAGACCTCACACACTGCGGCCCAGTCAGACACGGACGCCAAGTGGATGTACCTGCACACATGCTCCAACACGACGCGCTCACGTACCCAACACATACTGACACACACATGCGGCTGTGGAGGGACAACCTGCGTGCATACAGAGTCTGATAAGCGCATCCTGACACATTCTGCATAGAAGAAGTCACACACCTACATTCTCACACCCACGCAGATGCACACTGAGTACACACACTTCCCCCTCTCTCTAAAAGAGGTCTCACACTGAGGCAGGACTGGCAGGCTTGTACACATAGATCTTTTCTCAGGCAGTTTATTGAAGGATGGCTTGAACAGGAACACCGAATGTTCCTGTTAGTTGCAGACTCCCAGATGTTGTTTCTGTTTTTATTTTTATGCACCTTTTTGCAAGATAGGAGGATCTGCATTTAAGCAGCAATGTGTGTTTTTGCAGCTTCGCCTGTTTACGCGCACGCACCTTGTGCCATGCGTCAGTATGTATATTACGGCCTGTGTGCATGCATCTTTGTATTCATGCATTCATGTTTATGCCACATGTGTGTGTGCATGTTGGGGGAGGAGGCAGGCATCCAGGTTCCACACTCAGTCAGGCAGCATCTCGTCAGGCAGGCCTCAGTCACGGCCCCCCAGGGGAAGGCTGCCTACTGTGGGCACGAGCCGTGATGATTGTCCCCGCTGGGGGGATTGCACATGCGCACTCACTTACACACATGCGCACTCACACACATACCAACACACATCGGCACACACAGATTTGCATATGCCCATGTATGAAAAAAAACATGCGTGGAGATAAACCTACATACCTAGAAAACACAGTCACAGTCACACACATGAAGGTTCCTAGATGATGTATAAAGCATGTGCACATACTCATGCGCACACATGCGCACACACACACACACACACACACACACACACACACACACACACACACACACACACACACAATAAGGCATTTGTGCGCACACACAGGCACAAAAATCTGCTGCCACACTTGGGACAAACACACATGCACCCAAAAGTCCCACAGAGGTAATAATGCTTGTGTTGCATGCACACTCAGGCACATATTTGCATAAACAAGGCACACACATCGCACTACCTCAACACACACAAACACACACACACACACACACACACACACACATATATATATATATACACACACACACACACACACACGTGCACAGACAGAGCTGAGAGCAATGCATTGTGGTTTGAGGCTTAAAATATTCAAGTTCCTTCAGTGATCCTGGTGGGTCACACAACTGCAGGAACTCAAAGAGTGCGACATGAACACACACACACACACTCACACAAGCAATCAACAGTGTATTGTTTTAGGCTTAAATTATGATCATTGCACGCAATTAGTTATTTTAGACAGTCTAAATGTAAGCGTTGAATAAAATATGTAAAAACAACAACACAAAATACTGCAAGACCTTTAACTATTAAGTATGAGGTCAGCTTGACTTTTGGAGCACGGAAGAATTCCCCGAGGGCGAAGCTGAGGTCGGTAACAGCACAGACAACACCACGACACATGAAAAGTCGTCTGGGTACAACAGAAAAGTAGATTTGTGCAAAATCACTGTGCAGTCCATCGGGTGAGGAGCAGCTTTTTGTTTCTTTTTGTTTCTTCTTGAGAAAAGAGATGAAGTCTTGTACAGATGAAATATACCTTAATGCTTGAATGGGGTATTGGATATCCCCTTTCAGTCAAAATGCTCCATCCCGTTGCTCTACTCCTGACAGGATTTCATCTGTTCCTATCAGGCTGTACCAGCTCACAGTGGGGCTGTATTGTAGTTAAACGTAATGGAGACTTGGCTCAGCACAATGGAAAATCTGTGGTTTTGATCATTGTGATCAAGCACTAAGAACGCTCCTCGCTGCACCGTCTCTGAGGCTGGAAAAGGGCTGTTCAGGAAGGGGAAAAGAAAACAAGACTTTTTTTCTGCTCGGAGGAAGAATGAAGGGTAGTGGGTATGAGCCAAAGGGGAGAGCAGCGAGGTGAATGAGTAAAGTACAGCCATAAATCATGTGAAACTGCTCAAGGTGAACAGAAAAAGGAAGAGACTGTGGAGAAAGATGGGGAAAAAATGGAGGAGAGGAACAAATAGCTGAGAGATTTAATATCTTAGGGGAGTGCCGATTGGGATATGGGTATGTTGTGCATTTATGAATTTCAAGAATGGTATGAAGTAATGATTGATGTCTTAAACTTAGATTAAAGGGGATTGGATGTTGCATAAGTAGCCCTGGAGGGACTTTTCCCCACTTAAGCACCCATGTGAATACTCAAATCAGTCCCCAAAAAGGCTCTGATTTATAATTTAATATGACAAAGCGTAGTGTTTGGGAATTCTGCTGCCTATCATATAGTTAAAAAAAGCAAAGTCTGCCTGTGTGTGTAAGCCACTGATCATATTTGTTTTGTAGTTTATACCTAATTTGCTGAATTTTTGTCCTACAATCCGGAGTAGACACACCAGGGGATCAGATGAGTTTGATTTGTCCGCTGTGAAATGTCCTTCAATCTCGCATGTTGTTCTTGCAGGTTCATGCACTTAAAGCGAAACTCTCGCCAAAAAGCAACCGAGGCTTTATTTGGGATTGAATATGAGTCAAACCTTTGTGTGAAAGCATAATTGCGACCAAAGAGGCACTTTTAAGATTTATCGTAGTTTCGGTTTTGGGCACATTAATTTTGAACGGGAGTGCATGGGGCAGGACATGCTATTCAATCCCAAATTAAGGCCCGGTTGCATTTTGGCGAGAGTTTCGCTTTAAAGGACTGCTGCACCAATATACCATCAATTAAAAAAAAGGACCTGCCACCGCTAGGTGCCATTTGTCTCAGCTGTCATCACAGCCGCCACAGTGTCCTTTAACATTCACTGAGCTCTTTTTTCTAAAGCTGCCGCCGGATGAACTTGAAAAAACGTGCACAGAGTCACTGAGCTCTTAGCCAGTTTATTGAGCATTGTGCGGAATGAGGAAATTTAATTGAGCAGATTTGTGGAGCTTGTGTTCAGGATGGATGCAGCCAAAAACCTTCCTATTCACTAATTCATTCAAGACTTACTAAGCAAGCCAGCTGTCCCACCAGCTACTTCATACTGCTCCTTCGAGACTGAATCCAGTTTTCTGTCATCGCATAGAAAACCAACACATACAAGAAACATTCTTCACTTTTGATAAATTAGGGCTGAGGATGAGGATAGAAGATTGAATACAGAAAAAACATTCTCAAAGTGTGAGTGACTTGAAAAATGTCTACCTCAATATTATAAAGTCTTATATTGATTTACTGATTTATCTTGAATTGCTGTTTGAATTTCTCCCATTGTGTAGCCATCAAAAACATTAAATTTGATGTGTGTAGATACTATGGATACCAAACTTAAGAACGACAGGGAGCTGAGGTGTCCATCATTTATTTATCTTGTATTTATGCAGGAGGACTTGTGATGCAATAAAGATATCTGTCCCTTAATGGAGACCTTTTGTGCCTTTTCATTTTTTCCTTTTCATCAGTGTTTCATTTATGCCTGTACAAGATCCTGAAAGGTCAAGGTCCGCCCCAAGAGAAGCTCCTCTCCCCCACAGAAAAACACTGCTCCTGACACGTCTCGTCAGTAGTCCCACCTTTAATCCTGTGACTTTGTGACATCACACTATGTCAGAGTCACATATGATTTATACCCAGTGGCAAGTTTGGCACGTAAGAATTAATGTCTATGTTCTCTGTTGTAGTCAGTGATGCTGACTCAGGTGTGTTTAAGCTGATCAATCAGAGCAGACTGGGTATTAATTACGAATCTAGAAATGAGCATAGAATGTCTCCTGTACTAGAAGTGATTCCAGTTTATTTTAGTGCAATTATTTTGGACAGGGTAAATCGTGGTATACATTTTCACATTGTCTCATGCCTTGTCATGATAAATATTCTACATTAGGGCTGCATAGTTGATCGAAATATTATCTCAGATTGCAACTTCTTCGAGAGCAATATCCAATCACAGAAGCTTAGATTTTTTGATAAAGGCAAAATGTGTGTCAAGACAGCGGTATTGTGAAGTACTATACTGCTGTAGAGATCACACATGTCAAATCATCATGATTTAATAGTTTTTTCAGTGAAAATTTAAGTTGTGATGCACAGTTAATCATTCCTTTACATGTAGCAAAATTAAATCTCATCAAAATAATGGCATTATGATTTTTCCTATTGTATCAAGCAGACCTAGTATGCATGTAGTATTGAGCTGCATGTAATGACCGTCTCAAGCATGAGGAGTGACATGTGCTTTTTTTGTAGACACGCTGTAAAGGCATGAAAAAGGCTGCAGTCCAGGCAATGACATGGTCAAACATTGACATTGTCTTCATTTAATGCAGAGGGATTTGAAATTCAAAGCCAGCTCCCTGGTTACACTCTGGTTAGAAAGGTCACTAGTCGGACTGGGAATAGTTCCCCTCAGTCCCTCCTTCTCCTCCTCCTCCTCCTCCTCCTCCTTTCCTCCTCATCCTCGTCCTCCCTCCATCCTGAACACAGTTCACTTAAAAGGTCCAGCAGGAGCTAATAATAGACTGGAGTCACTCAGTCTTGGTAGAGTCAAGGATATGTAAATATGCCTTTCTGCTGTGGGCAACTTCCTGGTTGCTGGCAAGGGCAGGAGCCAATGAGAGGAGGAGAGGAGAAGCGCGGTCGGCATGGCAACGCGGCCCGGCCGTCTGAGCGGTTTTAACTTGGGTGTAAAATGCAAATGTTATTCCCCGCGAGTGCCCAGAGCGGCTGCTCTAACTCTCTTCTTTTAACTTTACATTTCCTTTGTCAAAGACCTCATCTGGACTCACAGCACACACAATAACGTCACAATTCTTCATTTTTATCAACCTATGGGATGTCCTGATTTTTAAAAATGCTACAGTAAAGGAGATTAAAGGAAACTTCCATTCTATAGCATCAAATAAAATTTTATCTAAATATAAGCGCCAGCAGTCCTAATGAGAAATAGTCAGTTTATTAGATGTTGCAGAAAAGCCCCTCAACACTTTACAACAGTGATCTCATTTGAACCTGCTGTCTTTAATCCGTGAGCCTCCCTTGCGTGCTATGACAACACAACCTCAAAATAGGCCCCCCTCCCCTCCACCCCCCTCTCTGTTAGTGAATTAAGAAAAAAAAAAAGTGTAGGCAGATATTGCTATGGCAACCTCTCTGCCTGATTGCTATGGGATGTGATTTCCACGAGGTTTGTCTCCTGGTCTTCTGGTTCTTAACTTTCTGTAGGAAGGCAGAGCTAATGCTACAGCCCCCAAAACCACCGCAACGTCTCACACGCTACTGTACACGGAGGTTTATGGAAATGTCAGAGCCTGTATTTATTCACAGGAAGACGCGGTATGTGCACATCACTCGCTAATGATGAAGACAGTTTTTATATTTAGGGAGCCACAAGAGAGCAGAATCGAAGGGATGAAACGTTAAAGGGACAGCACTTACTTCCAAGATATTCACACACAAAGACCGATAATGAATAACATGAGAAAGAGTTTTGAATATCCACAGATAAATTAAACAAAACTGCGTAATTGTCCGCTACTTTGAAAGGATTGCTTAATGCTCCAATAATGAGCATATTTATTTGACTTCAGACACTTTCTTATTGCTAAAAGGTAACCTTGCCCCATAAATGGAAAAACCTGACTCAATTCTCAAGATTTCAGCAGTTTTATTCAACCCCTGTGAATACAAAGTAATAATTTATGCACATGTATTAACACCCACATGTATTCTGTTTTTATTTTGTTTACTTTTTGCAGGGCTGAAAGAAAGACGTTAGACTGAATTGAAAACCCGGCCGGACGTTATGGAACAATTCAGTCGTCTTATATTTTAACACACCAGCGACGACACCTCGCCGACATATAAAGTGATGTAAATATTTGTACTGAGAAACCTAATGAGCGAGTTGCCGTTCCTCCATTTCTTAATCACAACATGAAAACGCAGGATGTTCAGGATTTGGGGATTATGCTAAACCGTGCGCTAACCAAGGGACGGAGTTTAGCGAATGTGAGCGTGCGTTCTTCTGAACAGACGTGAATGGTTGTCTTTGAACAAAGACCTCATTTGTTTCCTGCTCCTTTGTTTGCAGAAGAAAGACTAATCTTCAGGCAGCGCCTCTGGATTTGTTAAAAACTGGATTGGCTTTTATTGGGGTATTAATAAAAGCGTCTGTTTTGACAACAGCTGCTTCAAAATTGTTTACTCCATTGTTTGTTTTGTTTTAAAGGACGTGTCAAAACTTCTTGCTTGTTGGTGCACAGTCACAAAACTCTGAGAGAATGACATTGGTTTTATTTAGTGGAAGAAAGCTTTAAAATTATTGACTGACATGTTTCTTTGTGCAAGAATTCAACCGTCGCTTTCTCTTTCTCTAACTGCAGGTGCCAAAAAGCTGGCCAACAAGGCGGCACTGTGGTACGTCCCCTGCTCTCTGCAGAATGTCGACAAGATCATGGAGGTGCCGCCCATCAAGGTATGTGGAAACTCTTGCTCTGACCTTCACGGAGCAAAGTTTGGCATTTCACCTGTCGGCTTCTCCGTCTCTATCAGACTCTGTCCCTCAGAAATGACGGGATGAGAGGTCAAGATAAGGGAATCCGTGAGACAAACCATCTGGAAAAAGATAAAAAAAATAATCACATTCAACAGTGTGAAAAGTCTGTCTCACTGTCACGCGTCTTTTATGTCTTAAGCCCAGTTCATACGGGACTGGTATTACCTGGGGACCTCATGAGATTTAGAAATTTCCGCCCCGCGTTTGTGTGTCATGTGGCCCATCCACACGGGATAAGTGATGTCTGTATCTCCTGATGTGATGTCAAGACTGCGTGTGACACAGACCTTCCGTTCTTTAGCTGCCACGTTATTCACAGCTCAGAGATTTGCCCACTTAGTTAGTGGTAGCTTGTCAGAAGTATATTATGAATAAACATTTTAAGCTTATTTTCAGATCAAGCAAAAGATGCTTTGTGACTGTACTTGAATATGGCAGCTTTTTGTTGCTCCTAACCTTCTCTGTCACAACTTCTAAATGTCAATATAGCCGACGTCAAAGCACAGCTGTTGACTGCTGTTAAACAGATTATGAGCGGCAGTCAAATGTGTAACTAGTTCAGTTGTCTGACAAGAGAAAACAGGTGTTTGAAAGGCAATGCAACCCTCACAGACAATTCAATGATACTATTATTGATATCTGTGTTTGGTAAATTGCTCTGGAATTTTTACTTTACAAATTACGGACACGGCAGTTTTCCAGAGGATTAAGATTGCTGACATCCTCCGTATTCAGGTAAATATGTACACTTGTGCATAAGTTCACACTGTATTTGTTCTGTCTGCAGTATGACAGCACAGAGAAAGAGGAGGAGGGCAGAAAGCGCTACGAGACTCAGAAGATGGAGAGACTGGAGACCAAAGCGAGGATTGAAGAGGTGGTGCCACCTCCACCCAACCCAGGTAACATCTTCCGATTGAGAGACGATGGAAATACAAGCTGAAATTACTTCTTAACTAAGTTAAAGTCTCATCATGATGCCTGCAAATAACTGAGCACCGCCCCTCAACACAGAGGCACTGTGCACGCCTGAATCAATGTCCAGTTTGGATGTTTTTGAGTGTAATAACAGAACTTTAGGGTACAGGACACCATGTGCGCTGTCATTGTATGTATTTCCATTGTTTTACCATAACAATATCTGCCTCTGAGAACTGTTAGATGTATTTGAACTGTCGGTGTGGACATTCACATGATGAGGTTTTTCTGTTGTTAGACTGAAACAATTTACAATCAAACTGATTCTCTATTTTGTCATGCGTGCTCAACTGCAGATGATCTACCAAAAGGTATGTTAGCATGATTGGCAGGGTGCATGTCAATGCAGTGAGGTTTATTGCAGGGCAGCATGAAGTTTCTGCTTGTGTTGGCTTGCCTGGGCAAAATACGCACTAGAAAGTTTATCAATGCAAAATTTAAACATTTCTTCACATTTCTTTCATCGTGTGTTTGTTTGCACGGCAGAAAAACACTCAGTTGGCTTCAGCCAGTCCAGTCTGATCCATTTGGTGGGCCCATCTGACTGCACACTACACAACTATGTTCATGGAGGTGAGTTTAACCATTTCTTTTTCTTTACTTTTTGATTATCTGTTGAACAGCTAAACTTGTGTCTCAATGCCAGAAAGTAATGGAATCAACTGCCTATAACATGACAGCTGAGAAAAAGTGGGAAACTTCAACAGACTTATGTGAGGCTCAACAATTGACCCAGCAATATGATCAATTGTGATTTCCAAATGCAAAAGCTGTTTTTGAGGCAGAAGGTTAAATCTGTGACACAATAACATTATAATGAAGTACTGTACTGCTGCAGAGATGCAAATCTTGAACTCCAAATGTAAGAAAACACAAGTGTTTGGTGGTACAGAGTCCAAGAATCATATCACAATCATAATCTGCCAAAATATTCACATGGATTTTTTTTTTACCTTGTTGCAGCCCTAGCACAAAGCATATTGATATTAGCAATGGATAAAATGACTACCTGGATTAGGAGACAGGTTATTATACAGAAGTGACACCCAAACAAAGAAATCACAACCAGCTCTCTGCAGATCTAAGAAGCTTTTATCCCTTTTTTAGCTTATTGTTTTGGTTCTTCCACAGAACACTATGTGGTTGAGTCTTAAAGCTCTCACCACCTCTGTGTAAACACTGTCACAGCCGATACCAAATCAGACAAGCTGAGCGTGCACTTCCTGCCCAGTGTGAAAAAAATGAGAGCTGAGATAAAACAGTGACGTATCAAGAAAGTCATTTATCAAGCAGCTCAAATTAGCGTTTTGTTTGTTTGTGTGTGCCTGCTGGATGTGAAATTTCGTTACCAAGAGGTTGCAAGCGTGTGGCATTTTTCTGCCTCCTGGCGATTAATAATAACTCGCCTTCCTCCGGTAACGAAAGTTCAAAAGCATCAAGGAGAGGTTGATGTTTTTTACCTAAAATATTATCTAAATTGCAGCGACCAGTGCATTAAACCCTATTTGCTAACAGAAGAGGATGCAATTCCTCGTCTGAGTAATCTGATCAGTGTGTCCTTTGTATTGTAGAGAACTCTATTCAGACTCACCAACCTTTGTACTCTCTGTCAGCATGGAGAAAAGGATACAGGCTTTCAATGTGAATTGTACTGTATATATTTGTCTATGCCAGGAACATACAGTACATCTCTCATAATGGCTATATGTATATGTGTGTTCACTACTCACCGTAGAGGCTGATGTTGCTTTAATCTCCAGAAAATGTAAATACTTGTGTTACACACCCACATGTGTAACTCACAGGGAGACATGCCAAATAACAAATGTCCAATTCAGCGACTTCAGTTAAGTACAGAGTAGTGAACATTAATTTATATCGTACTTTTACAGATTACAGCTTAATGCAAGTTTGGCTGCTTTATTTAGTTTAATTCAAAATTCAGATATACAACCACACTGTGAGCATGCTGACAAGCATCAGAGACCAGTGTCTCCAGTCTCCACTATCCGTCTGATTTCTTTGTCATTCTCACACACGTGAAACAAAGGGAGCTCATGAGCAGCATCAGCCTGATTTCGTATTCAAGGCAGGGACAGTCGTGACCATCCACAGCCTTGCACAGTATGACAATCCTGTAGGGGAGAGGATAAAACAGAGACCCCTGCAGCAGAGAACATATAGAAAGGAGTTAAAAGGCACAGAGAGCTTGATGGAGGGATGAGAGAAGAGGAAGAAGAACTAATCAAAGCGTGGAAAGAGGTGCGAGGAACAAAGAAACATCTGTAACCAGTGATCAAACATTTCACTCTTGCATATACAGATACAGCGCACATTCACATGTGTTTACAGTATCGTCATTATTCCATCTACTCCATCTTCAGCAGTTTGCTTATAAATGGCAGACAAGGTTTTTTTTCCAAGTTTCATAGCCTTTGGCATCATCCTCCAGACTGTACTCTGGTACAGCGTGTCCTGTGGCAGCTCTGCCGAGGCACAGAAGAAGAAATACTACTTATTGTAATCTAAAGTGAAACATCCTTGCGAGAGAATTTTATGACTTTTTGTTCTTCTGTTCTCCTAGGTGAATGGATGAATGTAAGAGTAAAGAAAATGTGTGGGAGTGGTTACTTTGTGTTATAGCGAATGATTGTTCTGTATTGGTATGTGTGTGTGCACTGTTGTTGTAGTTGTCTGTTACTTGCATTGACAGCCCTCTTTTGCTGTTATGAGCTGTAATGGTGAAGAACAGAATCACAGGTATGAACCAGGAAATAGATGTGTAGAACAATAAAAGGGAAATGGAAAGTGTTTGCCGCAGGAAATTTATGGTGCTGATGCCGTTTCCTGCTCTGCGCTCCGCTGACAAGCTAGACGACTCAGAGGCTTCAATTGTCCCTCTATGACTCATCCTCTGATCTCGTTAAAATATATTACAGAGCCTATCCAATCATCTTTTCTAGAATAATTGTTATTGATGAATTGCACAAACAAACACCCTGCGCCAGTGTTCATCAACATTGTATTGAGGGGGCCTGGGAAAGGAATGAAACTTTGTTGGTGTAAAGTGACGTACTAGATCATGTCACACTGGATTTACGACAAAAAGAGTCAACACTAGAAAATATATCACCATCACAGAGGTCTTAGAAAATGCTGACGCATATCTGCACCAGAGAGTAACATTTGATAATCTTAAGATAGAAAAAACTTTGTACTATTTGGATGTTGCTTTCAGAAAAGCCATTTGGACGCTCCTTGCCAGGACATATCATCAAAAGCCTTTTGACTGATCTGTGTGTCTGAATCATTATTTTTGTCTGCTATTTTCGGGATTCGAGCCAGTTACCCAAAAAAAGGTTTCAAAGTACTTAAGAAGAAATGACAGATTGCACAACGCAGCAAACTAAGATTAAAAGCGAGATAAACTATTCATTTAATGGGTGTATATCCTGATTTGATGGTTAAGCCACCCGTAACCAAAGACCTGGTTATCTTGATGTCCCAAACAACATAAAAAGGCAGACCCTCAGTGAAAACCTTCCTGGCTGCATCTGTAACAAATCTGACATTTTATCAGCACGGAACAGATGCTTTTTTTTTTCTTTTTTTTTTTTTATCAGTTGAGGTATATTGTTTCTGGCAGGATATTCCTGCCTCATACTGCCATTTCTATTGAGGTCAGCTATGTAAAGAGGCCATCAGAGAGACACCAGATAGTGAGGAAGAGAAACAGAGGAGAGATGTTGACTGAGGAAGAGAGGCAATGAGAAGGAGTCAGGACAGGACGCCGGGATGGCAGGGAGGAGGAGGAGGAGGAGGGAGGGAGCAGGGCGGGACAGATAAGTGTTGCACGTGTCGTGGTTGCCTTTTTAATTTGGCGAGCTCGCTGAGATTGTCAAATGTGGAACAAGCATGCAGGTCATTTAGAATGCACACACACACACACTCACACACTCACCGCTGCTGCTGCTGCTCTCTCGCGCTCTCTCTCTTTACATGCCATTGCTCATTAGGCAATGTTCCCTGTTGTTCGCTGCGGCTGCTTTCACTACACTTATTTTGTTTACATAACCGAGTCAGGTCAGGCAGCCAGGGTGCTCGCTCTCTCTCACTGTGTCTTACTCTGTCTCTCACTCCCCTCTTCTCTCTATACTTTTGTCGTAGAAAAGAATAACTGACTTCTGCATGACAATGACAGACTATTCACTTACAGTACGTCTCCTTCTTTTGTGGTGTGGAAAAGTGGCCTACTTAGCCGGAGCCTAAGGAGGCGTGAGGCAAATGCACAAACACATGAACATTCAGGAACACACATGCATTCGTGTTCATATTGTGAGCAGACCCCGTGGATTCATACAGTATGCACCTTGCAAACAGTTCTCCCATATTTTCTCTGTAGAACATCATCTCTTTAGATCTTATTAATATTCCATTGACGTGTCCTGGCTGACTGACTGGCAGCAGATGGTAATAGCAGACAGAGAATGTGACACCACATCCATCCAGCCAGAGATTTGACAATTATGTCACTGACACTAATGCGGGCTAATACTATTCATTATCCACAAAATACCATCTATTCGGTCAGGACGGATGGGGCAATGATACAGGATCACACGCTGTTCTGTGAGCAACATATTCCTCACTAAGATTTGAAAACATATTTCAACATGTTTTCTTACTTACCTCTCGTGGTGTTAAGCCATGGAGAAACTTTGCAATGGTTCTAAGATATCTGTCTAAAGCATGATCAGCTGTTATTAAATGTCATTTTTCAATGGCTTGAGCAGCACAATCAATTCCTTTCATCCCCATATCCTAACCTCATAAACTAATCGAAAGTATATACAGGATGACATACCACCAGGTTAAATGGATCACATTCGTGGAGTCCACATTGATCAGTTCATTAAACATGCATGTGCAGCTTGGCTGTAAAGACAGCTATCCAGCACATTGTGTTGGAAACAGTTTCTGACAAATGTTTCCGGCGCCACATGTTGTCGGGTCAAGGCCTGCGGCTGCAGTCTCCAACTTACAGAACATAAGCCTGGAAATGTTCCAAATGCTGGAATAGATCAGAGGATCAGGAGCTATGACTCGATTCCTTTTAACTTATCAATCTTCCATATCTTTGTTGGTTGTTCTTTACCTTTCAGCCGACCCAGTTCTCCTCATTATCTCAAGCTCTCTCTTCCTTCTCTCCCAGCTTGCTCTCCTCCTTCCTCCATGTTCTGAGGAAGTATACCACCTGTTTCCATGGAAACAGCTGTTGATTGCCACAGGTGGACACAACTGTAGTCTGATTAAAACAAATACGCCAAAAATGACAAAAATAAAAGACCAGTAGAGACACTTCATTAGATGTTTGTATGTGCTGAAGATCGGATACATTTTTTCATCTAATTAATCATTGGACTATGGTTGTGAATGTGTCAGTAAAGTGAAATTCTTGCATGTATCTACTATATGTGTGTGTGTGTGTGTGTGTGTGTGTGTGTGTGTGTGTGTGAGTGTGTGTGTGAGCGCGCGTGCAGAAGGGAGAGAGAGGGTCAGGACATGCATAAATTTAGTGCAGGATGTTTGTGTGTCCGATAGAGTTCAGCCAGAGATTGCCTGAGTGCAGGAACACATCCATCACTGTGGCTCTATATTATCTGTCTTCTGCTCTGATCTATGCTCAGTGGGTATATAAACATGTCACTGCCTGAGACAGAGGAATTCAGAGAGACAGGGATATGTCCACTGGAGCTTGCGTGATCGACCTTTGTGAGCAGTGTGCGTATGTGTGTGTGGGTTGCTTCTTCTACCTCTACCTTTAGCCTTCTCTCCTCCAAAACTAACATCGATTCAGAAATAAAATACGGAATCTGCTGCAGTGGTAGAGCCTTCCTTAGACTCAGGAGAAGAATCTATGAATGTCAGGATTTCCAGGTGAAAACCAGGCTCGTTGTAGATTAAATGATTGAGAACTTCAGTAATTCCAAAGGGAGTTAAAGGAGAACTTCGGTCGATTTAAACATGCAGCTTCATTGCTCAAGCTACCCTTGACTTGCCAGTACCGAAGACGCGAAAACATTTGGTCCAGCCATTACAGAGCTCCGTGAACGGAGATTTAGCATTGAACGCTAACAGCATGGGATCAGAACTTTACACTGTGTTTTAAGCGTCTTAACATGCTCCACATCTCACACCAAAAGTTATGCAACATCAGCAGACACCTTAGCACACAGCACTGTAGCGTGTATGACTCAAACTGAATAAAAAAGTAGTTAAAACAGTGTGTTTGTGCAAGGAGCTACTTACCTGTTTGTTGACATCGGTGTCTTCCGGTAGCTAGACCAAACTAGTCAATCCGTCGAGCGTGCACTTACTCCCTCACTGGCAGAGACGGAAACGTAATCCAGCATTTTCGTGTTTATGTTCATAATGTGCATGTCCATGTTACAGCCTGTCATGAGCCATGAGCCTTACAATAGCCTGTTAAGCCTGTTAAGTGCACACTCGGTGGATAAGCTAGTTTGGTCTAGCTACCGGAACACACGGATGTCAACAAACAGGTAAGTAGCTGCTTGCACAAACACACTGTTTTAACTACTTTTTTATTCATTTTGAGTCATACACGCTACAGTGCTGTGTTATAAGGTGTCTGCTGATGTTGCATAACTTTTGGTGTGAGATGTGGAGCATGTTAAGACGCTTAAAACACAGTCTAAAGTTCTGACCCCATGCTGTTAGGTTCAATGCTACATCTCCGTTCACGGAGCTCTGTAATGGCTGGACCAAATTTGTTCGCGTCTTCGGTACTGGCAAGTCAAGGGTAGCTTGAGCAATGAAGCTGCATGTTTAAATCGACCGAAGTTCTCCTTTAAGGCAGCAGAACCACACATCGAAATCACAAAACAAATATTTACCTAAAGAGGGTAAGAGAAAATAAATCATTATCATGAATAATTAAGATACTAACTAGAAAATGAACCACAAGTAAAATTAGAACCCATATTCTAAAAGTACGACCTGGTAATACTCGGTACATGATGAGTGCATTGTTTTGGCATAATATCATACAGGCCGGGATGACCTCAGATCTTGAAACGTACCAATTACATATCTGAAAACTCCCTCGCTTCCACTGGGATGACAGACAAGGGAAACAAGAGCCACCACAATCATTAAAACGGGAGGAAACTTCTTCTAAAACCAGGTTTTAACTATATAGAAGTGCTTATATATCTATCTGCATAAATGTTAACATTAAATTAACGTAGGAGAGTCCAGTCTGCAGGGTGGTAAAGCTGTTTCTGTTATATGCAAGCGAAATCACTGATGGAACGTGGAGACACAAACACAGCAGAGCACAGAGCAACCTCACCATGCTCAGAGCAGTCATAACTTGAGTGAGGAGCTTGTTTATTTGTGCTAAATGCTGACCCAGAATCGATGCAAAAGAGAAAAAGGCACCAACTTTAATGACCTGCACCAAATTGGTTCAACTCAAAGAAAAGTGGAACAAAGCCTGAGAGTGTGTGTGTGTGTGTGTGTGTTTGTGTGCGGTATTCAACCCAGATACGGAGAAACAGACATACTGTAAAATATATAAGTTCAGTTGCGACAACACGCTGTCAGTTTGTCTAGTCTTGTCCATCACTGTGAGGCACTGTGTGTTTCCCCTCATTTATAGTCAGTTTTCCAGGAAGTTGCATTTCTGGTAAATGCAAAAATGACCATCGGCAATTGGTTCACACTAATCCTCCATTGTTTGTGAATGGGAAACCAGTCGCTCTGACTGAATGATTAAGAGCTGAAAGAACTGTGTAATGGGCTATCAAGTTATCCGTTACAACTCATGAAACATGCAGAGGAGGTGATTTTACAGCCTTGAAAGGTCACTGAAGCTCTTTCCATCAGGCTGTGCCTCAACAACTTCCACCCATCACAGGCAACCTGTATCATTCCCCAAGCCTAGATAAATTGTTGAAGTCTCCACCCAGAGCCAGAAAACTGCACTTTGATCAGGTGACAATGAGACATATACTATAACACCACCAGGGCCTGAATAAAAGCTGGTATAAAGGAGAAAAAGTGGAAAAGTCAGCAGAGACTAGAGAGGGACCGCAAACTCAACAACGCTAAAGACATGTGGCAAGTGATCCAGAGGCAACTATGCCGGTTGAGCTAAACACATTTTATGCTCACTTTGATCTCCTCAACAAAGACTCAGCTGTAATGTCTACTCTGCCTCCAGTAGACCGGCCACTGTTAGTAGTCAGAGCAGAATGAATATGAGTTAAGCTGCTGGGCCTGACAACATCCCTGGCCCTGTACTAAAAACACGTGCCAATCAGCTAGCTGATGTTGATATTGACATTTTTAAGAGGTAATTTTCATTGGAAAGTGTTACCTCCTGCCTCTAACAGGCACCTCGTCTTAGTGAAACTCAACACTGGAGCCCCCCAGGGTTGTGTGCCCAGCTCCATGCTGTTTTCAAACAACAGTGAGAATTAATATCTTGAGGAAATCAACAATCTTGCACGGTGGTGCACAGAGAGCAATCTAATGCTCAACATCAACCAAACCAAGAAGCTGATCTCCATCCTGGCAAAGAAAGCTCAGAGGACACGCGAGAAGATTCTTAAAAAGATGAAGGGGCCTTTACCTTCTACCATTTATATCTAGCTAACAATAATATGGAGCAGACGTTTCAGTGTTGTAATGAGCATCACCCAGTTCAGAACAGAACAGAAATCAACCATGAAAATTACTATTACAAAGAACAAGTTCTACATTTAGACGAGAAATCGGCGGGAGTCCATGACCTTTACCATCACAGCCAGAGGTGCATTTCATCTAAAAGCCCTTTATCTGACAGATTTTCCATTACAGGAGTCGTATCTCAGTGATTTTCCTGGGTCTGTGGCTTGCATGGAGGTTACACTTTATCAGTTTAACCACAACAGTGCTTGCTTGCAATTTGCAGAACTGAAGGCCACACACTAATTAGTTAAAGAGTCTAGTAAAGCACACCACAGCTGTAATGGTAAAATATATAAAAAAAAATATGCAGCTTATAGGACCTTCTAGGAGGATGTGGGTGGATGGCTGCGTGGCAGTAATGTTAACAGGAGCTGTTTCTATAGTAACAGCTCATTAGGAGGCAGTTTGAGCCATTTGATACTGTCCATGATTAAAGCTCTTGTTGGGGAGAGGATGAGAAGAACAGAAAAAGATAGGGAATTGTCAGTGGTGTATAAAGGTGGGCGGAGGGCATGAACAGGGAAGAAATAGAGCCCAACGATGGAAGGGGTAAGTTCAGGAAGTGATGAGAGGCAGAGGTCATGCACGCTTTGCTGTCGATATCTGTCGGTCTCACACTCTCTCCTCCTTACATCAGAGGGTGCTTTGCACAGTGTGCTGTGTCTGAGCTGGTTCTAATCAAAAGAGCTTGAAGTTAGGAGACAGAGTTGATGGGCGACAAGAGCTGCCCGGGAGACTCCCTTCATGCCTGTTGCCGATGGACGGCATTGTACGCAAAGATTTGGGGAAATCGTCAGAAGGAATCTAATCACAGAGGTATTCTGCCCCGTGGCCAACTGGGCTGCACTAGGGACTTGGTTACTAATTGCCCTTTTTTCCCCATTTGGAGTGAGCTGTCTTTCCTCTTCATACACACCAACTCCAACCCCCATCTCCCCCTGCCTTTTGAGTTCCCGCCCTAAAGCAAAGCAAGAGTCATAGTGTGCCATGTCACCCTGTGAATGTGTAATGCCAGGCCCAGGGCTGGCTTGGCCTTGCTTGTCCTCATTTGCAGTCTCACATTGAGCCTCACTTCAACCTTTTACATCGACTGTACAAGGAGAGGGTTTTTCTTTTTGCAGGAGTTGCATTAACAGTTCCAATGATGGTAGTAATTAATAAAGACAAGCATCTTTTGTACTCAAGGACAGCGTAGTTGTCCTCTTGATTTGACTCGACATTTTTATTCTAGTGCACCAGAACAACTAAATAGCCAACACAATCTTATAATTCGCTTGTGGAATGAACCAGAGCCAGTGCTCCCTTTGGAGCTCGAGTGAGATAAAATGCTATGTGTCCACAAGATGAATTATAGTGGATGAAACGTTTCAGAGAGCCTTTGCTGAAAATGGCTTTTAGGAACGATAGGAACATTGAGACTGAACCCTACTGTAACATGTGCAAAATGAAAACACTGAGCTTAGCGGGTATGAAATGCTGCAGAGGTGGGTGACAGTTCCCAGTGATTTTGTAACTTTGAGTGAACCCTTTTATGTTACATGTAGACTTTATTCATTATTAATCTATGAAATATTGATTAGGGGAGTTTAAAGTTAAGGCAACAGAAAGTAGAGCTGCCTGAAGATTTTCATACTGTTTTAATAAAGGGGAGTATTGCACTTAAAATCTCAACAGGAGGATGTGGATCACATCCGAAATGTGTCCTTCTTTTCCCCTCAACAGCTTAATGGAATGTTGCTCTTCCTCTCTGAAATGAAGAGACATTAGCATTAACGTCTACGGCCGCTGTGCTGCTGCTGAGGAATGCTAATTAACCATTTTGGGGTTTTGCTTGAGCTTTCTCCTACAATGTGACAAGTGTGTGGTGAGTAAAAAAAAGCAACAAAAATTCCAGCAATTTAAATAATGAAGACTTTTATCAGTTAGTGTTTATAATTGCCTCCCAGCTCTACTATCAAAACTAACTCAAGCAAGACAACAGTGTTTTCACACATTGAAACTCGCAGCTTTTTACTACTGATAGCTATTCTTAGGCTTTGCAAAGTCTCTCAGGGAGTGTGGTAAAGTAAAGAACATGAGGAAACTTGGGTAATTATCCCCCCCACACCCACCAGCCTTGTTTTTTTCAAGGCATCTGAAGAGCTACTAACACTGGGGAGCAAGGGAACCAGACCACGGGAACCCACTCTCACTGCTCCACTGAGTCTTAGAATCCCTCAGAAACACAAGGTCCACAAATAACAAATTGCTCTATGCAAGTTACAAAGTTCAAGTCATGTCATTGAATTATATTCCTGACTGTTCCAGTCCAGCCATTTACTTCATACCACAGCATGCTGAGTGGGGCTTTCTCTCCATTCTTTATGAGTTCTTTATTTACCACGGAATTACTTTAAGATCATTTAATTCTGATAAAAGTCCGCATTCCATTACAGAGAAAGAGAAAACTAAATGTAATCTAATTCTTAAAATGAAATATTTGAAAATGGAAGATGAAATCTCTCAAAATGGTCACTTTGTTTCAACGATTATTGTGGTCAGAGCTTATTAGCTGATTCATCAGATCTGCTGTTTTGTAGCTTTGCCGGGATAAAGACAGTAACCAATATTTGTGTGGAAAACGACACAACAGTGTTGTATTGTATTGTTTATTGCAGCTTATCTGGCTCAGTTAGATCATCTTATTGAATTCTACTCATAGATTTAATTCGCGATCATTCTTGTATTGTAAATACGACTTTATTGTACTATACTGGATCTTACTAAGCCAATCCAGCAGACTTTTAAAATGCTTATAATATGGAAGTTGCAGCAAACGTTGCTTAAGGTCAAGACACGTTCGTGACATGGAATAATGTTCATGGTTTGTGGGTCCTTGGGGACGCAGTTTCCCACAGTTTGAGGGAAGGTACTGGACCATGTTAGTCCTTGAGATTCAGCAGCAGCAATAGGAAGCCAGACTTTAATATTAAGGAGTGCAAAACCGTCCGACTGTATGATGGAATTCTTCCTTCAGTCGACATTTACTTTTAGACCTATAACCCTACAGCATATTAATATTGATGCTCTAGACTAGCTGATGGTCTTGAGATCTACTTTCTTCCTCTATAAAGCTTCAAAAAATGATTTTTTTAAACACAAACTGTACAAAAAGTTGAAGTGAATGACTATAATAATGATAATTATTATGCTTTATATTGATTATTACACAAACAGCAGCTATGGAGCAACATTAGCATTAATGTGGAGTCATGTTTCTGTCCATCAGGCAAATCTAAGTCCAATAATCACTCTCTTTTAGCTCTGTTTTGGTCTCCACCATCACCTGAGAGAAAGATGTGACTCCGAAACACTAAATGCTGCACTGTCTTCACCAGCTAGTTGGGTGTTGGGTTTTAGAGATTTTTCTCTGAAGCTGCGTGCTTCTGCTTAAAACAGTGCTGATGAGAGACGTGAGATTCGACCAAAACAGCAAAATTGCAGACCTGAAAACCAAAACAATTAGCTAAAAGCTGTTGTAAAGTTCCTTGAGTTCAGCATAACTGCGGAGCTGGTTGATAATTCTCTGTGGGTTCATCACCATGAGCAACCTCTTACATGCACATCCTTTGTTGATTTAAAAATATTCAATTCAATTCAATTCAATTCAATTCAATTCGATTCAATCTTTATTAGGGACACATCTCATGAGAGGTCCATAGCACAATGAAAATAAAATAAAATAGAATAAAATACATATACGCACATACATGTACATACATATTCCCCCCCCCTGCACACACGCGCGCACACACACACACACACACACACACACACACACACATCATATATTTAAATAGAGGCTTGAACGCCAGTGGTTCCACATTCTAGACGAGAACCTGGTAGAGCTCAGTTCAGAGCTGATTAAGGCTAAAATAATAACATTTTCAGAGTCAGACACCCTACACATATATCTATATATAAGATTCTTTATTACAGCAGAGCAAGAGGGTACACCAACATTAGCAAACATTTGGCTAGCACTGCAGCTTTTATTGATTATAGGTGCCGTAAGTGTAACTTACCCTATCGCAATTCTCTTAAAGTGATTTAAAGATGAGTTTTTAATCATCAGCAGTGAGTTGTGAGGACATTTAAGGCGGGGGCTGCTTTAACAAATCAAGGTAGTATGTCATACACTCAGTTTAGCATAATTCAACGTTTATGTTCAATTTCATCATCCTGTCAGGTCATGATCCAACTCCATTAACTAGTGCATGCTCAGACACGACCACTCCAGGCTTTGACTAGCAGCAGCCTGCTGTGCTGGAACCCAGGGGAAATTTTCAATCTTAGGTGAGATCCCATCAATTTTCACAACATAGCGGAGATGGGAAAAGATAAGCAATATGGGTCTTGGAAAATGTCTCACAACAGGCTTAAGGCAGGAAGTGATATATGTCCTTGCCCACACACACTCTAAGCCTGACATGCTGTTGTCATCTTCTTGAACACGGATCACATGATCAGCCTTAATCAGAGAGCGTTTTTGATCGGTGTACCTCTCCTGTCAACGCGGTTTTGGTTTGAGTTAAAGGTGATGGAGCCTTTCATGTGATGGAGAAAAAGATCTGTCACTTTCACACTGCCCGGCCTGAGTTTAACCAAAAAATCACACATCAAAGCCAGAGCTCGATTCAATTTCTCCAGCATCAAGATATTTTCTATTTTGATACATTCTGTTGGAAAATTCTGTTGAGTCTTCTTTCACCTCTGAGAAAGGTTCAGCTCTGACAGAAAAATAAGTTTACTTCTCCAAACTGAACCCGTGCGCGTATCAATATAATCAGCTAAATGAAATGCAAGTGATGCACCGGCCATTTGGGATAAATGATGTCAGAGTAATGGCATGTTTAATATTTAATCTACTCAGCGGGCCCACTTTTACAGTGAATTCTGCGTTGGGGAGCAAGCAGCACATTCTGTTTGTACTCCCACACATTTGGCTGTCATAAATAGAGCCACACAGTGCAGATGGTAGGGGCCTTTGGGAGCCAAACCAACCATCAGCGAGCAGACTTATTGATTTTCTGTTGCAGGAGAGATACAAAAAGCTGCTCAGAGGGAGTGATTTGGGCAACTGGAGTGTCTAGTGAAGGTTTGAATATCTTTAAATGAGCATACTAGCTAACCCTTTCTCCTACATGAAACACAGATGCCACCCTCGTCCTCGCTTCTCTCATCTTAAACCCACCCACTCCATACAAGATGTCCCACTTTCTGCAAGAAACCCAAAAACAACTGTTTCTGTCACACACGAGGAAAGCTGTAAAGGCTGTGTGTGTGGCACACAGAGACCAATGCTGGTGTGGATATGTGAATCCCTCTGCGTCGACTCTGTGAGCTCTCCAGCTTTATAAATTATAGGCTTTAATCGTGACTGTAATCTATAGCATTGATTTCCTGTTAAAAGTGTTGGCGAAGTGTGATGTAAACCTCGTGATGATGGATTATTTGATGTGCTCACACATTTTAAAAGTGTTGCTTCATCCAAAATGTATCTATAATTATCAAATACTCACCTTCGTTAGGGTTGAAAGGTGGTGGATTAGTGTTTGTAGTTTAAAATCTCAAACAAAATGACTTCATTTTACTGAATGGATTCATATTATGAAGTTTGATGGCTAAGTACAAATTATTTACCACAATAACAACCATGATATCTAGAGCACACAGTCATAAATAAAGCTTTTAATAACAAATAAGCATGTCTTCTTCAGATAAAGGCACTGTGCTCCAGATCTCATCAGTTGAGGATCTTTCTCAGGCTTCTCCTGCAGCATTATGATTCTGTTTTGTCTAAAAGTTTATTGTGTTCAATGTACCTTGTTTGTCACAAATAAGGCTAAACATATTGGTCACGCACAACAAACACAAGCAACTAGCTCCGACAGTCTGTCAGAAAGTAGAGCTGCATTAAATTATGAGCCAACTATTTTGATAATTGATTTGAGTATTTTTTTTTTTTTTACAGAAATTCTCTGCTTTAATGTGAATATTTTCTGGTTTATTTCCTCTGTGACAGTAAACTGGGTTCTGTGACAAAACAAGACATTTAATGACATCTTCATTGACATTTTTCATCATCCTCTGACATTTTACAGAACCAAGCAACTTATCGATTAATCATCAAAGTACATAATGTCTCCTGTTCAAAAGTCACATACTTTGTATGCACAAAAACATGAACTGCCTCCTTGGACTTTATTGTGCAAGTGTAGCAACTAACACCTCTTCAGTCTCTGCTGCAGAGGACAGTCATTAATCACATGACTGCGAGAGGTCACTTCTAAGGAAAATGTTAATGAGGTCATTTTACACATTAAAACAAATGACTAATGCTGTTGATGTTGTAGTGAAGACTGCAAGCCTTGCTATATGCTGTCAGCTGAAAGTGAGTTAGCTGAAAGTCTGCTGAAATGCTTCTTGCTGTCAGCTGATACCCTAATGAGTCTGAATGAGAAGCTAAAGTTAAGGAAATGGCGAGGAGACTCATTGATAATTTAGCATCAGGTGAATAGTTTTCTAATTGCATTAGGAAACCCATTAACTTTTATTTCAGACAATCTCATCTCGGTGAAAAAGTGTCTGAAACATGACAGAGAAAGCCGCCAACGTAATGACTACATCTACCCAGAAATGCTTGTTTTCATTCAAAGAGAAATGTGAAGATTCACTGGAAATGACAGGTGTGCAGCGCCTGCTTTGTTATAAGAGGTTTGGCACAATTTTAGCTTCAGGTCCTTTGAAACAGCACTTGACAATGCGACCTCATCTCGAAGGCAACTTACTGACTTCTTCTGGAGTTTTTAAATTGCCTTGTTTTATATAATTGATTATTTATTAGGAACAACACACTGTTTGTGTCGCATTAGGCATATTCACCAGATTATGTCAGCTCAATAGTCCTTGACCTGCACTGTATGGTCAGACTTTATAATAATTATAATTTGATAACCGCTAACATACGCATGTTTTATTGATAAGGAGAGAGAAAATTATGAGAAATGATATTGAAATGTTTGTGCTTGTCTCAAACTATGAACTAAGAAGTCTATAAACCAAACACTGGAGTTCATTATGTGACATGTTGTTGATGAACTGGAAGGACTTTTTGTGAAGGTGATACTTTCAAAAGCAGTCTCAGTAATTCCAGCGGCTCTGAAGATGAGCAACACTAGTAGAAATATCTGGTATGATTTGTCTGTGTATCTTACAAAAGTCAAACTGCCTGTGTGTGTGTGTGTGTGTGTTTGGAACAGGTGTGACCATGAAGCTGATGGATGAGGTCGCCGGCATTGTGGCAGCTCGGCACTGCAACACCAACATTGTCACTGCCTCTGTGGATGCCATCAACTTCCATCGCAAGATCATGAAAGGTGAGGATGATGTTATAAAAACGCTCAATATATGTTTATACAGCATCTCTATGAAACATCTACTGCAGCGTTCAGGAGCTGCGTCTTCAACCTTCATGACTGTGCTTCTCTTGTACTTTTGCCCCCAATAATGAACTGCTCTCTCTAAAAACCCAATTACATGATAATGTGGAAAAAACTCACTAGTCTATAAATTGAGCTTCAGGCAGCGCCGTTTTAAATTGGGTGAGCCAGCGTTTACAGTCGTCACACTGTCGCTAATCATGACCAGTTGTGTTTCGTGGGGCTGCTGCTACGTCTGGAAAAACACTTCATTGTTATGACTGAACTATTTTCCATTACCAAGCTTCGTCTCTGAGCCGTTCCCTCGCTCTTAAAGTGATGAAATCATTTATACTGCGTTTTGCCACGACCCATCTCAGTCTGAGTTTTTCAGTGTGGACAAATTCTGAGCTTCTACTTTGAAAGTTCATTGAAGGATCAGCGACACCATTATCCACTTAGCCTTTGCCGTCTTAATGGGGGGAAAAGTGTCCATTCACAGCAGTGATACCTTTTACACTGCTCTCCCATTCTGGAAGGTGAACCCTGGGTTAAAGGTTTTACTGGAAGTGCAGTTTGGACACATCAGCAGTGCTTGTAAGAACAAAGAAAAAGTACACAAATCCAAGAAGGAACAAACGTGTACTCTGACAGATACACACCCACAGACCAACTGGATAAAACAAAAAGAATACTTTACTCTTTTCTTTGTGGATATGTGGTGTAATAGTTATTTAAATATTGCTGACCTTGTTGATGTACTATATGTTGTGCTTCGACCCTCTGTCTCTTGTTGTGTTTTCTCTTTGTGCCTCCCCGTAAACTGGCTGGTACCGGTGAAACTCTTATATAATTATAGTATTTTTGCACTGGACTGTCGTGAGGTTGAAACACTTTTGAAAATAATTAAATATTAAATACTCACGGCGTGACATGTTTTCTGTAAATAAACTGAGCACAGTTTTGCCAGCTGAGCTGTGTCTGTGGTCCCAGCCAAGCATTGAACAGCGCTGATGAGAAAAATTGGACACACTGGACACAATAGAAGTTAACTCTAAGTGGAGTTGAGAATGTAGTGAACGACATAATGTTACTATTGTTAAATATCTCCGGACTGCCACATGCGAGAATCCTATGTTTGCCCACAAGCTAACAGTGGTGCCGTTCAAACTTGGACCTCGTTGTGATCATATCCCTTTTAGAAACTTTGTAATCTAGTCTGGAACTGCAGCGTCTTGTTAGAGACTTGTGAATCAAATCCATAATTATAAATCTGATTGAATGTCTGATATACTGAAGTAGTGCTAATGAGAAAAAAACGTACAACGATCGACTGCATTTTGACCAAAAACTTACTAATTAAAATATTGTCACTAGAGTTTGGATATTTGAGTTTTGCTCATTAGTATTTTTACGGAATTGAAATATTTCAAAAGTGACGGAAAGCAGTCTCCTCAAAGTGCTGTAAAAACAGTGTATTACATTTATGAGTTAGAGTTTTTCTCAGCTCAGAGTCTGTTCTTTCTGTTCACATGCTTAAGATGATGTGATACAGACACCCAGCGCTTCCATCAGATGTTATGATTACTGCAGGATATGATGTTAACAATGGACCAGCTTCATCTTTCCCCATCGTTGAATTATGGAGTGGTAATAACACTTTTACAGCTCAGCTGTAACTGTGCCAGGTCAGCTGTAAGTCTGCTGCGTTCACTGTACATGTACTTTTCACAGGTGACATTGTTCAAAAAGGAGAATTCAAATACTTTTTTTTTTAAAGAGTGAGAAGCTAAGAAGCACATTTTGAATACACCTTTCTTGGAGGTTCAGGACCAGAAAACACAGAACAGTTTGGTTCAGATCCATGTCCACCTCTTTCAGCTGCTTTGAGCTGCTCCAGTTGCTGCCTTCGTCTGTCTTCTGAGTTTAGGTGGTGCTGACATGATTTCCCCTGGCTTCCACTGTGACTTTGGTGTTATGTCACCAGTAGATTTCCCATTTTGCTTAAGGTGGTTGGACAAAAAGCTCAAGAGGTGTGCTTAGGAAAATTACAGTCAATGATTAAAAAAAAAGAAAAAAAAAGAAAACACCCAGAAGGACCTCTGCCGTAGATCTATTTCACAGATCTGTAATCAGCTAAATGTGGATAATATGACAGAAGTAATTACAGTATACCAGCACAGATACTGTAGAGGTTGAAGTAAAACTGTTTTAAATATCAATTCTATACATACTGTCTACACATACATCATATGCGGTATACTTTTACTAAATATTTTTCCCCATGCTTCCCTGCAGTTTATTATTGTGTCCTCGCCTGCCCCCTCAGGCATAATGTCCTCACAGGATAGTGTTTACATCTTCCACCGTTTAGATATTTCTAAATTGAGTTCAAAGTTACGATCATGTGTTTTTTTGGAGGGGGTTATTGTTTCTAGCTAAGATAGCAGGACAAGCCTGGAAAGCTAAACAAAGGACAACAAGCCCCCAAAACATGGTAATTACTTCTTCCTCATGATCCAACTGGATGCATTCTGGAAAAAATAGGTAATCACTAAAAGGCAGATTTGTTTATATAGTATAATTATTACACTTCACTTACACTAAATGTCCTAAAAGCCAACAATAAATGTGTTTATGACGCTATTATTTACGCTGATATAGTCTTATTAATGTTAATGAGCATCTATAAGGACTAAAAAGGGTCTTATCAAATACCATCTCAAAGTGTTACCAACAGGCCTCAGAAATACATTAAGTTGAGGATTTAGTGTATCTTAGAGGATTTCTTGGCTAACCCTTCCCAGCAATAAAAAGGAACAATCTATTCTGCCAAATGTGTTTCTGGAGAAATTGTCTGAAGTGACGGTTGTTATTTCACCTGCATATTGCCTTGTTCCTTTCTTTTGTGTCCTTCTCTAAACAGGTAATAATTGAAGAGAATAAAAGAGATATCATGATGATACTGGTCAATAAAATATCACAAGGTGGTATATTAGATTTTCAGATTTTCAGGTTTTTCTTACTCTTGACAGTGTCACTGTATGAATTACAAACATAAAACAAAACAGCAATACATCAATACTGAGTTATAAACAGTGAAGAGTTTCACAATTAATCCATATGCCAACCTGTGTGGAACTAGAGGGCCGCACAGCAGCATACACAAAGACAAATTAACATTTATTACAGCGAGATGGGACGTTAACACCCAGGACATAAAACAGACGGAGGTCTGTGCCTGTACATGGCTCATGTGGAGGATGTTCAGATGATTTGTTTATGAATTTTTGGAGGTCCTGCTGCGTTTAGTCTAAACAGTCCACTTAACTAATTGCACAGATTTTCCATCACTGTGGAGCAGGGCAGGTTTATTATGTGATAAAATCATCAGAGGAAAAACACACAAGAGAACTGAGTTAAAACATGGGATAATAAAGCAGAGTTCAGAATGTACATGGACAATGAATTTCCAGAATGTTAACTTGCTCAACAGTGACATTTTATGTAAAACTACAAGGATCCTGTTGAACAAATGTATTTTCTAGAAATGATTAGGTATAGTTTTTATAATAATAAACATAACAATATACATTTACATGTTACAAATGCATTACATTTTACAATATACATTTTTATAAACTTGATCCCGTGAAATGTACCATTGTTTAAGATATTTGTTCTCATGCATGAGCAACGTAAAAGCAGAACAAATTCAAGTTCATTGATTCAGGAAGGTACTGGCTTTCTGAACATAACAAGCAAACAAAAGATCACGGAGCTCTCTGTTGTACACAGTGTGACTCAGGGGTTAATGTGAAGCATCGCACCATGCCTATTTAAGTTGTTAATGAATAGATTCATTAAAACACAATTTCGAAAGTAATTGCATTTGCAATTAATGTGTGCAATTAAAACATTAACAGACAGTTAGCATTTAATTAAGCAATTATGATTGATGGTTGTAAGTGATTGTTGATATTTGACTTTTTCTTATTTTATATACCAATGTGCCTTCCTATCAGTTTTACACTTTACGTTGAGTCGACTGATTTGTCATATGAATAGTTAACCTAAGTGGAGGTGAGACACTACGTTGAGTCTTTTATACATCAGAAAATGGCTGCACTTATGTCACAACTTGTGAGTCACTTGTTCGTTCATGTCTTTTCTTGTTCCTCGCCTACACTGTCCCACCACCCCACCAGACTTCAGACGTACTGAACAAAAATGTGTATTATTTGGCGTTGAGAATATAAGTCTGCAAGGTGCTGGACATTGATGTACCGCAGCAGTGTTCAGGCACTGCGCTCCTCCATTATACAGCAACATGCCCGGAGGTACAAAGAATGAGAAGAAAGGCAGATGACTTCAAAAGGGGAATGCTGGGTAAAAAGAGAATTGAGGGAGAGAGACGGGGGGCGCTAGAGGTGAGAGGGAAGGTGTGCAAGAGAAATAAAGCAAACAGTATTGCATAAGACGCTCTCATCAATTATGTTCTTATTCATTGATTTGTAGTGTAATGAAATTGATCTGGCATGATTTGCACAAACCTGAAATTCTCTACGGCCGATATCTCTACAACTCTGCAAGTCACACCAAAACAATGTAGAAAAATTAATAGCGCTGGAGGTAAGAGGAACAATATGTATTTTTGATTTGGGGTGAACTGGCCCTTTAAGTGCCTTTATGGTATCTATGCTAAGTAAATGCACACCAGTTCTTAACATCCTAATAGATATTAGACAATAAGCAGGTAACACTTTACATTCTGGTCTGATTTAAGCATAGTGAATAGGTAATAAGGCTCCTGTAATTGCTTATGATAATCTGATTGACATTAATTTAAGACTTGTTAGCGTCAATAACAGCACCTTGAACACATTTATTGTTAGATTATTAGACATAAGCAAAAATCTGTTACCAAGTGCATAATAAAGCATTTATTTAACTTGATAAGGCATCGTTTTCACTACGGATCCGGTAGTTGCAAAAAGCCTAGTTGACTCTTAATCAAGGTATAGTGAATGCATAACCAAGTACTTATAAACCTTAACAAGTGACAAACAAGCTTACTGCGGGTTTAAAAATGACATACTAGGTAGTGCTATGCCCGTGATGCTATTATAAACATTTATAAGAAACTCATAAGGCTTTTATTAACTTTCCAAAACATCCACTGTAGTAACTGTTTTTATAGGGGCTTATAAATGTCCTATAAGCCAACAATAAATGTGTTTATGACGCTATTATTTACGCTGATATAGCCTTATTAATGTTAATGAGCATCTATAAGGACTTAAAAGGGTCTTATCATGCACCACCTCAAATGCCTACTACATGGTCCTCAACACAAAGTGCTACCAACAAGCCTCAGAAATACATTAAGTTGAGAATGTAGTGTATCTTGGAAGATTTTTTGTTTTTTCCTTAAATCAAAGAGTTCTTCGCTGTGGAGTAAATTGACACTACAGTATGTGGCTGAATAGGAGACACTTTCTTTGATTCGCAGCAATAAAAAGGAACAATCTATTCTGCCAAATGTGTTTCTGGAGAATTTGTCTGAAGTGACGCTTGTTATTTCACCTGCATATTGCCTTGTTCCTTTCTTTTGTGTCCTTCTCTAAACACTTACTGATCCAAAAATGCAATTTCCAGGAATAGAAAAGAGAAATAGGAAAAAAACCTTCACTGTACTCACGCAGGCTGCAGCTAAAATAACAAGCAGCTACCTCATAGGTATTACAATCCCGGCCGAGTCTGTGCATACAACATAAAGGCCCGGCATGGACTGTTGCAGATTAGCTGCATCACTCGGCTCCTCAGAGACCTGTTGGCTGACCTTCAGCGCTGCACGAGTCCAAGATCTACTTTCTGCATGAATCAATTATTAATCATGAAGGTCTTCAAAAAAAAAATCACCCAGTCTCATCAAGGGCTCATTTTTTGTGTAATGTCATTGAGCAGAGCACGCTTCCCTGACCCAATATGTCTGCGCCAGAGGTAGGTTACTTGGATGAGCCTGGACTCGCTCCGGGCAGTAACTTGTAAAAACACTCAATGGGCCCACGACATGAAACTGAATAGATAAATTCAGTGTATGTGCTGGGTTAGCAAGCCGCATAGAAAATAATGGATGGTTACGTCACCGAACCTCATCCTTATTTCTCATATAATTATTGCACTTAATCACCTTTTCACACTTCTTCACTCAGTGGGAATACGTTATCACCTTGATGTCATCTCTCACATCTTGTAATAGCAACTCTCTGAAAGAGGGCTGGAAATAAGGCTTGTAGTTTTATCTTTTTCCATCACTCACCCAAAAAAAAATCTACGTTATCACCCTCATATGATCCCTAATGAACAGAAGACTACCTTAAGTAAATATGAAAACAAACCTCAGGAGTGCCTGTTTCTACATGCAGCTGACTGGCATTTAGGAAAGTACAGTAGTCATTGTTAAAGGTGGAGAAAATAATATTTTGTAGAGCCAAGGACGTATCATACTAACAGGACTCTTGACTCTAGGATTGATGTCACTCAGTCCGACCCATAGACCATATTCATACGGCGGCCTTTTCCGTCTAATGCCTTGCTCAGGGTGGTATGCTCATTTGCTGGGATATTGTTATTGTGCTGTGTTAAAAAAAAAAAGTCGTAAACACACGGTATTTGACAAATTCCTCCAATTTCCCTGCTTCCCAATTGACTAGCAACTGAAAAGTTGATGGATAGTGAAAATCTGGAGGAACATGAGGCCATATTTCAAGGTTAAACGACATATTTGTTAACCACTTAGCTAACGCTAGCATTCTACCACTGCCCAGCAAACATTACTGATTGATTACAGTACATCCTTTCAATTCCAGGCTTATATACATGTGTGCAAAAAACAACTGTTTTGTGTAACACCATCAGATGGTAATGTTAGTTTGGAAGTGGTTGAATGCTAACCATAGCTAAGCTAAAGGGCTATTAAATATGTTATTTTACCTTGAAATATATAAGGGTAGCAACACATATTTATGAGCACAAACAAGAGTCAGTGTTAAATGTGCTAACATGTGGTGATTACCACCTCACACTTTATGAAGTATGTGTTAATATATGAGGATTTTAATTAATGACATAGACAGATATTTTTCTCAGCCATTTTCTGTGTCACCAAAACACCAGTAAATCCTAATTTATTACTACTATGGATGTCTGCAGCTTTTAGGGATTCCTCCCAGTACTGTGTTCTTAGGTTTCATTTTTAGAGATATCTCTAATAAATTATGCATATAAAGAAAGATTTCAGTCCCTTAGATTTTTGTCTTAGAAAACAACAAGAAAAAAAAGTCGTTAGCAGATTGCTGATCTGCATTTCTTCCTCCAGACGAGAGTCCTCAGACCCAAACAGCAAAGTCTGTTGTTCATCAGCACTTGCCATTGCAAATATTTTCTGATGTTGAAGCCTATTCAAGTCTAGACAACCTAATACAACAAGGTCAAGGTTAAAGAGGGCTTGTGGTCGTGATTAAAAAGAAAACCAACAGTTTCACTGGTGTCAACTTTACACACTGTGTACTTCTGTCATTATTTCTGTGATCAATCAGACAGTCAATGATGTCAGGTTTCAGTCTGAGGATATTCTTGAGTCTGGAGAGAGTTTTATTAAGAGTTTCCTGCACGAGTACAAGAGCTCCATCACTGAAACAGCACACCACTGAAATTTCAACTCCTGTTGAAATTGTTTGCAGGCCGTACTTTGATAAGAGCCCTTTTTTCATTTCCCATGTACGTCTTTTATTATTTATGACTTTGACGGTTTTATAAGATCTCAGTCACATACTCCAGATCTGTCCTAGACTGCGGGGATAACACCTTCTCTCCTCGTTTCTATGGCAACAGCAGTAATAATATAGTACCGACACATCAAAGAGAATAAAGAAACACATCAGCAATGCCCGATACTATTAGTTGAATGTCTTTTTTTTTCACCTCTGCGAAGGTAGAAGTGCACAAACGTTTGATGAGCCAAACGCATTAGATGCATCAGATCGGGCTCGTGTTCAGGTCAGCATGTGCTCTGCAACAGTGAACATAATGTATAGTTATACGGTAAACATTAACACCCTCAACAAAAACCTGACATAACTTGTTTGCACTTATTGTCTCACTCTTCTCTCGTACTTTAACAATACAAAAATGTTTGCTGACCCTCGACGGACCACACTTCAGCAAGTCAAGAAGTGATGCAACAACGTGAAGCAGATTGCAAGAGCAGAGCTGAAGTTTTCCTCGGTCGACGATGTCGACGACCAGCAGGCTTATGTTCAGCTCGAGTTCAGTGTTACTTTATATGAAGGTCCCCAGTTTGATTGAAAATTACATTGTTTAAAGTGGATATCGTTGAGTTTAGTTCAAGTTTTCGGATGATTTTAAGCTTCAGTCGTCCTCGTGTGAGATCGCTAGAGAGAGAGAGCGAGAGAGAGAGAGGGGGCAGCTTCTTCTTTTGATACTATTTTCCATGAATGGCTGTAGGACAGAGGTGCTTCAATCAAGCATAAAGATTTTTTTTAAGTTGAAGCGCTCTTGCGAAATGATAATAAACCAAGATGGAAGCAGTTTGAGATGCTCCCTCTTCCTTGCTGCGATGTAAATGTCTTTTCTGGCATCATACTTACAGACAAAACCAGTGTGCTCCATGAACGTCAAACATGTTTTTCTCCTCTTTTTCCTCATCTCCCTTAGGCTGTGTGGTGACGGTGACTGGGAGGCTCACGTTCGTCAGTAACAAGTCTATGGAGATTGAAGTGTTGGTAGATGCTACCTCATTGGTGGAGGCAGAGAAGGGGAAATATCGCGCCGTCTCGGCCTTCTTCACCTTCATCTCCCTGGACAAGCACAACAGGCCTCTGCCTGTCCCTCCTCTGAAGGTTGTACCATCATGTGTCTGCTTTCTTTCTTTCCCCCTCTCTCTCTCTCTCTTTCTCTCTCAAACTTACCCAGGACTACTTCACCTACATGCATGAAATTGAGTACACATGTGTATCACAGTGAGATCTACAAAAATATCTCCTGTGCCATGACCTGAACCCAAAAGGATGTCAGCCATTGTGAATTTAGTGGTCATTTTTGGCAATTTGCAATTGTTGTACTTTTATTAACTCCTTCTGGTGCATTGACATACACTATTTGACTTATCCCTACGTTTGGTAGCGTAAAAGAATCCGGCTCTTGTAGTTTACGTTATTCCATTCTGCTGATGCATCACCTTGAAAGTCGGTACATCCCTTTCAGCTATGTTTACGATGAGTGCTGAAAAAGATTAAATTGGAAATTGGAAACTAATCCTTGGGCGAGCAATTGAAAAAACTTGCTGCTTGGGGCGCCTTTAGCTCAGTTGGTAGAGCGGGCGTCCCATGTGCAGAGGCTTTGTCCTTGCTGCAGCGGACCAGGGTTCGACTCCCGGCCTGGGTCCCATTTGCTGCTTGCCGCTCCCCCTCTCTCTCACCCTGTTTCCTGTCACCTCTTCAACTATTCTATCAATAAAGCCATGAAAGGCCAAAAAAAAAAATACTTAAAAAAAAAACAAAACAAAAAAACTTGATGCTTTATAAAATTCACAAGAACGGATTTTTCCAGGCCGTTAAATATAAGTTCTATAGCTTTGTTATGACAACGGCTTTACGTTAATCTCAATACGTCAGAAGTTAATTGACTTTGCTTGTGAATTTGAGTTATTCTCTAGTTAGTTTGCAGGGAAACTTTGTTTCAGTACAAGATGTGGATTCCTCATCACATCCCAATTCGATATTCGCAGATTCTTCGCTTCTTATTCAGGAAATGTAATCTCCTCAATTTCTCAGATTTTTTGCCCTGATAACATTGCTTCAATCAGTGACACCAGTGACTTTTTGAATGCTCAGAAAAAGAGACACACTATCGGTTATTTGCATATTTTTCTTGTCGGTGTCTTTTCAGTGCATTAAAATCTTTGCTGTGTCTGCGCGTTATCTTTAAGCACCGAGGGCCAAATGTTAATATCTCCGCAACGTCCCTGGGTAACAAAGTCTGGCTGACTCAGCACCTATTGGTCTGGATGTAAAGTGTGCATGTTTACCTGGACAGGGATGCTTCCTGTTTGTTCTGGCTCGGCAGGATACAAACCTTGTTTATATGCAAACACTGAGCGCTCTGGCCATCTGTTTTACTCAGCACATTGAAATTATTTCCTGGCGCCATCCGCATGCCCTGATTGTCTCTGTCGTGATCGCTTTAAAGCTCGTCCAACTTCTGTGCGGGAACGGGATTTAGACAATAGAGGAGCCATTTAAATCACATTTAAAGCACAAAGCAAAGCATTTAGTGGATTGAAATGAACATTTATTTAAAGCTACAACAAGGAACTTACATTTTTTGTTGATTCTAGCAGCCCCTTTGGACAAAAGAACGATGGTAAAACAAAGTAAACTTTGTTTCAGCTTCTTTCCTCAATACTCTGCCTTAAAAAGTAGTTTTAACTTTATGACTTCTCCTAGTCGTGTAAGTCAGAGTCCAACCCAGTGACAGGCAATAAGTAAGGGATAATGCCCGACGAGGTGTCCATAAACAGGAGTTAATGGACGACGCAGAGTCCATTAACTCCTGTTTATGGACACCTCGAAGGGCATTATCCCGCTTATACCATGGTCACTTGCCAAAGAAAAGAAATTCGGACCATTAATTTACATTTTCATGCGTTTTACAATCAAAATATAAAGTTTTTCACAAGCCATAACTTAGTTTCCCTGGTAACGCCTGAGGGTTTGACTAATACCTGGAACAATCATTACTCTCCCGTAAGATTCTTATGCAACGGAGACGTTGTTCACTCCTCCAGTAAATAGGACGGATCATAGATACGACTTGGCAACGGGAGATATTCTAGTCTGCTCAGCGATGAGCCAGAAAGCTAACGCTATGCTAGCAAGATTCAAAGTCAGTAACATTGCATACAGTTGACAGACTGTAAATATAATTTGACAGTATGCTAGCTAACATGATTAGCTAACTAACCAGTCATGTCATTGTCCCCAAATCAATAGCAAGATTTTCACGAACAAATGACCGTCCGTGTGTAACGTTACTGTGGCCGAAGCCTGAGGCAGAGAGTTGAACAGCGAACGGGATGAGAGATTATTCGTGTATCAGTAAATTTAGAGGGGAAGGGTACTTTCTGCAGCTTGTGTGTTACAGTCGCCACCCTGTGGTGTTCAGAGGATAAGACACTGAAGGACTGACGGACTGCACTCAGTGCTGGAAATAAAATATTCAGATTTGATACGCCAGCTAGCGCATTGATTTACAGCGGTGAACAGTCAATTTGACTGGAACTACTGAGTAGGTGTCCATATATCAGGGGTTAATGGACACCCTGCAGCCAATCAGAATCGAGTATTCCCCAAGACCATGGTATAAAAGGAGACATATTATGCTAATTTTCAGGTTAATAATTATACTTTACTACTAAAAGGTTATATAATGATAGGTGTACCTGCTTTTGTTCTCAAAAAACCATCAGTTCCCTCATACAGTCCAGTGCAGCAGCACTGTTGGAAACTCTCTGTTTCCTGAATACCCTCTCTGCTCTGATTGGTCAGCTCACATAAGCCTGACCCAACACTGCTAACAACAACAGAGAAGCTGTACTTAATCAGTCCCAAAGTAGACGCTGCAAAACAAGGTATGATGCAGCGTTTAATGGATGTGGCAATGAAAGCTTTTTGCTCAAGCAAAGTCCATAACAATGGCATGGGCTGAGTGGGCAGCTTCAGTGAGCAGGTGATTATTCTCTCAAGTGTAAACTTGTACAAAATTCTGAGAGCTTGCGTCTGAGCTAATCACTCAGTACTGAGCGAGGCAGGAAAATGCACTAAAAGACCAAACAGCAATATTAAGAGCAGAGCACAGAGCTGTTTTCTGGTCTGATGTAGTGTGTATACAACACATAGCTGTGGTGCATAAAGTGGTGCATAACAACACGTCCTGCCATTTTTGAAATACCACAAGCATGTAATAGGAAAATTTACGGGTAAACGTCTTACAGTGTGGTTGTGATTCACACGCACTTAAAGGTGCAGTGGCAGACGGAAATGTGCATCTCCACCGGCCCTTTTTCAAAAGCGCCCGTCAATCCTCCAATTTCCATTTCACAAAACCGTCCATTTGGTTCGCCCATTGTCTCCCTCGCTCCACGCATTCATTACCTGGTTCTCTATCCCGTGCAGGCCGCTCATGGCTTTTGTTTTAACAGCGGGGAATTGCAGCCATGATTAGAGTCATTGTAATTTCTCCGTTCACCTCGATTTTTATGAAGAGAGGGGCTAAAAAAAAAAAAATCGCCTGGTGATTTTAATAATTCATCCTCAACACTATAAATGGAAATCTAAATGGAGCTCGGGCTGCCAGGGCTCTGATGTAGCACGTCAGATAAACAAGGGCAGAAAATAAGGGAAAATTATGTGCATGCGTGTCTTAGAGAGAAAATGTTGGACGGAGTGGCGACGTAGACAGACTTTATTTGTGTTTGTGTGTAAAAGAAAGACAAATAGAGCTCTAATGCATGCGAAGGTTTGTGAGTGAGCGCTGGCCTTGCGTGTGAATGTGCACGTGCTTGAACAGATCACTGAGCACAAATGTGTTTATTTATATGAGCGAGAGAAGAGGACGAGGCTCAATAAGGGCTATTTCTGGCTTTATAACTATTTACTGAGGTCTTAAACGTGGGATGAGGGAGGTGGTGCGCCCATTCAGACTGTTATGGGTGGCAGTAAACCTATTCATAGATGTCAATCCCTTGGTGTGTATGAAGGAGACGCATCACATCCAGGAAATAAGGTTTAACACGTCAATCCAATTAACACCTGAATTTCCCCCAACAGTGGAGACAGGACTGTGAGGAGTGGAAATGCGATGATGACATTAATTAGCCTAGTAAGCCAGATAATACAGAGTTGAGCCAAGCGTGACAAACATTTGACCTCCCTGTCCTTCCATTTTTTATCTTACCTAGGGCAGCTGCCACCATCTATTGTTCTAAACAGTCCTATCAAACTGCAGATAATACATGTGCTTGTTGTGATATTTTTCCAAATGAGAAAATTTGAAAAGACAGTTAGACAACTCTAAAAATTCATTTAAGTTGATTGTGGGCATGATTGACAAATGTAGGAAGGCTGACATTCTCTCAAAAATACAATAAATAGGAACAAGTACAATAAAAGCTTTGTTTGAATGTTTCTTTGACAACCAGAGAACAAAAGATTCCTGAAATATACATGTTTCTTATGTCTAGATTCATTTACTACCTTGTGTAGCTGCAAATCAAGGCTGAAGTTGTAAATCTTTACCCGTCAAATAGCTATTTCTTGGTAAAGATTTAGTGCAATCCGGCGGTTTAGCTGTGGACTGCAACCAGCTTAACACCTCTCTCGTCAGTCTCCCCCATGGTGGGAAAGGCCTTTTCTAGAGTTTGGCTAGTTAGTTCTGGGCTACTGTAGAAACATGGCGTACACTGTGGAGGAGGACCTGCTCCCTCTGCAGTTATAAAAGTTAACGAAAACACAACCGCTCTTAGTTTCAGATGATTGTACACTAATGAAAACGCAATTGTGAATATGTATTCTATTTCTCCCCCTAAATCCTTCACACAGGACCTTTAAGGTGAAGTTTGACATTTGGGAAGTCAGCTCATTTGCTTCTTGCCAGGAGGTAGATGAGAAGACTGAGATCACTCAGGTGTGTGTATGCTAAATAGGATTGGGCGAAGTCTTGGGTTGGTGAAAACGGGCAGCTTGAAAAAAGAAAATAATGAATGGGGACATGGAAATGTGGCGCACTTATCGTCAACAGCAACTTCATGCTTCTCGCTGCAGCCAGTAGCTCGTTAGCTTGGCAAAAAGACAACAAAGCTCTGTCCAAAGAAGCAAAATGACAAATTGTCGTCTTAAAGAAGGCTACAGTGTACTTGCTGGACTATTTCTAGACTCTAGAAAGTGGATACACTTGGCCAACGAATACTCTGACACATAACCGAAGTGAAAGTCATTGTGAGGATTAAACAAACAAGATATAACTTGTTAATTAGCATGCTTTAGAGCCGACCTTTATTATGTTTTACAAGCCAGGCCTGCTCTTTCAAGTCTTTTCGCTAAGCTAGGCTAGCTGGCTGCTTACTTTAGCTTCATATTTACCATACAGACATGAGAGTGCCTTCATGTCTCCTTATCTTACTGTCAGCAAAAAAGTCAAATAAACTTGTTTCATACAATTAATGTGGTATGGTTTGCTATAAAAAAAAATCTGCCCCTTCCTGCTCCCTTGTCCTCCTCGGCCACAAGATTCCCCTGTTTTTCTATTATTATGTTCTGTAGGATTTTATTGTTTGGTTCCAGAGAGGAGCTCACTCAACATGTGCCTCGCAGTGTACTGTGACTTTGAGTTCTTAGAAGAGACCATCTGTAATTTTGGAAACCACATTAAAAATGACTCTGTGAGTCACTTTGGTGAACAGGATCCTCCGTTGTAAGTGGCTAACATGTTCAGTGACACACGGCTCCACGTCTTCATATCTGCCTTTCTCCTTGGTAACCAACTTAGTGGAAGATCAGATGTGGACTCATTTTCTCAGTCGGAGGCTGAAATTGTTCCTTGGTTTGGTATTTCGCCAAAATCTGCGGCACATATGCGTCATGTATGTTTATGCTCCTTTAGATAGATGAGGCTCGCATGAACCAAACTGTTCAACTGTAGGATAAAACACCCCCATGTCGAAGCTCCCAAATGAAATTTACTTGACATTGTGGCAGATTTTGCTCCTATAAATAGGCCTGATCGAAGGGACAGCTTCTGCTATTTTCGACTGCAGGTGCTTTCCCCCTCATTCTCTCATCCTCGCTTTCTCTTGTGCGAGCCCGCTGTGTTATACTATTTTTAGATCTTCCTGTTTTAGCTCAGCGGGGGGTTAGGGACTCTGCGTTGGGGGTTGTAGATGGGCTGTCAGTAGCGTTAGTGTACTGTGGGTAATGCTGAAGTAGGGAAAGAGGACAGCAGGAGCAGAGGGGAGGATATCGGGGGGGTTCCTTGCCTCTCTGCAGCAGTACACTTGAAAAGTACTGAAATAATGTATGTCCACGCTGGGATGGCATGGGAATAAATCGAAAAGGCCTGGAAGCACCGTTGAGCAGCGTATGTCTCTGTTGTGTTGCTGATGGTTTTGATGGGTGAGCAGTCGCCTGAAGGTTGGAAAAACTGGCTTGTTACCAGGAGGTCAGCTCTTTGAATCCTCGGGCAGTGGCCAGTCTGTGCTGAATGCCAGCTGGTGGTGGAAGGATGCGGTTGTACACTTGGCAGAGACCGAGCGGTGGACGTGTGTTACAACATGAATGAAACGTGGTTGTTGCCTTTAACCGTGTTCACATTCAGCAATCATTCAGACACACGTTTTCAGACATTCTCTTCATTCCTCTCCTTTCTAGATCTTTGTTTTTATCGCATCTCTCCTCCTTCATCCCCTTCTCTTCATCGTTCGCTCCTTCCTTCTGCCTCCCCTCCTCGCTGGCAGAGACTCAGCTGGCCTCCCGTGACACAAAAACAAGCCCGGTTGTCATGGCAACCTCCCGTAGTCCACATGAAGTGATGCACGTTTATTTTTAGATGCCTCCCATTCAAGACAATCAGCAACGGGTTAACGGGTACACTGGTGCCAGAGTTGCAGATATTTCTGACGCGGTGGTAATCCGAGGCACAGCACAGAGCACATCATACCAATGTTTGTTCTCATCGCGTCTCAACGAGGACTGTAAACGATGGCTTATTATGAATTTTAGGAGTTTTTTCACTCTATCTTACTCATAAATATGCACAGAAGTGAGAGAGTGTGAGATTCTAAACACAAAGCCGAAACTGAATGACATAATCCATTTGTGAGTGTCAATAAAACACATTCATGCAATTCAACCATACGACTGACGAAACAGGAGAAATGTTGTAAACATTTTTGGTGTGTTCTGTCTCTTCCAGTTCTGGTTTTTAATTTTCTACATCTCCTACAGTGACCCTCGGCAGTGCCAGAGAAGGAGCAGGAAAGTGTCACTTTTAATTAAAAGTGGGCCGACAGGCACACAAACAGAGCCAGCTAGCACTGCTGCTCATTTATAACATAAAGTTCATACAAGTAGGAGTGCTTCTGATTTTCTTCATTACTTTGAAGCCTCGAAGCAAAACGTGGCTACAGCTCAGTGAAAACCACGTCTGTCTGGCCTGTCTTAAAAGTTGTTTTTTCAGCCCTTCACATTATTTTATTCCCTAAATTACAGTCAAACATTTCTGAAAGCATGCAGGGGCAGTGTGCATATTGTCGACTGAGATTTTTCATGTGAGGGCTGGGGTCCATTCATTTCTGATAATTGCAAAGCAATCTGTTTAAAGTCAGTCTCAAAGTCACCTGGTTGTTGACTGCTGTCAGAATAATCTGAAACCTTCATAGCTGCCATATTTTGCTTTGATTTAATACTTTGTAGGCGTTACATACCTACTTAATGTTGTCAGAACAAACAAAAAAACAAACCCAGAATACATAATAACTACCTTGAAAGTGTATATCAGGTTGTCACATATGCAACTCTGCAGGTTCTGAAACTGTGAGGAAGGCCCGATTGTTAAAGAATTTGGGAAAAGTGCTTGACATGCTAAAACAAAAAAAAGAAAAAACTGGCAGCATTAAATATTAATCATGATGAACATACACGTCCATGGTCAGCATTGGATCCTTTCAGCATTCAGCAAACGCCAGCAAAGATCATTTTAAGTTGTTTTTTTTTATGTCTACAAAGGATTCTCAGGATAGTCTAAAATGTCGTCCTTTGTGTGTGAGTCTCTCTCTCTCTCTCTGTCACACACTAACATGTAGGTTAGTACCCAGGCTCATACCAGTCCAGATGGCTATTATTTGTCTTGAGCCAGTTACGTATGTCTTCGTGCTACTTTTGAGACACTGGCGTTTGGCAGCGCCACTGAAGCCCCATGCACTCTGTTGTAACAGCTTGTGCCAACACAAAGGAACCCCTTTGGCATTTTGCTGGCATTATCCGAGCAGTCCATTTTACAAGCCCTGTCCCTGTTCCAGGTTTGCACCATTTGGTTTGTCACACTCCATTCAACTATTGCCCTAACGGATGACCAGCTCACCAGGTAGCCAGCTTTTTTTCTTGGCCATCCGGACCCTTCAGCCAACGCTCTTAGGTCTGGACTTTGTTTCGGTTTCCCGGTTGATGACATTCATATTGATCATTTCATGTATTACAGTGCAATGAATTGCTTGAGGATTGCTTGGCTTTTTCTTAATTACTCGATCTATTTCAACCGTTTAGACATGCAAACATTAAAACAATCAAATGAAAGCTAGATTTAGATATTCTCAGGAAGAAGACAAGAAGAAGATTGACATTATAACACTTTGCTGTTGCACTACCTGTATATCCTTTTCAGGTAAAGAACAGCATCTACATTTTTAGGGTCATAGGTCAGATAATTTGCCACGATTTTTAAGTTATGAAAATCACTTGAAGAACACATACTGTCCCTAATGACAACATAACCGCTGTTCTACCACTAACACGTTTTGCTTGGTAGTCAAAAAAACATTGATGCCTTTTATCTCTGTTTTGTAGTGAGCGTAGTTACTGTGGTCAACCTTTGTTGGGCAGCAAACAGTAGTTGCAACTAATCTTTATAGATGACTGTTATAAACGCCAGTCGCCACTTTTGCTTAATAAATGGTTTATAAAGCATGTCATTGTTTGGTAACAGCAAAATAACTATTGACTAAAGTTTAATTAACTATGAATTTACCATTTATTCATGATGGTTATTATAATATGTTACCACAGCATTTAGTTCAAAGCACAGTTGTACCTGAGTACCGCCTCACAAAGCTGTTATCATGACTGTAGACTGTAGTCTTGGTCAAAGAGAAGGGACTGTATTAACCTTTGAACATACAGTCACTACAATCATGTGAAATATTGTGCATACACAGTGCAGTATCAGTGTAATTCATCATCCACTCGACATTAACACAATAATCTGTGCCATTATTAGTTTGAAGTTGCTAATGGACTATTGAACCACACTGCAAACTGCCCTGATGGTACAGTAGGCTTCAGGTAAGATTTATGAACCAAAACATTTTGACATCTCATCTTTTAACATTAATGCAGAATGTTGTTGCCTGGAATGTAGAAAGCAGTGGGAAAGGAGGCAGTTGAAGACGCTATTAAACAAGCATGGCTTCCTTTTTGTGAGGTTGATTCTGCATCGGAGAGTCACCCGTTGTAGTTGATGATCCTGCATAATCATAGTTATTTTACTGGAGCCACTGTGGGAATACTAATTACATGGGGACACCGAAAGGACATTTTGAGCCTAGTGTTTGAATCGTCTCATTGAGTTATGCAAATGTGATCTGCATATGAGCCCCCACACATTATGCATACACACGTGCAGCCTGGCAGGAATGCACACAAAGTCTAAGCAGGGTAATAACGTGCACACGTTGATGTACATATGGACAAAAAAGTAGAAACAGATGAGAAAGCTTCACTTAGACCATCATACCTATCATCAAACTATTACTGTTAAAGAGTAAAAAAGGCCATTGTTAAATGTATTTAATTGAATAATTATGTAAAAATAGTAATTTCTTGTACTTTTCTTAAGCTTAAGAAGTTGTAGAGAAGTTCAAGACAGATATCTAATAATATATATAACTATATAACTATATACTTGGAAACCAGTTCATTGGACTGAAATAGCAATGCTAAAACCACAGAATGTAAGACAAATGGCACATCAATCAACTGACGCTAACTACTACTAACTCTAGCATATCGATCGATCATCAGTGATTACACAACAGTGTCACATTCTTCTCCAGCCCAAACAATCTTTCCTTTGCTTAGAAACTTTAGAGGCCCCTATCTCATATTGTTATTAAAAGTAAATCTTTATTAGCAGTAGTCAGGTGTACGGTTGCTTTTAATTGGCACATTCATTAAAACATTTCAGGCTGAGGCTCAGTGTGGTTTTAAAAGTGTAATTGAATAATGGTTAGTACCTCAGGGGCCTGAGTGGGTGAGAGAGAGAGGGGGGAGGGAGGGAGAAACCAGAGGAATATGAGCAATAATGACAACAAAAAGGTAAAACCAGCCAGAAGACATTGTTAATAAACATACTAAAAAGGTCCAAATGTCTGCATTTGACTACCATCTGGGGCCAGATGCACAAAAACTCTTCCTTTTGTTTTCATGAAGCTGTGCTTACACTTGATTCTGTTTTATAAATACTGACCAATACACAAGCTTCATTTCCATTCTCGTAATTATCTATAAACAGAAGTAGAAATAACCTTAAACATCTCTTTGCATGATTGATTCGCTACTCATTACACCAAAAACAATCCATTGCAACTTAGCCGACCGTGTTGCATCAGCGTGGTTCTCCAGCAGCACTAGAACAGCTGTTATTACACGTGACCCGATGTACGGCTGTGGATATTTATAGCGCTGCGCCTGCACACAAACCTGTAAACCATCTCATTCATCATTATTCAATGTCACAAAGATGACCAGTGATTAATCTGTAGCATTTCAGAATCAAATTAAAAGGTCGTTTACACATGACGTTCCAATGTGAAAAAAAAAAAAGTCAACGCTGCTTACACTGAAAAATGACAATCAATAAAATTGGCAAACAACCCAAACAATGTTTTACTGTACAGTAAAAGCTGTACGCATGGTTAATATAAATACACATCGTGGCCCCTAGACTAAACACAGTACAGTTTGTACCAACCTATAGCTAATAACAGCTGTCTCCAGAACATTATGTTGACTTATTATCCTGTATCCACCCAGTGACACCTCGTATCAAAAAGCCGTTCATCTTGGTCGACTCTAGCGACACAGACATTTTTTACATTTCACTGTTTCTCCCATTTACATTTACACACATTGCTGTTTTATTTTGCTGTTGTCGCACAGCTGCAGTTTGTCTGAACTATTTTATGGCTAGTAATGAAATCATTTCAGACCAGTGTTTTGTTAAATGATGGATGATGGGTACGCCCAGTAGCTGTATTAAAGTAGCATGATTAATAAACCTCCACTTGGTGTCAGGATTCAGAATCACCTTGTCAAGTCTTGTTTTAATAACGCGGTAATGATCAGCACAATGTGCATTGTGCAATTTGCTGTCCAGTTGGAAATAGTAACTAATCAGCTAATGTACCCTTCTACTACACAGCATGAATAGATGGAGGCTGTGTTTTGTAATAGAGAATAATCAAGGCCTTGTTTCTGTCTGGACACAGGTTGGTGACCACTTCAAAAGATAAACACTTGCTTCCTGTGCAGTGATAAAGTGGTAAAATCAAGATGGCTTGTTACAATATACAGCAACTTCAGTTAAAGTGTAAGTTTTGAAAAGACAGAAGAATGCATGGATCATATGTTTTTGAACCGTCCATAATGAGTCCAACATAGTTATTGGAGTGGAGTTCTAGACAACTGGACTGCTTTTTAAGACCTTGCTCCTACATTACCCACAATGTATCTGGGCCAATAAGTGACATCACTGGTGGCAGTCTATCAGATGACATGCCGCTTCTTCTGGAGCCAGAAAAGACTTTATACTTCTTTTTACACATATACAGTAGTACTCCCTATAAAAGACGTGCCAACACACTTGAATGTGTAATATTGGTGGTATTGCCCTTAATTATTTCACTTAACTACGTGATGTTAGTTTATTTGACAGAGCAAAACTTTTTTCTTTGTGTGTGTAAATGATTAGCAACCAACAACTCAGAGTTCCAAAGTTCCTCATGCTATTAAAAGCCTCTACAGACATTAAACACTTTGTTATCTGCTTTTATATTCATGAATTTGCCATGTTGTAACTTTCTTACACCAGATCAAGATTCCAGATCTCCTGGTCATGTGCATGTTTATAGATTTGGACTGAGTGAATTCACTTTTTTGAAAAGTACATTATCTGAGCAGCACCTCAGCTTAAAATGTTTGACAATACAGCAGTGAAAGTTGGTCTCTTTTTCTTCTTTATCTTTTTTTTGAAAGTCAATGAACCGGAATCAGCGATTACTTTCGGTTGAATGGCAAAAGCAAAATTGACTGAGCAGTATGCTGACTGTTATATAACAGGCATGCAACAAACCGATATTGCAGCTGCATGCTCTTGAACCTGCTCTACAGAGAATATACTCCCACCGGTGTTTGCTTTGTAGCTCAGCGTCACTACTTTAATATTCTCATCACATTTGAGTCATGACCCCTGGGCTTGTCCCTGGCATGATGTTTTGTCATATCTCTTACCACCCTGCTCACTCCATAAAGTTAAGACGCCATCTGTCAGCTCTGCTCTCAGAGCGCTGCTGAGTGGCAGGTGCTCCTGAATCTGCCGTCAACCTGCTGTGTGGACAACAAAGATTCACCATCTGAACATGTCACGAACGCTGTATTCTATACACCAAACATATACAGTAACCATACACGCTCGCATACGACACCCTCCACTGCTCCCTTTAGAGCAGCATGCAGATGAGGGAGTGGGAGAGCAGGGCAGCACAATAAAACAAAGTGTTGACACTGTCACTTGTGGCGGTATTGTTGTTTAAGTCACGAGGTTTGCCAGGCAGTCTAATTAAACTGTGCAGGCTAGCAAGTGCATCCTCCCACGAATCAGCAGCCAAACTGAGCTAAGTGAAGGAGAAAGAGAAGATGTGTTCCTCACAGGCTCCAGCGTGCTGCTACAAATAAAAACAGATGTGGTAAAGTGATACACAGCAGCTGCAAATCCAGGGCTTACCAGAACTCCTGGGTGTGATACCAATATTTTGTTGTATATGCGAAAAACAATTGAGACAATAACACCCTGTAATGGAAAGAGATGATGAGGGTGCTCCAGCACAGTACAATGGTACAGCTGAAAAAGTTCAACAGGGGGGCTGTAAATACCCATTTGCATGTGCTGCAAAGTAGGGAGAGTGATGACATTTGAATTAGGTGTAAGCCCAGCCTAAAATCATCTACAAGCATCCGCATGTCGACAATGCAACATTATGTCACTTTTTTTACCCTAAAATGACTATTTAAGACATAATGTAACATTGTAATGATGTAACATGTTTTGTTTGTACCTAGCACCTACATTACGTCTGACAGTCCGTTACAGATCTTGGATTTTTTATGACACTGGTGTCACACTCTCACACTGTGTGGGCCACCAAATCGCACCAAACGCCTACTTCAACTTTTAAAACCCCCATCTTAGGGTTGAGTGGTACACGGATTTCTTAAGATGTAACCATATATTTTCAAAAGAGATAGCGTTTAAGACACAGCAGTTTATATTGATGAAGTTGGATGTTGTGCTACGTAACCAGTTTCTTCAGTAAAGCCATGCCAGTTTGTGTCTCTCCTCTCTAACATTCTCCATGCAACCCTTACTCAAAACCTCACCACAACAACTCGTTGTAGAAATAATCTCATGTAGCAGTGTAGCAATGACTACTGAGTTGTCATTGGCCATAACGTGTTGACGGGCGTGTTGATAGTCTCTAGTGTCTGTTGTGGTTTGGGTTTTTATTTTTGTGATTTCCTGTTTTATGTTGAAAATGTATCCTCATGTGTCATGTTTTACTCTGCACTTCCTGTCTTTGTTTCACCCTTTCTCTATAAATGCCTGTGTTCCACTAGTTAATCATTCCTGTGTATTTAAGCCCTCACTCTTTGTTGGCTTTTGGTTTGTACTTAGTTTAGTTTTTTTGCTTGTGGATTACTCTTGTTTTTGTTTTTTTGCCTGCCTTTTGTTTTGGATTATTGGATTTTGGACGAGGAGATCAGTTATTATCAAGGCTTTCTTTTAGTTTTCAACCCACCTGCCTCAGAGTTCTGCATTTTGGTGTTTTGTGTAAAGAAAAACCTGTCACCATTTTATCTGCATTATTACTTATCATAGTCTGTTAAAATAAAAGTGCTTAAAACTTAACATTAAACCCACCAAGATACATTTTGTATCGCCCATTTCAAAAAGGTTATGACGCTGTGTAAAACATTACTTAAAGAGAGCATGATAAATTGCATATCCTTTTTGACATTTGCTAAATAAATAAAAAAACAGCATGAAGACAGTATTTTTAATAATTTTTTGTAAATATATGCTCATATTTAGTTTGATGCTATCAACATGTTTCAAACAAGTTGGGACAGTTAATCACAGGTGATAGTACTATGATTGAGTGTGAAAGGGGCATCCTCAAAAGGCTCAGGTGTTTACAAGCAAGGATGGGGCGAGGTTCACTCTTGGGTTTGGGTTCTGTTTTTATTTATGTTCTACAGAGCTCCCCAACTTTTTTGTGCTGTATCCTTATACTCTGCACATACCGAGTCTTTTCCAAGTTTCAACCATTCATCAAGAAGATGAATGGCAATTACAACGGCACAGACGGGTAAATTAGATCAGAGCTTCAAGCCCACGGATTATATAACAACAGCGGGGGAAACATCCCACTGCACAGTGCGCGTAAATGATGAATGTGTCTGAAAACAAATCTTTTGTCTTTTTTCTGCCTTCTGCAGATCAACGGCGAGGAGGAGCAGAGACGTTTCGAGGAAGGCAATGCACGTTACCTGCACAATAAAGCAAAGAGACTGGCGGAAAAGCAGCAGCAGTGACGCCGCTGCTCACTGGAGTTAAACGCCTGCAGTATATCAACCCCACCACACACATACAGTATGAAGGGAATGAAAACCCTCTCTCTTGCTCTGTAACTGTAGCCTCCTGTTAAACCTAAACCCGTGGTTATATTTTATTTCCTGTACTATGCACCAAAGTGTCCACATATAGCTGTATATGTATGTAAAAGTTTATTTTTGGGATGTATGAAGACTATTCATGATCACTGTGCAAAGTGACAGTCTGACTGTATGTAGAAGAAAGAGTACTATTTTACTTGAAGACGATTTTTAGGTATGAAGACTTCATGATCGGTGCAAAGTGATGAATAAGAGGGTGAATAATATTGAATTAAAGATGTAAGCGCGAGTCTGGCGCTCCCGCCTCGTGACCTTGCTAGTTTTGATGATGATGATGTCATTGTCTTGGGCATGCCTTGGAAAAAAGTCACACGCTATCTATCTTTTCAGCACTGTGTCTTTCACAGAGAAATCAGGGGAGCTTGGGGGCTTTGACTCAGCTCGCATCTCTCCCACGCCCGCCCTCCCCCTTCTCCCTCCCTCTCTCCCTCTCTCTCTCTCTCTCTCTCTCTCACACTCTCTCTCTCTTCCCCTCCTCCTCTGCCTGTCTGTCACACTTTGACTCTAGCCTCGGCTCTGCCTCGGCACGATCTCCTTTCCCTCTCCCTCCTGCCGTCATGTCTTCATCCGTCTCCATTCTCTCGCAATGTCACTTTCTTCCTCCTCTCGTTCACTCCATTTGTCCCTCTGTCTCCCCAAGCCGTCTCTCCGTCTCACCCCCTTTGTCTCCAGATGAAATTTTTTGGACCCACTGGAACCAGAATGGGAAAGAAATGCCTCTGTATGGGCATCTTCCTTTTTACATGTCGCCTGGGTTTTTTTTGCATGTGTGCACAAAGAAAAGATGAGAAAGATCAATTGAGGTCAGCAGCAGCAACCAGCAAGAAATCAATATCCATATGGCCACGCTAGGACTGAAAAGGCTGTGATTATTAACCGCCCATAAAAACTGCTGTTCAAATATTTAGCAGGATCGGTCTCTCATTTGAGTATCGAGAGCACTCTTAGGCTCACATCTGATTTGTCAGGAGGAGTAGGTAGGCTTCAATCCCATGCAACAGATGGCAAGGAATAATTTGAGATCAAAACAAGAGTGAAATGAAAAGATTAAAGCCCAGTGAGCGAGCTCTGTGAAGAACAGAGAGCCACACAGGTCTAAACCTCAGCAAAATGGATTTTTGTTTGGACCTTTGCTCCTCATCGTGCTGCTTTCTTGCACAGACAGAAACGGATTTGTCATTGGATCTTGAAGGTTACTGTTTTTTTTTCCCCCGTCTGTCCCTCCAGTACGTGTGCTTTTCATTTCTCCCATGAAAATAAAGTTAGGCTCAAGCTGCACCGGGGGGATATATCTATTTTTAACCCCAGTGAAGTCGAGGCATCTTGTGGGAGAAGGAGAGCACGGGGAGGAGGGAAAACACAATACAGGGAGACGAGATCCATCTTAGATGCTGAGACAAGACCTCTGGGGAAAATGAGCTGATTGAAAAACTAATCTAATGTACGATGTACAACTGTCCCTGCTCTGAAAACATTCAGGAAACAATGTCATTTCTCATCATTCACAACTATGTTCATTACTGTCCTCGGCCATTTCAGCTGGTAGCAGCTGGCTCAATATGTAGAGACACAATATGGTAACCATGGTTACTTTTGTGGAAGAACAGATTTGAAATGGAAGAGATGTCATTATCAGAAGTAGATGTTTCTCTCCCAGGTAGCAACAAAACAGCAAAAATGTGCTGTAAATCGTATTATTCATGTTTCACATGTAAATAATCTTTGTACCTCCCATGAACTGCGGTGTGCATTCAATACACTAAAGACGATGGCACCAGAGGAAGCTGCACGTCGAGGTGCTTTCTCCCATCAGAGAATGACGAAATGAAGGCAAAAAAGCTGATCACAAATATCCTCTCATGTATCTGCATCTAAATTAGGAGACTATCCTCCCTCTCACTGCTGTATCCCAGTGTTGAGAGACTGACAAGGCTACTTATGATGAATGATCCTCTGGTGCAGGAGAAAAACCGTTAAGGACTCTGAAGGATGGATAAATGATAAAGAGAGGCAGCATTGAGAAAAATCTCGGCTCTCATTACCAAATGACCCCGCTTTGCATTTCCTCCTCGTCTCCATCGTCAGTCATTTGCTGACAGCGGGGGCTTCACTTCCACACATGAGACGAGACACAGAAACCTGAACCGTGCTCCACATCATACTTCAAGGTCACCCGTGAAAATATGCCTGCCAATATTTGTAGGAGGCTTCTGTTATGTGTGCTGGCAGAAGTTGTGGATGCTCCAAGACAACGTCGGCGCACAGGAAACGGTGCGTTTCGATGTTTTCTTTTTTCGTAAACGGTTTATTTGTGCTTCCTGGAACACCTTCACAGAGCGGAGATACAAGTCCTACATTCGGCCCTCTGTTATCTGGGCTGGGAGCCAGCAGGGCTTTCCTTGCGGAGTAGGTGATGGGCCGTACTTTGTCTGGCCTGGAACCTCCCTTTCTCTCAGCCACGGGGGACCTCACTGGGAGTACTACTAAAATGGGCTACCTCCAGCTGCAAGGCATACAAACTCGGCGGCGATGCTGAGGGGACGTTGAAAAGATAGACTGTGAGAGAGCACACATGAGCAGGACTTTCAGTGCAGTGTTAAACTTTAAAGGGCTGCTGTGTGTGTGATGTGGTGTGTGATTGTGGAGCTGACGGTGAGAGTGGGGGCAGCCCGGTGCCAGCGGAGCCAGTGGGCGGGAATGCCTTCTGTTGCTTTTTACTTCCAGGTCACCTAGCATCAAACAGGAGAGGCTAGGCATGGACAGTCTGATTCTTTTAACAAACTCTCCTGCCATGTCCGGTTCCAATGATGGACTTATCTGAGTCTAAAGTACAAAAACAAAGCCTCTCTCCCCCCCCCCCCCCGTCACCTGTCTTCATCCATACACTATCGCAGCAGAGAAAGAAGAACCTCTGCTCATTTTGTTACAGGCGTCATCAAAAATTATTTCAGCTATTAGAAGAAATATATTGGATTTGTTCACTGCAAGCCATCCATTAAGCATAGCTTGTAAATGGATCTGTAATTCATGCACCCTCGGTCAACCTCGGCCCTGACTCACTCTACCCTGACGACTTAATAATGAACATCTGAGAGTCTCAGAGATAAAGGTACGTAGAGCCAGGGCTCCTGCAGGGTCACGCGAACACCACCGTTCACCAGGATAATAACTCGGACACGTTCGCAAATCAATTTGCATCATCCGCATCAGAGTTCGCTCAAAAAGACGTGAATCTGACGTCACTGGGGGAAACTTGGTGCTCCTCACCCCGACAACCTTTACCGTCCTTTGTTCTCTTCCTCTGACACACACCTTGTGGCTGCACACGCAATCAGCGTCCGTTCTTTCATCTTGTTTTCATCCTCTCAGTTTGTGTGCCATCAAAAGGGCCTTCTCCTCAGCTTTGAATTTTTTAAGAAATCCTCAGAAAAAAAAACAACAAAAAACGAGGGTCGTATCTATAAGCATCAAACTGAGTCCCTCTGAAATCAAACATTAAGAATCTAGAGCCACTAATTTTGTCTCATCGTGTCGTTTTATATCCTGGGTCATGTTTGCACATCCACCATTTGTCAATTTCAGGGGACGCAGTGACATCATTAGACATCACAGCTTTCAAATGAAGTTCAACATATCAAGCAACATGACTGCTCAGACAAAGTGGAGTTTTAAAAAAATCTCTAGTTTATCCAACTTATTTAAAGCACTTTAAAGTAAAACCAACAGTGTGATGAAACTGTTCAGCGCTCTGAACACTGCAGTATCGCAGGTCAGGGCAGGTGCTCCAAGCTGAACCAGGAAGTGTTGATGAAGAAATGAAAGCATCCGGGGAAACTTAAAAGAATAAGTTCACCTGACAATGAAAAATTCAGTCATTATCTACTCACCCTCAAGTTGACGTAAAGTTAGGGGAATATTTGTTGCAGACAAAACATTTCTGGAGCTTCACAGCAAAACAGTGTTGCAGCAACAACAACAACAACTAAACAGCTGGATGGAGACTAGATGGGGACTTTTTTTAAAAATGTAAAAAATGAACTACTGAAAAAAACACAACATTGTCTCTGGAGGCCCTGAGTCCAAAATTGATTAAAGAAGATGTTGTTTACACCTTTCTTAAAGCTGCAATCTTCACTGTAGTTGCTAAACTACCATCTGAACTTGGATTAACCTGCATGAAGCAGAGTGTGTGTTTTTTGTCCAGTTGTTTTTAATGTCCCCATCTGCTTCAGCTGTTTAGGAGAATGCTGCGACACTGTTTTGCTGTGAAGCTCCAGAAATGTTTTGTGGACTGCAAAACTTTTCCCCAGCTTTCCATCAGCATGAGGGTGTACAGATGTGACTACATTTTCATTTTAGTGGACGTTGAAGTCATCCTTTGTTCTCCTTTGTTTCTTTCACCCAGTTTTAGCTTTCCAGCAGCACTGACTTACATTTTTCTCACAGAAATTATTAGCTTAGAACACGTGATTAAACTTTGGACTTCCTGAAAACCTGTCCCAGTGTTTCTTTGTCTGTGGTAAATCTCATCAGTGAGAGACTTAGGCAGCAAGAGAGAGAACACTCCTAAAGATCTTATGACCTTTGACAGGTTGAATTTCCCTTTTGATGGACATTTAAAACCACCAAGTCCTTGTCATTGGGTGTTCATGTTTTCCTCTGGGTAGGCAAGAAACTATTCACAAATACAGCTATTTTTCAGAATTTTGTGCAATTAATGTGCAAACAGGACAAACCTCAAGCATATATTCAGACCAAATGTGTTGTTCCTGTTGCTGTCCCATTATGTGATGTGAATAATGAGAGGAATTTAAACCTTGAGGCTGCAGCAGTGTAGCTTTAGGTTAAGTATTGACTGAATCAGCTGTGAGGCTCAGGGAACATTTCCTACCTTGCCTCAGCACCTTTTTTTTTTTTTTTTGGTAAGACAGTTCAGCTCTTACAGCCTGGCTGGGAACTGCAGGAGCAGCTCCCAGGTGTGTGTATTAATGAATGGAAGGCAGAGTATGCGCCGCTCATCAGACCATCCACAGAGTAGATTAAAATAATCCTTATAATAGTGGCAAAAAAAAAAAAAAAAAAAAAAAAAAAAGCCAAGGCACAAGGGACCTCTGTGTGTCTCTGCTCTCATGTAGGCCCTATTAGTTTTCTCACTGGGTACAATCTAAGCCCTGAGGGAGGAAAGCCGCTCTTACAGAATCATCCAGGGAAGGAGCCTTACATAACAAGTCGTATAATGTCAATGAAAAAGGGCCCATTTAAAGGAGCATGAATAACATGAGAAAATAATGCGCCTTAATGCGATTGATACTTATGCAAAAGTCCTTTTCATAAAAAAAATAAAATTAAAAAAAAAAACTGTTTGGATCATAAAGAATTTGCGCAATTTGGACACGTACAGCCAACTGCAATAGGCTGCCAGAGCCACCATAATGAAGTCAGGTTGTGATCATTTAAATGAGATCTTTTAATGAAAGAATGTGCGTCGTGTTCGTTCAAGGCTGCGGGGATAAATGCATGTGGTCTTTTTTCAGTGATTATGTGCAACACGCAGGAGCAGTTCTCGCTCTGAAAAAAAGAAGAAAGAAAGAAGATGAAGAAGAAGAGAAAAAAAAAGCCGACGTCTTCTCCATGAATTATTTCTTATTGCGGTTCACTCCCACGGCCACGGAGCGTCTGACCCGCGAGCGCGCCCGTGCTATCGGGGGCGCGCGCCAATCATGCCTCATCCGTCGCTCGCGTCGCCGGTGTCGGAGGAGAGACGAAGAAGAAATCCAGCCTTTAGGTACAATTGCGCGCTCTTTCAGCGCTCCTGCTGTCGCGCGACCGCTTGCTTCGTGCTGAACAGGCTCACATTTTCTTTGTAAGATTAACAAATTCAAACTCGACGATTTGTCTTTTTCTCCAGTCCTTCTCGCCAGTGAGTCTAAAAGGACAAGAAGACACAGGAGTACAGCTGTGGTGATGAAGTGTTTAGGGGCTCATCCCTCAGCTCGCAGGTCATTCCTTTAACTTGCTCAGTTCGGGGATGTAGACGCTGGGAAGACACGTTCACGGACCTGAGCCGATGTGACTCAACGAGAGTGTTTTCATCCCCTCCCCCGGAACAATGAGCCCGCTAGGAGCCTGAAACGTGCCGTGAAAGGTAAGATCGAGCCTCGCACGAGCCGCATGATTGGCTCATTTTGATAACAACAAAACAATAACAACAACAAAACAACAACGACGACGAGTCTTCGTCCAAACAGGTGGTGTCCTGTGGCACGAGCAGCTCAGCTGATGGAGAAGAGTCAGATATTTGAATTATAATGAGACATTCCTGTGGAGCCACCGTGCAGATGTGACCTATTTTGAGGGAGTAATAATCAAAATGCGTGCAAAGGCAAACGCGGATGAGGAAGTGGCCTAATTATAAGACTGAATTACAGATGTTGCACACCGTAGGCTCTGTTAAACATCGAATTTAACTGAGCGAGGAGCGTCTCCTACGTTACATCTGCGTGCAGGATGAAGAATGGTTATCACACACAGCTGCTAGGTGTGGGATTACTAGAAATAACCACAATTAGACACTGATTTAATACTCTGTGATAGACAGAAAAACGCACCATTAATTGGAATACATCAGCCACTATGCTGATTATAGGCACACACACTAGAGGCACATGCACCCTGAATGTAGGCAATTTCTGCAACGTGTTGAGCAGTTTCAGCAGAGATTCTCACCTCCACTTTTGTTTTAAATCAATGCAACTTTTTGTGTTTCCTCTATATCAAGGTGCATGAGATACTCTAAGCATTTTATTTGGAATATCAGGATTCTTAAAAGAAAACATATATACGTTTGGGACACCATCCATTACAATACAGTGATGGTGCAAAGGACCAGCCTTAACTGACATTATTCACCTCCAACCAATCAGCTGATGGCTGGCTCAGAGAGAGTGAGTTAATTTATACAGTACTAGAGCAGTGCTTGCAAAACATGCTGTTCTGCACGCACTATCTGGTGCTGTAAAGGATGTACAGATCCAGTCTTAAGCCTCCTGAGCTGCGTACAGACTCATTGGGCCTCCCCAAACCTGTTTGATATTCACGATTTTTAATCTGTATGATAAGGCCTACATCAATACTGTCCCGAGTTGCTCCAATTAGAGAGGCATACTACAGCAGCTGACGGTCCAAAACACTCTCAGGCTAATGTAAGCAAGTATACAGCTGTTAAAATGTAAGCATTTCTTCACTTGGACTTGTTAAACGTTCTTCTTTTGTTGTTGCTCCACACTAATCTGCATTTTGTTTCGTAGCCCTTGAGGCTAACGTTAGCTTGCATATTACTGTTGACAGCTCTTGCTAAAAAATAGAAAACTTGTGTGGACCTAAAGAAAAATCTATGTTCCAGTGCACACAAGGATGTGATGACACTATTATTGCATACTACTAATACATTACAACAGAGGGCAAATTACGCATTGTGTATGTTGCTTCATCATATACTCCTGATGCAGTTGATGCAAAGCTAATCTCAATTTTGTTTACGTCTGCTTCCCCATGAGATCATGCGATAGGAATCAAGCGTGAGCCCCGCTACAGAGCCTTGGAGCCAGAGTGTTCAGTGTTTATTCAAAATGTATTAATATCAAACATATCACATGTCCAAATTGCACCAAATTCGACACTGCACTCTCCCAGGTCTTTTGCAACAAGTGTGAAGTTTAGATATGCAAATTCCTTGCTTAATTGTTCCATGTGCACCGGTAGCAACATCAGCTCATGTTAATGACAAAACTCAGAGGACGAGCAGGCAGTTGATCTTGGCATTCTTTCAAGACCGTTTATTACATTTCCCATTAGAGAATTCACTGTATAAACAGATGATAGAGTGGCTCAAGCAGTCACAGGTCAGAGAGTGGCTGTGCAAACCAATGATCTGCATTCACTGCTCAGAGAGAGTGCTGTAGCCTACATGTGACAGTTGCTGCTACACCACAAAGGCTCAGCACAGATCTCAGTGTTTCGCGGGGCATATGTGACATTTTGTTTGTCACACGTTTGGCTCTGTCATTTTGTGACCGCGTTAGCCTGTCTTCACACTATTATATTTTTCACGCACACACAGCTCATTGACCAGCTTCTGCCATCCCTTAGACAGCATTGATTGGTAATGTTGCATCTGTAACAATGCTATGTATATTAATTAAGATTATAATAATTTAAGGTGCTTTAAGTCAGCCAGTTTGGATTGGATGATAATTTTTTTAAATAGTATTATTTGTACCACCTGAACACACCTACATTGCCTGCCTGTTTCTGAGACAAACCTCCTGCCATATGGTGCCCAGCGATCCAGCTACAGTCATAGCTGGAGGTAGCTTAACATAAACAGGAAGAGAGCCTCTAGGGTTACATTTGTGATGGAAAATTCAACTCCTTACTCATGTGACATGCCGCACAGCTAAGAGAAGTGCTCACAGTGTGCCTGGGGAACATCAAATAGCATGCTGGATTCCGGCTTGTGACCTTTTAATAACTTGTTGTATCTTATTAGCGGATTTGTGGCATCCTATTGACACTGATTTCACCCGTTTGGCTGGTAATCTGACGTACTTGCTGCAGCTCAAATGCAGGGAGGGTGTCAGTTCTGGGAGCTCACTTGTTTTCTAATGACTGCACACAGTATTTAAGAAATTATGTTGACATCATTTCTTAAATTTAAGAAATTATGTCACCATCATTTCTTAAATGCTGTGAAGATGCATTTACAAAATAATTATTTTGTAAATGCATCTTCACAGGTTCAGCAAAATATTAAGCTCTCTCTGTGTCAGATTTGAGTAAAGTAGTCTAAACTTACCTAGCTTTTCAATAGTCTAGTGAATTACACCCCATTCAGAAGTTGCTCTAATTAGCTGTGAGTTTTCGATGTTTTACCTCTGGAAGCAAATAAACATTGAGGACGTCTCGATAACAACAGGCTCTATTTTACTGCACTGTGAAAGCCAATTAGAGCTGCAGTCTTTGAATTCCTATTTGTGGTTATGGCTCCTTCAATGGTTAAAGCACCTCAGTGCATAATACGATTGATATCATTTGATGGGTATTTAATCAGTGGTATGAAAGCCAATGGCGTAATATATATTAAATGCTGCACCAGAGTGATTGAATCAGCGATTGCAGCCTTATGGCAGCTCTGCTCATAAGAGGTTCTCTGACATCTTAGCCTAATCCAACCTGATTTATTAATGACTGATTAACACTTCTGTGACCTTTCAAATGTAAATAATAATGGGCACACATATGCTACATCAGTTTCAAAATGGATACTTAAACACAATGCTTTTCTTGATACCTTTATTTACAGCCCTTTTTTTTTCAAGAGGCTTTGATTCAAAAATGAGTGATAAAGAACAGGCTTAACTGACTGATATTCTTTGCCTTTTGTGGTTTTGCTGGTTCCACTGGTGGAAAATAACTGTCTACTGTAAGTACTGTAAGTACTGCACAAATTTTGTATTGTGAAGTATTTGATTATTTCCATTGCATGACACCACTGCAGTTACTTTACAGCTATATTTACACCAGCTGTTTACATACAAATTAAGACCTTTTAAAAACATGATGAATAAAAGAAAGATCAAACTACCCAACAACATATGAATTATCAAAAAATGAACTGCTTATTTGTTGAACATGTTATGGTTCCAGCTAATCAAATGTGACGATTTGCTGCTTTTCTTGTTGTTTGTTTTGAGGTTTGGACTCTTTGTTGGACCAAACAAGACATTTGAAGGTGTCACTTTGTTTAATTTTGACTAAAAAAGAACAAATGAACTGATCAAGATAATAACTATCAGATTATTCCATAAGAAAAACATTGCAGCCCCGTATGAAATAATTAAAGGTGACATTTTGGGAATTACAGCTGCTACAGCTATTTGCTGTGTAAAGACAGAGTGAAGTAATGGTGTCCTGAGCAAAGAAAGTCACGCGCCCTGTGTGTGTGCTGTAATCTTATCTTCTCTGTTCTTTATTTTGACAGCCGGACGGCTCATGTGCGCATGTTAGCAACTCTGGAGAAAGTTAGTTGATCGTTCAGTGTCATTACCAGCACGTCACAAACACGTTGGTATTTAATGACCTGGGAATGGGACTCAACAAACATTTAACCTTATCCAGAATTTCTTATTGCACATTAACCATCTCAACAGTATGTTTACAGTGTGGTAGGAGTACTTTCAGTTTATTTTCTGAAGTAAAGAGTCTACTCTATAGTACTTTCTCCACCGTGGCTTGGATCTAGGGAGACTGTTCACACACTCAAACCATATTGAGTTTCAATAGTGACCCTTTTGGTGTATTGATCAGGGAGGTTGCTTGGCATTCAATCATTTACTGGTTAGATGTACAATCTGCAGAAGAAGGAAACGGATTCGGGAAAGAAAATGTGTCAGCTTACCTCTCTTGACAGAAAGGTCAGAGGTCAAGGTCGCATGAGCACCTCTGGTGCTTATTATTTTCTGATGACTGGAGCTGATAGTGTTACACTGACTTGGTTTAGGGACTTTGGGGGAGCAGAGCTGACACAGGGGCTTGAATCTCAGCCCTCTGTTTGGAGCTGCCAGCTCACTCTGCCTTCCTGCTGTGCATTAGTGAAATGCTGTGATTAAATGGAAGGGGCATCCGCTCACAACATGTTTTTGTTGTTGTTGCAGTCCTCGAGTATGAGTGCCTGTGCATATTTGCTGTCTGGTGTCATATTCTATAAGTGGCTACTGGATGATCATTACACAGAATATGAAAGGTAGGTTGTCTTCCCTAATTAACAGTCAGGAATGTCATCCTGCTTAAATAACCTGCGTCCAAGACAATGTTTAATAGCATAGCTGAAAATATAACAGTGTCTGCAAACTGAACTTTGGCTCTGAGTAAAATGGCAATTAGGAAAAAATTGATTCAAGCAGCTTTTATTTTTGCAGCATGCAACAGATGAATGTTTTTACTCATTCACGAGGTTTGACAAGACCAGACAGGCTGTTAATAAGCTGTAGCTGAAGTATTCATCTTCTAATGAGGTGGGTTTGGGCAATATTTGGGCAAATGAACCTCCTACACAGCATCTCAGCATTCCTAATTAAGGAAAAAAGCTATTGTAGTTATTTGATCTGATGCCAACTGTAGATAACTATAAAAAATAGCAAAATAATTAAGTTTATAGTTGTTAATTATATATACAACATACAAAATTGAATGCAGATGATTGGGAATGGACTGACTTCAGAAACAGCCTGAGATATGAATGAAAATTGGTGTGGAACATATTTTTTGGAACAAGGACCTTACAGACTGACAGTCTGTCCCTGTCCATTCATACATTTATAATAAGAGTACAGATTGAAGTAAACAGACTGTACCTGAGTTGGAGGGAAATGTGTTGTTTCCTGTTTTTGATTTTGTTTGATTCGGGCTGTGTCAGCTCTGCTCAGCTAGGTCACCTAATGATCATGCCATTACTGTGAAGCAGCTGACTCAAGAGAAGCTGGGGAAATGCAGGGAAATTTAATGTGCCATTATCCAGTAATCACCACATTGGGATACATTTGGAGATACATGGACTTGATTCTCCACACGGAGGATTGCTAATAGAACAGCACAGCAGGGACAGGTTAATGGTTTAGCATGATTTGAACACTATTTCAGTATAAGTTTAATTCACTTCAACTTATTACATCGACTTTATTTTGACAATTCTTGAGGAAACATGGAGTTAATGTGATCCAAATGTTGAGTCCTTTCTTTGCTGAATGTTTCCTTCCAAGACTGATGCAGTTGCTATGCAACATACACAATAAGAGATCCAGTTTGGTTCCAGTACAGCGGAGCAGAGCGCCTTCTGTGATAGTTGTTACCAATGGCCCATCTTATGAAAGGGTGATAATAACATGTCAGTTATTGGTGACGCAGTAAGCCCTCTGGCTGTCAGTGAAAAACTGTCCTTTACTAACTGACTTTGACTATGGTGGGAAGGTTTTATTACCCCTGCCAACGTGTCTGTCTGTTGGTTGATTGGCTGGTTGGTTGGTTGGTTGGTTTGTCAGCAGGATCACACAAAAACTACTGAGCATATTTTCATCAAACTTAGGTGGATGGTGGGTCTCGACCCTGATGTGTGATAGGGTGTTTTTTGACATTTTTGTTAATTTGTAATAATGCATGAATCTTGATGGAAAAAAATAATCAGTCATGTTTAATTTGCTGGTATCTATGATAGTTAGTATAATCTGATACAGATCCAAGTAGGAAACTGAATCTAGTTCATTTAAATCTGTTTTATTTGACATTCGATTAGGCTTTATTGAATTAAGTGCATAGAGGTATGCACTCTGTTGAGTTGCAGTGCTGGCTACATTATAAGGTTTGTGATCTGCTGTGCTTCCTTCCTAGGTTACAGAAGTCTTGATACATCTTGATTAAGCATTGGCCCATTTCGGGCCTTATATTTGCATTTTCAGCACATAATAAAACAGGCAGACAGTTCAGTGAGTGAGGTCATACAGCAGGTAGGCAATCCTGGAAATGACTCTCAGCCGATCACGAGTGGGAACTGTCATCTAGCTTTTCATCCTTTCAGGAACATTTCTTGTTAAAAAAATATAAACCACTGTGCTCACAAATATTAACCTCCTGTGTCTTAAAGAGGTTAATCACCTCTGTTGTCAGCGGAGCCTCTCTCTGCAGGATAGCAGGTTAAAGTCGGTCCTGCTTATCATTTGTCATGCAAGGAGGAGCATCTCCTGGACTCTCATTGATAACTGGATAATGAGCACTCATGGGAGATGAGCAAGATTGATAGTGTTTTGGCCTCAGCGGGCCATTGTAATCCCTCATGGGGTGAAGGAGAGCTCACCACCTGCACCGCGTGTAAACTGGCAGCATCAATGATAGTATATTAAAAATATGATTAAAAAGGGTTTCAAGGGGTTTCTACTTTACTATGTTGTTGTGTGTAGAAGTATAAAAATGTGAAATAACCGTCTTGTCCTGTATGAATGTATCAGTTGTTAGAATATAAATATGTGTTTTAATTCTAATCATCTGAATCCAATCGTCTAAATTATGTCCTTTTCCACATAGATCACTTTCCATTTTTATTTTAGTCAGAGCATTTCATTTGATTGCAGGCGTGGTTCAAAGAGAATTTCTAGAATATGACAAAAAGTGCTTCTAAAGTGCATTTCCTACTCTTGTTTTAACTACTGTAAAATTCTCTTATTTATGCTTTCATAATCCTCATTTCCTCTCACTAGAAGGCCATATCTCCAAACATTTTGATAGCCAACGACCCCGTCTTAAAGTGCCTCTGGTAAATCATCTTCCTGGCTAAATGATCCTTTGGGCCACACAGGGGGAGAATGGAAACTTCACTGGTCAGGATATTCCTTAATGGCATTTCACCAGTCCACCAGGCCTGTGAAAACATTTACAACCCAAAGACAGGGACATTACTCGACTTGATGACACGTTGTGTTGTTTACTCATGCACTGGGTTTCTTTTGGGAAAGTAAAACATTGTAGTCAAAAGTTATGAATGAGGCTCCATTTTCTCAACCAGAGCAAGAAACCTTTGACTGCAGCACATTAGAGGGACTCCCTCCATGTTTACCTTTCACAATAAGAGTCCTGGATACCAGTATATACCACTGTGCAAATACTTTCAGGGACAACTTAAATTCACTTTAGACCATTTCAGTAACAGGCCACTGAATACAATAACTTACAACATGTAAGATAAAGTGGGATATACTTCGGTTATTTGTATGAAAAAGCTCTGTCCAGTAACAGTGCACATTATTTTGAGTGAGAGAGAGAGGAGGTCTTATAACCCTGTGCAGATTTGGAGAAAATGTGAGAGTTAGGCCTATTTAATGGTCAGCGATTTATTCTGAAAACACAAATTTTCGTGTATGATGTTGATTATAGTTGTAGGATTGTATAGAGTTGGAAGCGACAGGTCAGACTTTTCAGAAATCAGAAATCAGAATTGGGCAAGAAAACTGCAATCAATGCATCTCTGTTGAATACCAAAGACGTCATTGTGAATATTTAATTAAATCAATACCTTACCCTATAGGAGAACTGATGACACTCAAGAAGTATTAAGCATGAATGTAGCCTCCCTGCCACTGAAAGATTTTTCTGGTGGGACATTTGAAAAAAAAGGTCGCATTTTGTAACGGGCAGCTGAGGTTCATTCAGCTGCAGTTTTTTCGCCCAGTCATGTTGTTAATGTCACAGGGTTCGTACGAGGCGGCAAGGGCAAAGACCTCAAATGCAGGCAGGAAAAGCTCAGTAGATTTATTAGTAAAATAATGATACGTGGTCTTGTATAGCAAATGTCCAAACTGCAGGTGGGGTGGGAACATCTGCAGTCAACTGGTGGATGGAGGGAGAAAGGCTGTGACTGCAAAGCATCACATAAATGCAGGGACCTGATGAAGGGGGGATGTGGCTGAAAAGAGGGACACAGGCAGGACTGAGGCAATCAGGATCTTTTGTTCAAAGGGGTCAATGATGATCACCAGATCAATAATTTAGCAACAAAATTACCTTTTATAATCTATGGATCAGGTTTTTAACTCATTAGGATCCCCTTTAAAGTCAAAGTCAAATTTATTTATTGCACCATTTTTTTTGTATACATTTCCATGCATGATTTTAAAAAATATATTATAATAATTAAATCTGAGTTTGCTACTCAGAGTTTGCTAAACACCTTCTATGTGATGATCATTAAAAAAAAATCAACAGATTAATTACCTTCTCTAATATCTCTCTATAAAAGCAAGGAATCTCTGTCTGTCTGTCTCTCTGTGTGTGTGTGTATTCCTCAAATATCTCTGCGGATCAGGATCAGACTGACTTGAGAGTTTCAACATGGCTGCTGCGTGGTTCAAGGGTGTGCGATTTCGCATTTGTTTGGACTGCAATGATACCGTTAATAAATTATTTCATAAATGCTTTACAAATTCCACGAGCATTGTCCACTGGAGCCACTACAGTCACGTGCGCACCAGAGCCAATCACTGCAGAGCCCACCGCGACCCCCCACATTAAGAAACAAGCAGATTTATACCTGCTGCGGCGTGAGCTGGACCAGGATTTTGCCGGCGGTTCGGTCCCGTTCTGTTCGTTGCATCTAAACTGACTGTTGTTTATTTATGAGACTAAAAGTGTCCGGACCAAGTCTGTTTGTGTCTGAGGAGATCCGGAGACGCGCGGACAACAAAGTGGAATCAGATCTGTGGATGTTCGTGTGTAGCTAGCTGCTAGCCGCTAGCTACATGGCCCACCTCCCGATTGAGGCGACGGACCGGACTCACCGGCACGTCCAAAACTGGACTTGGGGTAAATAATGTCCAACATGCTTTTTCGCAAACATTGCCATCACGTTTGCTTTGTGTCTGGTGCAGGAAGAAACGGTAAAAACGGGCTTTTGTCACGAAAGTGTCCAAGCAGCAAGTTTGGTTGTTGAGGAACAGGAAGTTGTGGGAGGGACGTAGGCAGATGAATGACAGACAGCGATACTGAGAGTTGAGAGATTTGTGACATTTAGCGTGTTTGGAGTGTATAGTTAGTGTGTTATGTAGTGTTTAGTGTGTAGTGGAGTCGGTTTTTTGTTTAATGAGTCGAAACAATTAGTAGACTGCTGAATGAGCATTGCCTGCATTTAAATGTAAATAGTTACATGTAACTTTGTAAATTTTTAAAATGTATGCACATATTTTGCAAACAACAATTTATATTTGCATTATAAGTAATAAAAAATGGTTTATTAAACATATTTGTGGTTTTCACAGTAAAAAAATCTAACTTTTTCTACTTGGATTTTATGGGTTTTTTTGTGATTTTAGGTCCATTGTGTACTGTACAGTCACATGTGAGGTTGTGCTAAAAAAATAATGACACCAAGTAAATAGTTTTTAAGGTGAAATATAATGGCAAAATCAAGAATAGTCAAAAACGGCCAATTATACCCTGGAATATCGGATTTGACATCAAACCTAAATATCCCTGATGTCCCACCTTCAAACACAGCCTCATTTGGCCATCCATGAAAAAGCTACTTAACCTCCCACTTTTCTATAGGAATACCTTTTTCTTACGGGCACTGCACTAGTTTTATTAAAGAAAAGGCTTTTCTTTGTCACTAATAGATATGACTTTCTATGAACACAGAGTCCTCCTGTTACAGGCAATGAGCATATCCCTGATAGAAAAACAGTATACTGTAGCCTATATAAAAATAAAAAAAGCTTTCAATGCAATAATCAATGCAGCTTGCATTACATTATGGACCTATGTATCAGCTCCCATACTAAAACATGGCTACTTAACTACCCGCTTTCATCAAAGTGTCCAAAACTTCTGTTTTAGTTTCACTGTAGAGCGTCGTTATGGCTGTGTCAGTGAAGTAACGCTGAGATGGTATTTTGTATCTTGGCTGTATGGTGTACACCATCGTTCGAAAACCCACGTTCTCCACAACTGAATACGGCCTTAAATCCAATGCAAAAAAACTTGCAATGGATTTGGTGTTCTGCTTCGCTCTCTCAGAGTTTGGTTGAAGCTGTGCCCCCACCTGCTCGATCGTTCTCTGGCTGGCATCTGCAACAGATTGCTGCTTCTCTCCCAACTCTGGGTGGTATCGCACAAGGTGGTTTCTCAAATTAGTTGTGTTGCCGAAGTATATAAGTTAAGTTCCACACACCTTACAAACTATGTAGGTCTTGTCAGTTCTCCCCTCAACTTCAAGGAACTCAAAATGCTGCCATACAGTAGCTTTCAAAGAAGTCGGTGCCGGTCTTATAGGCTTGGTGCTAGCCATTGCAGCCATTTTGTCGCCACAACAAAAACAACTCGCACATGTGTGTTCGGTGCGCATGCGTGTACAGCAGAGATTCAGCAGGTGCTTTCTGTAGCGCTCTGCAGCAGGTGACCTGAATGTTGCAGCGGGCGAACTAATTTCAGTTTTAAAATTCTGATTATTAACTTATCTGCATCGAGACATAATCATTCTATATCATTCTGAATATTCTTCCCACCCCTAATGTTCACAGACAAGAAACAGAATTTATATAACTATAGGTCAGACAGCACTGCAGGTCCTTTTAGACATTTTAGATGTATTATGGTATAAGTGCTTTTAAGCGGGACAGGGAAGTGAATGACTGCCTCTGACATTTCCTGTGCAAGGCACTTAACCCTCAAAGCTGCAGAGGACTGTACTTGTACTGGGCAGCTTACTTGCATGAGTGTTTGTAACTGTGTAAATGTTAAGTGCTGCTGCAAAACGTGTACCTGCTGACTTGACTTTCAAAGTAAAGCACCTGTCATACGTAAGCATGAGGGATGTAATATTAAACACTGGGGCTGTGCTCGTGGGGGAAAGCTGTGCAGCCTCCAGGGGCAGAGTATTTTCCTCTCTGACAGCTCCAGGAGCGAGTGGCTGGTCGGGCAATAAGACCCAATACATCACACCTGTCAGCAGGGGCTTATAAGAGAGGTCCACTCCCTCCGTCTACTCCAGCTCCTGCCGATTTGAAGCTGAGAGATTTTGGTCAGTGCCACACATTTACGCCAGCTCTCACTCTGTACCACGCCCAACACACTCATCGTGCCGATGAGCATGGTCAGATAGAGCCTTAATAAATGATCATGTTCCTTGGAATAGGTTTTTTATTAATTACTGGTCTGATCTCATGCAGACACACAGTCATCCATTTTGGCCTTTGTTTTAACAGATAAATCAGTCTTTATGCCTGCCAGATTCTGTGCAGGCACACTTGTCTCTTCCTCTCTTTATCTCAGCTGATTATAGTTTGAGATGAAGAATGAGTGAAGAAGTGTTTGGTCCCATTTTCCTAGCAGTCCAAAATGTGACTAATGTGCAAAGTGATATGTTTGTCATCCAGGAGACGAAAAGCACAGTTCCTTTTGCAGCACCTCAGTGCCGATGGCATTTCTCTAAATGCGTCAGTACAGACTGTCAGTCTTTGCATAGACAGATACATTATGGTAGTGAATGGCTTAAACTGTGTTTAGAGATGGAAAAAAGAAATGCAGAGTAATCTGTATTGAAAAGCACATAAAAAATCTAATAAACAACCATCTTGGCAACACCACTGGGAAGTTATTTTGAGCAAGACCAGGCTCCAGTCTTGATGAACAGGGAGAAAATGAGAACCAAAACTTAACTTTCAGTGGTCAATGGGACATTAAAATGTGGTCAAATCTGATTAAGAAAATGCTTAAAATGTTTGCCCCAAAATAAGGCCTAAATGGCTTTTTTCACACAGGTTATTCTTCTACTATACATGCACCAACTTCCTTTATAGCTCAGTCAAAGAGTTTGATATCTAATGTTTGAATATCCTCATCCTACACGCTAATCTACAGCTGTGATAAAGCAGACAGTTGACTTTTTGGGGAAATGGCGGGACATGTGTCATACAACCATCATGTATTCAGAGTGCTTTAAGTCATTTGTCTCCTCTCTTATAACCTTTCTGATTCTAGTACAAAAGGGAAGCCTATTAGAAATCATTTTGGTGTTTTCTAATATCTTCTGCAGCTAAATCATCATCTCACTAAAACATTTGCAGAACACTGCATGAGCAACTTGGAAGACTGTTCTCTACCTTTGCCATAATAGCTTGTTACACCCAAAGGCAGTATTTCTATTATTTAGAATTTTAAGCAAAGTTGATTTAATGAGCCTGTAACCAGACTGTTTGGAACAAAGTCTTTAGCTCTGTTGTTATCATTGTTTGATTGCAAAAGTATAGGAAATCTACCACCAAGCGATTCTTCACCTTTGGTTGTAAAGCTATGTAAGCTAGGCAAAGTGCAAAATACATAATTCTAAAACACATTTGAGGCTACCATGACATGTTTGTGTCTCCAGATCTGCCTTGTATGAACCACCCCAGTGAATCCCTGCCACTCTGTTAACACTCAGTATCTCATTTTCAGAGAGAGTCCTTACAGCGAGTGTTATTGTCAGCGCTGATTTCCCCTGTGTAGAGGACAGATTTGGCTCGGAGGCCCAGGGGATTGTGGGTGATCGAGCTGTTAGTTCCACTATGGTTAGCAAGCCCGTCAGTCAAGTGTTTAAATAAAACCAGTGCTACAACTACTACCACTGCTATTCTTGTTACTACCACTAATACTCCTAGGACAACCACCACCAGACATTTGCAGTGTCGTATGTGATTTCTATAATTAAGCATAATTGTTTTCATGAAAAGTAGTTAATTTAACCTGATTTCCAGACAGATTTTGTGTCCAACAAGTTGTTGCATTTCCTGTCCATGGCAGGTTACAGTAAACAGTTTATTTCCCTTTAAAGTCAGCTCATGGTGTGCTCACATTGAGACAAAGTGAAGAGGAATATGGAGATAAAATGCAAATGGGCAGTCAACGTCGAAACAGCAGAGAATTTTTTCTATAATGAGTTGGGAGTGAGCAAATTGCAAAGATTTTAGTGAGTGTGGTTTTATAATGTCACTGAGTCTGAACAAAGTCTCCCAAGTCGTTACTGCCAGTGTTTGTGCACTTGTTCACAGTTAAAGCTGCTGCGACCAACGTTATTAAATACTGTGCAACTTTAAGCCGGGAGGCTTGTATTAAAGGCAGTTTTTAGGTTTCACATCATTATAATGGTCCGGGACATTTTCCCAGTGTTCGTACAGGTGATGTGGAGATCTTAAGTGTAAGATCTAACATTTGGATGAGAGGTACTATAATGAACGGGACTCATGCATGTTGTATTTGTCAAAGATATATTTGTTCAGCCATATCCAACGGCTATATCAGCTTCTTGACCTTTTTTATTTTTTGAGTCTTTCTGAATATTTCAGGGATCCTTCAGTTGACCTTTTACTTCCATCCTCACCTATGCTTTTTCCTCCTATAGCTGGAATAGTTTTCAGTGGTCCAGTCCATTGAGCATGTTTAATTCAGCTCCTATCCCAGGAATTACCCTCATGATTTACGTCCATTGTCAGTGTTCAGTGCCGATGTGTGAAATAGTGTGCCCTTTATGTTGTAAGGGGGATTGTAGTGGGTGTGTATGTAGTGAGTTCCACCTCAAACTAACATTTGCCTTTTTATCAACTTTATATGATCTTTTCCTGAACTAAATATTAACTTAGTTTCCATGGCCCAGATCGTGTAGAGAGCAAGATTTATTAAAGATGTCACTGAATGTAATCTGGGGTTCCCTTTAAAGGGGAATTCTGGTATTTTTAAACCTGGGTCTTATTTCTATCTTTTGGTGTGTAAATGATTCAAACTTACCAAATATTTTGGAGTAGGTCCAGTAGATCACCTCAATGGCTGCAACGTAATCCTCTGAGGCAACTCGGACTGTCAGAGTCACGTCCACTGCTTGTATTTGTATCTGACAGGCTGAGGTTGCTATTCTGAGTGTCTGACAACATTACGGAAATGATTCCTCCAGAGATGGACTTGTTTTGTTAAATAATAAGATTTGTTTTGTTACCAGGACACAAGTCTGGTTCGAGGAAAAGTTGCGCTGTGAAATCTCAATGAGTCTGATTGAGATGGGCGGCTACATTTGTGGAGTGTTAAAATCAGTTAGGTAATCAGCCATGTCTTTGGAAACGAATTCTTGCTGGCAGTTCCTCTCCGTAAACTCTGACTCATGTGTCCACTGTCATCTTTCTGCAACAACGCACATCTTGTGAGATTTCAACACAAGACTTGTGTGTCTGGTTATAAAATTGATCTTAATATTAAACAAAAAGGTTTCTCTCTGTAGGAATTGTGTTTGTGTTGTCAGATACTGAAAATAACATACTCACCCTGTCGGGGGGGAATACTAGTGCGTTAAGTGGACTGACAACCAGAGTTGGCCAAAAGGATTACATTGTAGCCATTGAAAACGTGTCACGGCTGCCAGCTGAGAAAGTGATCTACTGGACTAATTCCCAAACTTTTGGAAAGTTTGAATCATTTACACACCCAAACATGTAGATATAGTGCCCAGGTTTTAAAATACAGGAATTCCAATTTAATGTCTGGTGATAGGGCTGGTTTCATAGGTGTTGGTGTGTTGAATAGTACATGTCATAGGTTTCTATTTCATCAGCCAGTTTTTCTTGCAGATTTTGGCACCATGAAATATGATTCTCTGTGTGTAATTCGTTGTCCAAGCTGGTGTTGTCCTTCAGGTTGTGTTGCAGATTTAACCACATTGTAGACATAATTAACTGAGCATTTCTCCCTCTCTGATCCCTGAATATGCACCGTGACAGAATCATTTTGAAGGCAGTGTAGCACAGCACGGTGATAATCGACTTTTCTCACATGTTTTGGTCTGGTTCCGTGCCACTCGAGGAGACTTGGCTGGCCTAATTGAATTTCAGTCAGAATGACAAATTTGGTAAGGTAGAAGTGGTAAGGTGCTGGCAAGTTGTGCTCATGCTCTGTATCAACAGTGGTATTAATAGGCTCACAGACATCTCAAAGTCATCTGTGAATTCTCACTGGAGTTTTGCGTCATATACAGCAACACATAATACCCCTCAACACGTCTTATTTCTGAATATGTGAACAAACCGTGGATGCTTAGTAGCTCAAACTGAGGTGGAGAGCAAGTTAAAGGCTGGAATGATCAAAATAAAAAAGAGGCCAAAATTGGATTAAAGTTGACATCACTAGCTAAAAATATCTCCCATGTATTGTTCGTTTTAAATCTCCACAGTACCCCTAGCTGCTCCCAGAGGTAGGAAAACTGCAGTTGCTCGTAAACATCCTGGAATAACCTTGTTAGACTTTATTGCAATTTCTTGTATTAATTGAAAGCTGCCATTGTCCCTCTGGAGCCTCATGAGTCACCCAGGCAGAAGGACTTAGAGTGTATTTTCTGCTGCTCTCTGGCTGCGTTGGCAAATTACAAACACAGCTGGACAGACGGAGAGGGGAATTGTTTTGTATGTCGTGTCTAAGTTGAAACATGACTTGGAGCACACTGTTTGTTAAGTGGTCTTCGCTGTAGTGTCTCAGTGGCTGCAAGAGGTATTATGTGACATTTTCTGAGCAATTCCAGAATGACGAACGTGACTTTTTTCAATTGAGCATGACTCAAAATATGCCGGGGGGCCAATTCCTTCACTTTGACTGAAGTGTTGTTTTCTTCTTTCTAGTTCATTTTGTGATTGTAAGGAAGGCCAACCAAAATCCAAGTTTGATGTTAAACCCCACAGAAAATATTTGATATGATGTGCTGCTGTCGACCTGTTGCTCATACATGAGGTTCAGGGTGGGTTGGAAGTGCGGTTGTTGGGTGGGATTTAAAGGGAGAAAGATGAGGGGGCTGCAGGGGTTAATAAGGTTGAGGCCGGTATTTCTGTCTGCTTGAGAATGTAATTTAGCATATTTTAGAAAACAATTAATTAGCTCTCTAACAAACCTTGAAACCCCACCCCTATGTAATTGTATTAAGAAGATTCGATCTTGCTAAATGGTTGGTTTGTCGTGAGCTTTTACTCTTTGGTTGGGCTTATCTCAGCTGTTTCCATGTTAAATGTTAAAATGTTAATTTAAATCAATGACAAGAACCCATTATTTGAAAGGGATGCTCGCACTGACGAACACACTGAAAATCAACTCCCCTCTGCCACATTTTTACTTTAAATTTGGCGTACAGACCCCTTAAGCAAAGACAGGAAAAACACAGGTGTAACTATTAATATTAACTGTGGTTTCATTCCATTAAGTATCACAGTTCACAGTAATATATCAGGGAGTGAGCATGAACATGCACCATACAAGAGGACCAAACTGACTCACCTAACTCAACATCTCAGAAAATATCACAGTTAAATATAACATAGTATCATCGTAAACAGTATTACACAGTTATAATTATTATCACTTGCAATGACCTTTGAGCAAAAATAGTTTTTTTTGGTTGAACAAACATTTTATTAGAATCTGACAAAATATTATGTCCTTATAGACATGAAACTTTATACAAACACGAAAAAACCCCCACAGATATTTACTGTAGATAGCAAATCTACACAGAATAATGCTAATAATCAATTTTCATACCACGTTATACCTTGAAAATGGTATACGACTGCTGTTTGGGTTAGTGGGTTTTTTTGCAATGTTAGAGGAAATATTCACATCCCTGTTCTACAATGACTAATACCACAGTATAATAAGTTTGAGTCTTGCATTGAAAATGTTAGTTGAGTAAAAATACCTTTTATATACCTAATACTTAATATACCTAGTACTTAAGTACATTTTCATGACTGTGTTATATGTGTACAAATTAAAGGTACTGATTGCAGAAAAGTGTCACCTGTGACTGTGACTCTATAGTATTTCATATTATCTCATTGAATTATTACTTCTAATGCATTAAAGCAAAAGCAGGGTTTTTGTTTCAGCATTAAAATTCGTCAAATATTAAACAGTTACAGTTTTAACAAAACGTTTTTGCTGAGGTCCCTATGTTTTGCATGTAAAAAATCTTAATTTGCAAAGTAATGACATGTAACTATAGCTGCACTAAAAGTCTTTCAAGACTCAAGTAAGGTGCAAGTACCTGTAATTTGCACTTGAGTAAATTATCTTTGTTACTACCCACCACTGGTTTTAAGAGCTGTTTCATTGAAAACAGCTGCCTGCTGCTGTGACATTATGAGAGCGATGACAGTGAATCAAAACAGAACACTTTGGGATTGTAGGACTAAAACAATAAGCTGAAAGTTTGTACAAAACCCAAACAGCTAGTCTTGTTATGACCATTTATACCTGCAACCATTATGTTTCCCTTGTGTCTACACTTGATAGTTACCCCGGACATAGATGCAATAAATGCATTAAAAGAAAAGGGTTAGGGTGACACAGTAAAGCGTATTCCTGCTGTGGGAAAGATGGAGAGGAGGGGTGGCGTAATTGACAGAGAAAACACAGGTGCCAAGATATTGGCAGCAGCTGTCTGGTTGTGCAACATACGAGAAGGTGAAATCATGTTTTATCAAATGATACCGAAGGCTGTGAGGGAGCCCACGATCCACTCTGGGTCAAAGACCTCAAAAAGTCTCACAACTCTTTTTCTGACTGGCTGAGACTCCCTGACTGCATAACTGTTTGTTTAGTCATAATTGAAAATGGTTCTCAAACTTGGACATAGTGTACGTGTTCTTCTTGGCACCACAAAAACAGATTAGCTGTGTTTTCCGCAGTTTAGGTGCATTTTGGAGAGATTTGGTTCATGCTGCGGTGGCACCGTTTCTGTGTTTCTCGTTTGACTCAGGCGAGGTCTACAGCAAACAGACAGACTGCTGCTTAGTCCATCCCAACCACCTGGGGATTCCTGGATCAAAGCTATGAATCACTCTCTTCATATCCCAGCCTGGTTTAATGTGCTGTGTATTTATGGTTTTTGAAGGTGTGATGACACTTCTTAACCCAGTGTGTTTTCATTGATCGTTTCAAGGTGCAGTGTTCGTGAAACAGTTGCTTTGTTATTTGGTTTGCTGTGTTTAGATTCACACCACAATATAACAGTTGAATAACCTGTAAACAAAAGTCACATGGACCTTGAGTCACTTTTTTTTTTACAAGGCAGAGCTGGTAACCTGATGTTGCAGAGGGGTGAGCATAACAAATCCATGTCTGATTCCTCTAACTTCGACTGTGTCCCTAAAATCTGTACAACCTAAGCTCAAAGGTTGATCAGGTCAATATAAAATGGGACATAAAAGCAAAACGATCAGCGGCAGGCAGGTAAAAGAACAAAAGGTAAACTTTATTTAATTATTTAAGCTTTAAAGTAATCCAAAGACCAAAATGAAAGCAACAATACTAACAGAAACAGGCTGGGGCATATCCAAAAAGAACCAAAGAGAAATACATGAACCAAAATAAGAAAAAACCAGCAGCTCTGGGAAACACAGGGAGGCATTCGAAAAACGGGGAAGAGAAAGGTGAAACTAAGCAATCAAAAAATGGCTGGAGAACAGACAATGACAGGAAGTACAAAGTAAAACATGAGGCATGATAATGAATCCACCAAAATAAAACAGGAAATAATTAAATCAATAACTCAAACCATGACACCACATTGGTAATTTTGCGTAGTGTGGTGAAATAACTTGGACTATCTTCATTTGCTTAATATGCTCACAACCTAGAAATACACTGTCATAATAACTACTAAATACACTAATCAAAACATCCAAATCTGTTTATGTCTAGAGCTGCCCGTGTGAGGTCCATTTTTATAGGGTTAAAAGTTATTGTTGGACTTTAAGATAAAGCTGAACATAAGACTCACTCCAGGCGTTAGTTGCCCTCTATTCTATTTATTATTCTCTGATTTCCAAGAATGAGACACTGCTGGCTGTCTGATGTCACTGTGACCTCATTTCCAGTAGTATGCGTGGTGATGTCGTTCCATTACCTCACTCCAAACGAACTGTGCCACACACAGACTTTAAATTTTAATTGCTACTTTGAACCTAATTGCCGCAGCTCTCCCCTGATCAACTATAGTTGTAAAGGCAGGAGTCTAATGCCTTGTCACGGCTTCTTAAGCCCTGTGAACATTTCCTTATCCATATGGTTACACAGGTCCCAGGGGGCATATACATGCTGCGTCTTAAATAGCATTAGCATGACTGAATCTGATTGGCTGGCAGATGTTTAGGGTGCCACCGGAGGAAAGACGCAGAGAGAGGAGGATTAGATCAGTGGAGGAGAGAGCAGGGTGACGATGACGTGGCTCTTGTCATTTCCAGTGTCCCCTCTCAGGGGTCTTGCCTGCAGCACATCAGTGTTTGGACAAGCCAAAAGACAGGAAATAAATGTGACAACACGCTCCAGCTGTGCCAAGCATTTTTCACTCCACAGTGGGGAGACCAAAGTCATCCTCTTCTGATGACTCTCGAGCAGGAGCTGTGATATGCCGGAAGTGGCCCTTGAACATGTACCAAACCTGTAGCCAGCTATGACTTCATCCTTTCGATGGCTCCTTGTAACAGGATTGCAAAAGATTCAGTTTTTGTAATGTCACCGTTTTTTTTTAAGGATGTTACAGGGGTGGGAGAAAATAACAGGAACAACCCCTAATATGAATAAGCCCTGAACATCCAACACTAGAAACTGTTACCTTAAGACATGCCATGGACTTTCATCAAGATGAATTATTTAGTCTACAATTTGTCAAATGATCATCAAAATGTTCATCTAATTGCTGTTTTTTCTTTCCCAGACTAGACCCCATTAACTTTTGGTGTGGATGCTTATAAAGGGACGCATCCAAGAATTTTCTTTGTCACTTCCTTCAACACTGGGAGTTAATTTCTAATTTCTCAGGGAATAATACGTGGAACTTGTTTTTTTTGTTTTTTTAATCAGTCATATTTAGGTGTCTGTGAGTGAGTACAATTTGATGGCGATCCAAATAATTATATGATTGATTGAATTAAAGTGGACTGTTGGGCCTTGGGTGGAGGTATGCACTTTACTCAATGCCATTTGAGTTCATTTGAGTAGCATGAAGCAGTGTGACCATTAGCAGCGGTTTGTGTAAAACAACAGCTACATATGATTGTGCCTTTACGCTTTTTTCTCTTTACTTACAGCTTTTTTAAATAAGCCCTGCTGACCAATTACTGTTCTGTCTTTCTTTATTAATAGTAATAGTTCACTGTTGTGATTAACATAACCCTATTAGTTCACTGGAATGAGGGATTATTTTGAATTGGACTGTCTCTGACTGTCTCTGAATCCCTCTTTTCTCTCTCCCCCTCTCCAGCCTCGGCCTTGTAAGGGAACTGGCTCGGCTCTTCCATCCTCCCCTCTAACATCCCACTGCGTCGCACCGCTACCGTGTCCTTTCCCTGCTGTGGCCACCCCATGGAGAGTGCACGCCCACCAAGATAGGATGCCTGCCTTGCCTGACACCCTGCATCCCCTCCTGCCCGTCATCACCTCTTCCTTATCCTCGTGTGTACCTGCTCTTGCCAACAGTTCCTTGCGGCCCCCCAGGCTCTGCCCTTCCCCGCTCCAACATGGTGGATGAGGTAACCACCATGAAGGATGACATCATCAACGCCAACACGCTGGCTTGGCTGGTCTGCTCGGGGGTATCCATCCTGGCCAACACTTGGAGCATCCTTAGCGTCAGCGCCAAGCAGAAAAAGTGGAAGCCGCTGGAGTTCCTCATCTGCACACTGGCGGGCACACACATCCTCAACATGGCCATCCCCATCACCATGTACTGCGTGATAACACTTCGCCGGCAGCACTCCAACTACGAGTGGAACGAGGGTCTGTGCAAGGTGTTTGTGTCCACCTTCTACACTCTCACGTTGGTCACCTGCTTCTCCGTCACCTCGCTCTCTTATCACCGCATGTGGATGGTACGCTGGCCTGTAAACTACAGGTGAGACACCCAAGTCGGTTATCAAAAGCTGTCTCTGTTTATGCCTGTCAGTTTAGAAAGAGTAGTTTTTGCCAAATTACATATTTGTGACTTGTAGTGCCCAGCAAGGTATCATACCTCTACAGATACGTTTGCTTGCACTCTGGTGTTGAGATATATGTCTCTGAGATTTCTGCCTTCACCCCCATTCAAAGTGAATTTATTTTCCAGAAAAAATGTCCCGACTGCTCTCGACCTCGCTGCAAACGGTTTTTATGGTGGCACTTTCTGCTGAATAAATAGTCCACATAAAAAATATTGACAGTGTGTTCTTGGATTATGTCCATGACTTCACACCACTCGAGACAAGTGAGAAAATATGTTTACTTCTAATTAAAGGGGAATGGTTAAAGATGTGTCATTTCAACATACAGTATTTTCTGTAATTATGTAAGTAAAGAACATGAATCTGTTTTTTACTAATTTGGTAAAGACACTTTGAATTCTACCATCCTGCAGATTCCATAAAAGCAACATTCGCCATATCCTCCGTGAAAACACAGCATTCTGGCATTCAAGCTGCAAATTTTCTGGCACCTCGCTCCACCTCTGTGCACCTTCCTCAGACTGGATGGGGACGGTATTCAGATTGGTGCAAATTGACAACCTGTTTACATCGTTTTTTGGGAACGCTCTGCATCAGGTGAAATCTCCCTCTGCTGCCAACACATCTGCTGGTTGCAGTTATTTGGGGTAACACCGTGTAAAACCCTCTAGACAGAGCATCTGCCAGCTCTAGCTTCCAGCTTCATTTGGCTTCTCACAACAAGTGAAATTGTGAAGTAACTCTGAATAATAAAAATCAGGTTCACCTCACATTACCAGTCAGCGCCCGGCTGCAGTAACACCATTTTGGTCTTGTTAGACATCTGCTGTTCACACGTAATCAGATGTTCTGAGCAACATTTCTGCTTCCTTTTGAAACACGATTTTAAAGCTATTTTCGTCTGTATTCTGGGACGTACAACTGCTTCTTTAACATGACCTGTTGTGATGATTGGTGATGAGATCCAGGGCTTTTGGCTAATGTTTGATTTGAATATTACACTTTTAAGAAGACATGTTGTTAGGTTGGGATTTATCTTGCGTCATTATCAGAAAGGAGGACACGTGTTTCGGTTGCTTTGATTTCTATAATGTTAAAATGTTTCTCATTTCAAAACCAGGGATTTGTTAATGGAAGTCTTTGATTTGAAGGGGCCCTGTGGAACTTCTGTGTTGCTCTGGAAGCCGGCTGTTAGTTTATGTTGGCGGACTCCATTTCTAACTCAATGTTAGCATCTGTTGCTCTCTGTTGGTGAAGCAGAGAGAGGCACTGAAACCAGACACTTGAGAACGGTCTTTGGACTTCCGATCCAAGTTCTTCACAGAGATATCCACAGCAGAGCAGCAGTCAACAACTTAAACAGATCTTCCACAGGCTTGTATAGGCAACCGAGAGAGATGGGAAGGTCTTATTTTTCACGTCGTGTTACAACTGGCTCACCTATTGCCAATAAAAAAGTGATTATAATACACGTAAATTGTTACGTAGAGCCCCTTTAAGCTTGGTATTTTTATCTGCAATTGGAAAACACCATAAAAAAACATATAAATCACATACAACGGCTTATACACTAGTTTGTCATTCGCAGTTTAAGGTGACCTCACCTCGACTCTCACCTCTGCAGCCTTGGATTTCTGATCTATGGAGAATTTCTGGTCATCACGTACAGATCAATCATTTGAAGCTAAATGCAGGCCTACATCTGACATCTGCAATCTGCAGTTCTTGCACAGTACATGCAAGCTCCTCTGTGTGGGTGATTGAAATGGTGCAGAAGCTGGTGCTGTGGTTCATGTGGTGAAGATCAGCATTGTGTTGCGGCGCTCTTCCTCCCCTGCTTAAAAAACAAAGAGACTGTACTTCCTGTGGCATCAGGCCTGCAGATGCTCAGCCTGCAGTCAGCTTGGCCAACATTGCTGATAAGCAGACGTCCAAATAAGATATGCAAACTTCCTTTTAAATCTTTGCTCAATCTTGCTATCTATATTGCTCGCGCAGCTGTCATTATTGGCTGATGTCCTCGCACAGATATCAGGCTTTACACTTTTATCTCCCTCGCCTGCTCCCTCGCTCGTCCGACTACGTTCTCTCCTGCCTGGAAACATTGACTTTCCACTCAGCGTCTCCTTCTTTTTTTTTTTTCCTGAAGTCACTTTTAACAGCGATATGGCAGAGTGATAGCTCAGGCGATGCACCGTGTAATTGCTGTTCATCTTTCATTTAAATCGCTCCACGTTCGCCCTGCTGAGGTAGCATGACTGCCTTGTCTCTGACATTAACACACACCGAAGGCCTGAATTATGAATTCCAACCTTGTACTTCGGCAGCTGTTCTCATCACCCGGCGCTCGCTATCTCTTAGCTGCCCTGCCCCTCGCAACGCTCTCTCTCTGGTAATAGATTCAAGCAGCTTCGTGACGTAACCCTCCCCATCATGTGTACCCCAGGCACATTCAGGAAAGGCTAGCATAATTACTCACAGTGACAACAAGAACCTACTCGTCTTTGCACAAAGCCATAGTGCAAAGAAAGAGGCAGCCGCTGCCCCCTCTGTGCCACTCATGTTGTTTCAGTGCATGTAGTCTAACACATGGCTATTTTGACTATATTTTTGACGTGTTTTGTATGTGAGGGGTTTCATTCTCAGTGCTCTTCCAGGGGATTTTAATGAGAGGAAGAGGAGGATAGGCGACATGGGCTCCGGCTCCGGCTCTCTAGAGGGAGATAGATTGATTTTCCTGCCAAAACTGCTCCAGGGCAAGTGACGCTTAACTGAGAATTTACTGTATTCCTTTCCAACACAAATGAAGGAGGAGAGGTACCATTTTTGCAAATTCTGTCCACACATCACCTGTTATTATATCCACTTTTAAAGGAGGCCAATACGTAGACAGTACGGTTAGAAAGTTATAAAAGCCACATAATGAACCATACCTCAGTATTCTACAAAATTAAAAAGGATTGGCCGCTGTGTATGATTTGTTGCTGATGCAGTGCTTTAGGTGCAAATGTTTTGGCAGGATAGCACAGTCTTTGTCAAGTTTGAGAACACCACTAACTGCCTGCCGTATTTTTAGCCGTACGTGTACAAACCTTGAGAAGTGCCACACCGCCAGAGGACACAAACACATTCAGCAAATTGCTCGACTGTAACAATTACTTGGAGGTGAGAGGAAATAGAAATCCCACCGCCTTGAAATAGACCTAGATGACAAATAGACCGAGGGACGTGAAAAGCAATCTTTAGCCATCAGCAAAGCATTGATTTCCCTCCATTCATCTCAAGCTTATCTAAGTGATGGTGGTGTGAGAGATTCAGCTTAGATGTCCCAGGTGCAGATCTGCCATTTTGTGGTATTTTGCAGTATTTTACCAAAGCTGTAGCTTCACAAAGGTTCTTTACACTGACTTTGTCAGTCACACATATTTCTTCAGTATCAGTGTTCTCCATACAAAGCACAACTGTACATTATAATAGAGCTGAAATGAATAGTTGATTAATCAATTGGTGGATGAAATAAATAAATAATTGCCAACTATTTTGACTTAAAATAGGATTCTTTTTTTTATTACTCAACAATCAGCTATAGTAGAAAGTGTAGAAAGGTGGTTAATTCTTGAGTCTCACTCCGAGGCTGGCTCGGTCCCAAAGCATCGGTATTTGATGATCGGGGAATGAGAGTCAACGATCAGCTATCTTTTGCCAGAATCGCTAACTCCACCTTTGTTATCATTCAGTTATTTTCACTGGACATTATGACCACAGGGATTTAAATATGTCACATTTTCACTGGAACAAAAGCTCATTATCGGACAAAGGAAACCCCTTATCCAGTCGCCCAGTTCCAGACTAAATTGTGGGACATACACAGCAGGAAAAAAAAAAGCCAAAGCACATTATACTTGAAGACCTGACATAGTTTACCTAATGCTAAAATCTGCGGTTCTTTTTCCAGGTTGAGTAACACCAAGAAGCAGGCGGTGCACACAGTGATGGGCATCTGGATGGTCTCCTTCATCCTGTCCACGCTTCCAGCAGTGGGCTGGCACGACACTTTCGACCGCTTCTACACCTCTGACTGCCGATTCATTGTGACTGAGATAGGACTGGGCTTTGGCGTGTGCTTTCTGCTACTGATCGGCGGCAGCGTGGCCATGGGTGTGATTTGCATCGGGATCGCTCTCTTTCAGACCTTCTCCATTCAGGCGGGCCACAAAGCAGACAAGAACAAGTTCAACGTCCCGACCATAGTGGTGGAGGACGCCCAGGGGAAGCGCAGATCGTCTATCGATGGATCGGAGCCTCTCAAGACGTCACTGCAGATCACCTACCTGATCAGTGGGATCGTCTTCATCTATGACTTCCTGACTGGCTTCCCCATACTGGTGAGTTACCTGAACATGATTGCAGTTTATGATGGGTCTGGTTGGAGCACCAACCAGTTAAAAGACCTGGTTGATAAGGCAAAAAATTCCAATTGAAGTCATTTGTGTATTACCATGATCTTTTAAAAAACCCAGAAGGTTGTTTAACAACACTGCCTGCTAGTTTAAAGGTATTTCCAGAACTCTCAGAGAATCTTCTGATCTGCATGACAGCTGCAGGAAACACATCTCCGTGCTTATTTCATTTGACATAACAAATATAAGAAGGATCATATATGCCAATATAAAATACTGGAAATAGAGTTATTATAAATAATTCTTCCACATAAGAAACTTCCAGTGTTGGTAATACATATAACAATAACAAGCATTTTATGGGTATATATAACTCGCAGTAAGAAACTTGTGAGTAGATTAAAAATACTGAAATGGAAATTTTTTCAGATGATGTGGTAGCAAAATGCTGCCGTCCTCTTTGAAAACAAGACACGCTAACACACAGTGAGGTCAGGTTTCTTGTGTCCTCGTCATAACTCATACTTGTAAGGGTAAGGGAGGTTAATTGAGACACACTGGAGAGAGAGACAGTGGACACTGTTGGTTGGGGATAAACATTTTAAATTAAGATGAAAGCATTTGGAGGGTGGAGTTTATCCACTGCAGCTCCTGTAACCATCCCATACTGTTTTATTATTTACAAGAACTTAAATGTTTCTGCTCATCTGGGCCCCTAAGTAGGTCAGGCTAAGTGTACAATATGGACAGTGTGTGTCTATATATACAGTCTATAGTGTGTGACTACTGGAGCAGGGGTAAGGGGTACTGATTGCATGCGGTCTATAAGAATATCAACATGAATATGTTGGCCAACACTGGAAGAAGCTGCAGGTTAGAAGGAGTCCCAGGTTACATTTAAACACTGGTATCATCTTCTAGGAAATCCAGACTTTGAAAACAGAGCGTAACTTTCTTCTACTTCCCAGGAAACGTGATCCTTGAAGTGCATTATCAATGAGTGAAGGAGTGAGCTCTTTTTCAGTGTGTTGCCCTTTGGTTTGCAAATTCCAGCCTCAGGTTCTCATCCATTTTTAAACAAGTCAATTCATTGGTTTTCTATGAGGACTTGAGAGCCTGTAGAAAGCTCAAGGATTATTGCTTTTGTAGCAGCCAAAGAAGCTGTCCTGTCATCTTGAAAGAAAGTCACCGGGATAGAGCTTTCTCTAAAGGGAAAATGTCCTTTGGTAGTTTTTTATCATTTCTAAAGCAAGAAACCTCTGCTCACGTTTAACCCACACAGCTGAGCCATTTAATTGTGGATATTTTAATAGTAGAACTTTTGTGAAATGAGGTTTGAGTTCTTTCACTCTGCCTCTTCTGAGTGGAAGAACACTGTGTGTCTCAAAGTGCCTCAGTGTCAGTTCATATATAATACATTGCCTCAGTTCTGTTATCATTTGCACCAGCCATCTGTTAGGAGTCATTGTCACATTAGACAAACCTTTATTGTACACTTGAGGCAAGCCCAACAGAAACTCCAGCACAAATCATCACTATCTGCACAAGCCTTTAATGCTGAAATATGAAACACTAAGCAAGGAAGCTATATCGCATTATCGTATTACCATAGGATCAATACACTGTTTGGTTCAACTCCGGCTAATGTTTAGCCATATTACCACACATCCTGTTATAACAATAATGATAACTTTATTTATATAGCACCTCTCAAATCAGAGTTTACAAAACGCTTCGACAGACAAGCAACAGCAGGAGAAAATCAGGACAAAATTACAGAATAAATACGCAACAGTCGAGCCTCATCTAAGGAGACGTTAAAACAAAAAGGCTAAACACTAAATGCAAAACATAAAATGTCAGTATGAGTATTCACAAGTAAAAGGGATAAAAGTAATAAAACAGGCAAAATCCCTAAGAAAGCAATGCAAACAAAGAGAGAAGAACAACACAGTCAATAAAGGATGATAAGAAGAAGACATCACACCAGAGGAATTAAGAACAGATGAGTTAAACAAATAAAAGATCATGAATAAATCAAAATTAAACAAATAACAGCACTATTGTGTGGACCAATTACAAACCTCAATGGAAATGTGGTAGTTTGAGTAATGATAACAGGTTTTACTGATTTATTGTGAGGGTGAGAACAGCAGTGCAGGAGAATCTGAAATCTGAAGGCATCTCTCAGTCGGAAAGAGGTTTTCTCCCCTCTCTCAACAAGCTTTGGTGAGAGTTTGATTTACCAACAGACCGATTGGTTAAAGTTTGCCTGTGATATACTGGCATTTCATCCAATCGTCTGCCAAGTGCTTTTTTAAGGGGCGGCTCCCTCCCAGATGGTTCTGTTTAACAAACCATCTGGTACGTCAGGTTACACTAAAGCCTCGGGCTAGAATAATCTTTCCAATGTTCTTAATACATGAATCCTCTCCAAGAAAAAAGACTCAGTGGGAAAATAATAACAACTTGCAGGTCTTGGCTTCTAAAGTGATCTTAAATAACGCCTTTAAGTCATGTTTCTGTAGAGTTATACAAATCTACTCTCACAAAAATGGTCTTTTAATTTAATCAGCTGACAAATTGATTAATTTGCATGTATTTGCTTCCACAAAACGCCTCAATGTTTCATACCATAAAAAATACTTATTTCACTCATATTAGCTCTTGTCCTACATCAAGTAGGGTCCTTACTTAAGGTTTGTGGAGATGGTAGCACATCGGAGTTTACACCAAAAGGGGAATGTGAATAAAGGTACAGAGACTGAATGAATCCTTGCTGGGAAGCGCAATTACGCAACAGCGATGAGCTCACAGGTCTTTAGGCACCACAGCTGCTGTTTGTTATTCAAAAAGAGACAGAACACACGGGGAAATGCTTTTTATGAATTAGTGAATAGTGGATATCAGTGTATGAAGAAACATGAATAGTAGAGATGCCACTATGTCTTTGTATAATGCTTCTGTTAATTAGTGTGTGTTTCAAATTATTACTTGTCAACATCACTCCTCCACACAGGACCGGGGGTGAAACTGCCCTCTTGTAGTGGATAAGAAAAGAGAGTGAGGTATCACTTTTACAACAACTTCCTATTAGGTTTCTGGATGTGTGTGCATGACAGAGTAGGGAGCATAGCACCAATGGAAGCTCATATTTCCAGTGCTGTGGTAGAAACAACAACACGTTGTGCTTGCTGTCGTTGTTACTCTTTTGTAATGAGCTATTTAAATGCATGGAAAGCTGAAACACACACAGACACATATGGTGTTACACAGAGGAATACTGAGGTGCAGATATATGAACAGACCATAATAGGATCACCAATGTGGGAAAGCAAAAAAATAACAAAACAAAAATAGAATTATTTGATCACGTTCTCAAGAGCTGGCCAGTGAGTCGATGTACTACTTACTCCCAGCGCTGCATCTCCAAAGTGTTATCATAAGGCCATCGGAAAGCTGTTTACTTAAGAAATTACCATTATGCAACACCAGCGCTTATTATATAACTGCTGGTAATACTAGTGGTTGCATCATTACCTCTGCCAATAGTCTCATAGTAAAGTTTGTAAAAGTCATTTGATCCTATTTACTTTCATGGGTTGTTGGAGCTTATATTTAGAGTTTAAAAGACTGTGGTACACTGATAAGAACTCACCACTTTGAACTTTTCAGAGAACAAAATAAGTGCACACCAGTGGAAAATACATTAACCGTAACAAAACAATAAGCTAGTTATTTCACACTTGGAAACATCATGACATTTTGTGATGTCAGGATGAGTGTTTCAAGTGTTATGCTGGGTCTGCATTCAATTATTCAGCTCTCTGGATGAAAGTGTGTTAAAATCAGAAGTGCATGTGTTCTGACAGGAAGACAAAACACGAGTATTCTGTCGTATCCACTGTCCTGTGGTTTCCTGGCAGTAGACACACTGAGATCAATAACAGGTTGGGACTTCATAGCTTAATTAAATCTTGCTGTGACGCTGCTGTGTGTGGCCGCCGCTCGAGTTCAAGGTGTGACCAGAGGAGGTGATAATGAGTTTGAGTTAATCAATCTGATCAGTGTCTCGGCCCCCGATGCAGTAGAGATGAGGATTAGACGCTGATCCTGTCGACTTTTATGATCAGATAATGCTCTCTGTTACTTCACTGAGGTACAGAACCCACATTATCTCTGGTGCTAAAAGGGGTCGTGCCCGAAACGAGGTCACTTTTCCCTACACTGAGGAGCAGAGCAGTGGATGAATGCAGGGATGAAATGAATGAATAAGACAATTAGATGCAACTACTTTCATCTGTTGTTTTTCTCTACTATTCCAGTTGAAGTAAATGATCATTAGTTACAGCACTAGTTCATATGTGTACTGTATACTGTATGTCACAGTATGTTTAAAGCTGCTTGTAGAATTGGTAAATTACTAATATACTGGATAGGACTGGATCTGAGGGATGACTTTCAGTATTTTGTACTCTCCGAGGACACTCAGCCTCTTTGTAGCGAGTGCATTCTGAGACAACTATGGCTCGAATATTAGAAATTGTGTGGTGTGCAATTAAGGCAAGTACCTCGTAAAAGTTTTAACAGAGACATGTCTCATGTCAGGTCTTTCACTGAATTGAGGCCAAAAACTACACGAGTTTCAGAAAAGGTTCTGTGAAGCAGGGGCTGTCATGTTAATCTGAACCCACATCATTTCCACAGCAGTATTTGTATGTAGTTATCTGATTCTGTTGTTTCATATTCTAAGAGTAGGTAGTTACACCATGTTTTGTCCATCATATCTATTCACAGAAATGTTCTATATTGTCGTTTGGACTTTGAACTGTTGGTTCAATCGGCAACTATAAGCTGTTACACGACATATTTTGTTAATTTTCACATTCATAATTTTATTTTGGGTTACTGCTAGAATAGGTTTAAATGCTATATTGCTCAAAAAAATATTCGTTTTTGTCATTCTGTAGCACTGTAGTCCCACTCTGTCTGAAACACTCTGTTTTAGCTCCTCTCTCTTTAAGTCCCCCCCCTCATGAATACCCAGTCTCCTCAGATTGGTCAGCTCACACACACACCTGAGCCAGTACCACCAACAACAACAGAGTAGGTGTGCTAAATCAATATCTCCTTTAACCTAATCCATGATACTTTCTGGTGATCCTGTGGGATAAGTCCTCTCAAGTCATGACTGTATCACAATACTTTATTGTCAGGAATGTCTGAAATTGTGGTTTTATACATACATACATACACCTATTTACATGAAATACACAAATAATAAAATAAATAAGATCAATGTCAATTTTGTCTTTTGGCAAATTGATGAAATTTATTATTGCTAACTTTGGAAAGCAATACTGCGTACTGTCTACTGACCTGTCCACCTAATTGAGGTGAATTGATTGTGATGCGTCTACAGAGTTTAAAGTAATACTTCGCTACACAGTATAAAATCTGATTGTATCTTCTCCAACCCTTTGCTGACTCTGCCAAGGTGGTGAGCTTTGCCAGTCTGAAGTTTGACCGCTCCTACAACTGGATGGTGCTGTGTGTGCTGTGGTGCTCCATCGCCCAGTCCATCCTGCTGCCCATGTTCCTCTGGGCTTGCGACCGCTATCGGGCTGACATCCGCATGGTGTGGGAGAAGTGCGTTGCCATCATGTCCAACGACGACGTGGACGAGGGTAAGCAACAGTCATGCGTCTCCCTCCCTGTCGTACCTCTTTTTTTTCCCTCCTCTTCACCTGATAATGACAATAAGGATGGTAATTCCTATGTCCTAAGACAGCTCATAGTGCTTCCAAAGACAATTTGGTATGCTTTTGCAGAGAAACTCTGAAGTGAAATTGCAGATAATTTGCCTGAGTTCACAAAATCCAATTAACAGTTAAAGACTGGTTTGGAAACACACACTTGTTTGTGTTGAGAAGTGTTCTGAGCTGTCTTTGGCCACAGGAATCACAGTGACAAATGTGATTTATCAACCAAAATAGTTTTGTCTCTTAGCCTAAGGAGTAGTTGTACTGGGAAAATTGAGAGCAGCAATATTGAAGGAAGGGAACAGAGGTTAGTATCTAGCTAAACAAATATTTAGTAATTGGCCTGATTATTTGATAAAGATCTCCTCTGACCTTGGTAAAGCATGGTGTCATCTCTTCGATTTACAATCCTCAGTGATTCATTTACGATACCACTTTCTTATTACACTATGACTGAGAATCCAGTGGACAAGAGAATAAATGATCAGACATCCATCTGAGCCAGTTAACATCAACGATTTGTGACAAGAAAAGCCTTTTTTCCTAATGTTGTAGAGTAAAGGTGCTGTTCTCTAAAAATAGCTTTTTTGTGTGAAGATAACTGATGCTGTAAATTCACAGGATTTGACAGGAAGTACATACTTTAGTCAGTAGCATGGTAACATTATGACATAGCACAATATACACAAATATGAATGTAGTTTGAACAGATGAGAAGTGGTTTGAGCAGCCACTTTTCAGCATAGAAATGAAATGACAATGATAGATAGATTTTTGGTGAGGAAAAGCTTATGATAGTGACAGGCTTATCTTGGGAAAGTTGAATGTCATCTAGAATTCTCAAGAATCTCAGGTTTATCATAGATAACAGATAAGGAGTGTCACAGTCTAAGAAATCGATAAAAATGAGCTTTCAATTTCAAGATTCTCACAGGGTTAGGGTGACGACACAGCTAGCTTTTTGGTAGCCTGCAGATGCACGTCTAGTCAGTTTTCGTGAGTGCATGAAGACGACCAACTGACTGATGGGGGTTTCTTTATTTTTCAGACATCCTTTATAGTTTGTTTGGGAAGGGAGTTCACTCAGAACACATGGCAGTAGACACACTGAGATCAATAACCAAACTTTGTAACAAACTAAAGTTTTATATTTTGTTTATTGTTAATCCCAGAACAGTGGTATTTTTTTTCATCTTTGTTGTTAGTGAATATTATTTGACCTTGCCAAAACCTAACATGCAAAATGTCACCATGGGCTTACCCATGTCTTTTAAAAGAAGAAAGAAAACGTAAACGACAGTTGTTAGGGCGGTAAAAGCAATGTTTTTTTTTTAGCTTTACAAATCCAAATGCGGTAGTTCAACAAAAAACAGAGCCATCAGTGCAGAAATAAATGTTTAAATTGAAAACCAATCCAAATCAGGATTGACCTTTAAATCAAAAGTCAAACTGAAATGTGGATTTCGAGAATCGTGACACCTCTAAAAGAGAAAGGAGAAATTTAAGGAAGATTTCTACTTTATGATGCTAGTTTAAATTGCTCCTTGATTCTGGAGCACCCATGATTACTGCTGCTTCACACCCTCAACCTCTGTGGCTGCTTTGCTTGGTGTTCCAAATATTAAACAGTGCAGTGACTCTGTCGTTGGTATTTTCTGTCTGACCAGTCAAGCTACAAAATAAAGACACTAGAAATAGTGATGCTACAGTCTGTGCTAGTGTCAATAATCTTGGCTTGTCCCCAATCTTTGATCTGAACTGGCTTCAAGGTATGATTCAGGATTACCAAAATATATTGATATGATATAAAATTTGCTATGAATCTGTTCATTAAAATTGGTCATTATTAAAACAGCAAATATATCTTTTTGAAGTGATTTATTTACTGTATTTATCCCTTTTTGGGGGGACTATGGACACCTTTCTGGCTCAAAATAATGTATAAAATCGATATAAATAATCAAAAAACTAGCATGATCAGTTACATTTTAGTGTATTTAATGGGACATTTTTTACATTTGATGAGATGATTACAGAGGGGTTAATACATTTTTATTATATCAATCATGATTATAGTGTTTGTACATGTTGATGAATAAAGAATGATGTTAGGTGGTCTCTTTTGAATGGCCATTATTTCTTACGTTATATTCTGTTGTAGTTTGAGGTCTGAAATCAGTGGTCAAATGTTATCATGTGACCTATCATGTGACCTTTGTTGTCAGGAAATGTAACTGAAGTGACAAGTGTCTGTGTAACATAACTTTCTATACTAAAATATATTTTTCTGTGTTTTTGTTTGTGGTGTGTGCTTTATAAAATGCTTTACTGTACCCTACTATGAGATTGATGTAAAAAAACAAAACAAAAAAAGGACAAAGGACATATTTACCTTGCAGCACTGTTTTCTTTTTTCACTCCAATGCATTTAATCTGGGCAATCTTCCTCTACAATTCCCTGGCATGAGAGAACAGCAAAATAAATGGTTCCCCATTTATTTGTTTGGATCCGGAGTGAACCTGGAACGATTGCAGTAAAGCTGAAAAGCACTTTCATGTCATTATGATGGTCATATTTCCCTCAAGTCACAAAGGGATGCACCCATTTTTTTTCTGAGAAAATACAACTGAAATAGATAAAAAATGAATTATTTTTAAACATGTTAATTTTGTTTTCTCTCTTTTGTTGTTTTAATTTATTTTTATTTGAGGACTTGCACCTACTGGTCAGATTATAGTGACTTAGAGCAAAATCTATTGAAAGGCAGATTCTAAAATGCATTCAGTAAATATGTGACTAATAGATAAAAATGAAAGAAAGTGGTCCAAGACTTTCGTCTTCCATCACACTAATGTAAATGTACTCCAAGAGCGCTGAAAATGAAACATTTCACCAAAAAACACAGACACTTCAACAAAATTTGGTCCCAAAATTAGGTCACATGATAATCACAGAAAGGCTTGTGGACGAGTCCACAAACAAATTTCCACAATTCATGCAAACTGATGACAGTATGAACCATCTGTCTTTCTTTTCTATTGGCACTGTTTAAACTCCACCCGATCTGAACCCCTTCTCTCCTGTTTCTAACCCTCCAAACCTTCTGATCCTCTCCCTCCTGACACCCTCCCTGATAACTGCTCATTGTCCAGCAGGAGGCATAAAACAACACAGGGCAGTCCATATTCTGTGTGACAATTAACACTGCCAGTTCTCTGCTTTTTTCCAGAGGGCTTGCCATGTATAACTCATCACAGTTGTATGTATAAGGATTGTTTCCTGTTTATTCCAAAGCCTCTGACTTGCATGCCAAGCTGCCTGTGCAAAATAGCTACTTTTCATCTTTCATCTTTTTGGCCAACATTTTCCTCAAGATCAGCATTTAACACCCATCTCCAATTGATCTTTAATGAACATGAATGCAGTAATTGCAAAAATAGGTAGACTGGTATTTACACACACATACGCATTGTGTTGTTTTTTCTAAATATTCTTCAGAATGTAAGCCCTGTTCCTTCAAAGATTCTCTATGCAACCATTTGACAAGTTTTCTGAATTCAGAACCAATCTGGGGCCTTTTTGATGCCCTTACTAAACACTACAATTGAATTATTGGTAATTTTTTAAGCAAAACATTATTTGATCTAAACCTTATATTCCTGAGCAGACCTATAGGAAAAGTCAACAAATCAGAGAACGATTGAACTTGTCTCTGTTATCTATTCGTCTGTCTGTCTGTCTGTCTTGTGTATTGAGTTCGTTGCTCTCTAATCCTGACGCTCGTGCTTTTCTGCACTTTGCAGAAAACAGCCAAGATGGAGGAATTCATGCTGACTTAATATATGACAGACCATATGACTATAGCTCGGCGCCTGAAATCGTGACGGTAGACCGTAATGCCAAGTATGAGTTCTCAACCTTAGAAAGGGGGGTTCCGCAAGGGTATCCATTGAGGGAACAACAGGAAGATAAAATGCAGTATTTGCAGGTATATTTTCATTGATTTTCTTCATTTCTTTTACTTGATCAATTGAACTATTTTCAAATGACACTTCATTGCTTATGTGCATGGTGAAATGGCCTTGTGGGCCCTGACAATATCTTGCTTGAGTTTTCTGGAATCATCAGAATTTTGTGCAGCTATCTCTCCGAGAGATCCTGTCCTCATGACATGAATACAAAAAAAATACTCCTGCTGACTAATGTTCGGTAAATATGACCATCGGCAGTCCCATCAACATATTAGATGTGCTTCATTTATCGACTAGTGTGTCCTAGTCATGCAGTTGACTACATTTTTATTTTGTAAGAGGGTAAGACTTAAGTAACTGACTTACCTTCTACCTTTCAGGAATCCCTCAAGGTTTCAGGAAAGCACTATAAACATCTGCTCATGTTCTACCCAAAAGCATTGTGTCCATTGTATCCAGCATCCATCACAGACAGATGCAGAGCTCTGAAATGCTCCTTTTCAGCCTGCATTAACACCAAAATGTGTTCTAACATGCAGCCTTCTAGGGCAATTCAATAAAACATTTTTTTTCTACTTTGATTATGGTACTGGCTTTACTCTGTAAAGTGCAAATTCTGACCCGGAATCAGATATCAAATCAATTTTGATTAAATTAATTGATTAAATCAGTGATGATGATCAAAAAAATCTTACTGGTCTTGGCCTGGAAGACTGTGGTGAGAATATGTATCTTTAGAATCAACTGATGCAACCAACACAATGTTAATAAAAACATCTTAACGCTGTGTCATCTTTGTCAGAAACAACCTAACAAGGGCTTCAGTTTTCTCAGTATAGCCTGCAGCCCAAAACATTTACTTTTACTTGAATAAAAATAACCCAAAAGTATGATATTATAATGGACATTTGAAGACCAGTACTCCTACAGGATTGGATCTCTATTCAATTTGACTTTTTTAAGAAGCCTTGAAACAGAGATGTATACAGTAGCTATCACTTCATGAGACCAAACCATTATTCCACCCATTGTTTTTGTGTCCGATACACCTCTTCGCATGACAGTGGATTCAGTTGATTGTGATATGTAGATATATATTTAGTGATAGTTAGCTGTGTTACTCCTTGCTGTGTATGTGTGGTGGTAAAGACAAATAAGGTGCATTTTTGATTTCAGTTACAGGAAGACTGGCTGAACTGTGTTACGGTCACACTACTTTTGTTGCTGCTCCAAGGGTGAAGGCCCAGTTAGACCCTGAATCAACAAAACCCTTCAAATCATTATCAAGTAGCACCTCCATTTGAGAAATGCTACGGCACTTCTCAAGTGGCTTAATTGCAGAATAAAGCCTCTTTGGCTTTATTGGCCGTTGTGTGTTGGTCTCTCTCTCTCTCTCTCTCTACATCCTGCCAAGTCTGTCCTGCATCCTAACTCATTCTAATGCCCGTGCTGCCCTCTGCTGTTCAGCTCTCCCACCTAACCCACTCAACGCTACTGTATCGTCTGCTGTCTCATTTCTCTGCATTTACTAAAACCCACCACAGGGGGGCAGACTGATATCAATCTTGTGGCTCTTGACGTCACTGTGACAAACCCTCTCTCTCTTGCATAGTTGTCAGAACAGAATGGCATGTGAGTATAACATGTAGGGACCTATCAATCTTTGCATTTTTCATCTCCAAATAACGGAGGTGAATAGTAGACCATTTACAACCTTATTGATGCATGTTAGAGTGTTAAAACCTTCATGTCTGAGGGATTATATTAAAAAATAAGTTAAAATTGCACTCAACTTGTTGGACATGTAGGATTTTACACAAAAATAATGGCTGAAATCAAAAGTAGAAAGACTTCTGAACTTAGCCTGTTGTACTGTATTCACTGAGCTTTACGTCATCAGCCCGAATACTTAAGCAGAGCAGTTGATTGGGACTACTTCAAAACAGTGTTATATAATCTTGAAGAATCCTACATGTAATACTTTTTCTAATTGATAATGTAGATGTATTAAAATCTATAATGTTATTTATATAATATTCAGTGGCACAATGCTAACTGATTATGTGTTGTTGTAGAGTTCTAGGTGAATGAATGTCAAAATGACCGATAGACTGAAGGGTTTGGTCTGTGTGTTGCGTCCAGGTGCCCCCTACAAGAAGATACTCCCACGACGAAACCGACATGTGGACCAGCGACCGGATCCCCTCATACCTTCACCGATGGGGCTCCACCGAGGACATGATAGTGAGTGCCCACTACAGCTCCACCTTGCCGCGCCACGAGAGGCGCAGGAGCAGCCTGGTCTCCTACCACGAGGAGAGCCACCATCACCATCACCCACACCGCAAGCGGCGACGCTCTGAGGATAGTATGCACTCCCTCAAGCACCTGCCACGTGTGGTCTGTGGCGGGGAGCGCTACGAGGACGAACTGCGGTGTTTCAGCCGCGACGAGGTGATAAACTTTATAGATGAGACGCCGCTGCCGAGCCCCAGGAAGAGCCCACGGCGCACATCCACCATCTCACTTATCCCCAATGTTTATGAACAGCAGACAGTCATCCTTCCTCACTTCCCTCTCACAGACTTTGAGCGTGAGCCTCAGGCGCTCAGGCGGCTCTCAGAACACAAAAGGAACAGCAGTCGGGGCAACTCGCCTGAAGGTTCCCCCAAACCAGACAGACCTGTTGGAAAGAAGAGCCCCGGGGCTGGTGGCTCTGGTAAAGGCTGCCGGGAGCACCCGCGAGATGGGAAACATCAGTGTGAAGGTGGCTCACCTGGGCGCAGCCAGCAGACTCCGGGGCACTCTAGGCCAAGGACAGGCGGTGGAGCCGGGGCTGGTGCTGGAGCTGGAGCTAACTGGGGGTCTCAGAAGCACCTGAATAAAGGCGAGAGTAAAGGAAGCACAAACAGTTTTGTAAGCACGCCTTCGGTATCGTCCTCGGGATACATCACGTTTCACTCTGATTCTGTCGGCTCCACAACCTAAAAGCAAGCTTTTCCTAGATAATATCAACATTATGACTGGAGTAATTATCGACATGAAAATCACTGGAATTTTCTTGGTTATGGGAAAGTGACCTACTGGATTATTTGGCCTTTTTACATGTGCCAATTTTTCTGTTTTACTATAAATACCACCAATATCTGCTATGCTAAATGGCTTTGGGAGCTTTGGACATCATTTCTGAATGGGCCTAACTTTGATTTCATATGTTGGCTGGTGAAAGGGTTGGGTGGTCCTGTTATTCAGCTTTCACATCACAAGATATCCACTGATACTTTTTTTTCCAGCACTGGCACAAATAACCTGTTTTTAAATAGGGTGAACATTCCCACACCTTGTTTTTTGCTGTTTGATGTTGTTTCTAATGAAATGCTCAAAGAATTGGAGGAAGTAGTTGTTAGGGCGGTGTTTCTTTCTTTCTTTGGCACTTAAGAACTTGAAGTTTTTATTTGGCCTGTAATGACTGTGTGTTTTGTTGTATGGACACATTTGCTTTCAAACCAAACTTTCCTGAATACTGCCCTTTCACCTTGAGATTGACACATTATACATATTTGTTTTATTTTAATCATGATGTACAACTTTTCTCTTAACATTGTTATTCACAACACGTGAAACACTTTTTTTCAAGCACCCCATGTTGAAGTAAACTGAGAGTGGTAAATCCCAAACTCTTTAATGCCTAGTTTTACAGTTACTGTGTGCGATATTGAGATATTATGTGAAGACCCCTAAATTCTTATTGAAAATGTGCAGTCAGTTTTAAAGATTGACATCTCATGTATATATGAAGGATAATGGATTTATGGGTTTGGTGTACTTTTCAGTTTAATGAGACCTTTGCTCAGAACATTTTCTCCCAGTTTTTATTATTCCAATGTTTGTGTTATCTTGGGCATCATCAGGCACAACAGTTGCTTACCACACTGGATATATACACACAGAACAACAGACCAATACAGCAGGTAATGGTGCTTCATCCTCATCAAATGAGTATGCCAGCCTGACCTCATCCTTTATTTTGGTGAGCAACGTGTTAGAAGCACCAATAAAGTTTATTTGTTTTTTAAAGATTTTTCTAAAACTCTAAAAAATCTAACTGTTCCAAAAATAGAATAATCCTAGACTTTCAGGCTGACTATACGTAGCTGGTGTAACACCTAAACCCACAAAACAATACCATGAATTAGGAACATTGTAATTTGAATGAAAATGTAATATAATTCCTCCTGTTTGTGATCTCATCATATGTACCAAGACTGGTCCTATTCTGTGAGGTTATTCAAGTGTGAAGTGACTTTTTTGTGCCTGATGTATCGAAGTCCCATGAAGTAGCCTAATGTCAATTAAATTGTTAGCATTTCCGGAGCCTCAGTAAGGGATACTGTGGGAAGTTTAAATTAGGTGCATTAATGTATTCATAAATATATATTTGGAGAGAGAATGTGATTATTTCACATTATAGCAAAGTGTAAAAGTTGGAGAACACAAACTGTGTTACTAAATTATCAGTGAAATGCCCTATAAATGTCCCATAATTGCCATTCAGTACAATCACACGAAATGGACGATGAACAGTGAATTTAACAATGGAGCTAACTTTACGAAGTACTCTCTTAAATGATCAAGTAACTTTTCATGTGACAATTATCTGACTGAAAGAAGTGAAAACTCTTCTACTCACAAATAATAGCAGAACCATCTTTGGGCTTTGAGCTCTCATGGACAGTCACAACTAACATGAATGTACTTGCACTTATTAGGTGTAACCTATAAAAGACAAGACTGAGAGGACAATATGAAATGGAAATATCCTCTTTGACAGCCTTATTAGTTGTGGAACTTTTTTGCTGTTACATTCAAGTAATAAAGTTGCGCACATGTTTTCACTCGTCTGCGGTCATTTAAATGTTTAGTTTGAATTCTCATGTATTAGTGTACCTCGCACAAGTGCAGCCTTTTCAATTGGACAAACTAGCTGAAATGTATCTTTAGTTGGAGGCAGAACATCACATTCCCCTGTCAAACTTTGCTATGTCATAGAGTTTTTGCATTTTGTTGTGTTTACAATATTAAAATATAATTTTGTAACATATACAAAGATTTATGACTCAAATATGAATGATGTTAAATGTTATGATTTTTCTTGTTCAGGTGATAACTTTGTTAAAAAGATATGACTGATTAAATTCACAAGATGATGCTTCAGAGTGTGTTTTTCAGAATTTTGTTGCAGATTCACCTTATTTGGTACTGTTATATGTTTATTGTGGAACAGCAGTATGCATCCACTTTATAGTCTCTCTTTGCTTTATACAGATTTTTTTTCACAGGAGGTTGAGCTCACCATAACAGGCACAGTGAAGTAACCTTCTTGTACTCGTGGCCACATGAAAGCGTTGCACAGGCAGGTCCCCGGAAGAAGACCAAGGTTTGATGCCTTCCACTATGAAATGAGAAATGATTGACCAGCCTCTATGGCAATATCCAGCTTTCAGTAGGATATTACGAGAAACAAATCTAAATATTGGTTGAAATATCGCCGATAATACACTCTGTGACACACACAATTTTATGAGATTCACAGGTTTTGTTCAGCAAGATAATATTCGTAGATGAACACGACTTTTGTGATTTTCCAAGTGTTGATTAAAATTTCAAGAAGTAAAAAGCTAATCTTGCAGCCACAAATTAGAAGTCCCCACTAAGCTCTTACTACACAATTATAAATTGATCAAGCTGTAAGTTGTAAAGTTAGAATAGTCTGTGATTGAAGTCCACCTGTTGAGAGGGACTAGCTTTTAGGACTATAGACTATATTCAGCATACACAAGAATCATGTGGAAACCTGAATGAATGGAAGAGGATGGCCTTTACAGTGAAAAATGGAGACACCTTGTGTTCAGCAGGTAAGCTTGTGAATTTAAAAACATTTGCACATTCATATACTGTAGAATTTTTAAATGAGGGATTTGTTTTGCAGTTTTAATTTGATAACGTGGAAATTATGCTTTTTCTGCAAAATGCAAATTAAAAGCACATTAAACAAGTTTTATGGATGTCTGCGGAGGGTAGCTTTAAACATTATGTCAGAGTTTGGTAAAACCTTAAACTGCAATGTGCTCTTATTCCCTCCAATTAATTTAACAAAGCTTGAATAAGGTAAAGCCTTACCTACACACTAAGTTAGACGGACAGAGAGATTGTAAGTTGAGCACAAAGATGGAAGTGAATGTCCAGTCAATAAAAACTTACCTGAAGGTGCTGCCCCGTCACCTCAACTGGACGAGCCGGAAAGCGGAGTCCCTGCCGCAGTGGTACCATCCAGCCTGGACGCTTTGCGTCATGTCGTACAATCTCTCTCCCTACTGCTTTCCCTGTCTCTTCCTAGCTGTGTCTATCAAAATTAAGCATAAACGCATAAAAAAAGAGTGAAAGAAAACGAACACACAATCCTAGAAGACTTTGTCCTCCGCTACAAACCTTAAGATCATCATAATGGTCCCCCATCATGATTCCTAAAGTCTGTCAGCCGCCGTCAACGAGGCGGTTGCTATGGTGACAAACGTGTCTCAACCGTCTCATCTTTTCACAAGTGCGTAGTTTTGTAAACAAAACACAAAAAACGGTACGTAGCTAGCTTGTTACTGCGTTTAATTTCGTCATTTCCCTTCTATACTGAGGTACACTGTTTAGTATTGTGTTACGTTTATTTTTATTAAGTTCTATTTAGGTCAGCGTCATTATTCAGTGCAGTTTTCCCTCATAGAATTGACGCAGTGGTGACGGTAACGTTAACTCGCCCAGGGTGTATTAGCTAACATAAAAATAATTTGCGTTTGGCTAGTCAGCAACAAGTCATACACATAGGCTAATAATGATTGGCACGTATATATTTTTGCCATATAAGAGAAATCAGTAAGAACTGCTTGTACATAGGACAACGGCGTTGACTTCGCCCTAGGTTAACTTCGTTTGAATGAATTTGTGTTCATCCCATAAAAAACCACTATTAGGATTAGTTGTACATTTTTTATTGGTTAAAAAACACTTAGCAACAACGCTCGACCTGTCTCCATGTCTGTCTTGCCAAACAAATGGACTTTTACACTGACGTGGCTTGATGAAAATAGGCCAAATAACAGCTGTAAACCTACCAGGTTGGTGTTGCTTTTTACAGAGCAGAGTGGCGCAGCGGAAGCGTGCTGGGCCCATAACCCAGAGGTCGATGGATCGAAACCATCCTCTGCTAGAAGGGGATATTTTCATTCTGAACTACCTTTTCACTGTCACTCGATAACGAATTGATGTTGTTGTCTGTGTAACTGATAATACTGTTAGCCATCATAGACACTTAGTTAGTCATTTCTGCACTGGCTAACTCATTAAAGGTGTACGCAGCCGTGTATTACAATAGTCTCATTAGACCACATACTTTAAATCAACACATTTAATTACGTGTTCTACTCGCCTTTTAGTTATGCGAGGCAAATTACTCCCCAAACTAAATAAAACATATTCAGTTCTGCGTAAAAGAAATTGTCACGTTTAAACTGAGAGCACGGTTTTCTATTTTATCTGATGCAGGTGTGTAATCGGCTGATTCTGCTCCGCAGCCCCTGGCCCTAGCTTTGTAAAGAGGTCGGAGCTGTCACATGCCCGAGTTGCCCGCAACAGTGAGCATGGACACGGCTCCTTTGACGTGCCAAAAGGTAATTCCACGGTGTGCTGTAGGTTTCGCTGTACACAGCCTGGAACCAAAGCCAGCTCTATTGTATAAGCTTCACGCTTAATTTGTGCGAGTCGCATACTGTATGTTTCAATTGCACACGCCAATAAGTGATAACACTGCATGCGGCAGGCAATGCTCAACACTTGTGCTGAACCTGCCCTAGTAAGGACATATCTACCAGCAAAGTGAGCGAGGACAGAGGGGTCTGCAGCGCACTTCATCTACGTCCGCTCTCTTAAGAGCGCTTGACTGGGTCCAGTCTGATGCTAATGACGCATTATCTCTCTCCCTGCGGTTCTCAGCTCTAATATACGTCGCCATTATAGTGGCAAACCAAACTAGGTTACTTAAACAATGCCGAGAAGAGTTCATAGAAATTCTCAGAAAAAGTTTAAGGGCATTCAGTGTGGAAGTCACGTGGCATTTCCTTTCTTGGATAAAACAAACTCTTCTTGTGCCCGGGCCTCTGTGCGCCTCATCAAAGAGCAGCTTTGACTTTGTAGGGAGAGAATGTAGAGAAAGATTTATAGACGGGATTTATGAGCTAGTCAAATGAAACAAAAAGCTGGAATAACAAATACTTGCCAGAAGGGTGTCTGGAGCTGAGTTCAGTTGTTATTTTCGATGGTACAAAAAAAACAAACAAACCTCGAACCAGGCAGTGTGTACTTTTTTTGCGTTTTGCGTTGCGCACCCCTTTTCTATGGGGCAGCAGTGTCTTTTCAGCTTGTACCACCCTGAAAGAGCTGTGGGCGTTCCAGCGATTCTCCTCGCTGTAAGGTGCCATCCTTTCCTCCGCTGCTCCTTAAAGACACTTTATGACATCCCTGCCAAAGCAGCGGAAGAAAACTATGGGGCACTGTGAAGGAGCTGACTGACACGCAGGTTTGCTGTCTTGGACATATGGCCTATACAATTGCAATTGCTGTTGTGCATCACGTTGTTTGGTACTGCACGTTATACTGTATTCTGTGTACCTAAAACAAATACAAGAAAGCCCATACTCCAATCTGTCAGGTCGTTTTCAGAAAGTGAGTCATTTTCTGATGAGACATTGGATAATAGTTTTCTGAGGGTGAATGCATGTCTTTTGTTAAATTTTAAAAAGGAGATAAAGGATTAATGGAGATCAAACTTTTAATAATTGGGTCTTGCACTCCAGAGAGTCAACAGTCCTCGGGGACATTATGAAAAAGGGTTACATCTGACACTGCTGGTAGAGAGCAAATCTAAACGATCATCCAGAAAAGCTGGTAACTATTAAACTGACAGAAATTTAAATTTCAGCCTTGAGCATAAATGTTTACTCTCTTAACTCTTCTGAAATGATAGTCTCACCGTCTCCAATGCCTAGAGAAGACAGAGAACAGAGCATGGCGTGTAATCAGTACCTTATAGCAGAAAATTGTTGTGCTGTCCGACAAGCATCTGATTTGCCCGCTACTGTTGCGGTACTTACGCGTGAAACCAGAGAAGAATGGAGGAAGCCATGGTCAACCCCCACTCTCCTGGACCTTTTTCTTTTCCCTATGTCAACCCCACAAATTATAGAGTTCATAATCAACTAACCAAATCTTTAACACAAAATTATGTAGATATATAGGCAGATGTTATTTCAATCTTCATTTTGGGCTTACAAAATACTAAAATGCACCTAGTTGTTTGAGACTCAAGAGTCTGCTCGTGTCCTTTTCTTTCAGTTTGGAAGATATAAGCACGTGATCGAGTTAGCTTCTGAGGCCTTCCTCGCAGCTACCCAAAAATCCATCATGTTTTCACCCACCTACGCTCTCTTTTTACCGAAATTATGTCGAAAAATCAATATTGATTCTACAGATCAACCACCATAAATCTATCACATGTTCATGTACGAAACACACGACCCTCTCCACCTACGTTTAGGGTTAAGATGTATGCAGCTTAATAAAAGAGACAACATATTCGTTATTTCACCAATTTTATTAAAAAAAAAATAAAACATATACAATTTATAGCATATTGTGTAAATCTATACAGTGCAATTATAAACAAGTACTCAAGCAATGACAACTGTGTCCCTACCAAGGCCGCCACATGTGCTGCTCAGTGTTTGCAACCTCATTCCTGTGACTGACGAAGTGAAACTTCTTGTGACTTGGACTTTTGTCATGAGTGTTTTGTGTGGGCGCCACAACAAGGGAAGCCTGTTTGTTTCCAGGTGGCTGTCGTGCGTCTTCACTCTTTAAGGAAAGAGTTGGTATTGCGCTGTCGCGTTTCACAGCTTTAGGTTTAGCAGATTTTCTCTCCTCAGGTCCAGCTGCAGATGGAAGAAGTCTCCGCACCTCCTCCTGTGCCTCAGCTTGGCCCGGGCCGCTGTCCATGGTGCTGAAGACTTCCTCTCGCCCCCTGGAGCGGCAGAGTTTACTGGAAAGCTGCGATAACATCCAGCGGTCGCTCCCGTTCAAGTTGTCTGCCATCATGAGGTATTGGTTGACGTTTGCCAAGCAACTGCGGAAGCCAATTTGGTAATCAGGAAACTCGGAAGCAGTGGCGGTGCCTGAAAGCAATGAAAAGACAACATAAGGTGAGAAACACGCAGACTCTAAGCGTAAAGTTGTGCGCAAAGCATCCATAAAATCACGATTAATCAGCCGATTATTTGTATATTTGATGGCTTGATCTGTTGTAAGATGTGAGATAATAACTCACAGCTCTGAATCTTTTGGAGGTTCCTCAGATGTTTCACGGTGAGCTCCAAGATATCGGCCTTTTCCAGTTTGCGCTTTCGAATCTGAGGAAAGAAATACCATCAAATGATTATAACTCAAGCAAATGATCATCACTGAAGCACCAATTGCAAACTGTCCTGAAGTTAAACCAAATTAATAAATAAATAAATCGTGTTTTAAGTTTTAAAGTTACGGCCTGCACACTTACACTTGTGCTGTAGTAGCTCTCCAGAAGTGATTTCAACTGGTCCAAACATTTGTTTATGCGAGCTCTTCGTTTCTTTTCCATGAGTGGTTTGGACACCTATAAAGAAAGAAAGGGCGGGTAAAAATGAATACTGCATCAAACAAACTTGGATAATTCTGTTATTGTTTTTTTTTTATCATTTTTTTTTTATGTCTTTTGGTTATCCAGTTCCTCTTTATTAGTTACTGTACACACCTTGTTTCCAGCAACGGGTTTGGACTTTTCTGCGCAGTCTGTCGATGCCACCATTCTGTTTGTCTGGTTCCCTTGAAGTTAATCTCTTTCCCTCTCTGGCGCACGAATGAAGGAGGTCACCCTGAGTGGATTTATATAGAGACACCCACTTAACATCTCAATGCAAACAGTCCCGCCTGTCTCTTGCGCTCAAGTGAGCAACGCTGGCGTTGTTTGACAGCCAAAACCAGCGAAATGCTGAGACGCACCATTGAAAAGCGAATGATTTTATGCTGTTTGATAATATATTTAAAATGGTTGAATGTAATTTCTACTCAAATTCGATTTTTATCACAAATCCGCCTAAATGTAAGCTTAGTCTGAGTCAGTTTTCATCAACCTACTGTTAAGATATGCAGGACCTACAGAATGCAGAGGTAGGCTATAATCAGACAGAGTTTATATTTATCTTAAATATGTTGTGAAAATCTATCTATCTATCTATCTATCTATCTGTCTATCTGTCTATCTATCTATCTATCTATCTATCTATCTATCTATCTATCTATCTATCTATCTATCTATCTAAAGCACAAGACATACACAGACAGTAAATCAGGTACAGGACGTGGCCTACTGCGCCATGGATGTTTTAAGTGCAGATACCCAAGAAACAACGTGTGGGGCAAAAAACCTACAGAGAAGCGTAAAAATGATAAACATAATGGCTAATCATAATGGTTCTGCTCGGTGAGCATGGTGTGGGCACTATTCACTCCTGTATTCAATCTTTTATATGTGAGTTTCACGCCACCAGTTCGAAGGCAGCACCGTGGTAATTCCCTGCGTGTCCCCACAACATTTCGATTTTCTGGTGGCCACTTGTTGTAAAAGTGTCACACCTGCAAATAGGCAGACCAGCAGCTAGCCTCCCGTTTTTGTAGGCATAAGGTGCAGCTGCGCTTATGTTTACACATATCACCAAACAAACACGTAACGCACGAATACCAAACCAGATTTTTACAAACTTAACACTTTAGGAGTCTTTGGCCATTGTGCGTCACCAGTTTTTGTCTTCATACCAGGCGCGGTGAGGCACCGAGGAGAATCGCGGGCCGCCCCTTGTCCTCGGTCCCTCGCCTCCCGATTTTCCACACTGCTCCCTGAAAAGGGCGAAGGCTTGGGAAAGTCAGACCAGCTGAAACAATGTATTGACTATAGGCGCACTAAAGTCCACTGCGCATCTTGTTCTCACAGACCATCTGACAATACTAAATGGGGGAATTAAAGCTATAGGTATGGTTTGCAGCAGCGGTGGAAAGTAACTAAATACATTTACTCAAATATTATACTTAATATACTAAAATGTTGATATTATTTCTATTTTGTGCTACTTTACACTTCTACTCCACTATATTTTGGGCGACAATATTGCATGTTACTCCACCACATTGATTTGACAACTTTAGTTATGTGGCAATACAAACCAATATATTATTATGATGGATGGTTATGTATTATTAAACTACTTGACAGAATATATAGTAGCTGGAATTCACCCCCACTTTATCAAATGCAACACTGCTTACACACTGATGTGTCACAAATTATTGTAATCAAAGATATATTATTCAGAAATGCACAGCATAGGGACTTTTGGTATACTTGAACTATATTTTGATGCTGATACTTACATATATTAACTTATGTCATTTGTTGAATGCAGAACTTTAACTTGTAACAGATACACTATGACATTGCTACTTTAACTTAATTGAAAAATCTGAGTACTTCTTCCACAACTGTTTCTTTGTAAGTCTTTATTTGTGCTGCTGTCTGTCTTGGCCAGAACTCCCTTGAAAAAGAGATTTTTAATCTCAGAGGGACCCATCCTGGTTAAAAAAAATGTTCACATAAAATAAAGTAAATAAGTATATGATAATATTCACCTATGGAATGCTATGCCTTATGACTGTCGTTCTAAAGGTAAAGGTGTTCATTGCGTTTTGTTCTTTTAGATATTTGGGCTCACTTGAGAATTTTCCGGAACAAAAGAAAGTTGGTTTAGATGGAGCGTTTTGAAAGACACGCGACAATGCTGAGAGAAGCTTTCTTAAACTGCCCAGGTCTTCTTGCCTGATCCGGGACACAATGCGTGCGTTGAGACGACTGCGGGTCCGGGTGAAGGAGGGGCATCAGTATTCAGTCTGTGGAGAGAGAGCGCGCGTCAAAGGAGGCCAGTTTATTGAGGATAGTGCGCCATTGATCTTTTCTCTTCGTCTGCTTTGTGACCACAAACGTGTGGGCATCAAAAGATTTTCCCTCCACTTCTGAAGTGAATCACTCTTCTCTTCATTCCGTTTTGACAAGATAAACAAGTCTTTTTACAATCTGCTGCCTCGTGTGAACTTTTATAAACATTTTTCAAATGTTCAAATTTATGTTGATTGCTACCAAGGCGCTAACAGATTTATTTTTTTAAAATCCCGTAGCCCAATCTGTCTGCTGAAACCTACTATATATATCCTAGATCATAGATCTACAATCGATGCATTTTCCGTGCGTTAAAATGAGATTAATTCGCCTTTCGCAACTAAATCAGTTTCGCGTGGCAGCTGATAATTCAAAGAGACAATCGAAGCACAGTCATGTCAGGTTTGTGTCAGAGGACACTAATTGCGTAAAATGTACCGAAAACTTGCGGACCACTATTGTGGTGTTATATACTGAAGCATTTAATTGGTATGAAATTCGGCCGAGGTGCTCCGATGTAAGTGGGCTTTTGTCCCCCTGGACGCCACATTATCTGCTTCTTTCACGCTTGGTTTTAACACAAGACCGTGGAGCGTTGATTTCAGCATGGAGCCGTGGCATCACAACCGTCGCCTGTCTTGTTATTCTGCGCCACGGTGTAGAGATTTCACCGCTGATTATTCGGTATCATTTCAATTAGTGTTTTCTGCCTGGGGTCAAAAACGGGAACTCAGATTTGCAAAATGAAAGGAGGGGTTGGTGGTGTTTTTCTTTTTTCTTTAAATAACAACTGGTCTGCAGTGAGGCAATGCAGCCATCCTTTAAAACTGTTTCCCCCCAATACCTCCTCAATCCTCACAAAAGTCTTAATGTCATCATCTATCCATAAGAATAGCGCAACGAGAAACTTGTTTCCCGAGTGGACATAATAATGCAAGTGCCATTAAATGACAAGTTAAGTGTATGTTTATAAAAGGGCTCGGGCTCTCGCTCCACTTTCACTTTTCAGCCCCAGGTCATTCATTAACCGTAGCGGACCTTTGTCATGGATGCCTGCTGGCGGAGACCTGACAATGCTGCAGTAATAATTGGACTATTGGGGAACTTGTTAACAACAATTAGTGAAGCAATTATGCAATTACTGCAATAAACTATTTTCTTCTTAGAAGGAAACTGAGACATTTGCAAGCCAATGGTTAGGCCTATACCCAAACGGTGGGTAGCCTATAATAGAAGCTGAAGTGCAGGTTATCTTCCATTTAGGCTACTTCTCAAGAATACAATATGTTAATCCTAAGTATGTTTGCGCATGACAATAGATAACAAAGAGAACTGTGTTTGAGCAACATAAAAACTCAATTATTTCAATCACTGGCTAGAATATAATAAATTAACCATATGCATTCCGATGTTATCACCTACACGTAAATACTATAACAATTAAATAGGTATTATAGGATGCAGGTCGTCGTATTGTGTAGAGCAATATTTAAAAATGACCAAAGTTGAAATTAATTTGGTCAGTGTATATTGTAGCCAAACGCATGCACTATCAGACTATAGCATGTCTGCGTGCCACAGCAGAGCGCTGTTAAAATATGCAAAACACAGGGCCATAATTTGGCGCACCATGAGCGGAGCAAATCGATGAACCGCCTTCTATTCAGATGGACCCGAGGCAGCAATGGTGTGACCAAAACGCTCATTGTGAGTAACAAGGTCACAGTAAAAGGAGCAGGTACATGGACAGGTGCACTGGAAAAATATTAGAAATATACAGGACTTTCTGAAAAGCCACGCGACGGACCTGTTGACGAAGCTCTGATCAAACATCAAATAGAAATCGCATCATGAATTTCTATAGACTGGTCCTCGGGTTATTTAAAGACTTCTTACTTTGGTTTGGGGACACAATGGCCGCTGTATGCCTGTGTGTGCCGGGGTTACCGCATGAAAAGACGAGAGGTGCACATTAACATCGCTTAAGGTTTTCTCAAGGGCCGAAATGAACTGACTGGAAAGTAACTTTATAACTCGCTGGAGGATGAAGCCTTTGTCGATTTCTGAGCTCAAAGACACAAGTACCTAACAAAAGAGGAGAGCCATTGTTAAACACTAAAGCGCATGGGTATTGATGCGCCTTGAATTGCAAAACATCTGCCATTTACTCTGAACCACTTGAGCAAGATTTGAATGAGAATAACCAAGCGTCCTTTAAGGCAGTATTTAGCCGTGCGTAAAACAACAGTTACCAGGCATATGACCAACGTGGAGATGAAGCGTTTGATTAAAAGATTAAAAAGCATATAAATATAAACCTTGGAGGTGATGTATGCTCTATGGTTTGTTGTTAACATGTGACGTACAGATAAAGTCCTATCGGTGAGATGCGTGTCTTTACGCGCAACGCCAGCCTCTGCAGATTAAACCCACACAGTGTTCAACAATAGCGCGCGGACTAAAAATTAACTCCAACTAATTGTCATCGCTGAAAGAAACCCGACTGTATTGACAGTGAGTAGATGTCCACTTAAACATGAATTCATTTAGTCATTAACTCTTCCCCGTTAATAATTACTTCTATATTCTCAAAGACAGGACCAACAGTGTTTTAGACGTGTTTAAAACAAATTGCGCTTAATTCTATAGCCTATATCCAATAACTGATCATTACATGCAGACATCGGCATAATGCGGATTTTCTAAAGTTCGGGGAAATACAGGAGCAGATCTGTCAACATCAGTCTCACTGACCGGCGAGGGACCTGCACTCTGATTCAAAAGAAAAACATTTTAAGGCAAATCCCATATGGCCAACCAGACGCAAATGGCCTCTACTTAAAGTGCGTTTTGTTTTTGCTCCGGGCGCAATAGGAATGACCAAATGCCGGCCAAGTTTTCCCAGGGTTTTCTCTTTATCTGACCAAAGTGGAACATTGAAAGGTACAAGTGAAAGGCCGCGGGGCGTTCCTCCGATTTTCCTCGCTCCATATTTTGTGAACCAGAAATATGTGTCCCTCAGCAGAAATGCTGCTTCACTCGACTTGAACAAAATAATGATAATGAAAAATCTGTCAGATGAAATTAATCAAGGCACGTTAGCCCTTGCTATGGCAGCAGCAACTTTCTACTGCTTATTAAAACATATTTAGACTAATTCAAGATTAAACTGCTTATCACCCTGTAACTCTAAACGGTGAATCGTCCCATAGCATGCTGCGGAAGTCTCGAACTTCTCACATAAGGATGATCACGCTAAAAGTCTGTGTGACAACGTGTGTGGCAAATGTAACTCTGAAATTGGTATGAAATCGTCAATTTGTTGGTGTCAGCGTTCGGCTTTCCAAACGCGCCATATGCCATGCTAAGTGGCACTATTTACCAATTCGTTCCTAGTTTCACGGTCCATCCTCCCCTTCTCCTTGCCAGGAAACTGAATAGCCACAACAAAATGGCAATTTACCCTCTGGAATTGTCACATACCCCCTGCGGTAAGGCGCTTTCCGTTTCACTTTGTGGGGCACCCCATCCTTGCTGAGCGTCGCGGCGTGAAACTTTGACTTTTAAATGAAGACAGAAAATGGTCAGTACTCAGGTCAGCGTTGTTGACTCATCACTCATTTTGTCAGTATGAGGTCAACCTGTCAAAGCAACCAGAAGGTACATTGGGCCTCATCTTAGAGAGAAGGATTTAAAGCAGACCCAGGAAGTAGACGACCCACATTGCAGCACAGCTTAAGTCAATTTGTGTTGTTGCAAGGATGCATCCCCAAAGAAAAGGAAAGAAAGAAGGAATAATGAACTTAATAAAACAAACACATAAATACAACAAATACAAACATATTCAAAACGAAATGTAAAAATAAGAAGAAATAAATGATTATATTTAATGTGCCCTATAGAGGGACAGGGGGTCTAATGGACTTACCATTGTACAATGAAGGTGTAATTGATTACAGAACTAATGCAGTTCCAAGGCTGTACAAGAAGATAATAGTTGCTGTTGTGTTTTCCCAGTGAGTTGGGGCATTGTTAAGTTCAGGTGGGCAGATAGGATTGGTGATTTGATTCCCCCTTTATTGTAAATTATTATTTTTTTTAATTAACTGTGCTGAGAGCAAATGGTACCCGTTACCACAGGGGTGTATGTCCATATACATTTCCCGAGAAGTATCAAATCTATTCAAACACTGGAATGAGAAAAACCCACAGATAACTGCACTTGCAGTAGCATAAAACCTTGAAAGGTAGTTTAACATCACTTCATACTTCTTCAAGCAGAGACTTCATTTGAGCTGATTTTCCCTTGAGTTAAGCTTTAATTCACACCATCCAGTTTCAATTAGGCTGAAAGTTCCAATCTTATTTAGTTAGGCAATGAATGTGGCTTGAATATGGAGGAGGGGTAAATAAACTGTGGGTTTATTATCTGGATTTGATGCTGGTGAATACTGACAGAGGAAGATTAAGTCATACAAGTGTGTGATGGAACCATAGTCTAGCCCAGTGGTGTCAAACTGATCCAGTAAAGGGCCGTGTGGCTGCAGGTTTTCATTCCAACCAAGCAAGAACACACCTGATCCAAATCAGGTGTGTTCTTGCTTGGTTGGAATGAAACACACCTGATTTGGATCAGGTGTGTTCTTGCTTGGTTGGAATGAAAACCTGCAGCCACACGGCCCTTTACTGGATCACTTTGACAGCCTGTAGACAGCATCATTGTGAAGTGGTTCCATGATGTGGTGACACTGGTGTTACAACAACCTCGAAAATGATGATAATGAATAAATAAAACACACATTCCATTATGTTTTTTTTATTGAATCACTCTTACTGTCGAATTGTATAACTGCTGTACATGTAAATGAACTGTTTGAATAAATTGATGATTTTACATACGTTATAATAAACAAAAAATATTTTCTCATACATTTGATAATGGAAAAAGGAATAGGCATAGGGCCAATATTTTATTTTGCCTATTCATATCGTCCATAAAATAACTTAGAAAATGAGTAGTAGCCTACCTAAAAAAATTAAATAAATACATTTTACTTGTAAAATTTAAATGCAATCACTTTACATAATAATCTTCCATCTTTGTACATTACATTTAGCAGATGCTTATGTCCAAAGCAATTTACAGTAATTCATACACCGATGGCTGTCATGCACGATGTTGACCAGCACATCAGGAGCAGTTTGGGATTCAGTACCTCTCCCAAGGACACTTTGACATACAGACCAGGGAATATAACCAGTGTATTAGAAGTATAAGTATTTGAATTCTAATGGAAAAAAAAATGTAATCCAACAAAATACATTCAAGGCACATGTTCTCAGAAATAAGACCTTCCAAAGATTGCAAAGTGCTAAGATATCTTCTACTCAATACAGAATTTAGTTCTAGCGTTTATACCCCTTTTACCCGTTTACCCCTGTTAAAAGTGGCTGAACAATTTGTAGGGAAACCATTATAGATAGTCTATGTTCCCTACAAGTCAAAATGATTAATATTCAGTAGTTACAGTAAAAATGTTAAATTATTAGCATTGCATTTCCAAAATTCATAAAAATCTGAGGCACATCAAGTCACCTGTGTATGAATTCACACATTTTTGAAGCTTCTACTGGCTCATTGTTTTGGTATAATCCTGAATGATACCTTGGAAGTACTGCTTTGTGTTTTTGTGGGGTTGAAATATGATGATGTAACATTTTGGGAGGAAATACCACAACAGAAAGGAGTAGAGACTGGAGAGTACTGCCAGAGCATTAAACATTTCGATGTACTTGCCACGGTAAAGCATTGCTACAGTGGCAAAGATGATCCAGGTGAGGATCAGCATGAGCAGGCAGAAAGTTATTGCTTTGGCCTCATTGTAATTTTTTGGGAGATCTTTTCCCATGTAGGAGAAAATGAAGCAAAGAGAGCACCAAGATAACAGTAAAATCATCGAACCAGAAGCTACTGCAAGATTTAGACTACAACTAAGTATTATTTTCTCTGGGTACCAAACTGTTTCATTGTAGGGCTTGGGTGGGTCAAAAGAATAGCTTACAAGAAGTAAGAGCGCCTGAGTACCAAATGCCACAGTGATGACCAGCCAATTTCCATGATATTTCAACCACCATGTTTGAAGCTTGGGGAATTTGGCAGCAATTTTGAAAATGCAAACAATTTGAAACGAGCGCACAACAAAACATGCCAGACAAACATTGTAGAACAAAACAAATGGCAAGAACCTTAAGATACAAAAGGAAGTTGTTGGCTTATCAAAGTAAAAGAACACACTAATACTAGACAGACTGAGACAGCCTAAAATTAAGAAGCACATTGGTCCCCCAGCAGATCTGACAATAGGTGTGTTGTTGTTTATGGCAAAGAGAACAGACATGGCTGCTGTGAGACCCACCAAGACACAGGCCAAGACCATGATCACTAAAGCTCCACTGTCTGTAAATGGGATGTACTCCACCACTCGCAGGCTGCATGATGTACTTCCTTCTGCAGACCATTCTGTCTTCTTACAGTGGATGCACTTGTAGGGATCCACTGTTTTACACAAAAAGGAAAGAATTTCAATATATGAGAAGATGAAAATTAGTAAGAGTGTAAGTTGAGGTCAACTTTTAGAAAATCGTTGGTGTAAAGAAAGAGCAAGATTTTATGTCTGATTTGCCATAATCGTTTATAGTAATAGCTACCCAGGAAGTAACTGTAACAAGTCTAAGAATGTATTGCTGATTGAAAGGAAATATGTTTATTTTGCTGTTGAAGATAGCAGTGAACCCATAAAAAGACAATTCATTCCACAACCCCTCATAATTAAAATTCACCTGTACTGTTGATATAAGTTCCATTCAGACAGATTTCACAAGTGAAGCAGCATTTGTGGATTCCATCATACTTTTTTGCATGTCCTACAGGACATTCAGGGGAACACACTGAAGTAGGCACCTGTACAAGACAATTATTTAGCAACACATCAGATATCAGTTAAGCCAATTTAAAAATGTCATGGGTGGAGACAAATTATGGTGAAGTATCAGTTACAGGGCATATTTAACATTTAAACAGTTGAAAGACTTTTTCTAAAATTAGACGTTGAGTGTTACATTTAGACATGCCTGCAGACTGCACAATGGACAATTAGTAATGAAAGATGCTTTGTGGACGCAAGGGCACAAAGCATGATAGGGATCAATAATGCTATTATGACAATTAAAAGACATTTTTGGGACAAATTAGACTGTGGAGGAAACATTGCTCATACACAGACACACAGATCCAATTCCAGACGCCCTCCCAAGCTGATTAGGTGCAACACCTCAATTTAATTTAATTTTTATATACTATTCTAATCCCAAATTCGGAAATTCTTTTTTCCACTCACATTACACACAGGTGCGCACACACATGACGTGTAGAGGAGATGAGCAAAGGGGCTGCCACACATGCCACGGCGCCCAATGAGCAGTGTTAGGGGTCGGTGCCTTGCTCAGGGGCACCTCGGCAATGCCCAGGATGTGAAACGGCATTCTCCAACTGCCGGTCCACATCGTTCTTTTTTTGGTCTGGGTGGGACTTGAACTGGAGACCTTTAAGTCCAAAAGCCAAGTCCCTACGGACTGAGCTATTGCCAGCAGCAGCATAAGCAGGAACACTCAAGAGGTCACTGAAATTTAGGCTAAGCTGCTCTGGAAGCTTGCTGAAAAGCTAGACAAGGTCCAGCAGCTGGAGTATGGGATTGGAGACCTATGGCTAGAGATCTGAGCTGGAGGCTGGTAAAAGTAGAGCTGTGCAGGAGGCCAGTGACAGGACTGCAGGACTGGAGGCCAGCAGCTGGGAGATAGTCAGTTAAGCTGGTGGAGCCAGGGAAATAGGAAGCTGCCAAGACACAGCTGTTATGACCCTGAGTCATTAATGTGTTAATATTTGCAAAACTCTCTCTCCTCCTGCTTGCTGTGTGTGATCGATAGCAGGTTGGACCTGCTGATTGGCTTGCTCAGCTTGATTGCTTACAGGGGATTGGTCAGAGGGAGGAGAGCAGCTCTTTTTGAACCACTGACTAACTGATAACTCAGCCTCAGTACAATCTAGTACTTGGTAATTTCTGAATAGAAAATAAATAGCATAGTAGAAGGACAAGACTTTTTAGCCTTTGATAACCCTTTGATCCTGTTTATTCTGATTTTAGGAGTTGGGTAAAATTTTGTCTTGTGTTTTATATTTTTGATTTGTGGCAGGAAGTGACTGATTATCTGAAGCAAAATAAATGCTATGTAACTCCTTTGTGACACTGGCTTTCTTGGGAGTAAAAAGATTGGGTAGATGTACATCATGCTGTTGGGTTCCCCTAGAGCGGGGGCGTAACATGATTCGGGGACTCGTCCATTCTTTTCTTTGTCGATTGTTGTCGTGAATTGGGTGAGTATGGTTGATCTTTTTGTCCACATCTCCGCTTGTTCATTTTGCAGTTTTTTCATTTGTAGGGGTGGCAAATATGGAGTTTAAATTAGAAGACTTTACTATAAATCTTTAAATGTATACATAATGTATGATGTAAGAAAGCGGATCTAATTTTGATAGCTGACTTTTTTTTATTTGTTTGTGCCAACTAATGCTAAGAGGCAGGAGTTAAAGGAGCTTCTGTGTGATAAGTTAAGTGAAAGGGGCTTGTTTGGTGAGGCAGCCTCTATAGTGGGAGCTGAGCCAGGTGTACTGGCTGGTATTCCTGCACATAACGTAAATGTGCGAAACCTGGATTTGGAGGTGGAAGCCATGCATTTAAGGTTGAAAGCTCATGAGATAGAGCAGGGAGCTGGTTCAGCAGTGAGTCCCTGAACTACATAATCACCCTCCTTGGCGCCCAAGACAGCTTTGATGTTAGCAGGCACTTTGCACTAGTTCCATCGTTCAGAGAGTCTGATGTACTTGTATTTTAGTGCATTTGAATGCATAGCTGCTACATTAAACTGGCCCAAAAAAAAGACAAGGCTGCACTGCTGAGTAGGGGCCAGGAGCTGCTGATAGCTGGATCACCAACTGGAGATCTGGGAGGGCTGTTAGCAGCCCTGTGGCGCCGGCCGGTGAAAGATCTAGGGTGCTGGGCTGCTGAGACTTGCAATGTGGCTTCATCTTATGTGGCCAGCAAGCTTGGATGCAGGCTGGGATCTAGCATTCCGGAGGCTAACAGGCTCCAGGTTTGCATGGTGGAACCCAGCTGGTTAGGCAGGCCGAGCTGAAGTAGGTCAATTGATTTGTTGCACACAAAAACAGTACGAAAGTTCCCAGGATGATCAAGCAGGCTAGGGTCAATTCCGTAGACGGTGTTCCAAAGGAGCAAACAAATCCAATCCCGACACGCATGCACATATCCTGTAATAAGGGAAAACAACTTACTTCTCCATTCATGTACCACTGTATTTTGCTGTTGTTGATGAAGAAAGTGATTGTTGGGTATAATTCATAAAAGCCGATCTCCTCTGCATCACCACTGTGGTTCCAGAAAACTATAGAGTAGGATCCATACTTCGGGTCACCATTCTCATCAAACTGAATACTCTGGTTTAAAAGTGTAAAATTGGACTTCCTCAGCTCTGCTAGAACCTGGTGTGGGTACAAAGTTCAAATGACCATTACTTCTTTGTGTTCATAATAAAAAGATATATGCTAATTTCCTATTAGCATAAAGGAAGGAGACAAACTGAAATACTCTTATTTCATTCAAAGAATATATATATTTTATACTCACCACATGTGGGTATACTTTAATATTCCCATTACATCTGCCAGATCCACATAGCAAGGTGTTATGTAAGGCATGAGCGATGGCATATACAGCAGAATAAATAGTAAAAGAGAAAGATGGATTTGTTGCGATTACATCTTCTGCGCTCAGGCTGCTGCAGTTGCAAACCTGATTACAAAACATATTTTGTTCTGCATTAAGACAATTGTTCTGGCTTTTGGAAGCATAGATAAAATCATTGAAACCAGGTATTGTCACAACTGGCTGAGACATGCCAATTACAGTTCCAATATTTTTGATTCCTTGTGTCTTGGGGAGCCTCTTGTTTAAGGACCAGCTTTCTCCGGCTATCCACACCTTGTTTGTAATATTCAGTTGTATTGCTGACTCAATGAGAGCTTCAGCAGTCATTTCAGGCGTAAAAACAATAATGATGTATATCCTCTGTGTCTCTATCTGTTTGAATATTTGAGAATAATCTGGATTGTCATTGAGGCCTTTGGTGTATGCCAGGCAGATCTCAGTGTCCTTAATCCTCTTTATGAACAATTCCCGTCCATCGATGCCATAATCATTATTGATGTAAAGGAAAGCAACCCAGCGCCAGTTGAAGTGCTGCACAATGTGATAAATCACCTCTATGGAGTCTGTATTGGGATGCACTGTTCGCAGAAAAGAGGGGAATTGAGCTTTTATTGAAAAGACAGAACTAGAAGATCCGTAGTTGACCTGCAAAAAGAGTTATAGAGAAGTTAACTTTTTCTGGTTAAAATCTAAAATAAAAGCTGCTTCAAATTTAAAAAAATTACAATAACATTGGCCTACACCAGGGTTTTCCACAGAAAAGTTGTTAGGCTAGGTGGGCGGGAAGTCGTAGGAGCAGCTTCTCACTAAAAGGAGAACAGATACTCTACACTGTATTTCCACCTTTAGGGAAAGTCCACCTTAAGTGAGCCTGAGTTGAGGCTGCCATTTCTCCAGGAATACTTGACTTTAATTGGCAGGTGGAAAGCAATACACAGGAACTTGGCATGGTTTTTGCCAGAGCATTTATTCCCCGACAAATAGCCTCAACTGTAGACACACTGCATTGCTATGTTCATATCTATAACATTACTGTGTGAAGTTGAGAGATTGACATTATGCACAACACTGAGATATTATTTGAAAGTGCGATATTTGTACAACATTTTAGTTCAAGAAATGCCTTAAATATGATTTTTTTTTAAATGCAAAAAAATGCTTGGGCTGCACCAGCTGCTGATCTTGCAATACACTTGTGGCAACCCTGGACTGTACTATGCTGCACTGATATAAGTATGAAAAACTTACCATAGGAATGAGATCCACCATGAACAATGGGGCAACTGTCAAGGTGTGAGTGCTTGAACGAGGGCCAACCACTGCAATGACTTTGGACTTGTATGGACTTGTTTGTTGCTCATGTGGTTCATGCCAAGGTTGAATCATGCCATTTGATGAGATTAAGTTTAAAATGTCTGGAAAACTCTGTGTATCAGAGCAGTGGTCAAATATTTCATAGCCCAGAGATATATTTGGCAGTAGGTTGGTAGAATTATTGATTTCCTCCACAGAGAATCTCATCAACTGAAACATTCGATAATGTCTAAGACTGAATGGTTGACTGAGGACAGAGAAAGAACAACAGGAGCAAGGGATTAGTTCTTGAGAATTATTTAAACTTTTCACTTGCAAGTTTTGCCACACTGCTTTAAGCACTTCCGTTTGTGGAGGCTAAAATATCACTATCATTCTTAGGACCCAACATGGATGTTATAGAACATTTTCTAATGAACAGAGACTGAAGTAAGATGTAATGTTAAACATTTTTTTGATCATGTAGCAGTTAACTGGACCGATTTTAAATGCTTTTTAAAAAACAGTTTCATTTGATATTCTTTGTTTCATCTTGAGAAGGATTCGACCAAGATTAAGTTTTAAACTTACCTGGAGCAGTCGATGGCTTCTGGTCTGTCATGGTAAATAGGGGCACTGGCTTGATGAATATCAAACAGTCCACCTATCAGAAAATCTCCATCTAGATGGAACTCTGAGGCTGGGGCAGTGCATTGAGCCAAGGCACGTAAAACGAATCCTGAGAGACACAGAAAAGCCAGGCAGTGTTTCATTGTTGCAGTTGGTCACAGATCTGATGTGAAACTGATGTGGAACAATTTGCCTTTGCCTTGTTATGAGACACAGGTGATGGCTATATCAATCACCCAATATCATTTCCATGCATGTGGGAGTGCATGAAGTGTGACAAATGCATTACTACAAATTGTGGGAGGGAAATTCACAAATCCACATGCAAAAGCATCTAAACTGCTGCTGCACAGAACCTTTGTGATGACTACATCCTGAGTGTTACAATCACCATGAGCAAGCAAGTTTAACACTTCTTTCATTTATGAATATGACAATCCTCTAAGAAGATACAGAGGTTCTTTTAATACAATGGCAAATTCCCTTTAGTTTTCCAGCTCTGTGGGACAGAAATGACGATGACAAAGAAATTACGATAGCCTAGAAAATATATCTATGTATAAATTGTTGCTGACATGTTCCCTTTGCTACCACATGTGGTATACTTTCCTCTGTACCATTCCCAGGTTTCAAGGACTGGCATTGATTTGGGTAAAAGAATATATGGGAAAATGTCTCTAAGCACTCGACCGAAGAGTAAAAGTATATTAATAATGAAAAACATTTGAATGGCTTTAACAGTAACCATCATGGTGCAGATAATGAAAACAAATGATGATAGGTAAACATTATTCTATCACATTGATAAATAACAAACAGATTTAAAAGAAACTCACTATGTCAGTGATGTAGTATTAAATAATGCGAACTGATAAGTTCCATCAATATAAATCACATGGTGATATGCTGTTCAGTTGACAGCTACATCCACAATGTCCATCAAGAAGTGGTTATAACCTATTTCTAAATTAAGACCAGGATGTGAACAGGATTTGAATCCTTTAAAAACCTTTTTTTAATTTTAAAAATGGTCACTAACTCAGACTATCAAATACATTGTCTTCCTTCCACCCTCAAAAATCTGTAACTGCATGCATGACTTTCAGATGCATGTTTCATAATTGAATGGCCCTTCAAAAGAAAGTTATACTATAAGAATGTTCTCGGTACAGATGAGCTTGTAAAATCATACTGGATGTGTCACAAGCAAATTTACACAAACTACTTGAAACCCAGTGTCTTTGGTTTAAGCTAAAAGACTACCTCCTCTTACAAATCATCCCTGCACGATTTAATGTTGGACTGTACAGGTCATTTGAAATAGGAACATTTGCAATCAGTCAGCAGATGAAAGTGATAAATGTCCAGGGCTCTCACCAGAATTTGAATTCAGGCAGCCTGCTGGTGTAAGTGCGGAACTCCTCGTTCTGCATGGTAGGAAGGGATAGGCCTCCATGAAGTGAGACAGACTGAAACTCATTGAAATTAATATACAAATGTAATCAGCTTTTTCCTTTAACTATGACTCAGCATTAAGACCAAATGTTATCTCCAAAACACCACATCAAGACCACAGAAACATGTTTCATAAAAAGTATAGAAATGTATGTTTTTTACATGAAACTCAATTACTGTTAAAGTTACATTATTCTGAAAATTGTTGTGGATGGTGTGTAAGGCTGTGGACAATAGTGTGTGGTGCAGAGCAGTCACTGCTATCATATTTGCACTTTAACAAGAAGTTAATCATTGGATAATCAACCGTGGCGCCCTACTGTGAAATTTCATTTTCTTGGATGATTACATTTTCATTACTAGACTTAATGCTCTTTCCACGCAATGCATAATAGTTACACATGTCTAAGTGCAGTTTAAGGCAGGTGCAGAAAAAAATTCTGAAACCTCACTAAAAACACCTCTGCAGAGCAGGCTAGCTAGCTTGAGCTAGCTGTCCACCAGCTTTGTATTTAGAAAAGAGCACCAATCCTAAACAGGTGACAAAGATGCCTTCTTCTTCTTCTTCTTCTCTTATCAAGGGCATGTAATACCACTTCCATCTTTCAACCCTGGGATGTTTGGGTCTTATTCTAGACACCTCATCTCCATGTGCATCTTTAGTTTAGAATCCATAGTATTTCTTGAATGTTCCATTATTTTGCCTGATTCTGTCTGAATGGTGGTAAGGCTTGCTGTTTGTGAGGCCCTGAAAGTTTCATGTCTACAGGGACCAGTTAAGAGGTCCAATTTAATAGCTAAGAGTCAGTCCACAGAAGTAAGAGCATCATCCACTAGAGGCATATGTTCCTATAAATGGCAGGTATTCAAGCAGTCTTGTCAGAACCAAAACATACTCCCATATCAGTGCTCTATTGTACATGGCGTGCCTTGAGGATTTACTGGATGTCTCCTTTTTCATAATAATAAAGTCATCTTGGCTTTGATGGCGCTCACCACCTTACAATACGTTTTGTTTCCTCTCACTGGATTTTGCTTAGGTGCTTGATGAGGCTCTTTGTGGCCCCCCATTTGAGCCCATTGAGTCAGCAGATATAACTTTCATGTAAGACTGCACTGCTTCTCTTTTTGACCTCTGCAAAGCAGGTTGACTGCAGTTAAACCAAAGATTCACAGCCTATAACTCTATGGCTTTGAGCTCTTGAGGTTTTATATACATACATCACAGGTCTTCTGACTTAAGGGTATGTAATGTGTCTTCAATCAAGCCACTCAGAGGCAAGATACTCCTTCATGGTACAGAAGTTATGGTCATCACTTTTCATTCACCATGACTTCATACATGTCAACCTTGGCATATTTTGATAATAATGATAATAACAATGATGATGATGATGACGATGATGACGATGATGATGTTGATGATAATAATAATAATAATAATAATAATAATACATTTATATTACATAGCTCTTTTCAAGGTGCGCAAAACACATTACAGGGTAAAAAGCAGGATACTAAAAACATAAAAAAGAATTATACATTGAAAGGGCTAAAACATTGCTTCAGAGATGGAGCGGTAGCCAGTGTGTGCCAGTGTCCGCCATCAGCTCTTTATTACCCCAAGGTATGAGTTTAATATTATTTTTTTTGTCGAATTTATACTTGAACAAAGTTTTGTAAACAAATCCTACACAATTTGAAACTTTTGAAAAACAGCACAAAAGCCTTAATGTCCTGCATCCTAATAGCAAGCTCAACAACCCCCCATGGAGAATCTAAGGTAACATACTGTATGTTCACTCTCTGCCTTTGTTTGAGTGTTTGAGTACAGTTTTAAGAAATAGCTCAATCTAACAGAGGCTTGACACACACTGCGTCAAGTGTGTCTGTCATCCTAAGCCAGTATCACAGCGTATTGGTGCCAAAAAACACACACACACACACACATACACACACACACACACACACACACACACACACACACACACAAACACACACACACACACACCCCATTTCATATCTTTATTTAACCACTCTTACATGTAACCTACAATGATTTTAATCGAAATAAATAATAGTGTACATTGAATAGAGTTTTAATAATACACTTTTTAAATATTTTTAGAACACCTTTAAAAACAGAGTCTACAAAGTGCAGTGACAATCAAGCAGAGAGATAGAAAAATAAGATTTTGATAAATAAAAATAAATAAAGAATTCAAAAAAATTATACTTTCAAAAATATAAATAAATAAAATAATGAAAACAGTAAAGGCCGATTACAAGATGACCATCACATCACAATTAAGAAGAGATTAAAAGATAATGATCAGTAAAATAAAGTAAAGCACAATAGATAATTTAAAGAAAACAAATAAGAGCAGCAAAGGACGGTAAGGAAAAGGAAAACAAGGGAGGAATTTAAAATAGAGAAAAAGTCTTAAGAGCAGTAAAAGGAATAAATGATGGAAGAATAGAAATTAAGTTTAAAGGCGCCATATGTAAGAATGTGGCCAAAAAACGGTTACTACACTCAAATTCAAAATACTGCGGCGAGTCGTATCCGCCTCCCCCTCCACCTGCTGGCAAACGTGCTGACAGCGGCTGGACATCAACTGGACAGCAGCACGCTGGAGATCGGATGCCTGTACCAGGACAGTGCTAATGCTGCCAGCGTTAGCTGTGCTGCTAACGTTTGTTTCTATGATCGAAATGAATAACGTTATTACCCGACAGTTCAAAGTATTCAAAATGTCCATCCCCGTCAAGCTATGATGCTAACTTAGTTAGCCAAGCTTAACTTACCTGTCTAGGAGAAGAGTAGCCAATTCTGCATCCGTTTTCAAATTCCTCTCAGCTTTCAACTGTCTCCACCGTTCAAATGCTTCTCCTATATAGACCCTCGCTTTGCCTCAAATTTTATCTTGCCGTTTTTGTGATTCATAACGAGGTCTTTTAGATTTCGTTGCCTCCGCCATTGTAGCTCAGTCGTAACTGGCAACCTGTGGTTGCTCGGCAGCTGAGACTCTACTGACTGCAATGATTTGTAGACGGCGGTGGGTGACGCCACATGCCAAAACATGATTTCAAAACATCAACATGATTTGCGGTCTGCAAAAGATTTTTTTTAATGAGAATATTTTGGCTGTACTGTTGTTGTTGGTGAGTTCAGTATGTTATATGAACATTATTCCTGAGTCTCTGTGACATATTAGGATGATTTTACGGCCAGTTGCTTTAGATTTCTTACATATTGTACCTTTAAAAAGGATGACTTCACATAGAAGTCTATAAAAGCAGGTTAGCCAAATGTCAAGTCTCCAAAAGGTTGCTGCACAGGATTTTAAGGAACAACTTCTGTTATAAAAAATGTTGTGCTTGTTGTTTGAATGTTGTATCTTAACTGATTTCAAGACTTATTGCTCATTGATTTATATCTCATAAAATAATAACAGCTAGATGCTTCAGAAGGCAAAAATGGCAGTATTACTAAAATTGAACGGAAAATATTAAGACAACCTGTGGCACATCAGGTCCTGTGTCTGTAGATCCACATATTTACTGGAATCCTCTACTGGCTCATTGTTTTGGTATAATCCTGAATGATACCTTGGAAGTACTGCTTTGTGTTTTTGTGGGGTTGAAATATGATGATGTAACATTTTGGGAGAAAATACCACAACAGAAAGGAGTAGAGACTGGAGAGTACTGCCAGAGCGTTTAGAATTTCGATGTACTTGCCACGGTAAAGCATAACTACAGTGGCAAAGATGATCCAGGTGAGGATCAGCAGGAGCAGGCAAAAGGTTATTGCTTTGGCCTCATTGTAATTTTTTGGGAGATCTTTTCCCATGTAGGAAAAAATGAAGCAAAGAGAGCACAAAGATAAAAATAAAATCATGGAACCAGAAGCTGCTGCAAGATTAAGAGTACAACTAAGTATTATTTTGTCTGGGTACCAAACTGTTTCATTGTAGGGCTTGGATGGGTCAAAAGAATAGCTTATAAGAAGTAAGAGCGCCTGAGTACAAAATGCCACAGTGATGACCAGCCAATTTCCATGATATTTCAACCACCATGTTTGAAGCTTGGGGAATTTGGCAGCAATTTTGAAAATGCAAACAATTTGAAACGAGCGCACAACAAAACATGCCAGACAAACATTGTAGAACAAAACAAATGGCAAGAACCTTAAGATACAAAAGGAAGTCGTTGGCTTATCAAAGTAAAAGAACACACTAATACTAGACAGACTGAGGCAGCCTAAAATTAAGAAGCACATTGGTCCCCCAGCAGATCTGACAATAGGTGTGTTGTAGTTGATGGCAAAGAGAACAGACATGGCTGCTGTGAGACCCACCAAGACACAGGCCAAGACCATGATCACTATAGCTCCACTGTCTGTGAATGGGATGTACTCCACCACCCGTAGGCTGCATGATGTGCTTCCTTCTGCAGACCATTCTGTCTTCTTACAGTGGATGCACTTGTAGGGATCCACTGTTTTACACAAAAAAGGAAAAGAATTTCAATATATGAGAAGATGAAAATTAGTAAGAGTGTAAGTTGAGGTCAACTTTTGGAAAATCCTTAGTGTAAAGAAAGAGCAAGATTTTATGTCTGATTTGCCATAATCGTTTATAGTAATAGCTACCCAGGAAGTAACTGTAACAAGTCTAAGAATGTATTGCTGATTGAAAGGAAATATGTTTATTTTGCTGTTGAAGATAGCAGTGAACCCATAAAAAGACAATTCATTCCACAACCCCTCATAATTAAAATTCACCTGTACTGTTGATATAAGTTCCATTCAGACAGATTTCACAAGTGAAGCAGCATTTGTGGATTCCATCATACTTTTTTGCATGTCCTACAGGACATTCAGGGGAACACACTGAAGTAGGCACCTGTACAAGACAATTATTTAGCAACACATCAGATATCAGTTAAGCCAATTTAAAAATGTCATGGGTGGAGACAAATAATGGTGAAGTATCAGTTACAGGGCATATTTAACATTTAAACAATTGAAAGACTTAAATGTTGAGTGTTACATTTAGACATGCCTGCAGACTGCACAATGGACAATTAGCAATGAAAGATGCTTTGTGGACGCAAGGGCACAAAGCATGATAGGGATCAATAATGCTATTTTGACAATTAAAAGATATTTTCGGGACAAATTAGACTGCGGAGGAAACATTGATAAATAGAAAGAAAGTGGTAGCATAGTAGTGAGAGGCCTTTTTCTTTTATAACGCTTTTCTCCTGTTTATTCTGTTTTATCCTGTAGGTAAGATTTTGTCTTGTTTTTTATATTTTTGATTTGTGGCAGGAAGGTAGGGTAACAGATTTCCGAAAGCAAAATAAATGCTATATAACTCCTCTGTGACACTGGCTTTCTTGGGAGTGAAAAGAATGGGGAGATGCACATCATGCTATGTCTTGGCTTGTCAATTGTTGTCGTGAATTGGGTGAGTTTGGTTGATCTTTTTGTCCACATCTCCGCTTGTTCGTTTTGCATTTTTTTTCTTTTGTGGGGGTGGCAAATATGGAGTTTAGATTAGAAGACTTTACTATTAGTCTGTCAATTGATAGATTGAAAAGATGTAAGAAAACTGATCTAATTTTGATAGCTGACTTTTTTTAAATGTGTTTGTGCCAATAAATGCTAAAAGGCAGGAGTTAAAGGAGCATCTGTGTGATAAGTTAAGTGAAAGCTGCTTGATTGGTGAGTCAGCTTCTATAGTGGTAGCTGAACGAGGTGTACTGGCTGGTATTCCTGCACATAAGATAAAGGTGTGAAACCTGGATTTGGAGGTGGAAGCCATGCATTTAAGGTTTAAAGCTCATGAGATAGAGCGGGAAGCTGCTGCAGCGGTGAGTCCCTCAACTACACAATCACCCTCCCTGGCGCCCCAAGACAGCTTTGATGGTAGCAGACACTTTGCACTAGTTCCATCGTTCAGAGAGTCTGAAGCAGACCCGTATTTCAGTGCATTTGAATGCATAGCTGCTACATTAAACTGGCCAAAAAGAAGACAAAGCTGCACTGCTGAGTAGGGGCCAGGAGCAGGTAATAGCTCCAAGCTACAGGCTTAGAAGTCACTTCCCTTCCTTTCTGTGTTCATTACAAGATGTCTTTCAAAATAGAGGGACATGAGGGTCGATATCACCGCATATGGTTAATCTGATAAAGTGTCGGCTGAGTCCATGACTCCCATTTTGATCCCAGTATCATTTGATTATTCAATTATTCCATTTAATCTGGCAAACAAAAAAAACTAGTCAATATTTCCTTTTTCTGTTTTTCTGTATGCACCAAACATGGAAAACCGGTGTGTGATTTCCTATTTTTAATCCAAAACAAAATATATAATAAACAAGGAAACCAAAACGAAATAATGAATCTAATTAAGATTTTCTGTTATTATTATGCCATTTCCCACAGTACAATTCTGCTGTGTGGCCACGCTTTGCGCATGCTCAATGTATAGTCTAGTATCTCTGGTCGCTAATTACGTTTTCATTAAGGCATGGGGTGGGGGGGGAATCTGGTTGCTAAATATACTGCGGTCAAGCCAGCCATGGTTCGCGTTTGCTTGGTCAAATCAGCCGCACCTGTTTTTTCCAGTGCACGAATCTACTAACATTTAAGGCAATCGTAATGAACCCGCTCTGACTGTGGGTCAGACTGCAGTCTCACATCACACCCATGAAACATACGTTACTTTTACAGTCATTATTCCCGGTAATAAGTATACTTATGGAAACAACGTTTTTTTTTTTGTTTCTTTTGTTTTTTTCTCAAGTAGTCCTTTACTTCGAAATCCTGAAGGATACCTTAGTGATACCTTCAGTTTATTACCTGGAATAGCAAAAGTCTTTCATGGGTCTTATTGGGAGACTGCAGTCTGACCCATAGTCAGAGATTACCGTAAATGTTAGTAGATTCACGCACTGGAAAAAAAGGTGCAGCTGATTTGCCCAAGCAAACACGAACCACGGCTGGCTTGACTGAGGTATATTTAGCGACCAGAATTTTTTTTTCCCCGAATGCTTTATTGAAAACGTAATTAGCGACCAGAGATACCAGACTATACATTGAGTATGCGCAAAGCGTGGCCACACAGCAGAATTGTACCGTGGGAAATGATTAAACAATAACGGAAAATGGAAATTAGATTCATTATTTTGTTTCCGTTTCCTTGTTTATTGAATCTTTTGTATTGGGTTGTAAATAGGAAAACACACACCAGTTTTAATGTTTGGTGCATACAGAAAAACTGAAAAACGAAATATTGACTAGTTTTTTCTTTTTTCGATTAAATGTAATAATTGAATGATCAAATGATACATGGACCCACCTGAGGCCGAGCTAAAGCAGGTCAATTGATTTGTTGCACACAAAAACAGTATGAAAGTTCCCAGGATGGTGAGGCAGGATAGGGTCAATTCCGTAGACGGCGTTCCAAAAGAGCAGGTCCAGAAAAGCAAAGCAAAGATAAAAAAGAGAGTAAGCAAGATGAATTTGGGAACACACACACACTAAATAAAAAAATAAAACAGGAAGCTCTGATTAAATTAATGAAACAATGAAAACATCCTATATGACATGCACATATCCTTGTAGAAAGAGAAAAATTACTAATGATTAAAAACGTTTGATATCCTGTTAAAAAACACCTATTATAGTACACATACTGTAATAAGGGAAAACAACTTACGTCTCCATTCATGTACCACTGTATTTTGCTGTTGTTGATGAAGAAAGTGTTTGTTGGGTATAATTCATAAAAGCCGGTCTCCTCTGCATCACCACTGTGGTTCCAGAAAACTATAGAGTAGGATCCATACTTCGGGTCACCATTCTCATCAAACTGAATACTCTGGTTTAAAAGTGTAAAATTGGACTTCCTCAGCTCTGCTAGAACCTGGTGTGGGTACAAAGTTCAAATGACCATAATTTCTTTCTGTTCATAATAAAAAGATATATGTTAATTTCCTATTAGCATAAAGAAAGGAGACACATTTAAATACTCTTATTACATTTAAAGAATATATATTTCATACTCACCACATGTGGGTATACTTTAATATACTCATTACATCTGCCAGATCCACATTGCAAGGTGTTATGTAAGGCATGAGCGATGGCATATACAGCAGAATAAATAGTAAAAGAGAAAGATGGATTTGTTGCGATTACATCTTCTGCGCTCAGGCTGCTGCAGTTGCAAACCTGATTACAAAACATATTTTGTTCTGCATTAAGACAATCGTTCCGGTTTTTGGAAGTATAGATAAAATCATTGAAACCAGGTATTGTCTGTACTGGCTGAGACATGCCAATTACAGTTCCAATATTTTTGATTCCTTGTGTCTTGGGGAGCCTCTTGTTTAAGGACCAGCTTTCTCCGGCTATCCACACCTTGTTTGTAATATTCAGTTGTATTGCTGACTCAATGAGAGCTTCAGCAGTCATTTCAGGCGTAAAAACAATAATGATGTATATCCTCTGTGTCTCTATCTGTTTGAATATTTGAGAATAATCTGGATTGTCATTGAGGCCTTTGGTGTATGCCAGGCAGATCTCAGTGTCCTTAATCCTCTTTATGAACAATTCCCGTCCATCGATGCCATAATCATTATTGATGTAAAGGAAAGCAACCCAGCGCCAGTTGAAGTGCTGCACAATGTGATAAATCACTTCTATGGAGTCTGTATTGGGATGCACTGTTCGCAGAAAAGAGGGGAATTGAGCTTTTATTGAAAAGACAGAACTAGAAGATCCATAGTTGACCTGCAGATAGAGTGATAGAGAAGTTAACTTTTTTTTAGTGACTATCAAAAATAACACTGCATTGCTATGTTAATATCTATAACATTACTGTGCTGCTGATCTTGCAATACACTGTATTTCCACCTTTAGGGAAAGTCCACCTTAAGTGAGCCTGAGTTGAGGCTGCCATTTCTCCAGGAATACTTGACTTTAATTGGCAGGTGGAAAGCAATACACAGGAACTTGGCATGGTTTTTGCCAGAGCATTCATTCCCCGACAAATAGCCTCAACTGTAGACACACTACATTGCTATGTTCATATCTATAACATTACTGTGTGAAGTTGAGAGATTGACATTATGCACAACACTGAGATATTATTTGAAAGTGCGATATTTGTACAACATTTTAGTTCAAGAAATGCCTTAAATATGATTTTTTTTTAAATGCAAAAAAATGCTTGGGCTGCACCAGCTGCTGATCTTGCAATACACTTGTGGCAACCCTGGACTGTACTATGCTGCACTGATATAAGTATGAAAAACTTACCATAGGAATGAGATCCACCATGAACAATGGGGCAACTGTCAAGGTTTGAGTGCTTGAACGAGGGCCAACCACTGCAATGACTTTGGACTTGTATGGACTTGTTTGTTGCTCATGTGGTTCATGCCAAGGTTGAATCATGCCATTTGATGAGATTAAGTTTAAAATGTCTGGAAAACTCTGTGTATCAGAGCAGTGGTCAAATATTTCATAGCCCAGAGATATATTTGGCAGTAGGTTGGTAGAATTATTGATTTCCTCCACAGAGAATCTCATCAACTGAAACATTCGATAATGTCTAAGACTGAAGGGTTGACTGAGGACAGAGAAAGAACAACAGGAGCAAGGGATTAGTTCTTGAGAATTATTAAACTTTTCACTTGCAAATTTTGCCACAGTGCTTTAAGCACTTCTGTTTGTGGAGGCTGAAATATCACTATCATTCTTAGGACCAAACATGGATGTTATAAAACATTTTGTAATGAACAGAGACTGAAGTAAGATGTAATGGTCAACAATTTTTTTGATCATGTAGCAGTTAACTGGACCGATTTTAAATGCTTTTTAAAAAACAGTTTCATTTGATATTCTTTGTTTCATCTTGAGAAGGCATCGACCAAGATTAAGTTTAAAACTTACTTGGAGCAGTCGATGGCTTCTGGTCTGTCATGGTAAATAGGGGCACTGGCTTGATGAATATCAAACAGTCCACCTATCAGAAAATCTCCATCTAGATGGAACTCTGAAGCTGGGGCAGTGCATTGAGCCAAGGCACGAAAAACGAATCCTGAGAGACACAGAAAAGCCAGGCAGTGTTTCATTGTTGCAGTTGGTCACAGATCTGATGTGAAACTGATGTGGAACAATTTCCCTTTGCCTTGTTATATCAATCACCCAATATCATTTCCATGCATGTGGGAGTGCATGAAGTGTGACAAATGCATTACTACAAATTGTGGGAGGAAAATTCGCAAATCCACATGCAAAAGCATCTAAACTGCTGCTGCACAGAACCTTTGTGATGACTACATCCTGAGTGTTACAATCACCATGAGCAAGCAAGTTTAACACTACTTTCATCAATGAATATGACAATCCTCTAAGAAGATACAGATGTTCTTTTAATACAATGGCAAATTCCCTTTAGTTTTCCAGCTCTGTGGCACAGAAATGATGTTGACAAAAAAATTACGATAGCCTAGAAAATATATCTATGTATAAAATGTTGCTGACATGTTCCCTTTGCTACCACATGTGGTATACTTTCCTCTGTACCATTCCCAGGTTTCAAGGACTGGCATTGATTTGGGTAAAAGAATATATGGGAAAATGTCTCTAAGCACTCGACCGAAGAGTAAAAGTATATTAATAATGAAAAACATTTGAATGGCTTTAACAGTAACCATCATGGTGCAGATAATGAAAACAAATGATGATATGTAAACATTATTCTATCACATTGATAAATAACAAACAGATTTAAAAGAAACTCACTATGTCAGTGATGTAGTATTAAATAATGCAAACTGATAAGTTCCATCAATACAAATCACATGGTGATATGCCGTTCAGATGACAATCTGTCACTTCATGCATGACTTTCAGATGCATGTTTCATAATTGAATAGTCCTTCAAAAGAAAGTTATACTATAAGAATGTTCTCGGTACAGATGAGCTTGTAAAATCATATGAGATGTGTCACAGGCAAATTTACACAAATTACTTGAAACCCAGTGTCTTTGGTTTAGGCTGAACGACCACCTCCTCATACAAATCATCCCTGCACAATTTAATGTTGGAATGTACAGGTCATTTGAAATAGGAAAATTTGCAATCAGTCAGCAGATGAAAGTGATAAATGTCCAGGGCTCTCACCAGAATTTGAATTCAGGCAGCCTGCTGGTGTAAGTGCGGAACTCCTCGTTCTGCATGGTAGGAAGGGATAGGCCTCCATGAAGTGAGACAGACTGAAACTCATTGAAATTAATATACAAATGTAATCAGCTTTTTCCTTTAACTATGACGCAGCATTAAGACCAAATGTTGTCTCCAAAACACCACATCAAAACCACAGAAACATGTTTCATAAAAAGTATAGAACTGTATGGTGTTTTTTACACCAATTACTGTTAAAGTTACATTATTCTGAAAATTGTTGTGGATGGTGTGTAAGGCTGTGGACAATAGTGTGTGGTGCAGAGCAGTCATTGCTATCATATTTGCACTTTAACAAGAAGTTAATCATTGGATAATCAACCGTGGCGCCCTACTGTGAAATTTCATTTTCTTGGATGATTACATTTTCATTATTAGACTTAATGCTCTTTCCACGTAATGCATAATAGTTACACATGTCCAAGTGCAGTTTAAGGCAGGTGCAGAAAAAAAAATCTGAAACCTCACTAAAAACACCTCTGCAGAGCAGGCTAGCTAGCTTGAGCTAGCTGTCCACCAGCTTTGTATTTAGAAAAGAGCACCAATCCTAAACATTTGACAAAGATGCCTTCTTCTTCTTCTTCTCTTATCAAGGGCATGCAATACCACTTCCATCTTTCAACCCTGGGATGTTTGGGTCTTATTCTAGACACCTCATCTCCATGTGCATCTTTAGTTTAGAATCCATAGTATTTCTTGAATGTTCCATTATTTTGCCTGATTCTGTCTGAATGGTGGTAAGGCTTGCTGTTTGTGAGGCCCTGAAAGTTTCATGTCTACAGGGACCAGTTAAGAGGTCCAATTTAATAGCTAAGAGTCAGTCCACAGAAGTAAGAGCATCATCCACTAGAGGCATATGTTCCTATAAATGGCAGGTATTCAAGCAGTCTTGTCAGAACCAAAACATACTCCCATATCAGTGCTCTATTGTATATGGCATTCCTTGAGGATTTACTGGATCTCTCCTTTTCATAATTATGAGGTCATGTTGGCTTTGATGGCGCTCACCACCTTACAATACGTTTTGTGTCCTCTCACTGGATTTTGCTTAGATGCTTGATGAGGCTCTTTGTGGTCCCCCATTTGAGGCCATTGAGTCAGCAGATATAACTTTCATGTAAGACTGCACTGCTTATCTTTTTGACCTCTGCAAAGCAGGTTGACTGCAGTTAAACCAAAGATTCACAGCCTATAACTCTATGGCTTTGAGCTCTTGAGGTTTTATATACATACATCACAGGTCCTCTGACTTAAGGGTATGTAATGTGTCTTCAATCAGGCCACCCACAGGCAAGATACTCCTTCATAGTACAGATGATGATGACTGACAGGGACCCCAAAAAAATAGGTAAAAAAAAAACCTAATATAAAATCATTAAACCATCATCACTGAGAATATATTTCAAATCTAATAATAAAATTAATGATCTCTTTGTTTTTACTTGTTTTTGGCAGTAAAAGTTAAATATCCCCATTGACCAAAAAGTAAACATCCATATTGACCGACCACCTCCCTGTATCTGCATGAAATGGTTTGGTCCTGCCTTAGCTCACTTATCAGTGACTGTGTTTAGTGGCAGTCAACACAGTTGCCAAGTCCGCTTATTATAAGTGACTTTGGGGTTGTTCTTCTGTAAAGTCGCTTATAAATATTGGTAGTCGCGGGTTGCGGGTTTTTGGGCTTGTTGTTAAAGTGTTCCTCTTCCTATTGTATTGCATATCATATTGTTTTGAAGTCCTGGAACTAAAACAAAAACGGATCATAACATATAAAAACAATAATAAATACAATGATATTTCTGGTTTCAGGGTGATATTTGTGTTTGTGCAAAGTGTAATAATCTCTCTCTTTTTTTTTTTTTTTTTTACCACAGAGAAGTCGCTTGTTTTGGGCTTGTTTTCATAGGCCCGCTTGCTTGTTTCTCTCGCGATATCTGGCAACACTGGCAGTCAGTAGATGCGCCAGAACTACAGTGATCACAGTGTTGCCTACATTGAAACCTGGTTTTCAAAAAAGGAAAGAGAGGAAAGAAAGAGAGAAAAGACAAAGGAAAGGGTGTCAATCCGTAACCCAGTTTTTCACCAAGAAAGGTCGGTAACCTATAGTCTGTGTGTGGTATTAACCTGTTGGCTTAATGTCCATAGCGAAATAAGCTAGCTAGCTACAACCTAGTGTTAGCCTACATTTCATCAACATTTAATCAGTGCAAGGAAACATTTAGCAAGGTATTCATATTAAATTATTAAATAAATTATTTAATACATTATTAAATAAATGATTTAATAATTAAATTATTATTAAAATAAACATGTTGTTCGAACAGATACGTCTAGGGCATCAGCAGCAGCAGCTGTCTGTCAGCCCCCTATAAAATAATAATAGCCTCTAATCCATATTTATTTCAGAATGATTTTCATGTATTAAAAACAGTTTTTAAATAAAAAGAGCATATGCATGTTCATATATGATAAGTCCAAATTCAGCTATCACTAAAGTAGAATGTTTGGGACTTTCACCCCCTTGCTTTGCAGTAGGAACAAAGGAGAACTGTGTGACTCAATAGAACTCTCAGTACAATCAGAGAAATGTTTAAATTTTCTGGAAATTAGAAGATTAAATCGCAACGACCACATAGCCTCATATATGTATTTTTTCACCCCAAATTCAATGCCACCACCTGTGAGTCTACAGTTGTGGAGATAAATTAGACCTGCATGTGGGACTACAAGGTTCTTTTCACAAATATGGGAATGATAGTCAAAAATATCATTGAAATGCATAGTTTTATGTTAAACTGCATAAAAAATTTTCGCAGGCCGATAAAAGCGCCCAACTAGATTTCTTTTCATCGGGCCTAAAATCCCTGGCGGCGCCCCTGGGTAGCAAATGTGCGCCAGCGTCCGCCATCATCTCTATATTACCCCAAGGTATGTGTTTTATATTAATTTATGTTGAATTTATACTTGAACAAAGTTGTGTAAACAAATCCTACACAATTTTAAACTTTTGAAAACACAGCATAAAAGCCTTAATGTCCTGCATCCTAATTGCAAGCTCAACAACCCCCCATGGAGAATCTAAGGTAACATATGTATGTTCACTCTCTGCCTTTGTTTGAGTGTTTGAGTACAGTTTTAAGAAATAGCTCAATCTAACAGAGGCTTGACACACACACTGCCTGTCATCCTAAGCTAGTATCACGTAGTATCAGCGTATTGGTGCCATTGTGTGGTGAGATATGTTACAGCAGTCAAAAAACGGTTGGACAGAGAAAACACACGCACGCATGCATGCACGCACGCACGCACACACATCCAATTTCATATCTCTACTTAACCACTTTTACACATAACCTACACTGATTTTTTTTTCTAAATAAAGTATAGTAGTGTACATTGAATGGAGTTTTTATAAACCACTTTTTTTATATTTTTAGAACACCTTTAAAAACAGAGTCTACAAAGTGCAGTGACAATCAAGCAAAAGTGGTAACCTGGTTTACAGGATAAACAGTCAAACCAAACACAAGGAAGTCTAGTCCAAGATGAGTTATACAAGAGAGCTGAACAGAAAATGTAAAACACAAAAAGTCAATATGAGTCAAGTAAAAGGAATAAATACAGAGAGATAGAAAAATAACATTTTAATAAATACAAATAAATAAATAATTGAAAATATTATACATTCAAAAATATAGATAAATAAAATAATAAAAACAGTAAAGGCCGATTACAAGACGACATCACATCACAATTAAGAAGAGATTAAAAGATAATGATCAGTAAAAAATAAAGTAAAGCACAACAAATAGATTAAAGAAAACAAATAAGAGCGGCAAGGACGGTAGCAAAAAGTAAAACAAGGGAAGAATTTAAAATAGATAAATAGTCTAAGAGCAGTAAAAGGAATAAATGAAAAGGAATAAAGGATGATTTCACATAAAAGTCTATTAAAGCAGGTTAGTCAAATGTCAAGTCTCCAAAAGGTTGCTACACCGTATTTTAAGGAACAACTTCTGTTATAGAAAATGTTGTGCTTGTCTCTGTGCTTGTTGTTTGAATGTTGTATCTTAACTAATTTCAAGACTTATGCTCATTGATTTATATCTCATAAAACAATAACAGCTAGATGCTTCAGAAAGCTAAAATGGCAGGATTACTAAAATTGAACAGAAAATAAGACAACCTGAGGCACATCAGGTCCTCTGTCTGTAGAAGCCTCTACTGGCTCATTGTTTTGGTATAATCCTGAATGATACCTTGAAAGTACTGCTTTGTGTTTTTGTGGGGTTGAAATATGATGATGTAACATTTTGGGAGAAAATACCACAACAGAAAGGAGTAGAGACTGGAGAGTACTGCCAGAGCATTAAGAATTTCGATGTACTTGCCACGGTAAAGCATAACTACAGTGGCAAAGATGATCCAGGTGAGGATCAGCAGGAGCAGGCAAAAGGTTATTGCTTTGGCCTCATTGTAATTTTTTGGGAGATCTTTTCCCATGTAGGAGAAAATGAAGCAAAGAGAACACAAAGATAACAGTAAAAGTATGGAACCAGAAAATGCTGCAAGATTAAGAGTACAACTAAGTATTATTTTGTCTGGGTACCAAACTGTTTCATTGTAGGGCTTGGGTGGGTCAAAAGAATAGCTTATAAGAAGTAAGAGCGCCTGAGTACCAAATGCCACTGTGATGACCAGCCAATTTCCATGATATTTCAACCACCATGTTTGAAGCTTGGGGAATTTGGCAGCAATTTTGAAAATGCAAACAATTTGAAACGAGCGCACAACAAAACATGCCAGACAAACATTGTAGAACAAAACAAATGGCAAGAACCTTAAGATACAAAAGGAAGTTGTTGGCTTATCAAAGTAAAAGAACACACTAATACTAGACAGACTGAGGCAGCCTAAAATTAAGAAGCACATTGGTCCCCCAGCAGATCTGACAATAGGTGTGTTGTAGTTGATGGCAAAGAGAACAGACATGGCTGCTGTGATACCCACCAAGACACAGGCCAAGACCATGTTCACTATAGCTCCACTGTCTGTGAATGGGATGTACTCCACCACCCGCAGGCTGCATGATGTACTTCCTTCTGCAGACCATTCTGTCTTCTTACATTGGATGCACTTGTAAGGATCCACTGTATTATAAAAAACACAAAAGAAGGACAAGACAATATTTTATTTAATGTTAAATTGATTTTAGCTGTTTGTAGTAACAACTGCCCAAGAGGTGACTGCAACACGGCTATGAATGTATTCGAGATTGACAGGAAACACAATTCATTGCACATCCTTTAATATATAATAAATTACCTGTGCTGTTTACATGAGTTCCATTTGGACAGATTTCACAAGTGAAGCAGCATTTGTGGATTCGATCATACTTTTTTGCATGTCCTACAGGACATTCAGGGGAACACACTGAAGTAGGCACCTGTACAAGACAATTATTTAGCAGCACATCAAATATCAGTTAAGCCAAAGGCAACTGTAATGGGTTTGGACAAATAATGGTGGGGTATCAGATATCACACATATCCAGCATTTAAAAAGTTTGAAGATTTTATGTAAAATGGAACAACTCTATTAGACAATGACAAATTACATTTAGATAGCCCATGCACCATGGGAGCTACTTATATACAGAACCAAATCTACAATTTTCACATACAGGTTTTGGTGACTGTGCAATGAGACAACATCACTAATGTGACTGCTGGGTGTGTAGTCTGTATATTTTATCATTTTCATAGCCTTATATTTAATTAGTTTTATTGTTTTAATTCTAAATATCATATGTGTAATTCATTCAAACGGAACCAACAAATTATTTGTCCCCCTCCATTCACTACCATCCATTTTGTTTTTAGGCATTTCTCTCTGCGGTTAAACTGGTAATGGAAATGAAAACATTTTTACAACCATATCACCACAATTTTCCGGATATTGTATTAAAAGATACACATTATACAGAACATATTGTAAAACATATTGTAATAAGGGAAAACAACTTACTTCTCCATTCATGTACCACTGTATTTTGCTGTTGTTGATTAAGAAATTGACTCTCGGATACAATTCATAAAAGCCGATCTCCTGTGCATCACCACTATGGTTCCAGAAAACTATAGAATAGGATCCATACTTCGGGTCACCATTCTCATCAAACTGAATATTCTGGTTTAAAAGTGTAAAATTGGACTTCTTCAGCTCTGTTAATACCTGATGTGGGTACAAAGTTCAAATGATCATTACTTCTTTGTGTTCACAATAGAAACGATTATATGCTCACAGATTATAACATTATTTATATCAGTTGTACAGGGTAAAAAACAAAAAAACTGAACAGTTTCCTTCTAATTTTTGACAACCTCCAGCAAAATTCAAATAAGTTTATATCTTAAATGATATGTATACTTACAATATATGGGTACACTTTAATATTTCCATCACATCTGCCAGATCCACATTGCATAGTGTTATGTAATGCATGAGCGATGGCATATACAGCAGAATAAACAGGAAAAGAAAAGGATGGGTCTGCAGCAAGTACATCTTCTGCGCTCACGCTACTGCAGTTGCAAACCTGATTACAAAACATATTTTGTTCTGCATTAAGACAGTTGTTCTGGCTTTTGGAAGCATAGATAAAATCATTGAAACCAGGTATTGTCACAACTGGCTGAGACACGCCAATTACAGTTCCAATATTTTTGATTCCTTGTGTCTTGGGGAGCCTCTTGTTTAAGGACCAGCTTTCTCCAGCTATCCACACCTTGTTTGTGATATTCAGTTGTATTGCTGACTCAATGAGAGCTTCAGCAATCATTTCAGGGGTAAAAACAATAATGATGTATATCCTCTGTGTCTCTATCTGTTTGAATATTTGAGGGTAATCTGGATTGTCATTGAGGCCTTTGGTGTATGCCAGGCAAATCTCAGTGTCCTTAATCCTCTTTATGAACAATTCCCGTCCATCAATGCCATAATCATTATCACTGTTAAGAAAAGCAATCCAGCGCCAGTTGAAGTGCTGCACAATGTTAAAAATCACTTCTATGGATTCTGTACTGGGATGCACTGTTCGCAGAAAAGAGGGGAATTTAGCTTTTTTTGAAAAGACAGAACTAGATGATCCATAAGTGACCTGTAAGTAGAGCGATAAGATAATCAGTTTCTATCATTATTTATCATTTTCAATGACAATTCGCAATATTAGCTGTTTCAAATGAACAAAATGATAATAACATAATCTTATACGGTGCAGTATTGATATAAGTCTGAAAAAAAACACTTACCATAGGAATGAGATCCGCCATGAACAATGGGGCTACTGTCAGGGTGTGAGTGCTTGAAAAAGGGCCGACCACTGCAATGACCTTGGACTTATGTGTGTGTTGCTCATGCGGTTCACCCCAAGGTTGAATCATGCCATTGGCTAAGAAGAGCTTTAAAATGCCTGGAAAACTCTGTGTATCTGAGCAGTGGTCAAATATTTCATAGCCTAGAGATACATTTGGCAGTAGGTTGGTAGAATTATTGATTTCTTCCACAGAGAATCTCATCAACTGAAACATTCGATAATGTGAAAGAAAAAAGGGTTGACTGAGGACAGAGAAAGAACAACAGGAGAAAAGTATTAAGAAGTCAAATTGCAGCTTCAAAATCCCTTATTTAGAGTTTTGCCAAAGTGCTTTTAAACAGTACTGTTTTAAAGGCTAAAATAAGTCATAGACATAGATGTTTAAAAAAAGACATTTTAGAGTATTATTTTGATCTTCTTAATTTAAGTATGAGAAGGCATCAACCAAGATATATTTGGAAAAACTCACCTTAAGCAGTCAATTGCTTCTGGTCTGTCATGATAAAAGGATGCACTGGTTTGATGAATATCAAACAGTCCACCTATCAAATAATCTCCTTCCAGCTGGAACTCTGAGGTTGGGACAGTGCATTGAGCCAAGGCATGTAAAACAAATCCCAGACAGAGACACAGAAAACCTAGACGGCGTTTCATTGTTTCAGTTATTGTTTACAGGTCTGATGTGAACTCTAATGCAATTTGCCTCTGCCTTTAAAAGGTTACGAGACACTAGTGGTCATTTCCATGCATGTGGGAGTGCATGAAGTGTGGCAAATAACTATAAATGGTTGGAGGGGAATTAACAAACCAACATGCAAAAACATCTCATCTGCTGCTCAACAGTTTGCCAGTAATGTAAATTTAAAAAAAGAAGCTGTTGTCCTTATTGATTATATATACCTGTTTGATAAATATGATGATGGCGAAAACAGAAATTAGATATGTTTAAAAATTCTGCATTACATGTTCCTTTTGCTACAACATGTGGCATACTTTCCTTTTTACCATTCCCGGATTTCAAGGACTGACATTGATTTCAGAAAAAAAAACTAGGCTTTAGGCACTTGACCAAAGAGTAAAATGTTTTAATAATAATAGTTAAATATTGCCAACCAGTTTCAACCTGCAAACACGTTTTTATATAGAGAATAATTGAGATAAACATCATTCTCACATTCATCACATAATGAACCAACAATCAGATTCAAAGGAAACATGATTACACAATTGCAGTGATAAAGGATTTTAGATAATGAAAATGTAACATATTATAATGCATTGTTGTATATGCAAATCATATGGTGTCATGCTGTCTAATTAACAAGTGTATCCACAATGTCCGTATTTAGAAATATTAACTATTACTTAATTTGGATCATGATGTGCTGAGGCATTGCATTTGAAAATCCAACAGATTATACATACATTTAAAAAAAAAAAATTCAAATGGTCACAAACTCAGACTGTTCCACACACTGTCTCCCTTTCACTAACATCAGCATGGCTGATGTTCAGCAAACTGTTTTGTCTTTGTTTTATAACAACTAAAACACAAAAGACTGTTAATCAATTAGTCCTGTTGCAGGGCACGTTTCATAATTTAATGGCCCTTTGGAAGAAATTTAGACTGTAAGAATGTTCTACAGAAGTACAGCTGACCTTGTAACATCACACTACATAGTGTCACAAGCAAATTTACACAAATTAGATTAATTCAACCCAGCATCTCTGGTTTAGGCTTAAACCAGACCACTTCCTCTTACAAATGATCGCTGCAGGATTGAATGTTAGACCACAGAGGTAATTTGAAAGAGGAAAATTTGCCATCACTCACAAAATGAAATGATAAATGGCCAGGGCTCTCACCAGAATTTGAATTCAGGCAACCTGCTGGTGTAAGGGCGGGACTCATCGTTTTGCTTGGTTGCAAGAGATAGGTATCCAGGAAGTGAGACATCTATGACATTTAACCATGACTCAGCATTAAGACACGAGTCACCACATTAATACCCAAAACATCGTGTCATAAAAAGTACAGAAGTTTATGTTTTATTTTCTAAAAATGACCCAATTATTATTGAACTGGCGTAATCTAACAATGTTCACAATCTATGCAAACTGGTTTTTAGATTAATGGACAATAAGGTGGCTCAAGCACATAACAACAGTGTTTGGTGCAGAGCAGTCATTGCTATGATATATCTGCACTTTAATATCAAGAGGTAAATCATTGGTTCATCCACAATGTGGCTCTACTGTAAAATGTCCTTTTCTTCCCTCAAGTAACTTTTCAAGCAATGTTCTTCTTCAGACTTAGATAAACCTACAGAGATTCCTTTATGTACACATGCTCTGGTAATGTGATAGCTGCATGATTATACTGGTGAATTATAAAACCCATGTAACAGCAAGTTATATTCATACAAATAAATGTCTCCTAAAACATATTAATATTAATCAGACCCTTCCCTACCATTACAACACCTCATAGTCCGTCAAATCCAAATGGTATTACTCCACTTTTTAGAGTCAACAATTCAGTTATCTGGATTTTTGTATGTTATATGTATAAATGTGTTTTTCCCTCCATGCATCTATTGATTTACCACCACTTATCCAGGGTCAGTTGTCCCGAGGGTTGGCGGCATTTTGAGCAAGGTAGTCCAGGGGCCCAAGGTATAAATGATGCATTCCCACTAAAACCATGCACATGCACTGGTACTTATATAAGAATGTCTCTTGAGACAGTGTGCACTTCACACACACATCCAGCCAGACTTAAATAATTTTCCAGAGCCAACTGTGGGCAATGTGATGAGGATGAGCTTAAATATGAAATAACAGACGTAATCTTACAGTAAATCTTTTTACAGATTTTTTATTTTTTTTTACTATTTTCTGCCAATTTCCCTGATTTAGTTTTTTTTGCAATCCATACTAGAAACTGTGCAACTTCAATCAAAGGGGCATTTATACATTATGATTTTTTGATTGTTTTGATCCTCAGTCGTGAATTACTTTATAAAGTCTGTTTCAAGCACAGAACTGACGGGCTGAAGTACTCGCTTTGGGAAACGCCTGATACCCTCAGCTATAACTAGCCTAAAAGTATGTAAGAGTATGGTTTGTTGTCTGTTATATGTTCTGTCTCTCTGACGGGTTCGGTGCTGTGAAAATTAATTTCCTCTTGGGCTGATAAAGTCTGATTCTTAAATCTAGTCTAAATATCCATCATCACCATCATCTCCCAGTTCTTACACTGTACACACCCTGCAAAGAACACTTCTGCCAAGTAGACTAGCTAACGGCAACTAGGTATCCCTGTTTTGACATATGCTACTGCTAGCTTGAAGTTAGTTCAACCGCCCCTCTACTCAGTCTGTGACATCACAAGAAGCTTTGTGGAACATTGTCAATGCATATACATAAGTCATCAGGATTTTCACAAACTTCCAAGTCCATGCCGCCCTTAAACTGTAACACCATAAGTAACATATTGTACGTTCATTCTCAGCCTTTGTTTGAGTACAGTTTTAGAAATAGCTAAACACAGGGCTAAGGATTGACACATACTGTATCAAGTGTGCCTGTTGTCCCGTAGACAGTATCACATTGAAGTGGTGCCATCGTGTGGTGAGATCAGTGTTACAGCAGTCACAACAGTTGAACAGAGAAAACACACAAATCCCATTTCGAATTGCCTTCACACAGGAGATAATTAGATTTTTATTGTGTTCCCCTAAAGTATAGTGCACATTCAAAAGACTGTCAGTCCATATGCAAAAAACATCATAAGCACATAGTCTCTTGGATTTAGTTATTTAAGAACAAAGGTTGAACATATAAAAACAGCTCTTTCTCAAGTGTAAGTGAGACACATTTCTGACGGGGTAGTATTCATGAACTGATGAGTAGTTAAGTATTGTTTTTTAATCTGGCAAAAGGATTTGGTGGATTATTTGAATGGAAACCATCAACGTTAGTGTACAACTTCTCTTTCATGAGCATTATCACTACAAATTACATTGAAATCAGAGCAAGGCAAAAGTTCCTCTGCAAAAAGGCTGCTACTCAAAATGTTCATAGTTATAGAAAATGTTGCCACCCATTTAGAAAATTTCAGAAATGTGTGCCTGTAGTTAGATTGTTGTATCTTAGTAAAAGACTTATTGCTCATTGGGTCATATGTTATAGAAACAACAGCAGTGAAATGCTTTAGAAGGCTGAAATGTAGAGATTACTACTCCACATATTTATGAGAAGCTGCTATTGGCTCATTGTTTTGGTATAATCCTGAATGATACCTTGGAAGTACTGCTTTGTGTTTTTGTGGGGTTGAAATACGATGATGTAACATTTTGGGAGAAAATACCACAACAGAAAGGAGTAGAGACTGGAGAGTACTGCCAGAGCGTTAAGAATTTCGATGTACTTGCCACGGTAAAGTACGGCTACAGTGGCAAAGATGATCCAGGTGAGGATCAGCAGGAGCAGGCAGAAAGTTATTGCTTTGGCCTCATTGTAGTTTTTTGGGAGATCTTTGCCCATGTAGGAGAAAATGAAGCAAAGAGAGCACAAAGATAACAGTAAAATCATCGAACCAGAAAATGTTTTAAGATTAAAGTCACAACTAAGTATTATTTTGTCTGGGTACCAAACTGTTTCATTGTAGGGATTGGATGGGTCAAAGGAATAGCTAATAAGAAGTAAGAGCACCTGAATGCCAAATGCCACAGTGATGACTAGCCATTGTCCATGACATTTCATCCACCAACTGTGCAGATCGGGGAATTTGGCAGCTATTTTGAAAATGCAAACAATTTGAAATGAGCGCACAACAAAACATGCCAAACAAACAGTGTAGAACAAAAGAAATGGCAAGAACCTTAAGATACAAAAGGAAGTTGTTGGCTTATCAAAGTAAAAGAACACACTTATACTACAAAAACTGAGACAGACTAAAATTAAGAAGCACATTGGTCCTCCAGCAGATCTGACAATAGGTGTGTTGTAGTTGATGGCAAAGAGAACAGACATGGCTGCTGTGAGACCCACCAAGACACAGGCCAAGACCATGATCACTATAGCTCCACTGTCTGTGAATGGGATGTACTCCACCACCCGCAGGCTGCATGATGTGCTTCCTTCTGCAGACCATTCTGTCTCCTTACAGTGGATGCATGTGTAGGGATCTGCTGTTTCTAAGACATACAAATTATCAATAAAGTTAAGGTTGAAATAGAGAACCCATTCTGCACTATTGTCGTTTACATTGTACATTCTCTCTTTGAAGAGTTAAAAAGCTTGTTCAGTCATCAGGATGGAAATGGAAACCTGTCATTCTTCTTTACCATGGAATAAAGCTTTGCAAGAATCCAGAGTCATCCTGTATTAAGACTATTCTCATTTTCTTCATCTCATGTATGATAATTTACCTGTGCTGTTGATATAAGTTCCATTTGGACAGATTTCACAATTGAAGCAGCATTTGTGGATCCCATCTTGCTTTTTTGCATGTCCCACAGGACATTCTGGGGAACATTGTGATGTAGGCACCTGTGCAAGAAAATTGTTTAGCAACAAATGAAATGTAAGTGAAGCAAAAAGAAGAATAATACCTCTTCTTACCGAAAAAATCGGGAAGAGGTGTTTTTAAATTGATTAGGAGCTTTTGTGAAATGGAAACATGCCTACAAACACTTCATATTCAGACGTCACTGCAAATGACACGATTAACAACCACCATCGGTTGATCTATGTTAAGCCTGTCAGAGTTGATTCTGAATGTCGCTCAACCAAAACCAAACTCATTCTTTCATGGAAAAATACTAAACTTTTCTACTACATACTGCAATACTATAATTAGCAAACTAAAAAAAAAAACTTACTTGTCCCTTTGTGTACCACTGAAGTTTGGTGCTGTTGATGAAAAAATTGACCCGTGGGTAAAAATTATAAAAGCCGATCTCCTCTGCATCACCACTGTGGTTCCAGAAAACAATAGAATAGGATCCATACTTGGGGTCACCATTCTCATCAAACTGAATACGCTGGTTTAAAAGTTTAAAATTGGACTTCTTCAATTTGGCTAGAACCTGATTTGGGCAAACAAAGGAAGACCATTACTTGCATGTGTTTACAATGAGGATATGAGATTTGAATGAATAGTTTTTAAAAAACATCCCCAGGTAGTGAGTAATTTCAGTGTGATGCCCCCTTCAGAGGCATTAGGAAGTGATTTATCTCATTATACACTTAAGCTTTTGTCTAAGATTTTAATGGCAGTGCAAGGTAAGCAGAGTGGCTAAATCTTTCACAGGCTTAAGATGGAAATTGGACCAAACATTTGCACACTATGCCAATAGCTCTCAATAAGATAAATTACAGAGATTGGTACCTTGATATTAACAATGCCTGCCAAGCAGCAGTATAAGATATTGAAAAAAAATGCTTTGATTTAATTTATCAGGAGTTAACAGTTGGTTGTGTGGCTCTCTTGTCAGCTTTTATTTAATTGAAGTTGAAAAAATCTGCTTTAAAGTTCATGTTTACTTTCTTTTTATGTTATAACTAACCTTTTGTTGAAGTTAACTCGGGAACATAAACAAGCACATTAAGACAGTGAGCTCTTCCATGGACTTACCATGTGTGGGTACAATGTAATATTCCCATTACATCTGCCAGATCCACATTGCAAGACATTGTGTAAGGCATGAGCGATGGCATATACAGCAGAATAAACAGGAAAAGAGAAAGATGGGTCCGCAGCGAGGATGGCTTCTGTACTCAGGGTACTGCAGTTGCAAACCTGACTACAAAACATACTTTGCTCTGCATTTTCACAATGAGTCTGGCTTTTTGAAGAACTGATAAAATCATTGAATCTGGGTATTGTGATTAATGGCTGAGACACCCCGAGTACAGTTCCAATATTCTTGATGCCTTTTGTCTTGGGGAGCCTCTTGTTTAGGGACCATCCATCATCTGCAATCCACACCTTGTTTGTGATATTCAGTTGTATTGCTGACTCAATGACAGCTTCAGCAGTCGTTTTTGGAGCAAGAATAATAATAATATGTATCCTCTGTGCCTCTATCAGTTTGAATATTTGAGAGTAATCTGTATCATGACCAAGGCTTTTGGTGTACGCCAGGCAGATCTCAGTGTCCTTAATCCTCTTAATGAACAAATCCCGTCCATCAATGCCAAAATCATTTTCAATGTAAAGGAATGCAACCCAGTGCCAGTTGAAGTGCTGTATGATGCTAACAATCACCTCTATGACCACTTTATTGGGATGCACTGTTCGCAGGAAAGATGGAAATTGTGCTTTTGATGAAAAGACTGAACTAGAAGCTCCATAACTGACCTGTTAAGAAAAAAAAAAATCAAAACTAATCTTAGATGAAACAATTGTTATAACATAATTACATACGTTTATTATAAATTATTCGCTCTGTCTGAAATAAATGTTAAAACATAAAAAGTAAAATCCAATTTACCATGGGAATGAAATCGGCCATGAACAGTGGGGCTGCAGTCAGGGCCTGAGTGCTTGTGAAAGGACCGACCACTGCTATGACTTTGGACACTTTGGACAGATTTTTGTGTGCTTCACCCCAAGGTTGAATCATGCCATTGGCTAAGATGAGGTTTAAAATGCCTGGAAAACTCTGTGTATCTGAGCAGTGGTCAAATATTTCATAGCCAAGAGAGACATTTGGCAGTAGCTCGGTAGAATTATTGATTTCCTCCACTGAGAATCTCATCAACTGAAACCTTCGGTAATTTGGGAGAAGGAAGGGCTGACTGAGGAAAGAGACAGAACAACAGCAAAAAAAGGATTAAGAATTACTTTAAAGTATCAATGTTGTTACTGAAAGTTGAAATAAAATCCTAGTTGGGACCCCTGTACAGATTTGGATGTTACAAAACAAATTTCATGGTACAAGGATGAAGGTCCGACTTAACATGTGTGTCACTTTGCCATAAATTTTTTTCTCATGTTTAAGGTAATATTTTGAATGTACAAATAATCTGTTAGACTAGTTCAGTGTGTGTGTGTGTGTGTGTGTGTGTGTGTGTTTTTCTTTTTTTACTTCAGCAGATATCCACTCACCTGGAGCAGTTGATGGCTTCTGGTCTGTCATTATGAACAGGGTCAGTGGCATGATGAATATCAAACAGTCCACCTATCAAATAATATCCTTCCAGTCGAAACTCTGAGGCTGGGACAGTGCATTGAGCAAAGGCATGTAGAAAAGATCCCAGGAGACACAGAAAAGCAAGACAATGCCCCATTTTGTAGTTAACCTATCTTTTACCAATCTACATGAACTCCAAATGGGATTTGTCCCTGCAAAAGTTATGAGACAGTGATCTGTTCCATTCACAAGAGAGAGAAATACATGCCGTCAAATGGTTGGAGGAGTATTCACAAATCAGTATGCAAAAGCTGCTGCTGCACATACTCCCTGTGATGTATATGAACAGGGTTTGCCAATCATCATTGGCAAGCAAGTGAATGCCTCAAACGTGGTATTCTTAAAAAAAAAAAAGTAGATGTTGTCATTTGGTACAATTTGGCGCCCCCCACAGTTCATGACACCACAGTCATAAATACAAATCCCATATTTGTCAGATGTAAAGTGGGTGCTAACTACAACAAGATACTGTATCATCAAAATTACTTTGATGCTGTTATAGGTGTATGCTGTTATTTAAGATGTAATGAAGTCCTGTCTGGGCTTCCTTCCAAAACCCTGGACAGGCTCCAGAACCCTGCTACTAGGGTCCTTACCTGCACCAAGCCCTGGCAACACATCACCCCACTCTCATCCGCCTTCACTGGCTCCCAGTCAAATCACGCATAACTTACAAAATTCTCCTCCGGACCTATAAATCTCTCCATTCCCTCGCCCCCCAATATCTGTCTGACCTCCTCCACCCCTACACCCAGTCTCGGAAGCTGCGCTCATCAGCCTACACCAGCTCTCCAACCCTCACACCAAACTGCAAACCCTCTGCGACAGAGCCTTCTGTGTGACAGCCCCCACTGTCTGGAACACTCTCCCAGCTGAAATACACAAACAGACTTATCTAGAGACTTTCAAAAAAGACTTAAAAACCCATCTCTTTAAGGCCTATCAGCTCTAGGTCCAGCCCCAAAAATAAACTTTTCTAGTTCTTTATCTTATATGTATTTTTGTTTCTCCATCTATTCTTTGTTTTCTTTGTTCCACTCTGTTAAGCGTCCTTGGGTACCCTGAAAGGCGCTATATAAATTACATTTATTATTATTATTATTACGCTGTCAGCAATCACATGAGATAAGCTTAATGGTTACACATGACAGAGTCACAAGCAAATTTACACAAATTAAATCAATTCAACCAAGTCTTTGGTTTATGGTAAAAGACCACCTCCTCTTACAAATGATCCCTGCATGAATGAACATTGGACCACACAAATCATTTGAAACAGGAACAGATTTGAATCTAGGCATCCTGCTGGTGTAAGGACGGAACTTGGTGTTCCATTTGGTTGCAAGGGATAGGCCTCCATAAAGTGAGGCAGACTGAGACACAGTGAATATAAATGGTTAATCAGCTATGACTTTTAACCTGAATCAGCATTGACACATTGTATTTGGTAATCTCACTAAATCACCACTTTTTATGAAATTGTGTTTTGTGGTCTAAATCACCACATTAAGACCACAATAAACAATTTCATAAAAAGTATGTGAGTTAATGTTTTATGCTCTAGAAAATAACCAATTACTGTAAACTTGACTTCAGTCTGACAATGCTCACAATCTTAACTAGATTGTTTTGTTGTTTGGAAGGGGTAACGGTCAATAAGTTGGGTGAAGCGCTTGACAATAGTGGTTAGTGCAAAGCAAATACATTGTGGATAAAAGGATGAACTTGAATCTTTAAGTAAGACATTGTTTAGGTATATTGCCAATTTCCCTGATGGCATTATTATATATACACTACTCACAATAAGTTAGGGATATTGTGAGAGACTCAGTGGATTTCATACATACGGTGTTTGTTTCACTTCAGAGAGTTTTGGGATAGGGAGACAATTGTATTGGGGTGATAGACACACCTCATTTTGTGTTTTCCATGTAATGGTCTCACTGTGTACAGTGTGCCTTACATATTGGGGCCAATACCAAAAAACTAAAAGACAACCCTTTTCAATGTGGCATCAAGTTCAACATTCTGTGGGTGTAAAAAGCTGGTATTGTCAGCAAGTCATTCCAAGTTCATCATTTAAACAGCCATGAACACGCGACGTCACTTAACGGACGAGCAGCGCCACCTGGCCATAGAGCGCCTTCGGCTCGGTGGCAGGCAGTCAGATGTTGCTCGTGAACTTGGTGTATCTCAAAGTGTCATCAGCAGACTTGCATCAAGACACAGAACTCCTGGCAGAGTTCGTGACAGACCCAGGAGTGGAGCCCCACGAGTGACAGACCGCAACGATGACCAGTACCTAACGACCTATGCACTCAGACATCGTTATGCAACTGCCACACAGCTGCAGGCCCAGTTACGAGATGTTAGGGGTACTAGGGTTTCCAGACAAACCATTCGAAACCGACTCCACCGCTTTGGCTTGAATGCCAGACGACCGTTGCAGGTGACTCCACTGACACCAAGACACCGCTGTGAACGTTTGCAGTGGGCACAAGACCATGTGACCTGGACAATGCAGCAGTGGTCTACCGTCCTGTTCACTGATGAGTGTCGGGTCACCCTGCACAGAAATGATGGTCGTCAGCGTTGCTGGAGAAGGCGAGGTGAGCGATACGCCGAGGTCAACATGGTCCCCAAGGTTCCCTTTGGTGGAGGAGGTGCAACAGTCTGGGCAGGCATCACTAGTCAGCGCAAAACAGATTTGGTTATTGTAGATGGCTCAGTCACTGCACGTTCTTACCTCAGAGACATCATAGAACCCATCATCATCCCCCAATTCCGCCAGCACACCCCCAACTTTCCGTTCATGGATGATAATGCTCCACCACATCGTGCCAGAATTGTCACAGCTCGACTTCAGGAAGTCGGAGCGCCTCATATGGTATGGCCAGCAATGTCCCCTGACCTGAACCCCATAGAGCACGTCTGGGACCAGCTGAAGCAGAGACTGGATGATCGTACCCCACCCCCACGTGACCTGGCAGAACTGCGTGTAGCACTTGTGGAGGAGTGGAATGCATTGCCTCAGAACAACATCATGAGGCTAGTGAGGAGCATGAGACGTCGCTGTCAAGCTGTCGTTGCGGCAAATGGTGGAAATACCCGCTATTGACATTGTCAATTTTTGTTTTTTGGGGTATTCCTTGTTATTGTCAAAATTTTTGGGGTAATAAATATTAAACTAATGAAAATGGTGTTTCTTCTCATTCATTATTAGTAATATCAAAGGGAACTTTTACTTATTTCATTAAAATTCAGACCAAATAGGAAAAGCACTCATGTAAATAACAATATCCCTAACTTATTGTGAGTAGTGTATATTCGTAACTGTTTCATCATTTTATTAAATTATTCAACCCAGTATCTTTGGATTTATTCTTAAAGACCATTTACCTTACAAAGGATAACACAGGTAATTTAAACAGGAACATTTGTCATTATCAGCAGATGAAATGATAAATGGCCAGCACGAGCTGAATTCAAGCAACCTGGGCCGAACTTGTCATTCTGTTGGTAGGATAGGATTGGCCTCCATGATGTGAAAAACAGTGAATATGAAAGGTGAATCAGCTATAACCCTTTACCATGAATCGACATTAAGACAAAAAAGTAAATCAAATCAATCTTTATTTGTCACAAACACAATTCTTATGCAACATTTTTCCAAAATGTATTTGGCAGTTAATCATCACTTTATACTTTGCTCTTATTTCAAGATCTTATTCTTAGCTCCAGTAGTAATACATTAATCAGTATTGACATTTGAGGGATTAAAGTATTAAAGTTAAAGTATATTCAAAGTCCAGCAGTGGTCTCTCATGTAGACAGCACCACAGTTTATTGTTACCGTCATGTGTTGAGATCTGTGTAACACCCAAAAACACACATTCTATAATATATCTTTATTGATTTGGCATTTTGAATGAGTAAACACATGTGATTTTCCATTTAATGTCTTGAGGCTGTTAAATAGCACAACCTGATATGGAGTATAGTGTCCAATGAATCTTAGAGTTGTATGAAGTATGTTTTGTTTTATTTATTAATTTATTCATGTTTTTGTATCTGTAATATATTCGCTAATTTAGCTAAATAATTGTCTAAATAATTTCAAAGAAAACTATTTCGCATACTATCCACTCAGCACTCAAAGTGCTTGTTATTTTCTTGATGCGAGTTAGATGAGAGGGCTACTCTCCCATCTGTTGATTAAGTATGAGAATACAGCCAATAGATAGGTAGCTTAGTTTAGCATAAAGACTTAAAGCAGGGGGAAACAGCTAGCCTGGTTCTGATAAAAAGCACAAAAGAATGGCCAACCAGCACCTCAGAAGCACACAAGTGAGTTCATAAGGGTAATATGATCTCCAGTGTCATATTTAAAAGACATGTGAAAGTTGTATTGATAACCCTCCACAGGAGAACAAAGAAGCGTACTCCCCAAAATGTCAAATAATTCCTTCAATAAGCACAAGTGTGTCATCAAATGTGACTTATAATATCAGAATAAGTGTCACAATCATTGGGGGGCGCCGTTTAGCTCAGTTGGTAGAGCGCGCATCCCATGTGCTGAGGCCCTGCACAGACCCGGGTTCGACTCCCAGCCCAGGTCCCCATGCTGCATGTCACTCCCCCTCTCTCTCCCCCTGTTTCCTGTCAATCTTCAGCTGTACTATCAATAAAGCCATAAAAGGCCCAAAAAATACTTAAAAAAAAAAAAAAAAGTGTCACAATCATTGGAAGGCAAGAAAATCTCAATTTCTTTTTTAGCAAAAGCCTCTCTTTGACAAAAGGTGATATTGTTTGATTATTGTTATATTCCACAAAAATAAACAAACTAAAGTACAAAGATGCATAAAACATTAATTCAGAACTTTTGAAAAAAGGCAAGCGAACATACAATTGTTTAGATTCCAATGTTCTCTAAAAGTTATTCAAAGAGTAATTAGCAAAAGGCCTGCGGCACATCATCTTTCCTGCCTGCAGATCCACATATTTACCTGAAGCTACTACTGGCTAATTGTTTTGGTATAATTCTGAATTAGACCTTGAAAGTACTGCTGCGTGTTTTTGTGGGGTTGGAGAATTATTATGTAACATTTTGGGAGGAAATACCACAACAGAAAGGAGTAGAGACTGGAGAGTACTGCCAGAGCGTTAAGAGTTTGGATATGCTTGCCACGGTAAAGCATGTACTCAGTGGCAAAGATGATCCAGGTGAAGATCAGCAGAAGCAGGCAGAAGGTTATTGCTTTGGCCTCATTATAATTTTTTGGGAGATCTTTTCCCATGTAGGAGAAAATGAAGCAAAAGCAGCACAAGGACAAAAGTAAAACCACAGGACTAGAGGTTGCTGTGAGATTAATGTCACAACTAAGTATTATTTTGTCTGGGTACCAAACTGTTTCATTGTAGGGCTTTGGTGGGGCACAAGAATAGCCAATAAGAAGTAAGAGTGCCTGAGTGAGAAATGCCACAGTGATGACCAGCCATTGTCCATGATATTTCATCCACCAACTGTGCAGATTTGGGAACTTGGCAGCTATTTTGAAAATGCAGACAATTTGAAATGAGCGCACAACAAAACATGCCAAACAAACAGTGTAGAACAAAAAAAACGGCAAGAACCTTAAGATACAAAAGGAAGTTGTTGGCTTGTCGAACTGAAAGAACACACTTATACTACACAGACTGAGACAGCCTAGAATTAAGAAGCACATTGGTCCCCCAGCAGATCTGACAATAGGTGTGTTGTAGTTGATGGCAAAGAGAACAGACATGGCTGCTGTGAGACCCACCAAGAACCAGGCCCCGACCATGATCACTATAGCTCCACTGTCTGTGAATTGGATGTATTCCACCACCCGCAGACTGCATGATGTGCTTGCTTCTTCAGACCACTCTGTCTCCTTACATTTGAGGCATTTGTAAGGATCCACTGTTTTACACAAAAAAATAGATTATTTAGGGAACATGTGTTTTACACGAGAAAGGAACAGAATGTCGATAACCAATCAAATTAATTGTGGAAGTTGGAAGCTAGCTTTGTAGCTGTGTCCAGTCAACACAAAGTGACTGTTAAACCCATGCAAACATGAAACAATGCTTAAAAACATTCTAAGATCTGAAAAAAGCCAGAAGCGCAGGATTTATTTTACTAGTTGGGTAATAATTTACCTGAGCTGTTGATGTAAGTTCCACTTGGACAGATAATACAATTGAAGCAGCATTCATGGATCCCATTTTGCTTCTTTGCATGTCCTATAGTACATTCCTTTGAACATATTGAAGTAGGCACCTGTAGAAGACAATTATTTAGCATAAAATAAAATGTAAGTGAAACAAGGGCAATACTTTCAGGGCTGGAAGGCAAATGGGAAGGAGGTCATTATAGCATATACTGCTGTCAAATTTTACAACAAGATTTGCAAAATGTAAACATTCTATATAACACTGACTATTATGTTCAGATATCCCCTGAAATGACACCAAAAACATTCAACATCGGTTTATTTTCCTACTAATGTGTGTCACTGCCACTGCTATTACCAAAGCAATGTCTCTTTATAAACGCATACAAACAAAAGAAGAAAAAAGAAGGCATTTTTGATGAACATACTGTTTTAGGTATTAATATACTGCTTTAAACCACACAGTTTTATGAAAAAAAAACAAAAAACAACTTACTTGTCCCTTTGTGTACCACTGAATTTTGGTGCCATTGATGAAAAAATTTCGCTGTGGGTAAAAATGATAAAACCCAATCTCCTCTGCATCACCACTGTGGTTCCAGAAAACAATAGAATAGGATCCAAACTTGGGCTCACCATTCTCATCAAATTTGATACTCCGGTTTAAAAGTGTGAAGTTTGACTTCTTCAGCTCTGCTAGAACCTGGTGGGGGAACACAAAGTTCAGACCAGTTCTTCTTACTTCTTACTTACTTAAAATATTACTATTGGGAGGGAAACATTGCTGTATGATGCAACTTTTTTTCTTTTTTAACATAGTAGACTTTGTATCAGAAATTGTTTTGTATGACATGTTAAAGATGATATTTCTGTGATGACAAAACACGTTAGACCAGTGTTTTGAGTCATTACAGGATTATCTAAAGGGTTAAAGCTGTCACAATAGTAAATGTGAAAATCAGATAGTGGATTTGATCTAATCATTATTATTATTGAATTTGTATACTTACCATATATGGGTACACTGTAATATTTCCATTACATCTGCCAGATCCGCATTGCAATGTATTGTGTAAGGCATGAGCGATGGCATATACAGCAGAATAGACAGAAAAAGAGAAAGATGGGTCCACAGCAAGGATATCTTCTGGGGTCAGGCTACTGCAGTTGCAAACCTGATTACAAAACATATTCTGTTCTTTTTTTTCACAGTGAGTCTGGCTTTTGGAATCATATATGAAATCATCGAAACCGGGTATTGTCACAACTGGCTGAGACACGCCAATTACAGTTCCAATATTTTTTATTCCTTTCACCTTGGGGAGCCTCTTGTTTAAGGACCATGTGTCCCCAGCTATCCACACCTTGTCTGTGATATTAACTTGTATTGCTGACTCAATGAGAGCTTCAGCAGTCAATTTTGTAGTAAAAACAATAATGACACCGATCTTCTGTGCCTGTATTTGTTTGAACATTTGGAAAGTATTCGTATTATCGTTGATGCCTTTGGTGTATGCTAGGCAGATGTTAGTGTTCTCAATCCTCTTTATGAACAATTCCAGGCCATCTTTGCCAAAATCATTGTCACTGTTAAGGAAAGCAACCCAGCGCCAATTGAAGTGCAGAATGATCTCAACAATCACTCCTATGATTTCTTTATTGGAATGCACAGTTCGTAGGAAAGAAGGATATTTCAGTTTCTTTGTAAAAGTGGATGAAGCAGCTCCATAACTGACCTGATAAAATAATAATAAAGAAATTGACATTAAAAACTGTTGCAATTTAAGTTTTACAATTTTACTACATATATTAACTGACTGATTTTATAACTGGGAAAAACAAAGTAGCTGGCAAACTTACCACAGGAATGAGGTCCGGCATGAACAGTGGGGCTATAGTCAGGGTGTTTGTGCTTGAAAAAGGGCCGACAACTGCTGTTACTTTAGACACTTTGGACAGGTTCTTGTGTGGTTCACCCCAAGATTGAATCGTACCGCTGAATGAGACCAGTTTCAAAATTGCAGGAAAAATCTGTGTATCAGAGCAGTGGTCAAATATGTCATAGCCGAGAGATACATTTGGCAGTAGGTTGGTAGAGTTATTGATTTCCTCTACAGAGAATCTCATCAACTGAAATCGCCGATAACTCGACAGAATGAAGAGTTGACTGTGAACAGAGAAAACACAGCAGGAGAGAAGGATAACATTTCAGTTAATATTATTAGTCTTGAGACCTCTACACAGATATGGATGTTGCAAAAGTGGGTTTTATGGATCAAGAACAGGGGTCAGATTTAATGATATACAGCAACTTTGATAATGTAGCTTTAATGTAGCAATTAACTGGAATGGTTTAGGGTTCAATGTGCTGCTAAGCAGCAGCTATTGAAGCTCTTCAGTGTTTTTTAAAAGGGTCTAATCTGATACACTAAACTTGTCATTAATTTCATCTCAAGAGGGGATTTACTCCTTACTCACCTGGAGCAGTCGATGGCTTCTGGTCTGTAAAGATAAACACTGTCTCTGACATGATGAATATCAAAAAGTCCACCTATTAGATAATCTCCTTCCAGGTGGAACTCCGAGGTGCATTGAGCCAAGGTATGTAGAAGAGATCCCAGGAGACACAGAGAAGCAAGAAATGTTTTCATTGCTGTAGTTACCATTTACCAATCTAATTTGAACTCTTATTAGATTAGGCTCTACCTTTATTAAGCAATGTCATGCTAGTAACGGCAAACCTCCAGTGTCATGTATTATCATAAATACATGCCTGTAAATGGTTGGAGGAGAATACTCAAATCAGTATGCAAAAAGCATCTTAACTGCACCCACTATCTGTTGAATGTTTACAGAGTCCAAACAATAGTCAACTACCATGAGTTAACCTGGTTATCCATGCTTATCCCTCATGTAAGCAGTACTCCCTAATGGTTTAAGAGAAGTTTACAGGGCAAGTTTTGTCTTACCTGCAGAAAACTGCCTAGACTGAATGGAAAGTTAGTTGTTAAAATAACAAAGCTGACATCATGTTAAAATGAGGAGGTGCATTAATTGAGTGACCTCTGCAGGGAACATGGACAGGGAAAGACTTAATTAATTAGTTTGCAGACCAGAACTACAGACCATCTTGCGTTCGGATAGCAGCAGCCATGACACCATTAACATGTTGACGTTCCGAGCCATGAGTTCTCATTATTCTGTTTTTACCGGCTGCAACACTGTCACTGGTATTGCTACCAGCTGCAACAGTGAAATAACCACGTGACCTGTTTTGACCATGCCGCTCAAAGAGTCGTAATCAATAAGAACCGGAATTGATAAGCAGAATTCAAATCCAAATTGTTGAAATCCAAACCATGCACAACCTCATGTCCAATACTCCCTTTCCCTATTTCTTTCCCCCCTTTCTTCTGTTGCCATTGCTCGGATGACACCCATCTTCAAACTTGATTTTTGATCTCAACAACACAATTGCAGAGTTTTGTGAATAAACGTTGCAACGTTGTGATTATATTCGCCATTTTTAAAAAAAAAATCAGTCCAGGAAGTAAGTGTTTCAGGATGTCTAGCTGTGTAATAAGGGGAAGGCTATATAATTACAGACCACATGTGTCAAAAAGTTTAATTGAATGAAGTAAATCTAAAGTGTTGATGATGTTTTGGATATGGCTTTGTCAGATTTATTCTCTTCTAACTGCTGAATAATTCATATAATCCAAAGAGCAGTTTTTCATTCTAAGACCCTGTTGAGTTTTCTTCAAATCAAACAAAAGTTATGTTTATATTCTGTGTTTCTCACCAAAACATATTGAGTGCACCCTTAATTTCTTTCCTTGTAGAAAATTTTGAGGGCACATTGCTCAGCTTATTTGTGTATTACCACCACCAGCTGTCAACTAGTAGTATAGTGTGAACCACCCAGCAGGATTGTATACATTTTTTTTTTTTTTTAGGTATTTTTTTGGCCTTTTTATGACTTAACTGATAGTGCAGCTGAAGAGAATGACAGGAAACAGGGAGAGAGAGGGGTAGTGACACGCAGCAAAGGGAACCAGGCCGGGAGTTGAACCGGTTCCGCTCAAGAGCCTCAGCAATGGGACGCCCACTCTACCAACTGAGCTAAACAGCGCCCCAGTATTGTATACATTTCTGCTAGCTACCAGAAATAATTGCCCACATGCGCTTTTGAAAACGTTACTCCATAGTGCTAGTAGTACTGTAAAACTCCACGGGGTACCTTTAACTGTAATGTTTGTGTAACACTGCGATGACAGTACATCCAAGTTTAAAGTTTACCTTGATCTGTTTTCTCACTGTATTCCAGAAGGAACCTTTCAATTATAGTTTAGGCCAGAACACTGTCAAGTTAAAGCTAAATAATGATGCTGAATGCCTGTCAACAAAAGTCACTTAACTTCAGTTAAAACTGTATATTTGTAACATTGAGGAAACACAAGTCAACAGCATCCTCAACTCTTCTTACCAATCATGTAGCTACTTTGTGCACATATGAAAAAGGAAGAACAACCAAAGAATAGATTTTTTTCATTCACTAGGCAAATACCCACTGCTTGTTAACCACTTTCCTTTCTTTCTGCTTTTGTACACCAGAGACAATGCGTTTTTTTTTTTTGCAATGCCTAAACCACATACGATTCTATAGAGAGAGGGAAAGTTTTAGAAGCTTAACGAAATGTTTCAAAATTGAATGAAACTTTTGCTACAGGGATTTCTATGGATGCTAGGGATGAGTTGAGGTGAAGTACAGATGAGGTTAGAAGATCGCTTGAGGTCACAAGCAAATACACACAAATTAATCAATTAATTCAACCAGGTATCTTTGGTTTATGCTAAAATGCTACATCCTCTTACAAATGAGCTCTGCATGACTTGGCCACAGAGGTCACAGAGGTCTTTTGAAAGGACATCATTTGCAATGACTCTGTGGATGACAGCAATAGATGCAGAGAACTGAGAAGCACTCACGAACAACAGCCAAGAGTTTGGAGCTATAAAGTATGTGGTGTCAGCTTTGTGTAAAGTTGTCTTTCAGTTGTGATTTGGTAAACTCAGACAGGGAACTGCATAACATGTATATGTAAGGTACACAAACAGTATTTAATTAGTCTATTGGGTTACTACTCAGTATGGTGTCTCACTATGCTTGAAGGTACATGAAACAGTAATTATTAATTAAATAATTAGTATTTAATGAGTCTAGTGGGTAACCTCTCAGCATGATGTTTCACTGTACTTGAACCCACTCAAAGGTATACAAAAAGAGTAAAAAAAGAATTAAGTAATTAGTATTTCATGAGTCATCACTGGTTTGTGCCGGCAATCAAGCAAGCGGGTGGTTGATCGTTAATCAGGAACAACTCATAAAGAAAGTGTTGATTCACATATATTTAGTAACTAATCCTTACCTTATGATTCATTAATGTAGTATCACCCAGTATGTTCTCTAGTAACTCGTCTTTATCAGGCGTATTGTCTTCCCACAATCACAATTATTCAGGAATTACGTATTAATGACTAATTTATTATCAAACAATTCCTGATTCGTCCCTCACTCATTCCTCAGTGACTACTCAAATGTTTGTGTACGTTCTTGAAAAGTGTTACTGATTTGCTGAAGATCAATTTGCTAATTTACCCTAAAAAATGTTCTAGTGAAAATGTTCTGACTGACTCTGATTCCACACTTGATAGGAAATGGTGACAAAAAAGATGCACAAACATTAATAACATTTAATCAGCATTTATTGAACGGCAGATTAAGACCAGATTTGTCGGCAAATTAGGGGCTTAATGGAAATGCATGTGTTTGAATGTGGGAGGAAACCGGAGAACCTGGAGGAAACCCACAACAGCACTGGAGGGACATGCAATCTGTACTGTCTCTACCCTTAACAATGTAATTTGAACAAAAGGTCCAGTGTGTAGTGATGAGGTTGAAGGTGGAATGAAAACGTTGCCTTACCCTCCCCTACAGTGGTGGTAGGGGAGGGTTCATAACTTTGATATGAATCATATTTAATGGAAAAAAAAAAATTGTGTGTGTGTGTGGGGGGGGGGGGGGGGGGGGGGGGCTGTTGTTCGTGAGCCATTTATTTCTTTTGTTTTATTTTGACAGTTCAAGTCCTCCTTCCAACAAAAGAGAGGATAGTTTTGAGTATTTTTCCCAAGTGTTTATTTGTCTGACTGTCTATCTCTATGTGGCCTGACTTTTGTCGGTGTGATAGTGTCCCAACCATGCAAGATGCTCTCATGAAATTTAACATGTTTGTAGCTGAGATATAAATGAAGTGATCTGAGGTGGATCGATAGTGGTAATGGACTGAATCTTACTGGAGAAATCAATTTCAAAGCTGTATGCTCTTTAATGAAATTATATTTAAAAAAAAAAAACAAATATTTAAAACAATGCAACAATAATCAAACAGTTGCCATTCAACTAAGATATTATCACATTATATTTTCAAAAAGGGAGACTGTATCAGTGATGAGTTAATCCTGATTAATTCATAATTTATATTTAACCAAACTGTGCACACAAACTCTACAGAAGCTGAACCTGTACAACACCTGCACAAAAACCTGTTACACAACAACTGCTTACATTTTATGACCGTCCACTAAAATTATCAGAATTATTTTCAAAATAAAATCATTATTTTATTGAAAGAACTGCTGATCCATATTCACAAGCATTCTGGAAATACTCTCAAACAGCTCCTTATTTAGCCTAAATCTTTCTAGCCAGGAGTGTAGCTTCAGAGGAAACTTCTAAGAGCAACTCTGAGCAAGGAAGAGCCAGAAACCTTTATCTTGACTCCATTGTTTGGTAAGACACATTCTTTAATACGCAGTAACTGATTGATCAAAAAAGAAAAAAATGCACTCTAAGTGATTATGGGCATATAATAGACAGTTAGGCAATGACAGCCGGCATTTTTTTCCGGAAACCCCTGCAGTCCGCACTGCTGCAGCCTAATCGCTTCTCTCATTCAAATAAATGGGAGGACCTGCGTTATCGCTGCAACATTGGCTTTGGTCTAAAATGCAGCCTGAAAGGAGGAGAAATGGGGATTGTTATTTCTGGCATTATAACATCATTACAATTGGTGGGAGATGTGAGAAGACCTAAACCATAGAATTTCATTAACTCATTCTAATTCAGCATTTGGAGAATTTTTCTTCTTCATCTTTGTCTTTCCACCACTCTCTCCTTTGCTTAAGACACTCTTATGGCTCTTAAAAGTCCTCCTCTCTAATATTGACCGATTTTCACCTGAAGGGCTTTTGTTCTTTGTGAATAACTTATATCTCTACCAGGATCAAGTCTTAACTTTAAGGCAAAATTCTTAGAAAACAATTCTGAGACTCACTCATACCAACATTTTATATGGACACTTTAGTAGTATGGTGCTCGAAGTGCATCAGTTATTATGTATACCGTAACATATTTATGATAAGCTGCTACTGGCTCATTGTTTTGGTATAATCCTGAATGATACCTTGGAAGTACTGCTGGGTGTTTTTGTACGATTGAAAAATGATGATGTAACATTTTGGGAAGAAATACCACAACAGAAAGGAGTAGAGACTGGAGAGTACTGCCAGAGCGTTAAGAGTTTCAATGTACTTGCCACGATAAAGTACACGCACAGTGGCAAAGATGATCCAGGTGAAGATCAGCAGGAGCAGGCAGAAGGTTATTGCTTTGGCCTCATTATAATTTTTTGGGAGATCTTTTCCCATGTAGGAGAAAATGAAGCAAAAGCAACACAAGGACAAAAGTAAAACCACAGGACTAGAGGTTGCTGTGAGATTAATGTCACAACTAAGTATTATTTTGTCTGGGTACCAAACTGTTTCATTGTAGGGCTTTGGTGGGGCACAAGAATAGCCAATAAGAAGTAAGAGTGCCTGAGTGAGAAATGCCACAGTGATGACCAGCCATTGTCCATGATATTTTCTCCACCAAATGTGGAGCTTGGGGAATTTGGCACCTATTTTGAAAATGCAGACAATCTGAAAAGAACGCACAACAAAACATGCCAAACAAACATTGTAGAACAAAAGAAATGGCAAGAACCTTAAGATACAAAAGGAAGTTGTTGGCTTATCAAAGTAAAAGAACACACTTATACTACACAGACTGAGACAGCCTAAAATTAAGAAGCACATTGGTCCCCCAGCAGATCTGACAATAGGTGTGTTGTAGTTGATGGCAAAGAGAACAGACATGGCTGCTGTGAGACCCACCAAGACACAGGCCAAGACCATGATCACTATAGCTCCACTGTCTGTGAATGGGATGTATTCCACCACCCGCAGACTGCATGATGTGCTTGCTTCTTCAGACCACTCTGTCTCCTTACATTTGAAGCATTTGTAGGGATCCGCTGTTTTACAACAAAGACATACAATTTGTCAATAAAGTTATTGTGTATGTTCTCCTAAGATGAGCTTCTACTTCAAGCATAAAGATTTGTCCAATCAGCATAAAATGAAACCCTCTTTCCCATAAATATGCTAATAAGCAAGATTATCCCCCATCAAGTAAAACTGACAGCACTGCCTTCGCTTATTTTCTTTCTCTCATATATCATAATTTACCTGAGCTGTTGACATAAGTTCCATTTGGACAGATTTCACACTTGAAGCAGCATTCATGGATTCCATCATACTTTTTTGCATGTCCTGTAGGACATTCCTGGGAGCACACTGAAGTAGGCACCTGTACAAGAAAATTATTTAGCAGAAAAGTAAATGTAAATGCATTATTTTAATGTAAGGGATGGTAGCAGTAATTCACATTCTAAACAGTAATTGTTATATGTAATCAACATTAAGTATGATATCCAGAAGTCCCAGCAAATGACAGGATGAACCACTGGTTTATGTTGCTGATGTTGGGTTTGTTCCATGTCACAGCTATTATTCATCATACATATCTTTGTGCACTTGTGCACTTGTCAATACACACAGAAGTGGAAAACAAAACAGTATTTTCAAATTGAAATGTACTGTATAAAGTTTTGGTAAGATCAAACCACTCACTTTGTCCTTTGTGTACCACTGAATTTTGCTGTTGTTGATGAAGAAATGTAACGCTGGGCGAAAATTATAAAAACCGACCACCTCTGCATCCCCACTATGGTTCCAGAATAGTATAGAATAGGATCCATGCTTGGGGTCACCATTTTCATCAAACTCAATACTCTGGTTTAGAAGTGTAAAGTTTGACTTTTTCAGCTCTGCTAGAACCTGATGAGGGTACACAAAGTTCAGATTACTTACATGTGTTCACAATTAATTTATGAGGCATTGATTAGATATCAATTTTCACCATCAAAGAGATTTAATGACATTGTCTCTCAAGGCTTGACCAAGACTTACTGTAAATACTTGAGATAGATCTGAACAAAAAAGCCTGATTACAGTAATGCTGGAGAGTGAGGCGAAGCATTCTACATGACAGGGCATTAAAAATCTGGGCCAGTATAGACCAAATCACTTCACGATAACAACAGTTACATCCAGAATAGACAACCAATGTTGACTGCATTGTTTTTTCTACTTTTGTTTTCTCTCACTGCAGCGTATTAACATTACTACAGCAAGTTGTTGCGCAACAGTCTCCATTTGTTTGCATCAGTTCCCCCATGAGATCATGTGAGGTAATGTGTCACTTCTTCTGGCATGACAACCCTGATAATATTTAGTATGTGATGCACTATTATTTTCAAAGTGTGCACATGTTTGAGATTTGAGGAAAGAACATCTGTGAAGATTCTCCTTGTGTGTGTGATGCAACCAGAATTCAAAACTGATTTGCAATTAACACCTCTGTAGTATAAACCCAGCTTTAGTGACACAGCATGAAGTAAGAAAAAAATATCTTTTTAAGACTAGAACACTGCTCTAAGTATCCTACTAGAAGCCCACTGTAGAATGTACAGATCTATTATCTGTACATTCAAATGTACTAATGTTTCAAATGAAAAATCAGTTTAGATTGTAGTGTGAGGACTTAAAATATTTGTATATCTCTTATATGTGATAGCAACACAGACCAGAGTTTTATGGTATTATAGGTCACTTTCAAATAAGTTTTTATGTAAGAAAATATTGTCGGAAACATAATTGTCCAAGAATAACACAGTAACACACTAACAAAGAATCAAATACATTTTTTATAATAACTTCTATACTTACCATGTATGGAAACACTGTGATATTGCCATTACATCTGCCAGATCCACATTGCAAGACATTGTGTAAGGCATGAGCAACAGCATATACAGCTGAATAAACAGGAAAATTAAAAGATGGGTCTGCAAGAATGACATCTTTTGCCGTCAGGCTACTGCAGTTGCAAACCTGATTGCAAAACATCTGTTGTTCTGAATTTTCACAAGGATTCTTGCTTTTGGAAGCGTAGATAAAATCATTGAAACCAGGTATTTTCACTACTGGCTGAGACACCCCGAGTACAGTTCCAATATTTTTGATTCCTTTCACCTTGGGGAGCCTCTTGTTTAGGGACCATGCATCTCCTGCTATCCACACCTTGTCTGTGATATTAAGTTCTATTGCAGACTCAATGAGAGCTTCAGCAGTCCATTCAGCAGCAAAAACTATAAGAATACGTATCCTCTGTGCCTCTATCTGTTTAAATATTAGCGAATAATCTGTTTCATGATTGAGTCCTTTGGTGTATGCCAGGCAAATCTCAGTGTCCTTAATCATCTTTATGAACAATTCCCGTCCGTCATTGCCATAATCATCATTGATGTTAAGGAATGCAACCCAGCGCCAGTTGAAGTGCTGCAGAATCCTAACAATCACTTCTATGATGTCTTTATTTGGATGCACTGTTCGCAGGAAAGAGGGGAAATTCTGTTTTCTTGAAAAGACTGAACTAGCAGCTCCGTAACTGACCTGTTAGAAAAGCAAATAGAGACAATTCAGTAAAGTCTCAATAATGTCAGGCCTAATCTAAACTGTTTTTATTACTTGATCAATCAGGTAAAAAAGATGTTAAAAAAAACAGCAATTGGCAAATTTACCATAGGAATGAGATTCATCATAAGCAGTGGAGCTAAAGTCAGCGTGTTAGTGCTTGTATAAGTGCCGACCACTGCTATTATTTTAGACAGATCCTTGTGTGATTCACCCCATGGTTGGATCATGCCATTGGATGAGATGAGTTTCAAAATTCCTGGGAAGTTCTGTGTATCTGAGCAGTGGTCAAATATTTCATAGCCGAGAGATACATTTGGCAGTAGGTTGGTCAAGTTATTGATTTCCTCTACAGAAAATCTCATCAACTGAAACCTTCGATAGCTTGACAGAATGAAGGGTTTACTGTGGACAGAGGGGCAGGGAGAGAGAGTGTAGGAACAAGGTGCTTGATTAAGGTGTTTGTCGAGGCCTTACAAACACGGATATTACTTATTCATTGTAGAAGAACTGAGATCAGAAATTCAGCTGTAATGTCCTTTAACTTTGATAATATAGCACTTAATTTACTTGATTTGGGGGGGAATTTTGTTTTTAGCTATATCCATTGAAAAGAAGTTTGAGGCAAAATTCTTGAATGTATAACAACATCTATTATATCAGGCAATCTTTGCTTACACAATACTTTCACCTCAAGAAAATATCCACCCAGATTTATTTTAGAACTCACCTGGAGCAGTCAGTCATTTTTGGTCTGTCGTGATAGTCGGGGCTGTCGACATGATGAATGTCAAAAAGTCCACCAATCAAATAATCTCCTTCCAGCTGAAACTCAGAGGCTGGGACAGTGCATTGAGCCAAGGCATGTAGAAAAGATCCCAGGAGACACAGAGAAGCAAAAAAATATTTCATTGTTGTTTTTGTTTTTTACCAATCAGAAGTTTGCTCTAATGGGACTGCCTTTGCCTTTTAAATGTCATGAGAGACTGAAGAAGGCTGAGGCTCTATGATCATTTCCATGAAATTGGGAGGGTATAGATGCAGATTGCTATACATGGATTAAAAACGATACACAAATCAGCATGCAAAAATCATTTAAACTGCTCCTGTGTGCTCCCCGTGACGAATAGACAAAACATATGCTTTGAGCATATGCTTGAAAAGCCTTTCTTAGTCAGGAACATCAAAGTAAAATGTCACAAAAGGAAAATGCTGACTGGTTTCAAACCACAATAGGTCTAGTGACTGGCAAGAAGAGTCAACCAAAGTGGAATTTTGTGATTGCTTATGTAAACAATTTGTGGAATCTAAACCACACCAGCATATTACACAATATTATATATCCCAAAATAAACTATGTAGGAAAGAAGTTAATGGTGTCAGTGTCAGTGTCAGAACACAAGTATGTTATAAAAAACTAAAATGTAGATATGCTAGTTCACTCATCACTAATTATCCACAACATAGTTTTAAAAAAAAATGAGGATAAGCAAATTGCTATTCAAGATGCCCTTTAGATTCATTTTCACAAAATGTGGTCAATGACACAGTATCTGATCTGTTATAGTACATTGTACAAAGGTGCCAAAGAAGCAGACATACAGGCAACAGGTGACTAAATGGATTGAGTTTGTGACACTTGTGGTGCTTTGAATGCATTAGGTGATGTGGTGGGTGGCTCAAGCTTCAAATGAACTCACTGATCGTCAACCATATTGATCTTGCTCCCCTGAATATGCTACTGAGAATCAGGTAGTATACACAGATTCAGTTGCCATTTCATTTTTATTTCATTGTATGTATATGTATGTATGTATGTATGTATGTATATAGATGCAGAGATGGACAACATGGAAAGGGGAACCAAAATGTGTTGATTGTAAAGATTGTAGGCAAATGACAAACCTATTGGTATGTTGGCCAATGCAAAACCTGTTTCCTCTCTTCCTGCTTTAGCACACAAACAGACAGAGTTTGCATAAACACCTGACAGTCAGGCAGGCTTTCACACAAACTGTCATGTCGACATGTCTTAAAGTGCTGGTGTTAGATTTCACTGTAAAAGTTTTTCAAATCAGTTGCTGTGAAATGTGAGCATTTCACTTCCATAAGATCACGTTCTAACCACTAGAGTGGTCAGTACTGTTTTTACTTTTTTGGTGTAGTGCTCTCATAAAAAAAGGTTACAATAGGTAACACCATGTGTTACCCCTGTATTACTGGAAGAAATTGGCCATCAATGACAAAAATCACTTCCTGTACTTTTTAAGGAGACCTCATCGATGCTAATTAGTAATAATGTATTCAGTATCTGCTTCTTTTCTCCTACTAATAATTAGTGTTGTATGTTAAAAGTAGTCACAAGGAGAGATGACAAAACAAATAGGGCATGAACATTTACATCCACGTGGAAACAATGTCAATGTCTTCCTGGTTCAAACTCAAGATACTGAGACATAATTCGTCCAAAAAACCACAGGCACATTGGTTAAGGATTAAATGTACCATGTATAGTGTGGAGCTATACAGAATCTGGTGTCAACATGTGCATCAAGTGCCCATTAACACAGTTGGTAGAGCAGGCGAACAGAGGCCTTGTCCTCGCTGCAGTGGCCCCGGGTTTGAGTCCCAGCCTGGGGCCCTTTGCTGCATGTCACCCTTTCTATCTCATCCTGTTTCCTGTCATCACTGAAGCTGCCCTGTCAGTAAAGCCATACAAAGGCCCAAAAAAACAACATTGTGTCTATCAATAATGATTGGGAAAATTCAAATTTGGTAATATTATACCTGTATCTCTCAGGTACACAAACTGTCACCAGTTGTATAAGAGACAATTGACATCCATGCAGACTACAGACATATGGTTAAGGGTTACAATAATAAGATTTCGCTCAAATAATCACATGATACATTTTTTAAAATTTAGATTTTATGTGTCCTTCAAGATACAGAAACACACTCATACAGGAACTGAGAAAAATTGGAATATACAGTAGGGCCAAGCAATGTTTGTCTTTATCGTAGGATACTGTTTAATTCATATTTGAACAATATTGTGTGAAGAAAACTTAACAAAAATCTGAACCTCTACGACGCCTGCACCAAAGCATCTTGCATCCTGATTTTGATCTGAATACAAAATCAATCTCAATACACAAGTTTATTGTGTGCGGTGTGGCCTGCAGACAGTGTCACAGTGAAGTGGCGCCTTCTTGTGGTGACAATAACAATTGCTATAGATACCTCAAAAAACAGCTGAACAGAAAAGAAAACAGACATATTCAGTTATATGTTTTTATTGAACAACTCTTACAGTTTCGTAATGTATGTACATATAAATATATTAGTTATTGCAGGGCATAACAGAATTGAGCTTATGTGAAATATCACTGAATGTCCTGAGGCTGTAAAATGACAGAAGATTTTGAAGTGTATGTTTAAAGCATAGTGGACATTAAATATAACTGTGGTATACTGATAATTAATATATCAACTACTTCCTATCTAATTTAGTCATGCAAGTACAAAGATACATCTCATTGCAACAGGTCCAGAATAATCTCTTTTAATCTATCTCTTTGTAAGAATTCTGGTAGTTATTTACAACTTGAAGCAAGGTTTGTGAGCCAACAGTATAATGCCATTGGTTTAATGTCGTATCTGTGTTTCAGGATCAACATCAGCATCAATAGTCTTGTCAGTTTGGGGAAACATGCAAAATTGAGAGAGATCTACAATATGCACCCAACATACTGTACAGTCTAACATTAGTTTGCTAGCGTTAGCAACAGTAACCTTAGCTAGGGTTTGCTGGTTAATAATCAGGGGTCCATTTTCAAACATGCTTCCATTATTAAAGTTAGGCTCCAGTCATTGTCAGCAGGATTCAACCTTGCAGGACCATGGATATCTGTGCCAATTTCCATGACAATCAATCAAATAGTTGATGTATTTCAAACTGGATGAATCTGTAGACCAATTGGCCTAGGATATATTGACCAACAGACTAATATCCTATCCTTTGAGCCATGCTTCTAGCACAGCTAGCAAAGGTTTTGGTTGATTATATCTCAACATCTGCCTGATTCATGGGAAGAACATTCTGAAAACTTTGAATAAACATTCACAGTTCTCAGAGGATGTATCCTGAAGACTTAGATGATTACAGCTGTGGTTTTAAGGAAATGTCTCCATAACTATTGAATTGTTGCCATGAATTTTGGTTCAGACCTCCATGTCCACCTCAGAAAGAATTACTTTGGTAATCCCTTACAACTTTCCTTGCAACTTTTGTTTCAATTTAGCAAATCTTAGCATGCTGACAGGCTAAACCAAGATGGTGATCAAAGTAAATATCATACCTGCTCAGTATCAGCATTTAGCTAGAGGAACTGTTGTGCTACTAGCGTGGCTGTAGACAAACACTTACAACAGTAAGTGTACCTCTTGTTGAAATGTTGACTTACTTGAACAACTGTATATTGTTATAGCACATTTCAAGATACATGAAAAAAACATGATTAGGTTACAACAAAAGAAAGAAATTAAGATTTAAACTGCTATGAACATCTTTTTAGGCCTTTTACTCTAAAAGTCCAAATTGTATCCTTTCATTGATAGCGTTCAGATAACCTGAAGCCCATCAGTTATTCAATACATAACAACTACATAACATATAACAATAACATTTACTGGAAGCTCGCTACTGGCTAACTGTTTTTGTGTAATCCTGGATGAGACTTTGGAAGTATTGTTTTGTGTTTTTGTACGATTGAAAAATTATGATGTAACATTTTGGGAGGAAATAAAACAACAGAAAGGAGTAGAGACTGGAGAGTACTGCCAGAGCATTAAGAGTTTGGTTGTACTTACCACTGTAAAGTACATTTACAGTGGAAAAGATGATCCAGGTGAGGATCAGCAGGAGCAGGCAGAAGGTTATTGCTTTGGCCTCATTGTAATTTTTTGGGAGATCTTTTCCCATGTAGGAGAAAATGAAGCAAAGAGAGCACAAAAATAAAACTAAAACCAAAGAACCAGAGAATGCTTTGTAATTATGATTACAACTAAGTATTATTTTCTCTGGGTACGAAGCTGTGTCATTGTAGGGCTTTGGTGGGTCATAAATATAGCTGGTAAGAAGTAAGAGTGCCTGAGTGCCAAATGCCACAGTGATGACTAGCCATTGTCCTTGATATTTCATCCACCAACTGCTGAGCTTTTGGATCTTGGCAGCTATTTTGAAAATGCAAACAATTTGAAACGAGCGCACAACAAAACATGCCAAACAAACAGTGTAGAACAAAAGAAATGGCAAGAACCTTAAGACACAAAAGGAAGTTGTTGGCTTGTGGAACTGAAAGAACACACTAATACTACAAAGACTGAGGCAGCCTAGAATTAAGAAGCACATTGGTCCCCCAGCAGATCTGACGACAGGTGTGTTGTAGTTGATGGCAAAGAGAACAGACATGGCTGCTGTGAGACCCACCAAGACACAGGCCAAGACCATGATCACTAAAGCTCCACTGTCTGTGAATGGGATGTACTCCACCACCCGCAGATTGCATGATGTGTTTGCTTCTTCAGACCACTCTGTCTCCTTACATTTGAAACATTCGTAGGCATTTGCTGATGAAAACCAAAAAGGGCAGATTGTCAGTAAAGTTAATGTCAGCTCTTAAAAAAATCCTCTGTTGGTAAAGAGAGATCAGTTTAAGGAGTGAGCCACATATGTTGGACCATCTTGTTATATTGTGTATCTTTAAATGTTACAGTTCATGACAGCAGAAAAAAACTGACTGATGCTGTTAGCCTGATGCCACAGTGATTCGTTCTGTGTAGCTGCGACTAATCACCATGAAATAACTGCTACACTCTCTTGGCCATAACCCTCTTTCAATCATGTAAAATAATTTACCTGTGCTGTTGACATAAGTTCCTTTGGGACATTTTTCACAATCAAAGCAGCATTTGTGGATTCCATTATACTTCTTTCTATGACCTACAGGACATTCCTGGGAACACAGTGATGTAGGCACCTGTCCAAGACAAGATTATATCACAATGGTTATATGCAAATGATAGAGAAGTAGCAGTAATTATGTCTAAACAGCTTTTAAACATTCTAACCAGGGTCTGTAAAATATAATCTAACAAATGTTTTATTTTGAGATATCATCAAATCACGCCATGTTTAATTATACTGGGTTTTGTTCCCTGTCAATGCCATTGATAAACAAACATTTCATCTGCACACACAGATACACACACCGCAGAACAGGGAAAACCAAAACAAAGTATTTTCATATCAACATATACCATATAAACTCTTAGCAGGAAATTAAAATGGCTCACTTTGTTCTTGTTGTGCCACTGAATTTTGCTGTTGTTGATGAAGAAATGGAACGATGGGTTAAAATAATACAAGCCGACTTCCTCTGTATCAACAGTTTGGTTCCAGAAAAGTATTGAAAAGGATCCGTACTTGGGGTCACCATTTTCATCAAACTCAATACTCTGGTTTAGAAGTGTAAAGTTTGACTTCTTCAGCTCTGCTAGAACCTGATGAGGGTATACAAAGTACAGATTACTCTCATGTGTTCACACTGAACATACAGGAGTTGACTAAATAGGTTTTTAAAAAATATTCCATCATGTTTAAACCAACCAAGAGGACTAATGAGATTTATCTCTGTCTTACAAAACTCTTTGAAAAGCTTGTTTATTCAAAGAATCACGCTGAAAGCCATCAATTTGTGCACATGTATGTATTGTGTTGTGATTGGACACATGAAATGGCATGGGAAAGAAAATGGCCAAGAATCAGTGAGAATAAATTAAATAAGTTCTCAAATTCTTTGTATACTCACCATATGTGGGTGCACTGTAATATTCCCATTACATCCATTGGATCCACATCGCAAGACATTGTGTAAGGCATGAGCGATGGCATATACAGCAGAATAGACAGGAAAAGAGAAAGATGGGTCTGCAGCAATGACATCTTCTGCAGTCACGTTACTGCAGTTGCAAACCTGATTGCAAAACATCTGTTGTTCTGAATTTTCACAATCATTCTGGCTTTTGGAAGCATACATAAAATCACTAAAACCAGGCAATTTCACTATAGGCTGAGATACCCCGAGTACAGTTCCAATATTTTTGATTCCTCTCTTCCTGGGGAGCTCTTTGTTTGAGGACCATCCATCGCTTGCTATCAAAACCTTGTCTGTGATATTCAGTAGTATTGCTGACTCAATGAGAGCTCCAGCAGTCCATTCAGCAGCAAAAACTATAATGATATGTATCTTCTGTGCCTCTATCTGTTTGAATATTTGAGAGTAATCTGTATCATGACTGAGGCTTTTGGTGTACGCCAGGCAGATGTCAGTGTCCTTAATCTTCTTTATGAACACTTCCCGTCCATCATTGCCATAATCATCATCTATGTTAAGGAAAGAAACCCAGCGCCAGTTGAAGTGCTGCAGAATCCCAACAATCACTTCTATGATGTCTTTATTGGGATGCACTGTTCGCAGGAAAGAGGGGAAATTCTGTTTAATTGAAAAGACTGAACTAGAAGCTCCATAACTGACCTGTCAAAAGAGTAAGAGAGACATTTCATTACTTCTTGGTGACAATAAAATAAAGCTCTCAAATAAAGCTTGTTTGAAATCCCTATATATATTTGACAATAAATTGTTAAAAACAGCAGTTGGCAAATTTACCATAGGAATGAGATTCCTCATAAAAAGAGGGGCTACAGTCCGTGTTTCAGTGCTTATGTAAGTGCCGACCACTGCTATCACTTTGGAAACTTTGGAGAGATTCTTGTTTGGTTCACGCTGAGGTTGGATCGAGCCATTGACTGAGATGAGGTTTAAAATGCCTGGAAAACTCTGTGTATCTGAGCAGTGGTCAAATATTTCATAGCCAAGAGATACATTTGGCAGTAGGCTGGTAGAGTTATTGATCTGCTCTACAGCGAATCTCATCACATGAAACCTCTGATAACTTGACAGTATTAAGGGTTTACTGTGGACAGAGAAAAGACAGTGAGAGAGAATTAGTTTCATTATTATGTCAGTGAAGGCTCTAAAGACAATGAATAAGGACTGAGATCAATAATGCAGACTTAATATCTCATACCTTTTCTAAATGGAGCAAATATACATATATATCTTTTGAAGGAAAGGTTCCATTGACCTGAAAATCTGACTCACAACTAGTTTCAGAATGTATCTGTACAGAGATGTTATAAAACTCACCTGGAGCAGTCAGTGAATTCTGGTCTGTGATGATTATCAGGGCCATCGACATGATGAATTCCAAAAAGTCCACCTATCAAAAAATCTCCTTCCAGCTGAAACTCTGATGCTGGGACAGTGCATTGAGCCAAGGCATGTAGAAAAGGTCCCAGGAGACACAGAAAAGCCAGGCAGTGCTTCATTGTTGTCGTTACAGTTTACCCGACTGATACGAACTCTCATGGAATTTTCCTCTGCCTTAAGAAAGTTAAGAACTGATGATGACTATGCCCCATTTCCATGCATTTGGGTGTGAACTAGATGTTGTGCATAGATATATATAATTGGCTGGAGAGCCATAAACAAATCAGCATGCAAAAGTCATCTCAACTTCAGCTACAGTCTCTGTGGTGTGTACACATAGGGTTTAAAAATCATGAGCAAGCAAGGTTATTGCCTCCATCATAAAGAATTCTTCATGGTAAGCCTGGAACATATGAGTTCCTTCTTTTAGAGAAATTTACAACTCCAACAATAAGGAATGAATTGACAAATCACAAAGGAGTTACGCAACAGCAAGACAGTGTTTCATTGTTGTCATTTAGTTTACTAGTCTGTGAACTCTTTTCCCAGACAGCTATGAAAAGCTGACCGGTGATATACAAATCAGTATGCAAAAAAAAATCTAACTGCTGCTGGAGAGTCCCTGTTCTGTCAATGAAGAGAGTGTTTTTTATTTCATATTTCTGATCATCTATCTAGAGATGTTTTTTGAAAGGGACTCAACTTCAGGAAAACTAGTGTAGTGAAACCTTGGCGTGAAATAAGAAATATTTTGTTGTTTGTCCTTCAACTCTCCTCCCTCCATAAATACATACAACATATGAAGCAGAGACACTAATGCACTGTTTGAAGGGACACAGTCTCTTTAATAGCATTTGGAGTGAAAAAATTAAGTTATTAAAATCAAGTTTTTGTTTATAACCGTAGCACAAGTAAACAATGACATGCAAACCATGATAAACATTGGAAACAGTATGGTGGTCGGAAGAAAAAAAATAAAATAAAAATAATCCAAAAAGAAATCCATATTTTAAAATATATTTACAAATCCTCCATACAATCATTTGAAACACAAACTTTTTACAGGAAAATGTTTTGATCCATTACTACAGTGCTGATCAATGTTAAGTAATGACAGATAATCCCCAGAATTCTGATAAAAATGGAGAAAAAATAAATCAACAGGGTTTATAGAAAAGAAAGTGTGATCGCCACCCACTTTATCCATTAGTTATAATAAAAGCTCTCAATCTCTGTTTTCTTATGTTTCCTCTGAAAAAGACAGAGAACAAAAGTTTGCTTGGAATTACTATATTTACCATAATTTTTTAAAAAGTAAACACATTATAACAGCTAATCTACACAAATCGAGAAGAGCCCAGGCTTTGAAACAAAGATGGTTTCAAAGATGTTTCAAAGAGTTGCCAGGGAAAACATGTAATTTTTGACAGTAATCTCAGATGAGACCTTGTTATGAATTGGCCTTGAATATTGGTTGTGCACTTTGTATGTACAATATGTTTTGATAATTCTCCACAAACTAGTGTACAAATCTGACTTAAAGCAAATTGAATAACTTGCCATTCAAGCCAATTGCACCATAATGAAGAAATTTTGTTTATAGGGGTGATCAATGACACAGTATCCCATCTGTTACAGTAAACTGTACAAAGGCGCCAAAGTAGAAAAAGCTGATTTAGACCTCGTACTACAGGAAACTAAATGAGTTGACCTTGTGACATTCGCTTTCAATTGTGCATTCAATTTTTTGGTGGGTGGCTCCAGATTCAAATGATGAGGTCTACGACAATCATCCATATTGGTTTGCTCCCCCAGCAGTTAATAGAAAACGTGTATGGTAATTCTGTAGTAAGATGCTTAGTGGTGGTGTCATGTGAGCACAATGTAGCCTAACATTAGCTTTTTACTTCTAGCAATTTTATTTATGCTTCGAAAATCACAAACGTGGTGTACATCTGTGAAGATTATCTTGCTGAACAAAACTTAAAACAAAACATAACCTGTGTTTGCCACAGAGCTTATTGTTTCCGATTATCCAAAATCCAATCCTTTTTGATGAGGGAACAACGATGATGCTAACTCTTAGGCTGACCAAGAAAAATACATCATCTCTACACAACTCTGTACACAGTCACATCACATCAGCTACTATCAATCTTTTTTGACCCTTCACATTGGATTTATGGACAAATCTTTTCTGTTAAAGGAGAAAATGTGCACTACAGTAAGAAATAATGTTAAAGCAGTAGTCTATAATTGGACTGTTTTTAATATAAAAGTTCATACTGAGAACATTTTTATGTTAATAAATCTTTTTTTACATAATGCATCCACAGAGCTTGTAGAAAGGTACAGAATGATCTCTTTTAATCTATCTCTTTGTCTGTGATTTAGGATCAACATCAGCATCAGTAGTCTTGTCAGTTTGGAGAAAAATTTTAAAATGACAGAGATCTGCATATGCACCCAGCATACTGTACCATTTAACATTAGCTAGCTAGCATTAATGACAGTAACCCTCGCTGGGTCTGACTGGTTAAAAATCAGAGATCCATTTTCAAAACATGTTTCCATTATCAAAGTTAGGCTTTAGTCACTGTCAGCAGGATTCAACCTTGCAGGACCATGGATATCTGTGCCAATTTCCATGACAATCAATCAAATAGTCGTTGATGTACCGTATTGACCCGAATATAGGACGAGGTTTTTTTCGATGAAAATTATGTGAAAAAGTGGGGTCGTCTTATAATCGGGGTCTAACCGTTGACACATGCTGATAGTTGTCTGGGTTGCTACACGACCGCAACGGCAGAGGGCGCCAGCCTATTGTAGAGACGTCACTGACACTGTGGCTGGGGTTATCTGTCAATCACAGCGGAGAAGAAGTGACAGGAGATGAAAAATGGAGAGACGCAGTGATTTTACGGAGCAAAGTGGATCAAAAGTGGGGGAAGGTAACAAACATCTGAGGCGGAGCTATGATGCTAATTTTAAGATAAAGGTGATCAATGCAGCGGAGGTGCCAAACAACTGTCAGCCAGCCAAGAAATATGGAGTTACAGAGTGTAACGTCCGAAGATGGCGGGTCCAAAAAGACCGTCTGAAAACGCTAACAGTCAGAGAAAAGCTTGTCATGGTCCTGTAAGCGGCCGCTTCCAAGAGATTGACAGGAGTGTTTGTGAGTTTGTTATTGAAAACGAATTTTGGTTATCAGAGTCTTTTTCTGAAAATTAGTCTTGAAAAGAGGGGTCGTCTTATAATCAGGGTCGTCCTATATTCGGGTCAATACGGTATTTCAAACAGGATGAAATTGTAGACCTACTGGCCTAGGAAAGATTGACCGGACTGATATCCCATCCCTTGAGCCATGCTGTTAGCACAGCAAATAAGATTGACAAGACGAGGGTGCATGGATGCATGCAAGCAGGTGGTTCAAATATTCATGCTGCCCACAGGATGAATCATGTTCACTTTGGTGGTCTACTGACTTTTCTGGTAGTGCAACCAACAGGTCAAAGGTTTACGTTATTCAGTGATTGTAACCCTTCTTTCATTCCTCTGTAAAACCCTGAAACTCACTGTCTACAACCTACTGTCCTTCTATCTTTCACAAAACAACCTTCTTGACCCCAATCACTCAGGCTTCAGGACTGCTCGCTCCACTGAGATGGCCCTCCTCACTGTGACTGAGTGCCTCCTTGCCACCAGAGCCTCATCCAGCTCATCCATCCTTCTCTCCTCAACCTATCTTCTGCATTTGACACAATCAACCACCAACTCCTTCTCTCCACTCGGGCTGAAATTGGCATCGCTGACTCTGCTCTAACCTGGTTCACATCATACCTGACAAATTGCACCTTTCAGGTCATATGGAATAGCTCCTTGTCCAAACCCTGCTTTCTGGAAACTGGTGTCCCTCAAGGCTCAGTACTAGGACCACTTCTGTTTTCACTATACACTAGATCAATAGGCTCTGCAATCGCATCACATGGATTATTTTACCATTGTTATGCAGACGACACCCAACTGTTCTTTGCTTTTCCCCCATCCTCCAACACCGACGTTGGACAGACTATCTGTTCTGGTGCCTCAGTTATGGAACAAAGTTCCGACTTATGTCAGGACAGCAGAGTCACTCGCCATCTTCCGCAAAAGACTCAAGGCTCACTTGTTCAGACTTCAACACGACCCCGCATAGCATGACTTAGATTATTACAGTTGAGGTTTAAGTACATGTCTCAATAACTATTGAATTTTTAATTTATTTTGTACTTTGGTTTATGACTAAATTGCTGAAATAACATTTCTATCACCTTCAGTTGCATGTTTCATTTCCACTTAGCAAATGTAAGCATGCTGACATTCTAAACCAAGATGATGATCAAAGTAAATATCATACCTGCTCAGCATCAGCATGATTTATTGCAAGCATGCTAGCCAGCTGATGTTAACATTTAGCTTAAGGAAATGTACCTCAGCTGCAGCATCACAGAGCTGTTAGCGTGGCTGTAGACAACCACCTACAACGGTAAGTGTACCCCCTGTTGAAATGTTAATTACTGTATGTTGTTATAGCACATATTAAGATGTATGAACAAAACATGATTAGGTTACAACAAAAGAAAGAGATTAAGATTTAAACTACTTTGCACATCTTTTTGGACATTCTACTCTAAAAGTCAAAAATGTATCCTTTCATTGATAGCATTCAGATGAGCTGAAGCACATCAATTATTCTGTATAATATAACATATTTACTGGAAGCCCACTACTGGCTAATTGTTTTGGTGTAATCATGAATGAGACCTTCGAAGTACTTCTGTGTGTTTTTGTACGATTGAAAAATTATGATGTAACATTTTGGGAGGAAATAAAACAACAGAAAGGAGTAGAGACTGGAGAGTACTGCCAGAGCATTAAGAGTTTGGTTGTACTTACCACGGTAAAGTACATGTACAGTGGAAAAGATGATCCAGGTGAAGATCAGCAGGAGCAGGCAGAAGGTTATTGCTTTGGCCTCATTGTAATTTTTTGGGAGATCTTTTCCCATGTAGGAGAAAATGAAGCAAAGAGAGCACAAAAATAAAACTAAAACCAAAGAACCAGAGACTGCTTTAAAAGTATGATCACAAGTAAGTATTATTTTGTCTTGGTACTCAGCTGTTTCATTGTAGGGCTTGGGTGGGTCATAATTATAGGCAGTAAGAAGTAAGAGTGCCTGAGTGCCAAATGCCACAGTGATGACCAGCCATTGTACATGAAATTTCATCCACCAACTGCTGAGCTTTTGGAACTTGGCAGCTATTTTGAAAATGCAAACAATTTGAAACGAGCGCACAACAAAACATGCCAAACAAACAGTGTAGAACAAAAGAAATGGCAAGAACCTTAAGACACAAAAGGAAGTTGTTGGCTTGTTGAAATTAAAGAACACACTTATACTACACATACTGAGGCAGCCTAAAATTAAGAAGCACATCGGTCCCCCAGCAGATCTGACGACAGGTGTGTTGTAGTTGATGGCAAAGAGAACAGACATGGCTGCTGTGAGACCCACCAAGACCCAGGCCAAGACCATGATCACTAAAGCTCCACTGTCTGTGAATGGGATGTACTCCACCACCCGCAGATTACATGATGTACTTGCTTCTTCAGACCACTCTGTCTCCTTACATTTGAAGCATTTGTAGGGATTTGCTGATGAAAACAAAAAAAGGACATATTGTCAATATAGTTAAGGTCAACCAAATACTCTGTTGGTAAAGAGAGATCAGTTTAAGGAGTGAGCCACATATTTCAGACCATCTTGTTTGACTAAGTATCTTTAAATGTTACAGTTCATGACACCAGAAAAAACGGACTGATGCTGTTAGCCTGATGCCACAGTGATTCATTCTGTGTAGCTGCGACTAATCACCATGAAATAACTGCTACACTCTCTTGGCCATAACCCTCTTCCTCTCATGTAAAATAATTTACCTGTGCTGTTGACATAAGTTCCTTTGGGACATTTTTCACAATCAAAGCAGCATTTGTGGATTCCATTATACTTCTTTCTATGACCTACAGGACATTCCTGGGAACACAGTGATGTAGGCACCTGTCCAAGACAAGATTATATCACAATGGTTATATGCAAATGATAGAGAAGTAGCAGTTATTATGTCTAAACAGCTTTTTAAACATTCTAAACACGGTCTGTAAAATATAATCAACAAAGGTTTTATATCCAGATATCATCAAATCACGCCATGTTTAATTATACTGGGTTTTGTTCCCTGTCAATGCCATTGATAAACAAACATTTCATCTGCACACACAGATACACACACCGCAGAACAGGGAAAACCAAAATAAAGTATTTTCATATCAACATATACCATATAAACTCTTAGCAGGAAATTAAAATAGCTCACTTTGTCCTTGGTATGCCATTGAATTTTGCTGTTGTTGATGAAGAAATGGAACGATGGGTTAAAATGATAGAAGCCAACTTCCTCCGCATCACCAGTTTCGTTCCAGAAGAGTATAGAATATGATCCGTACTTGGGGTCACCATTCTCATCAAACTCAATACTCTGGTTTAGAAGTGTAAAGTTTGACTTCTTCAGCTCTGCTAGAACCTGATGAGGGTATACAAAGTACAGATTACTCTCATGTGTTCACACTGAACATACAGGAGTTGACTAAATAGGTTTTTAAAAAATATTCCATCATGTTTAAACCAACCAAGAGGACTAATGAGATTTATCTCTGTCTTACAAAACTCTTTGAAAAGCTTGTTTATTCAAAGAATCACGCTGAAAACCATCAATTTGTGCAAATGTATGATGACAAAACCTACACTTGTATTGTGTTATGATTGGACATGTCCAATGGCATGGAAAAGAAACTGGCCAAGAATCAGTGAGAATAAATTAAATAAGTTCTCAAATTCTTTGTATACTCACCATATGTGGGTGCACTGTAATATTCCCATTACATCCATTGGATCCACATCCCAAGACATTGTGTAAGGCATGAGCGATGGCATATACAGCAGAATAGACAGGAAAAGAGAAAGATGGGTCTGCAAGAATGATATCTTCTGCAGTCACGTTACTGCAGTTGCAAACCTGATTGCAAAACATCTGTTGTTCTGAATGTTCACAATCATTCTGGCTTTTGGAAGCATAGACAAAATCACTAAAACCAGGCAATTTCACTATAGGCTGAGATACCCCGAGTACAGTTCCAATATTTTTGATTCCTCTCTTCCCAGGGAGCTCTTTGTTTGAGGACCATCCATCGCTTGCTATCAAAACCTTGTCTGTGATATTCAGTTGTATTGCTGACTCAATGAGAGCTCCAGCAGTCCATTCAGAAACAAAAACTATAATAACAGGTATCCCCTGTGCCTCTATCTGTTTGAATATTTGGGAGTAATCTGTATCATGACTGAGGCTTTTGGTGTACGCCAGGCAGATGTCAGTGTCCTTAATCTTCTTTATGAACAAATTCTGTCCATCATTGCCATACTCATCATCGCTGTAGAGGAAAGATACCCAGCGCCAGTTGAAGTGCTGCAGAATACTAACAATCACGTCTATGATGTCTTTAATGGGATGCACTGTTCGCAGGAAAGAGGGGAAATTCTGTTTTCTTGAAAAGATTGAACTAGAAGCTCCATAACTGACCTGTCAAAAGAGTAAGAGAGACATTTTCATTACCTCTTAATTCATAAATTCTCAAATAAAGCTTGTTTGAAATCCCTCGATATATCTGACAATAAATTGTTAAAAACACTAGTTGGTAAATTTACCATAGGAATGAGATTCCTCATAAAAAGAGGGGCAACAGTCCGTGTTTCAGTGCTTATGTAAGTGCCGACCACTGCTATCACTTTGGAGAGATTCTTGTTTGGTTCACGCTGAGGTTGGATCAAGCCATTGACTGAGATGAGGTTTAAAATGCCTGGAAAACTCTGTGTATCTGAGCAGTGGTCAAATATTTCATAGCCAAGAGATACATTTGGCAGTAGGCTGGTAGAGTTATTGATCTCCTCTACAGCGAATCTCATGACATGAAACCTCTGATAACTTGACTTTATTAAGGGTTTACTGTGGACAGAGAAAAGACAGGGAAAGAGAATTAGTTTAATTATTATGTCAGTGAAGGCTCTAAAGACAATGAATAAGGACTGAGATCAATAATGCAGACTTAATATCTCATACCTTTTCTAAATGGAGCAAATATACATATACATCTTTTGAAGGAAAGGTTCCATTGACCTGAAAATCTGACGCACAACTAGTTTCAGAATGTATCTGTACAGAGATGTTATAAAACTCACCTGGAGCAGTCAGTGAATTCTGGTCTGTGATGATTATCAGGGCCATCGACATGATGAATTCCAAAAAGTCCACCTATCAAAAAATTTCCTTCCAGCTGAAACTCTGATGCTGGGACAGTGCATTGAGCCAAAGCATGTAGAAAAGGTCCCAGGAGACACAGAAAAGCCAGGCAGTGCTTCATTGCTGTCGTTACAGTTTACCCGACTGATATGAACTCTCATGGAATTTTCCTCTGCCTTAAGAAAGTTAAGAACTGATGATGACTATGCCCCATTTCCATGCATTTGGGTGTGAACTAGGTGTCGTGCACAGATAATTATTACTGGCTAGAGAGCCATAAACAAATCAGCATGCAAAAGTCATCTAAACTTTAGCTACAGTCTCTGTGGTGTGTACATCTAGGGTTTAACAATCATGAGCCAGCAAGGTTATTGCCTCCATCATAAAGAATCCTTCATGATAATCTTGGAAATTAATTATCGGTAACTGCTGCTGGAGAGTCCGTTATGTCAATGAAGAGAGTGTTTTATATTTCATATTTTTGATCATCTATGTAGAGATGTTTTTTGAAAGGGACTCAACTTCAGGAAAACTAGTGTAGTGAAACCTTGGCGTGAAATAAGAAATATTTTGTTGTTTGTCCTTCAACTCTCCTTTCTTCATAAGTACATACAAAATATGAAGCAGAGACACATATGCACTGTTTGAAGGGACACAGTCTCTTTAATAGCATTTGGAGTGAAAAAATTACACTTAAGTTATTAAAATCAAGTTTTTGTTTATATCTGTAGCACAAGAAAACAATGACATGCAATCCATGAGAAACAAATTAAATTCATCAAATCTAGAACCCAATTAACCAGTTCTGCTTTCATCAGTTTCAACTGAATGGATTTAAACACTTGGAAACAGTATGGTGGTTGGAAGAAAAAAAAAACAAAATAAAAATAATCTCAAAGAAATTCATATTTTAAAATATATATATATACACAAATCCTCCATACAATCCTTTGAAACACAAACTTTTTACAGGAAAATGTTTTGATCCCTTACTACAGTGCTGATCAATGTTAAGTAATGACAGATAATCCCCAGCATTCTGATAAAAATGGAGAAAAAAAGAAATCAACAGGGTTTATAGAAAAGAAAGTGTGATCGCCACCCACTTCATCCATTTGTTATAATAAAAGCTCTCAATCTCTGTTTTCTTATGTTTCCTCTGAAAAAGAAAGAGAACAAAAGTTTGCTTGGAATGACTATATTTACCATAAATGTTTTCAAAGTAAACACAGATTATAAAGGACTACAACAGCTAATCTACACAAATCGAAAAGACCCCAGGCTTTGAAACAAAGATGGGCAAATGTTTCAAAGAGTTGCCAGGGCAATCATTTAATTTCTTGACACTTATCTCAGATTAGACCTTGTTATGAATTGGCCTTGAATATTGATTGTGCACTTTGTATGCACAATATATTTTGATAATTCTCGTCAAGATAGCGTAAAAATCTGAGGTAAAGCAAACTGAATCACTTGCCATTCAAGTCAATTGCCCCTTTAATGAAGAAATGTGGTTTATAGGGGTGGTCAGTGACACAGTATCCCATCTGTTACAGTAAACTGTACAAAGGCGCCAAAGTAGAAAGAGTTGATTTAGACTACAGGCTACAGGAGACTAAATGAGTTGGGTTTGTGACACTCGCTTTGAATTATGCATTCAATTATGTGGTGGGTGGCTCAAGATTCAAATGATGAGGTCACTGATAATCATCCATATTGGTTTGCTCCCCTAGCTATGCGTCTGAGAATCACGTAATACACAGAGATTCAGATGCCAATTTAAAATGAACATAAATCAAAAGGGGTAGGAGCTGAGTGTTGTCATATCAGGAGATGAATTGTTACTGATGTTTTTTTTTCACCTGTCATGAATGCATATTCAAATAAAATGTGACTAATTTCTCCACTTAGTCTGCATTTAGTACAGAGGACAATTGGCTGAGACATTCCTAGGCATTCAACTTGAAGAATGTGGCATTTCCTCCAGTTTTTCTCTCACATATCTAATCATGTTATTTTGCTACTTATACTACTAACTTCCAATGTATAACTTGTTACAAATAGGTAAAAGTTGGCAGATTTGTTTCACTTGGGATGAGGAAAAAAAAAATAAATACAAATTTCACTGCAGTTTTTTTCAGCGTGGTTCCTTCCTGATGATTTTATACTTACCTAATGGGGTTAAAAAGGCATTAGGCAGCACTGTCTCGCCTACTACTGAAAAAATTCCGACCAATCCTAAAGTGAGGCTCGTGGTCCTCCAAAAAAAGAAGAAAAAAAAGAACGAAAGAAAAATCCGACCCCTTGATAGACAAAGGCAATATTCCCAAACTAATTTGATCCGTGCTGCTCATTACCTCAACACTGTGAACCATGGATCAAAACTTTTAACGTATGTTTTCAGGTTACTGTCCCGTGTACAAAAAAAAAACCAACCCTGGTCACTCCCCACTAGCTGTGACGGATACATTTCAAATGAGAAGGAGGGGAAGGGTAGGTGGGAGTTTTTAACTAGCAAATGTTTTCCCTGTTTCGTCCTTGCCTTTGTATGTCCTCTTCCCATGTGTGAAGGGTAGGTATCTGTACTTGACCATGTGCTAAAAAAGGGAGGGGGAAGAAAAAGAGGAAGATTATCAACAGATATTTCCCGGGTAACATATACCAAGAGAAGAACAATGACTGTCAGCTTAATCAGTGACATAAATAAAACGGGAATGATTTAGCACTTAGCATAAGGTATTCACATATTCAAAATTAAACAAAATAACTGCATAAAAAAGGTGAACAGCAGCTAGATCTATACCATATAATGCAGCCCTTCAAAACATGACGTGTTAAGATCGTATTTTTTGCTAAAAGCTTTATCAGAGTTAATTCTACTTTAATTTTTGTGTTGTCTTTTATAGTCTGGTGTTGATGTGGGTCAATGTATACTTTACCTTGATCTGCCTCTTCATGGTGATGCAGAAGAGCATGATGAAGTACATTACAAGTATAGGCCAGAACACTGGCACATTGAAGGCATCAAAAAATGTGCAAATCATGGCGATGACGATGCCTTTTGTTGCTGAATGCCTGCATAGAAGAGGGACATAACCTCAGTTAAAACTGTGTGGCCACAGACTGAAACAAGTCTATATAATGGAGTATATGACAGCAAAATTGCAGCAAAATGAACATTTTTCTTCAAAGATGGACTCCAGATAGGATGTACTTTAATGTCTCATGGCTAGAACGTAAATGGCTCTGGGAAAGGGAAAAAAGGAAGAATGAAAGGCCCCATGTCAAGGACAGTGTTCGATGTTCAATGTTGCTTTGTTTAAAAAAAACAAAAAAGTCAGGCCACATTTGTGACATTGGGTAATTTACCGATTAAGGCATTGTCTGTATGGTGTATGTATATTTCTTTTTCATGAATTGTATCCGTCACAGCTAGTGGGGGTGACCAGGGTTTTTTCAGTGTAGGAAGAGCGATGCAAAGTAGGGATTCATAAGTTCATTATATCAAATAAATCCATAATGGAAGATGCAGGACTGCAAATATACAGATTCAACTTACTTGACTTGACGTATTCTAACGTACTGAACAAGGTCAAAACTGCTGAAAAATGTCAACAGCCAGGTTGAAAGATGAATCTACTTAAATCTTTAGGGGGAAAAACACAATATGGATGATATATGGATGATAGGGACTGACCAGAAATTAAGTTGAGATGAGGATGTAAGATCGTATAGGGTCAAAAGAAAAAAATTAGATTAATTCAAGCCACTATCTTTATCTTGTGCTTAAAATACTACCTCCTTTTACAAATCACCTCTACATGACTTAAATTTGGCCACATGGGTCACAGGTCAATCTAAAGAATCTAATTTGCAATCACTCTATAGATGACAGAGATAAATGCCCTAACCAAAAGCTGGACTCACCAGAATTTGAATTCAGGCAACCTCCTGATGAAAGGGCGGAACTCCTCGTTCTGCTTGGTGGGAAGGGATGGGCCCTCATCTGCATTACAGATATATTATGGGGTTATGTAGAAGTTATTTAAAATTATCTTCAGTCCCAACTCAGCTTTAAGACCAACAAATGTGGAAGCCAAGAGATTAAAAAAAAAAAAAAAGACACTTTCACAATTAAAAGTATTTTCTTGAGAAGAGCAAACTACAGTACTTAGGGCATTAATAGTCACATGTCACAATTATTTGTTTTCACAATCTTTTATAACAAATCTATGTTGATGAAAGGGACAGCTTATTGAATCCACATAAGGTGAATAAACTATTTCCAGTTTTTGGAACTAAGCAGTTGCTGCTGTAATGTGTTAGCATTTTACTTACTCAACAGTGTGGCTGGCACTATGAAATTTTATTTTCTTGGATGCTATCAGTTTGACTTTATGGGTGTGCTGCTCTTTTGTCTGTTTGAATCCATTTATTTCCATGTCAAGTAACACAATTCCAAATAAACACTTGATAAAAATGAATTTTAACTGTATCCTCAAATGTATAGAGTAAACGCAGAATACTATTCTTTGCTTAGCCGTGTAGTGTATGGGAAAGCATTCTTAGATTATCTGATTATACTTTGACCTTTGATCAAATTGGTACTGAAAAAAATGCGACAAATCAAAATCCTAAATGTAATTGAGTAGACAACATGATATAAAAAATTATCTGATTTAAGTCAACTTGCCTTCGTCAAGCAGTGAAGGGTCCACTTTTGGCGATAGAAAAGCAATGAACAGGTTGAGATGGTAGATTCCCAAAGCATATGTTACTATATACCAACCCTGAAAAGCAGCATAAGGGACATAACCAAATTAACAGGATAAAAGTCCACATTTGTGAGAAAAAAAAAAGTATACATGACCACAAGTGGCGAGTGGAAAGATAAATATCACACATTATACAGATGAGTTTTGACAAAAAAAAATACAGTCACTGTCCTCTTTGAGCGTCCTCTAAGCCAATCCTTTAGTGAAAATCAGTGAAAACCAAAAACAATGAGCCTTAAATATACTGCATTCCAGTTAAACAAAATCACTAATAATTATAAGTACAGGTGAATGAACACCTCTCAATCTGACAGTCTTGAAAAACTGGACATTACAGTGCAAGTGAACTGTCGACATTTTCTAACTTCCCTGAGCAAAGAAAAAAATTGTAAATGAATGAATAAATGAAAACCTTACCTGTAGTATGTACACTCTGATCATGTAGACAGCAGTGAGTAGTAGAGTGGCTGCCCACCGCACTGCATAGAACGGCGTTGACTTGTCTAGCCATGACTGATAGATCTGTTACAAAAAAAATAAAAGGAAGTCTCTGAAAAAGTGTTACTTTCACTTTGTGGAGATACAATGATAATGGACATGACCTAAGCATTTCATGCTTATCATTGCTGTAATAAGTGTGAAGGAACATGTTTTAATATAAGTATCCCTCAACACTTGAACCCATTTCTCTCTGCCTGACTGGCCAATACCATGGGACAAACTGAAGGCCATCTTCCCACTTACAGTCAGGATGTCCTGATGACATTTTTTCAGCACTGATACCACTGAAGTACAAGGCTTGAGGAATGCTACTACTGACGTGATCATTTTAAGTATAAATGAGATAAAATAGATGTGATAGATAGTGCTTCAAAAAAGCAGTGCTGCTGATGTGAAGTCTATGCAAAAGACGTTACCTGTCCAATCCGTGTGAAAAAGGCACCGACTACTGATGGTTTGCCATGGATTGACTCTCCAACACTGTCCCCTTCTGACATTCTATCAATAAAGACAAAAAAACCCACATTTGAATTAGTATTGCTTTAATACAGACTACTTGGCCATTTGGATTAAAACAGACTGGAACGACATTCTAACAACACAGAAACATATACAGACACCATCTCTTAACTAAAACATCTGAAACATGTCTAATTTCAGGAGTCATCTCTAGTCCCAAAGATGTGCCTCACCAATGAGAACAGGATTTTTAACATGAAGATGTTGTATCATTGGATATTCTTTCAGAAATATACACCCTAAGATTTGTAAAAAATAATCCACCTTCCTGTGAGGCCTTTTTAAAAGATAGTCAAAAGAGTCCCTGCAAATATGCACGTGTTTATAGCAGTAATGGGTCATTAATAACATACAGTTGACAACATGTTCACTTTAAAGGAAGTGTTAGTAATGTTAGTAAAGTGTTCCTAATAAAATATGAAACAGCTGCAGAGGAAATGGATATCCCTGTCTGTATGCACCAAGTATACTACTAAAAAGAAATACTAGCTAAGAAGGTAATTTACCTACTGTCTCGTGTATTTATCCAACTTTTGAGGTGAATTCAGATGGGCAGCTGTCCTACAATACCTGTCAGATGAGCACTGGGGGGGGGGACGTGTAGCTCGATTATGGACATGGGGGAAATGGCCTGACCTTAGTGAACAACATTTAGTCATTGCTCTGTTTAAATTACCATGCTAAGTAACGATTTTTTGTGGGTCTAACCAATGGCGACATATTGCTGCCACTTATACAGAGGACTTTGCAGAGATCCATTGGCTTTGTAGCGACTGGATCATGATTTTTTTTCCTCTCTTTTTTTAGGTAATGTTAGCTGGTTGCCCATCTTTGCCGTTGTATTTTGAGGTCAAGTTTCAGATATTTGATTACCATCTTGTGCTGCGTTGAAGTTGCAATTACAGGGCATTTTAATCATTCGTATTGAGACGTACCATTAGCTTTAAAAGGCAAAACCCTGTACAACTGTTTTTAGTTGTGGCTAACATTAGCTGCATTGCTAACTATTACTTACAGGCTTAGGCAGTCAGGAAGGAAGTAAACGTTAATGTAGGTTAGGTCCTGTTTTGAAAGAGGCTCTCTGGGAAAACCATAATATGGCTACGATCGGAACAAATTTTGAAATAGCAGTTACTGACGTTTCGTTAGTTAGGTATATGATTTGGAAGTTATACGCGTTAGCTTAGACATTAGCTCTCGTAGTAGCTAACTGGCCACCAGAACGTACATTGCCCTTTGATCCAAATCACCGATTGTATGGGTAATGTAGTTTTAGTAAAGCTTCAGCTTACCCCGATCGGCCCTTAAATGACTATATCTAACTACATTTCCCAAAACTCTAGCGAAGCGCGCATTAAAGCCTGGCAAAACAAAATGTAGTTCATTACTCACTGTCTGTCCATCGAGATAAGTGGTTCTGTGGAAAAAGTAAACTACAAATACCAGCAAGGACATCGGTAACTTGACAACTCACTTCCGGAGATAGTACTACGTTGCCAACGGCTCCACAGCTAGCCGGCTAACGTTAGCACAGTTAGAAATCAAAGTATTCTCGAGTAAGCAAACCCGTAACACACTGAATGACATAATCAGTTTGAAATTTGCTTCTTACTTTTAATACCTGTCTGCGTCTCTCCGTTGTGTCTGCAAACACAGTGAAAATAATCAATGACAGTCCTTTCTTACCTGATACGGCCGCTGTGTCACTACCCGGCTCTACCTAGCTAGCTAAACTAGCTACCTCTCGTGTGAACACGTCAGTACTTCCGCGAGGATTCGAACATACGGCAGGCAAAAAAAGTCGAACCCCGAAAAGGAAACAATGAACCGCCGAGCCTCGATAGGATTCAAGATTAAAGACTGCGGTGCCATGAATGAACACAAGCACATCTGCTCCCATATTTGATTAACTACATACAAATAGCCCAAATAACATCTTAATATCACATCTTATTAAACGCTGCCTAGACTTATGGCTTCTCCACTGACAATTAACTTATGTGTTCATTCAAATAAAACTCAGATCGGAAATGAGTCTGAGACCTTTTCGAGTCAGATAAAGAGAGACATCAGAGGAAGGCAAGTATTTTAATATCCACGTTATTAAGAAAAAAACACAATTTAACAACCTTTGAAACTAATGGACTCCGACAAACAGCAATAGTTATATAATTACACATCTTAACAAAACCGATAACAAAAAACTTACCAGAAATATCAAAACAATCACTATTTCTTTTTACATTGTGATAATGCATAATACTGATCATCATAAGCACAAAATATTTTACTTTCCAAGCATTAAAGTGCTCTTTCTTTGACCAGTTGGTGGTTAGTGGGTGAAAGTATGTGTGTCTTTGACAGTGAGAAGGCCTTGATAACGAAAATGGTTGCAAGTTAGGAACAAATTATTATCATGGTACAATGTCATGTTATTACTACAAACTATTTTGACACCATTTCTAGAATTGCACCGTGATTAATCTTGCTGCACGTCAACCTAGAAATAAAATTGGAATGTTGCTATTAAGTGTCCACAAACAAGTGCCATGAAGATACATACTAGATACACAACAAGCTGTAATCAATATATGAAGACCTTGCCCCGCAAGGCTTTTAAAAAATACACAGAGAAGACAAAAATGCTACTTACTTATATTGTGTCTTGGTAAACAGGGATGCGATTTTTTATTTATTATTCACAATTCTGATTGAATCCCTGTTATTAAGAGATAATACTGATTTTGATTTTGTTTCTCAACTGTTTTGCAATGTGTATTTCCAGTATACAAGAATCAACACATTATTTCCTATGACTTAATAAAAAAAAACGTAGTGGATGCAGTGATATTACGTATTGAATGTGATTTCCACTAGGAGTTTTCATGAATACATGCTATTAATACAAACGTCCATTAAACAATGAAATGATAAGGGCATATTGAACGAGAGGTCATCACATTATTATAATCGTTACAAATATACATGACTGTCTTCCTGTAGCTGTATGTTTGATTTGCCTTTCAGTTCTATACATTTGTTTCAAACAGGAGATACACCATCTTGAATCTAAATACCCCTTTTCAACCACATCTAGTCCAAAACATATACAAGATACAGTATATACATTTATACAGGTGAAGGGTAAACTGAGAGTACAATAAATAAGTCAGTTGACAACATTTTTTTTGTTTTCAGACACAAAATTGATTCTAGCAATTAGTGAAATGGTTACATGTCTACTGTGACATTAGTGCGATTGTGCAATTGCTACATCTTGTGTTCACCATAAATGAAATTAGATGCTGGAAAATGTGTCATGTATTATTGCACAGTGCAACCAAACAACACCCCATTTTACAGAAAAAAAAAAACCTCTTTAAACACACACTCATCAGAGTATCCAAAGTATAGTCCGAAATCGTGTATGTTTAGCTTCAGCATTGCCTTGACAATGCTGTTGCTACAGTGGTAATTGTTATTTAGACCTGAGATGTCCTGTTGTGTCATCTCATGTCAACCTTCTGGGTGCAACAACTTTTCACAACTTTAAAGACTGCACAGGAAAGTGCATTAACACACTGAAAATGTTCTGAATTCAAAATGGAACTTGATGAAAAACTCAGCGACAGCAACACCTTAAAGCACATTTAAAGACCCCATCCACATGCTTTTACGCAGTATTTCGGCTGATGCTGACAACAACATAGCAAAACAGTTTTTTTTCAGGCCTCAGTGAACATCACTTTCCATGAACTCCTCCTTGATAGAGTGCTTGTTACGTGACAGCTTGCAGTCAGGCATGTCAAAACCAAAGTCAGCCCACTCGTCAGCAGCTGCAGTCATCCCAGACGTTCCGACGACTCCTGACCTGTTGGGGATGGTTATGGTGTGGCGGACGCGAAAGTGCACAGCCTCCATGACACGCTGACGTTGCAGTTCCCCACCGGCTGCCCCGATAGCGGCCATGGCAGAGGCAGCCATGTTGCTGCTGGAGCGAAGAAGCTGCTGGCCATGATAGTCATGGTGATGAGAAGAGGCAGGCAGTTGGAGTGGAGCGCCTTGTTTCATGTCCTGCAGACCTCGCCAGATGGCAAGGCGGGACTGCTCCGGAATCTTCAGGGCACCTAAATCCTGGTGAAGGAACAAAGTTAGACATTGGAGGAGTGTGAGAATGTAGGAAAGAAGACAAGTAAATTATAAGAGTGCATGTGCATCTTCATGTTAGCTGACAAATTAAAAATATATGAAGCCTACTCAATCAAATTGCTAGAGGCGAAAAACTCTACAGGGTACCTTTAGTAAGACTAAGCAAAATTCTTACTTACTTACTTTCCTTATGGTTTTACGTTCACTATATTTTGTTATTTCCTTCACTGTTTGTTTGTTTTTTATTGTGAATGCATGAACAGAGTGGTTACCTCCATGGAGAGAGTCTGGAGATGGTAGATAGACTGGAGGCCTTGGGAGGTGAAGTACTCAATGAAGTTCTGACAGCCCAGACTGGTTAGAAAACTGTGTGGGGAGAAAAGCAGGGCTGCTTAGACTGCTATGAGACCATAGCTACAAAGCTAGAAGTAGGACTTCGATATATTTAAAGAAAAAATCTACGTCATTAACACTAATGAAAAGTGCAGCTGTACTTGAGTAGAATAAAGAATATCCTTGATAATTAGTTCAGCATTTATCTTTAAAAAAGAGCTAAATATAAAAACACCTCAGTCCATTATGCAACATCATTATTTCACTATTATAATCACTCATGCTGTAATTAGCTTTTATTCAAAACTTAGTGAAAGAATTAGATCACAGGTCATCAGGTCTAGCCTCAAGTGTATAGTAACTATACATCTCGATTGATGCTGTGGATGTAAAATTAAAAGCATGCATTTCTATTAATGATTCATAAGGCCACTCTTGCTTTGATGAAGAACCTTTATTATAAATACATGAAATGTAAAAGTTTTGGCAACATACACAGTGTAATGGAAAAGTAAGCTAACTGTGCAATGTAACTGTACAAAAAGAAAACATAACAATCTGGAAACATGTTTAAAAAGAATGTTAAATATTGCAAAGCAGAGTCTGAGTATTAAAATGACTGCATTGACACATTAGCTTAGAAAAAATATGAAAAAAACCCTGTCAAATGAAACAAATGAAACAATGGAAATTTCTTTTGAAGAAAATTCGCTGTAGTGCATTGCAAAGGATGGCTGTATAAACAGTGACAGCGTGAATGATTTTAGATGTTTTTTTGACACACAGTTTTCGCTGTTGGGCAACATGACAAACCCTCTGGCAGCCACGGTGGAGGTCTACAACTCTTGATCATCTTGACAGTATGACCATAGTAAACAGACAACATTGGGTGCTGTTTTTGAATGGGACCTAATCATCACATCTGATTTAGATATTTAGCTTACGCAATGAGGAGTTAACAAACTTTCATTTTCATTTAAAACATTCATAAATTTACCAGCTCCCAAAACAAAACCTTCCAATTTCATTATGTAGTATAGACATTAGTTCCATGCGGCCAATTCTCCAGTGGACCTTCAGTATCGCACCAGCCATAGTTGTGTGGACATTTGTGATGTAATTGCAAGCTTTAACAGAGCAGCATCAATCAAATCAGACCGACTGTATAACACAGTTCCACCTAGACACATTTTGCTCCAAAAGGGAACTTTTCCTGAAATCTATCTGAAAGGTTTGCACGAACATGGCCAAACACTAACTCTTTCTGGCTTCAACATGGCACCCATCCGTATATTATAACCCAACAAGTGCATCTGATTGTCTGCTGGCCCTTTACAGTACGATAAAGAAGGAGTGTCATTGGAGGGTGAGGTACCTGACAAGGCTGGGGTCAGGATTATACGGAGGGGGCGGGCTGCAGTGGGAAGCAGACACTATAGTCTGACTGCTGTGGCCACCATTCATATCACCATTGGCCTGCATGTGGTGGCTGTTGAGCATGTTTGAACCTGTGAGAAAGGAGGCGTGATCAATACAATAATGAGCAGAATTGTACTAAGATGGCACAAAGAGGCTCTCACATTGATATTTTCTGATCAGACTTCTCACGACACATTGGCTGGAAACATGCTCTATGAGTACATTTTATTCGCTCCTACATAGTCACTCACCCATATGAGCTATGGAGGTGGGGGCAGTGTGGTGTTGCTGGGGCTGCTGCCCCACCAGCTGGTTGACCATGGGCTGTTTGCTGAGGCTGCCGTGGCCATGAAGCTTGTTCATGTTGGACATTGGAGAGTAAGAGTTCGGGGATGCTATATGGCTCCTAGAGAAAAGAGGAGAATATGGATATGGTTAGAGTGTGTGTGTATATCTGTAAGTTTTGCGAGATACATCACAAAGAAATGTCAGTATTTCAGTATATTTTCATGCGACTTTGGCTGATCTAATGATCATGCTGACTCACGGTCTCTGCAGAAGTTGCTGCTGTGTTTGTTGTCTGTAGGAGTCCACCAGCGGCTGTGGCACCAGCTCCACCAACTCCAAACTGTCTTTAATCTTCATCAGCAGCTCAAAGTTCTCCCGACCACGAACCTACACGCAAACCAGGCACATACAGCAACATAACATATTATTCACTACAAGGGGATTATATTAAAAGGGTTTAATTGTTTTCGTGTTTGAAACAACAGTATTTGAGTCTTTGCGGTCAGAATACATATTCATTCAATCTTTAATGATTTTGTCAATTTAAAATCATTGAGTGTGTGAAATGCTCTTACGGGAATATAGTAAATCTCTTCTTCTCCATGCCGCCTCTTCCTCAGGTTAATATTTGGACTGGGAATATTTGTTGGACTCTGTTTGAGATCTGGAAAATGACAGAAACAAAATCGCAATTAAACAGAATTAAAACCCATTTCACGAACTTAAGGACCAAGATATGTTGGGCCATTCTGGTTGATTGTTGAATGTATACCAACACCCAGGATATGTATCACAACAATGAAAAGTCATGAATCTTTAAGCCAATACAACCAACTTTCAACAATCAGAGTATGAGGGCCCGGGGGGAGAAAATAAATCAGAGGAGGACGTTTTTTTTACTGGATGATGAGAAAAAAGTAAAAATGTGGAGAATAAAGTTGAAACACAATTACACGTGGCCACCTCTGCCAAGCTTGTGTGGTTTTCCCTTCTGAACATAGGTAGTTTTCAGCACAATCTCTTCTAAGTCCTAATACTGACAGCTACACTGTGTTCATGAGCTAAAATAGAAATCATTTCTCTGTTACCAAAGCTGACTTTATTCACAAAATTGTCTCTCTCTTTTTGTCCTCACCCTTGGCCCAAATACTCTCCCGTATAATTTAGTACTAATGCCTTTACATGACTTTCATAATGAAACTAGACCATCATGAAGAAGACTGGATAATTCTGTATAATTACCATAGTTATTTTAATACCTGTCACCAGGTCACATTATGACTTATCCAGGTTGGATAGGTCATAAAATGTATTGTTATATTATATCTTTTATGGCACAGTGCTGAGAATGAATTGAAGAGTCTGAAGGCCTGAGGAAAAAAGCTGCTCTGTAGACTGGGTGTATGTTACCAAAACAAAGTTTACTCTTTTTTCCAAAAGGGGGCCAACAGACTCAACTAAAAAATGAAAGTTCCTTTTAATAACTTTAATCATTTAAAAGTGCAGTTAACATGATTGTGTCATTCTGGTAATTCAACTCACTGCGCTTGTTGGCACTGCCATTTTTAGCCACACTGTCGTTTAGGGCTTGTTGTTCCCTGAAGTGGTCTTCATCTGCTTTGCGGTCTCGACCAGGACATGCACATATCCGACCTTCAAATGACCTTCTGCCCAACACCTGACCACTGCAGAAGTGATTTGAAACACAAAATGTATCCATCAAGATAAATTTGTTAAGAAAAACTCTGATGAAATGTTTTTTTTTTTTCCAAGTATGTCTTTACTAGTCAGTTTTACTTAAGCTTGCTGGATCAATGCACTCAATAATACATAATACTCTAGGGCTGCAGTCAAAGGGTTTTGCTGAAATGCACATTATTGTGGTAACTAGTATTGAATATTAAACATATGTAGTAATGGACATAGTATGTATAATCTGATGTGTATTTTTTTGCAAATCTCATTGAACTGTTGGTTGATCATAAAGAATATGGAGCTGAGAATTGCTTGTTAAATTCAAAAGAAGAACCTAGTCTGAACTATTTGTCTATGAACTGTGAACTGTTGACTTACTCCCTGGTTTCCAAGGTGATGATGATGAGGATGGGTCTCCTGTTCATGCCCCCCACACAGCTGCTGTTGCACATAAAGTTATACAGGATGGTGGTAAACTCAGTCCCCACCTGAAACGCAAAGCAAGCAAGGAATCTTACCAATAACTGGACACTGAGGGGTCTTAATATTATTGGTTTGGGTGTTTAGTCTCTGACACTTACAAGGGAATTTCAGGATCTTTAATGCAAAAAACAATTTCACTCCACGCACAAGCGAACCCCCCATCTTACAGTAAATGTGACCAAGCTGCCACCAGAAGGCAGTGCTGCAGTGTTCTCTGAGGCGAGACAAATATGCCTTCATTTACCTCCTCAGAGGCAATCGCAGACATGATGATTTCTCACACTTGTGCTTGTTTGAACATGCCTGGTATCTTTATTTATAGATGTGCTTTTCATGAAGAACTTAGCTGAAATTGACTGTTTCTCTGGTATGAACTTGACCATTCTTGACCGTGAGACTTGAACAACACTTGGGTCTTAATGTTCAAAATATAAGGGACATCTTTCATATGTTGAGACAGAGATGTGGACCTGAGTCACTGTCACTTGGACTCGAGTTTTGATGACTTGCAACTTGACTTGGCGGAAGTAAAATGACTTGAGACTCACGACTTTGAAACATGATGACTCCAGTGACTTATCTGTGTCCTTTTTTCTTTTTTTTCATTTGTTTAAAGATTATAGGGATGTTTTATTTTCTGATTGAGATGATTCCTTTTCTTTTCTCTTCATAAAGACCAGATAGTGAAGGCAAGACTGCAAAATTTCTGACTTCACTGAACACAGTTTTTGACCTGACTTTGGACTTGCTATTATCAGTAATATGTAAATCAACCTCATCAATATAATTATAGAAATGAGTATCTATCAAGAATATTTTGTGCATCCACTGTAGATCAAAATGTAAGCTGAAGTCCAGTCAGGTCCCTATAAGGAACCTAATACACTGCACTTTGCGTCTCTGTCTATATAATACACAGTAGCAGATGAAGCACCAACCTGTGGAGCCTCGTAGGGCACAAAGACACTCTGCCGGCCAGTGACAGGATCATCCACGTACTGAGAGAGGTTATTCCCTTCCACTCGGATCAGGTGACTGGCTGGGGCTGCTTGACCTATGGAGTGAATGATAGAGCAAAGGTGAGGACACAGTTCATGTAAGTCACACAGTGTCACACATACCAGACAGTCTTTTTGGGGGAAAATCAAATATCCAAATACAAGCAGATATGGTGAGAGAATCTGGCTTCATACTGTCGTTGAAGTCTCGTCCTAGTTCGTGGTTTGGGCACCGTTTGACCACTTCTGTGACGTGCTCGGCTTTCTTGTACACGGGCATGGCTCTGATGATGCTGCCATGTGGAGGAGAGGAGGTCAGCTTGATTTGGATCGGACAGGTCTTGGCAATCTGGCAGTAGAGCTTCTTCAGCAACGGCGAGTACTGGGTGGGATAAGAGCACGGGGACAGAGAGGCTCGAGTGAGTGAAAAGGGTCGATAAAAAAGTGACTTTAAGTGTGCGAAAAAAGCAACAGTGAAAGATCTGTCCGTCTTAGGTATTCTCACAGTCAGTCAGCTACACAGAGTGCCTCTTCACATATTTCCAACAATCCTCTACTGATTAAACTTTAAACGACAAGTACGCACAAACTATCACTTACATTGCAGCAAATACCGATTAGGAGGTGAAACTGATTCAAAATGAAATAATATTGGATTTGAGCCATTCAGTCGTCTATCAGCATGGCAGCTAAAGGAGTATTTTAAATAGCAGAGGACAAGGTGGACAAATATAGAACTGGGTTATTATATGATGATAAAATACTGGGATGTGACCACAAGATGCTGTTATTAATCACATAAATTCATAACCATAAGAGGAAAGGGAGAGCATGAAAGCGAAAACACATGAGCACCGTAAAACAGTCAGCAGCCAATTTACATCTGTGTAGTGAAGGTAATTACTCTGTTATTAGAATGAATGAACGTTTATTATCCAGCAGACTAGGTTTGCGGGTAGTAATGTGAAATGCCACAGCTGGCAGAGGAGAAGTGTGAGTTCAAAAGGAAAATCTGGGCAAAAATGGTTTCAGGTGTGTGCCTGATGAACAACAAAAATAATGTGTCTTACCTCTGCCAGTCAGTAGGTTACAGCAAAGTTCAGTCAGAATAATGATAAGCTGCCTTCGAGTCTGCAATGACTCCTCATTTAACGGCTATTTATATGTGTGTAAATACCAGTACAGATGCATCAGGGATGAAAAAAGCCTTAACATGCCCCGACACAATCATGAAATCTCAAAAATCTTCTCTGCGGAATCAAACAGGGACCTTCTGGAAGAAAAAGAAAAAATCTGAGAAGACAGATGTCCTGTGTGGACATGCTACAATACGCCTGAATACAAATGCAACAGCGTGCTCTTTGATAAAAACAATTCAAACATCAAGTTCTTCTCATGATGTCATCTCAAACTCACCAGAGTACACTGTTTTAAGTAAATAGACATTTAGGAGGCAGGAAGAATCTAACAAACTTTGTTGTTTGAATCGCATTATGGGTATGGGTAAGCATAGTATGCCCTTGAGGTTGACACTTATTAGAGACCAAAAGTTAGGATATCTTGGCCTCTGCAGCATTAAATTTAACTATTCTTTTGCAAAATCTCTTGGTGCTGCACCCCTTTAATCCCAGAAGTCACATCATGTTTTCCTCTGTATATCTCTCCTCATCATTGTCCTGAAGTCTTTACTTCTTCTTCCCTATTAATTCTAAACACACCTCTCTCCCCCTTCACACCGGATAATTCCCAGACAGCACTTTTTCCTTGTGAACTCTTGGACTTTGATCCTTAAAATATTATATGAAATATATAATATAATCTCTATAATATAAGAGAGATTTAAGATTTTTAGATGTGTAGAAACTCTGATTTAGCTCCGCCTCCAGACAACCTCTGGCTTGACTACGGCTGGGAAAGACTCAGCCTTACACCAGTCACCGCTTGGATTCCTTGTTGTGACACCGTTACTAAGCCTCTGAAAGCCACACACACATTTTCCAAGTCTCACACACACATACACACGCACACACACTCACACACACACACCCCTAGGCGTGAGCACTCCCTTTAGGGTAATGGAAATACCTGTGCAAAACATTACCTTTTCCCACCTATCTTTCCCTGACAAGTCTCAACAGCGTGTCCATACCATGAATAAATAATTTCTAAGTAGTAACAGCCAGACAGATTTCTTATTTACAGACCGGGGCCTTTTCCTGAAGCAGCAATCACATCTTGAAAACTGAATGATCACAGAAGAAAGAATGTCAGCATTTGAAAAGAGGAACACGGGAAATGTTAACTTTTTTAGTATGCGTTGTGCATAAGACTTCAGGAAGTACACTGGCTTTGTGTTTTTTCCCGTCATCGCTAATGCAATGACAAACATCATATGTGGAGACAGCATGATGAATTAAAAGTATTTTGGTGTATTCATTTACATTATTACGCAATGATAATGTCACTTTGACAACTAAATATGACTCATATCAGAGGACATGTTCAGTCCTATGAGCGAATCAGTCATTTTCAAAGACAAAAAGTGGGTTAACTGAGTACTCAAGTTTTTTGAGGAGGACGACGAGCATTGAAAAACAACTCCAACTGTTTCCCTTTACCATTTTTGACTGACCCACACTTACACAATATTACACGTGCAGCTATGGTGCATATGCTCTAGCCATGATTGTGCCAGCTGATTGGTGGTCAATAATGATTTGAAGGTCCACATGCATGCTAAAATCCTGTTGGCCCAGGATTAAAGGGAACTATTGCAGACGAACACATTTGGTTCTTTATCCACAGAATTGAAAACAAAAAAAAAATGTTGATAAGTTGTAGGATCAGCAGGGTTCAGCGTGCGGAGACATTGTTTTTGAACACCTCAGAGTACACGAGAAAGTCATAAATTACTTTTTGTGTCTTCAGTCTTCCCATGGGATGCCGCGAGAGACGTCTCAACTCGTCGACCACGCAGACTAGTGTGCACATGCACCGACGACACATAGGCATGCACACACACACACACACACACACACATGAATCTGTGAGTCCAGAAGTGAACACAGCATTAGTAAAAAAAAAAAAAAAGAGATCATAAGTGATGTAAAAGCTTGGCTTCGTTTCAGGACGCAGGGAAGGATGAAGTGTCGGAGAGGAAGGAGAAAGGAGATGGAGAGAGAACAAAAACAATGACAGGCTAAGAGACTGTTTGCGTTGTCAATGATACGTAAAAATCGTCAAGGTGAGTAAGAAGTGGAAATTTAGAAAAGGAAAGACAAATGTTTCATCATAAACAGTAATCATTTCTAAATACTAAAACATTTTAGAAATCCCTGTTATAAATCTCATGAATCTGCGCTATAAACTTTCCACCCATTCTCAATGAAATCTGTTTGCAGTTTTGTGAGATATTACAAAATGTATTACCCGTAACAAACATTCATCGCAAAGAACCCCAATGTCCTTTTTACAACTAAGCTTCATGCACTGCCGACTCTCAGCTTCTTAATCCAGCGCAGGGTAAATGTTTATTGTCTTCCACATAATTAACTTTTCTTGAGGTCATAAGGGAGTTTTGTTTTGATAGGTAAATGTAATTTGAACAACTAATCGTCTCACAAATAGAAACATATATCCCTCCATCCGTCCAACCATTAGTCCATCCATTCATCCATCTTTGCCTCTACACAGTGGACCGGTGGAGGCAGGTTCCGACAAGCTTCTGGAGACAGGGTGATAATTGCCAGGCCGTCATCCATATACACAAGCAACAGCATGCCCGCTGCAAATTCGCTTAACTATCCAAATATCAATACGTTTACACACGCGTGCGCACACACATACACACACACACACAGTATGCATGTTCTGCACCCCTCAGCCTAAGCTGAACTCTGTACAGTTTGTAATTATATTGGATTCAAATATATATAAAATAGGAGAATCTCATTCACCCTCCTTGACATCATGATAATTGCTGTTTGTCTCTATGTGACTAATGAGGATATAAGGAAAGATATAATGACCTTTAGTGTTTTTAACAACAGTTATTATCTAAACCTGGCTCTCTGTAGTTAAAGACTTAACCCTGAGTCATTCAAACCTAATATTTTTGGCAAACATTTTTGCGTCAGACAGCAATAAATCAGAAACTACACTGGAAAGTGTTGGTGATGGGGGAACTATCTGAGCCATATATGATCTGAAAAAAGAATTCCGACCTTTTCAAACTGTTGACAGATCAGATACTATAAACAGTAAGTTGAATAGCTTCATATTGACTGGCAATCACCATACTCAACACTTGAGTCTTCAAGACATAATGACATACACACAGTGCCACACAGTGTGAAGGAACGCTTGAATACCGCAAATAATGTGTAAGTGTCCTGGATTGATGGCATCCCACAGTCCAGGACATTTCCTGGCCAGTGTTGATACTGGAAGAAGTACACTGTTGGCTATCAGTCCTGAAGGCTTAAAGATGAAGCATTTCATCTACTGAACTTCTATAAAAAGCTCTTTGAATTACACATTGATCTGAATCAAACTTACTTGTGCATCGCCACTGATAAAACACATCTGTAATTTGTGTGAAAAAAATGTCTTATAGAGTGTGTCTCCCCCAATCCGTTGCTCGGCAGGAAGGCCAGGGGTGATGTGGCTATGGATGATGCATGGGGAAAGGAAGGAAAGGGTGCATTGTGCAGGGCGTGTTGGGACCTGCGTCCTAACAGAGAGAGGCTAATAGCTGGGAAGAGCAGCTTCTGACAAGCCGCCTTGCAGTGCATGCTCGAGCCCGCCACCGCATCACACCCCCTCCCACTCCTGACACATACTGTACACGGACACGCACACACACACACGAGCGCGCGTGCGCGCAAACACAAACTAAAGTCTAGGTGTACGGAAAGAGGTCTTATTATTTGACAAGGCTGAGGTGTTAGATCTCATTTCCAGTCACAGTGCGTCCAAGCCAAGAATCATCTTCAAGAGGCAAGAGAGCGGCGGAGTTTCAGAGCTATTATCACTAATGCACGGTGTCTTGACGAGACAGGAGGGGGACTGGAGGATTACCAGACTAGCTTAACATGGGTTTGAATGGACTTACTGTATGTGGAAACAGTATGATTGTGTCTTCTGTTCCCATCATCTCCTGGTTTCTCTTCTCTCTTCGTCTCTTCTCTTCTCTTCCCTTTCTCTTCCTCTTCTTTGACTTGGTGGCCCATTTTGTGCAGACACAAACCTAACCTCCGTCAATTATTCCATTGACAATTTAAGAAGGGGGGATTTCATGAAAAATGCTTGATGCAAAAGACATTTCTCGTAATCTCCCAAAGCACTGCTTGCCACCCGCTCTTAGTGGGAGGCAGAGGGGTGGGGATGGTGGGCGGCTAGGTAACTGATTACAGTCAATATGCCCCTATGGCACTTGGCATTCCCCATTGCCTGAGGCCGCAAGAAATACGCCTGAAAACCAGAGGCTGTTAACTCCTTCATATATACAAGGTGACTAAGTCTGGTCCACATTGTCACCCTTTCTTCCAGCATGTCCAAACCTGGGCCTTCCATTGAATTTTGCATGAATACACTCATCAAGATGTGCGGACACACATCCTCATACACTTCTAGTGTTATTTTGGGGGGAATCCTTCCCCATTCTCAGAAATGTGGTAATCTACTGTAATCTACTGTACCGTAATCTAAAACTAACGCTTCTAAAACAACTCAGTGATGTGATCTGAGCTTGAACAAACCTACATGTACATTTGGTTTTCTTGGCTTGTTTATTCTGTGAAACACGATTAAACTTTCACTTGTCGTTTTCCTGTCAGGTGCAACAAGTCATTGATTAGTTGTCGACTACTAATTATTCCTGATTGTTAAACACAGATATTATCTTTGGGTTATGGACATTTGAGGATGTGATCTTGGACTTAATTTTTTCATTTTTCACCATTTTCTGCCATTTTGTGGACCAAACTACTCATCGATTAATTGAGAAAAACAATCAACAGATTGATCAACAATGAAAATAATTGTTAGCTGCAACCCTATTTCTTTGCTTGTATTTTTAACAACTGTAGTACAGAGTACTTTTTACCATTTCCTGTGAGGCTATAAGTGGTATCAGAATGTATCCAGACTCACACATTTTCACACGTTAAAAATGTTGTTGTTCCCTGTCTACTGTGCAATAGCACATCCTCTGATACTTTGCTAATCTTATAACCAGGTGTGCAAGTTAAAACAAAGCATTAAATCAAACTCAGTAAGAGCTAAGAGCAATCACACAGTTTCTCTCTCATTTCAACCCCTCCTGTTTAATGGCAGCAAAGGCATCCGAATAATCACAGGTCTCCTCACAATCCTTTTTCTGCTGCGCCATCATCTGTATCTCAGGTCGTGTGCCAGGCCAAAACTCCTTTGTCTCTCCTCTCCTAGTAACAAAACAAAAACTGCTGACAGGTGGTTTTTCTTTGTTCTCAGAATTAGGATAATTTTCAAACTATTATCCATGCAAACCAAAGCCGTTTATTTTGTTGCAAAAGAGTAGGAGGGACTGCAGTGAGTTGAGATACTGAATCAGATGATCTGCTGGCAGGCACCCTTCATGTCAAAGTAAAACAAAAAAAAGTGTGATTTGATGAAAGTCCTTAATCGGGTTAATCGAAGAGCATTCGAAACTGTGAATTAATAGGAGAACGAGGCAGGTTAATTTGGAGGGCAGTGTAGCAATAATCGTGTTTAACCAAACAGGCTGAAACGTGTTCCTGCCATATTTCAGGATTTCATTTCATTGCAGTGATTTTCTCAGGTATAACAAACTAAAAGTGTTTCTGCAAGTTTTCTTTCATTTTCTGTCAGCGTAGCTTGGCCGTGAGAAAAACCTGACTCAGAGAATGGAAGTGAGAGACAGGGGATGATAGACGTATTTTAGGGAGAGGACGGAGCGAAACTTTAGGCGCCACAGGTGACAGCCACGAGTGTGTGTTAAGCAGTGAGGACGAAAGAGACAGAGAGAGAAAAGCAGAAGGTCAAAGACCACCGCTCTAATGTTCAGAGGGGGATCTTCTTACATCACTGACGGCTGAGTAAAGGAGCCCACCACGCATGGTTAACTCCAGCAAACACAGCCGCTGAGGAGCCCCTCGGTCCATCACAGGCCCCGGACGCTCAGAGTCACACGGAGACGCACACAGTTTGTCTATTTATTCTCTTGTTTCAGGGAGGTCAACTGTGTGACAGTTGGAGGTGATACCTCTCTAGCCGGTGACCTCTCGTCGGGTCATGACAAATTACACAGCTCCCGTTTCACCTGTCTCTCACCACCATCACAGCACAAAGTTGTTGTGTGGTTTGGCGAAGTCCTGCCCTAAACTCCTAAGTTGGCGTTTTTTATACCGCATTAATTGGTAAAACAGTAGTAGTGTGCACCCACTGCTACCGTGTATTGGTAGAAAGAGCATCAGCTGTGAGAGAAATGATTTTTTAAACAATAGATGTTAATGTGTTATTTTGTCCCTTTTGTAAAACAACCTGTGGAGTCCTGAAAGTGCGTCCTAAAAGGTGAAAATCAAATACCAGATCTTAACCACTACATTGTCATATATTTTATCTCATTGATCTTATATAGTGAAGCAATATAACAAACTGAGTGCTAGGACTGTCCTCAAAGACAAAACACACACAGGACCATAAAAACTTCCTGACCAGGCACCGAACTCTCCCTGTTGCAGTCATCACATACGATTTGACTGCGGGGGGTGAGTGGAGGACGAGATGAATCACCGAATGATGCGCTACTTTCTCTTGCACGCGACACGCCTGCAACATGTGCTGGCTTGAGTGAGTGTGCGGACATGCGTGTGTGTGAAAGTATGTCTGCGTGTGCATGTTTATGTGTGAGCAAGATAGTCACTAAGTAAGACAGAGGGCCAGAAAGAGGAGAGAAGGAAACCCAACCACACTCATACACACATACACAGCATGCCAAAGCCAAGAAAGTGTGTGTACTCACGGTCCATGTGGCAGACTTGGCGGTGCTAGACTGCTGGAAGGACACCTGGAAGGCGTGAAGACCGGGGTAGTCGGTGTTGGAGGGGATGGCCGGGGCAGGCGACAGGCCCTCGAAGGTGGAGTTGGGCTGGGAGTATGGTGAGGGGGTGGGCACGGCCGACGAGGAGGCGTTCTCGGAGCTGTAGGGGCTGGCGGACGTCGCGCGGCTCCCCAGGCTCTCCATGCTGCTGCTCAGCAAGTTGTATTGGGACTGTGGAGAAAAGAAGAGGGACGCGAATGAGGGAGGCAAGGAGGGAGGGAGGGAGGAGAGAGGCAGAGGGAGGGCACAGGTAGAGGTGCAGGAGACACAGGGGCCCAAAGGGAGGTCGGATTACACCGGGACGGGAGAGTTGCGGGAAGTGTGTGGGACGGGTGTAACTGTCCGGGTAGGTGTCCAAAATCACCTTTTGAGCACTTTTCTGTGACCTGCACTGACGCAAACAGATGTGTATGTGTATGTGTGTGTGTGGCGGTTGCAGTGAGGTCCCCACAGTAGCCTCCTTCAGGCTATATGAGGCAAGTTGTAAAACACAGGCGTAATCTGCCTAATTGCCTGCCATTCCCCTCTTGTCCTCGCCACTGTGTTTGAGCAGAGGGAAGATTTGTTGCGCTGTCAAAGTTAACACACTCTGCGAGGCCCATACGTAGTTCTACAGGGACTCAGAAGCTACTGTAGAAGGAAAACCTTTTTTTTTATTATCAACCAGTGCTCATGTGTTGATTTCTTCTCACACTACTTGAACAAAAAAGTTCAAGAAAGAAAAAGTCAACAGAAAAGTCGGAAAAAAAAGCACAAACAGCCAACTACAGTCCGACTGCCAATATTCTACTTATCAACATCACACAGTTACTTTCTTTGACCAACAGAGAAACCTTTCTCAAACCATTTTAGCATCAGCTGATTCAGGTTCAACAAGACCCACCAACCAACACATAATAATATGAAAAGCAAAATCAAATCAAAATCACTCATTTAACAAAATCGTCCCAGATTCATCCCTGCTGCATGTGCAGTGCAGATATATGGCAGATAACTGAAACTGGTGCACAATGGCCGAGAAGAAAAAAAGGAAAAAGGATTGTTACCTTCTTTTTCACGTAGTACATCCTCTACTGCTTTAGTCTCATTTGTCAACTCTTCCGTCAGAAACGTCCAAACACAGCAAAGCAAAGAGAGCGCGAGACCATAGCCAAACCAGAGAGTTCAAGTAAGGTGTGCATCAGTGGACGCACCGCACACAAACACACACACACACGGACACATGTGCAGCCAGGGACAGACGGGGGGGAAAAAGGTGAGGACTGGCGTGGAGAGAGAGAAACTATAAACTGAGAGGAGGGGAGAGAAGGAGAGGAGGAAAGAGAGGGATGGGAACCCAAAAAATGGTACGACGTTCTAATTATGGCATGCCCGGACTTAGACGGCAATGCAGGGGCGCATGTACGCACATGCTCCAAAACACCTTGTGAAGGCCTGCACTAAGTAAACACTGTCTGGTCTGACGGAGATTCAGAGAGACGGAGAGGGAGAAAAAGGGGGAGAGAGGAGGAAAACACATGAAAGAACAGGAGTTCAAGGGTCACCACCCAACCCCTATCAATATAGCACTAAATCAGCAGTCAGGGCTGAACATTTCTTTAGTTTTACTTTTGGTCAAAATCAGGAAATCGACCAAAGCTCATACGGTAGTTACAGTGAATATTATTCACCGCTTTTTCATGGGGGATTCTGATATTAATATTTATTTTGTACACAGAACGTACCACCCATTTTAAAGAATGCATCAGGTTTGCTCAAACTTTGTCAAAGAGGACTAATAAAGTTTTGAAACGTCCTCCTCAGCTGTGAAGGCAAAATGATAACTAAATCAGTTATTAGAAAAAAGCTCTGATTATTCAGAAAAGGCTCCGTCAGTACGTCAGACAAGCTGCAAACAAATAAGCACTACGATCTTTCACCTTACCCCCCACTGCCCACCTCATGTTCAACTAGACTTCAGATTTAATTTAAGATTTAGACTACACCACACTCTTAAGTTGTAAGTGCCCAACACAGCATCCTGCCCCTCAGCTCAGACACTGAAAACTTACACAGACACAAAAGCAGAGACAAAGTTGCACAATGTGCATAATATGTACACTTCATGCGGTTCCATGTCATGGTCCATCAGACGAAAGCAGAGGGACAGGTCAATGTCCCAGACTGAAAACAAACTGAGTCAGTTAAATGAGGATGCAGACATGTGTGGGAGTTCGGATCTATACGTTGACTCTAACTCGGGGACATGCAGCACAAAGCACATGGGAGACATTGAGTTTCAAACGATTCATGCCAAATAGTTGTTCAATTGTTTATCTTCTAGTTATGTAGCCTAAAATGCTGCAGCTGAAATGATTAACTGACAGGAAATCAGTTTGAAACTACTTCATCTATGCATCGTTTCGTTTTCTTTCTTTCTCTCTTCTTTTTCTTGTATATGACAACTAACTGAATATCTTTTTCAGAGTTGGATTGAAATAAAGCAGACATTTCGAAATTTTGAAGAAAAAAAACCATTTCATATTAATCAATATTAAATACTTTGTGGTAGCCTTAATCAAAAGTCTTTAATGTCTCATGTCAGTCAATAGAAAATAGGAAAGCTACAGAATGTGTCAGCTGTTAACCACCTTTGAAATCTTCCACTAACAGATATTGTCAAAGGCACTTTACAGACACAAGGTGAGCCCAGGTGTGTGTGAAAAAAACCCACTTGACATACACGTGCACACACACATACACGCGCACACACACATACACGTGCACACACACACACACACACACACACACACACACTGTCACACAGACCCATGCACTCACAGGTGTGCTCGCTCTTAATACCTAGACTCGATCCACGACAAGTTGAAACAGAGCTAAAAACCTCCGCCATTGTGTGAGCATGTGTGTGTGTGTGTGTGTGTGTGTGTGTGTGTGTATACACTGTGTGTGTGTGTGTGTGTGTATACACTGTGTGTGAGTGATTAAGCCTCTCATCCCAACAGCATCTGATGTCCCCTATGGGCAGCCATCCCAGTAGCTGCCGCTCAAAGCCGAGCTTTAAAGGCTCAAAACATTTAGAAACCTGGTTAAGCCGGCCACAACACCCCTCACTTGTCAGGATGATTGAAACCTAATAGGTTGAGGATAAGCAGAATATCGCTCCTCTGCTAACGGCCTCTGCTTACATCTCCTCATTAAACCGGACTCTATAGTTTTATTAGACAGCATGCAGATTCACACGCTGTCATGTGGCTCTGCTAAGCTAAGGAAACAAGAGGCCCAAAATGTAAAGTTAGGCTACATGGATGATGGATGACGCGGCATCACATATGAAAACTGGAGCATGTCTAAAGGAAGCCAGCTGTGTTTAACAGAGGTGAGAATGAGAGGAGGTGAAATGTGGCCCGATGTGTAGGACGGTTGCCCCCTGTTGGGAACATTTAGCATAACCTAGATATAGCAGTCATTCTCAAGAGGCCCGACATCCATGCCAACCAGTTGAATATTTATTTACTTTAAACAAATTTTAAGTAAATAATGATTGATTACCCTTACATCTTCAGCGTAAATTACTTCAAGGTTAGTTTCAGAGAAAGATGACGGAAAGTTAAAACACAGCTTGCCTTTGCATCATGTGACTGAGCCAATATGTCAGGGGCATCTCCGTAAATGAATCCAGCTTGTTGACGCAATGATAATGAAACTAGGAACACATCAGATCCTACTACAAGTTCTAATTCAGGCGGACACTTAGGCATGCATGAAAAGTAAAAGAGAGCACAGGCCTGATTTCCAAGAGTCAGCTCACTGTCAAACAGCTGATGAGTCACAAGCATGCACAGATGAACTCTTTCAACCCATTGCCTGCCACCAATCTGAACTACATAAGTAACTTCTACCTCTCCACTACAAGACCAGTCAGACACTATTTTTAAAACCCCTGGATATGCCAACACATAAAACAGTTTACTCTGGTCCACTTACCACGCTACACAGCATCTTAAGCCTCCTGAAAGATAAGATGGAGGGTTTCTAGGAAGTGTGCTGGCCCTTAAAGGACTTACACTCTGCTGTGGTGGCTGCAAGAGTCCGAACCTCCGTGGCCGTCTGACCTCTCTGTGGAGCAGGACATGTTGGGGGGATACAGGAGACGTCCTGCCTCTCTTCTTCTCCACTCTTTTTTCCCTTGCCTGATGGCCTTCTCAACTTGCCTTGCATCTAACAACAAATCCTCCCTCCGCCCCCTTATTTCTATCATGACTATTCATTAACCGGCCAGGCAGGCCCAGGCTTGCCCTCTTAAAGATTAGATCCAACCAATATTCCAGATTAGAGGGGGGAACCAAGGTGTGTTCCAGAGTGACTTCTAATTTCATAATTTGGAAGACAGAGGTGGATAAAGTAGATAAAATGTGCTTGATGAACCCACAAATACGTTGTAACAGACCATCAGTAAAATAATTTCACTTGTCTGTTTGGGCTCAAAAAATTCGTGCCAAAAACTTTGTCCTTATTCTAAAGAAAAGTTAAAAACTCTTTTGGTGCACATGATGCTTACACCACGCAACAAAAATATGCAGGTGAATACACCTGTAAACATATGTGCATGTTAGCTGATGCACATAGACACACCCTGGCCCTACAGATGGCTCTACACTTAAGCAGCAAGGGGTCCTGGCTTGGGGTTTAATTAGCCCTCCCCCATCACACACACACACAAACACACACACACACGCACACACACACACACACACACACACACACACACACACACACACACACACACACACATGCAGTCCCTACAGACCACTCAGCAGGGAGGTAGAGAGGGAAAAGGCTGCAGAGGAGAGGGAAACTACATAGGAGGGAATCTCCTGAATACTGGAGGGAAAAACTGAAAGGCTACTAGAAACAAAATGAGATCTTGGAAGTGTGTGTGTGTGTTTCTGACAGGCTACTTCCTGGGACAAATTTTAGATTAAAAACCAGTTGATTGGAGACAGCAGCTGAAAGAAATGATTCCCCAATTGGCAAAATGCTGATTCTTTAGGTCGATGGTAAATGTGAGTGTAAATGGTTCAGGATTGGGTTAGGGTTAGTCAATTCGTGGTTTGGATTAGGGTTGTTAGGGTCTCCAGACAATGAATGTAAGTCCACGGAAAGTCACCAAAAGTGACATAGGTCAATATGTCTGTGCTCGCGCACACAACAAAAACCACCAGGCAACAGAAATACAGCCTGCCCGCAAAACCAGAGCCAGCCCACGTTCCTACCATCACATTGTCGTTCATGTCCCTCAGCTGGTAGACATCCATGGAGCCCTCGGCAGCGCTGCGGTGGCCCCCTGGGGTGCTGGTGGAAGGCACTGGGCGCTCACCTGGCTGGCTGCCTGGGGGGAGCTCAAAGTAGGTGCTGTCTGGCTCCCTGTGAAAAGACAACAGCAGGGATACACTTACATTGTTAAATATAATAGAAAATAGTATGATTATTCACAGTTCATCAGCACAGGCAAAAAGGATGAAAGATTAACACAAAGAAAGGAAAAAAAGATTGCTTTCCCCCTCATGCTCTATGGACTGATAGTATCAAGTTAAAGCTCAATGTTTTTGACAATTATGAGTATATAATAATCCATTTGTTGCTGACAGAATCATGTGTGTTGTGTTCATCGCCTGATACATTTCAAATTCTGAATAAAACCAATTACGTCACTTGGAAAAATACGTTCATGGGAGCCTGCGGAAAGTAAAACATTTGTCAGCAGGTGTTGTTGACACTCACAGGGAGCTCCACAGGTGCTCGAAGGTGCCGCCGTCTTCAGTGACAGTGGACTGGGACATCTTAGAGGATAGATAGTCTGGTGAGGGGCAGATCACTCTGCACAGCACACACACACACACACACACAAAAACAGACACGTATTTAGTATAAGTGTGATTGTGGAAAAAAAGAGTTAATTTAATTAAATTACAGTAAAACAGACTTTTAAAAAGTTAAATAACTGGAAAAAAAAACTGCTGGTATCAGTGTTGAAAATGGAGAGGAAGCAGTTCAACACACACACACACACAAATGGGCTACACGCATTCATCCAGGTGTGAACACACCAATGTAGTCCCAGTGAGGTGGCACTGGGTGTCAGGGGGCCTGCGCGTGCCCAGACCTGCCCGCCTCATCACCGTTTCGCTCCGAGGGGAAGCGTCCTTCTTCCCCTCTGCAAACTGAGAATCACCTCCTCCGCCTCCCAAATAACACAGCCTCCCCTGCAGCCTTAAAGTGTGCTCAGACATTGACTACACCCGAACAGAAAGTGGATCTACAGCGGGGAGCAGAGGCGCTTTGCACTCCGGTTGTCTAAACCGAGAGGGCAGAATGAGCGCAGCTCCATCCAGCGAAAGAAAACTCGGTGCATTCGACAAAGCACGTGACAGAGTCCTTACATAGTTTAGAAAACTGTGAGCTACCTGCAAGGGGAGCATCCGGGCCTCTCTGTGAATACCTCGAGTCGTCAAATAAATCCGTGTTCGCCTTGCGCATGAACAGAGAGTCAAATGAATCGCAGGCCCGCCGCGTAAAGCTGGGAAAAAAAGGAAGGTCTCGATCTAGTCTCCAGTTTGATCACATCCAGCACAAAAACCCGTCGGGCATTTTCGGTCGTACCAAAAGTTTACTATAATCACAGTGGCAAACCACAGCCGCGTCATATCTCCTTAGTAACCCCTCTGAAAGGACTGCGAGAGAAAGAATGTGGCAAAGGTGCATTTAAAGACGCAAAACACATAAAAGGAAAAACCCAATAATCATCTTTAGGTAATGACTCTATTTTTGCTGCAGGCGTGTTTCGAGAGACCCAATCCATTCAAATGATTCTTATTTTTTATTTTATTTATTTTATTTTTACTTTTTACTGTAGCCTAACCTTATCTTCATGTGACAGTTTTCACTTTTGGCCTGTACTCGATCGATCGAAGATATGCAGCTCAGTAAACATCTCAAGTGATGTCATAACAGAGGTTGTTTTTTTCCCCCTTTTATTCAAACAAGATAGACTAGAGCACATACAGAGGCCTGCAGCGCACAGATGCAATTTGCTCCGCAGCAGCTGTGGCTGCAGGTTCCCGCTGTTGCCGAGGTGGCTGCCGCCGCAGAAACCGGCTCCCGTTCCCAGCTCGACCTCCAGTGCCGCCGCGCCTGATCCCAGAGCAGCTCGTGTGCGGGCGCAGGGGATCTGACGCAGCGTCACCGCAGGACTGAGCAGAGGAGAGACCGCGTGTCGGCCTCAGAGCTCTGGGCACATTAATTGGGATTCCACCTGGACACTGACGAGTTTTTCACTTAGTCCTCATGTCAGTAAATAAATGATCATCTATCAGGCTGCTTATGATCGGTACAGGCGTGCACAGGTTGGGACTTTTGGGGGGTTTTCTTAATCAGAGTGGGAAATATGATATAGGCCTGCATACTGCCAGTGAAGAATACATGACTGAATATATCATGGGCCCTATAAAATCAAACGCTGCCCATAAACACGCTGAAGACAGAAGGATAGAACATCTGGCACAGTGAAGTGCAAATTAAATGTGAACAAAAAATGAATGTGACATTGGTAAAATATTCGGTTATCTGCCTATTTCCTTCGATTTCTGATATTCGCTCCGGTGTTGTTTCTGTAAAGCACGGCCTCTGCTGGTTCTCTGCCCAAGTGTCACACAATCCTTTTTTTAAAGCTCGACATTGTCTCTGATATTCACCTGTCTCTACTTTGCGTCTCCACTCCGGGGTTACGGAACCCATGACAACAAACACACACACGTACATACACACATACACACACACATGCACAATGCCTTCCCCAGGGCCACTTTATGCAAGAAAATACAGGGTCCCAACTGAGAATAAATTAATTTTAAAATTGTTTTAGATCCGATCCTCCACAGCCTCAAGTGAAATATTTCATGTGAGGATTCAGAGGATGAGCTTGTCGTCGCTCATGAGTCCTTGGGTGTCTCTCGTTATCCAAATTGAAAGCACTGAAATGTAATTTAAATATATTATAAGTTATTATAAATAACCCAGCCTTTTGTTGATATGAATTGCAACGAATGATACTGAGCAATATGTTAAAAATAATTACCATCTTTTAGATTTTGTTTCCAACAATAATACCTGAACACAAAAATCGAAATGTCTACACCATTACAAGCCTACAATGCACATGTCTACTGAAGGGATTATTTCTAATTATTATTATTATTATTATTATTATTATTATTATTATTATTATTATTATGTGGCCTATTTTATGTAGGGTATAACAAAAAATATATATAACGCAGACCCTAAACAAACAATTAGGCTATCTATACCACGATCAGCTGCAAAATCAAATCAGCAAAACATCCTGAAAGATTTTAAACTATAACTCTGGGGGGAAAAGAATATTTGGTTCTCATACAGCCAGTTCTCTCAGCTGGGCCTTTCTTGTCAATAATCTCGATTTTAGAAAATTATTTTCATATTTAGCCATATTCATCATATCCTGCAAACTAAACGCCGACAAAGTGAAAGGCCTGCTCGATGAATACAACAAAAACAATATGCTGTGACTTTAAAATCTAAATCACTTATTCTACTGTAGCCCATCAGAGTAAATCAACGTACCTGGAGGTTATTATTCCAGTCCAAACACCCAAGAATTATGCTGAGCCGAGCACCTGCCTGTTTATTATCGAACATGCCAAGGAAGTGACCCTCCATAAAAAAAACAGCCACAACAAAAAACAAAAGAATCGACCGAGTTTACAGTATGATAACAGCAGCTAGAGATGATTGACTTTTCGGAGAAAATTAACTGCGAGGATTCGAGAGGAAAACTGATTTGCATGCTGTTCAGGGAAGTGTGAGGTTTGCTGAGGGAGACCTAGGAGGAGGTGAAGCGTTATGTGCGCTGGGTGAAGCAGGGAGGAGGTAGCGCGGTTTGAGGCGCACATAAGCGGGAAACCTTTACCAGCTCAGCAAAGCTGGATAATGGCACTCGTTTTTAAAAATGTAATTCAGTAGTTCCCTACTTAGACTGCAGGACACGTTTGTGTGAAAAAAAGAATAGACCACACACTATAAAACGACTATGACTTAAAGAAAAACATGAAGGGAATAGAGTTGAGGCTACGAAAATATCAAATCTAGACCAACATCACAAACTGATTTAGCTTGCAATAGAATAAAATAACATTGGTGCTTATATGTCTGTATTCATTTGGTACAAAGGCGCACACAAACACGTACACATTACGTTCATACACGCCGGAAAAAGAGAAAACACAGTGAAGAACTACGTCTCCCAGAAGGCAACACGCAGCAGACCGATGCTGATTGGACAGCACCGGTGCGTCGTCACTCGCTCATACAAACAAACTAGCAACAGTTGGAGAAAGATCGACAGCCCGTACCCCGAGGACGATGATGCAGAGAATAAAACTTTTCTAAACTCATTGTGGGACTTTTTGCCGTCTCTTATCAGATTGACGAAAACAACACAGTTGCCATTAGAGGTAAGTTTAAGCAGTGAGTGGGAGGATAACGAAGGTTTGCCACCTGCTATGTTGCTAGTAGCTTTAACGTATATGCTAACGTTAGTGTTGAAGGAGTCCAGTGGCAACACAGGTAACCGCTAACTTTACTGTTAGCATGTAGTATCGGCTTCTATCAGTATACAGCCATAGACGTCACTTAATTGATAGCAAGAAGATAAAATGGCAATGAAGTCGTAATTTAGAAAGCGTTCATGTGTGGGTTACTGTGCTTTAGCTGCTTCTATTAAATTCAAGCCAGCTAGCTAGGCTAACGTAAGTACCTGTAGTTAATTTATGTATGCTGAGGCTGTGGTTTAAACGTAGGTAAACAGTTTATGCGCCGGTGAGTACTTTCCCACATTTAATAACTCGGGTTTAATGGGGAAAGAAGTGTTTCTCTACCAGTGTATGTTTGCAGTGTGTTTATTTATTGGACTTACGGCGCCATCACGTGATAAAAGTGAGAAACTACACTAGTTTACAGCCCATCTCTCATGCCCTAAAGATCTGAGAAGACTCAGTTGTTTTTTTAATGTCATGAAAACTGTGTTATCTTCTCCCGCAGGACCAGTTGTGATCGTAAGATGAATTTCTCAGAGGTCTTCAAGCAATCCAACCAACTTTGTAAAGTTTCCCCAGATGGGAAATATTTGGTAAGTGATTGAGATATATTATTTAATGATATTTGTTAATAAGTGGTTTTGTAGTGTGTGTGTATTGTAATGCAGAAAAAAAGAATACTTTTTAATTCTAAATTAATTCCCACAAGGTGTTTTTCTTGTAAAATGTGGGGACAAGTGTGTTCGAAGTAATTTTATGTTTTCATGGCTTGTTCTGGCTGTTCTCCTCAGGCTACCTGTGTGCAGTACAGGCTGGTGGTGCGAGACATGAGTACTCTGCAGATCTTGCAGCTCTACACCTGCCTGGACCAGATATCCCACATGGACTGGTCTTCTGACTCACTTTTCATCCTCTGTGCTATGTACAAAAGAGGACTGGTACAGGTAAGCTATGAGAAGAGGACAGGAATGCATGTGACCCGGCATGTTGTGTAAATGCTAAGGTCAGGTCGCAGTCGATCTTGCTCGACTTTAATATCTATTATCAGTGGTGATGTGATTATTTAATTGTATTTTAGATAACATAAAAAAGTTTGATTTTCCACACGTTATGGATTCAACAATAATAATCAAGAATTCTAGTGATTTGTCACATCCTTAAAATACATATTCAATATTTCTGTAACTTGTAATACATTTGAGCAGAATTAATATTTTATATAGTTTTTTTTTTTTAAATTTGGTTGGTCAGATAGTTCCATGAGATGTGTTTGCGAGGATGAAGTATAATTTTTGAGATTGTAAAGACAATAAATTAAAAATCTTCATTATTGTTAAATATTTCATAGTATCATTGGAACATTTTATCTAGAAGGCATGACTTCATTGTGTACATCTGTGTGATTATTTTGTGGTGAGGAAATCAATCATGTCTTTAGCTGGAGTTCTGACAGACAAGAGGCCTTCTAGAAATGGGTAAACAAGAGATTAAAAGGCAGATTTTATTCACACATAATAATATGTTAAAAAAGTATACATGGGAACAAATTGTGTTGAACCGCAAGAAGGTCGTTGTTTATAATGCTTGTAATTCACCACACGTGTTTAAATAATTTATTGGAATGTCAAAATAATATTTCTGCTTCTGCTTCAAAACAAATATTCTTTGTCTTCATTGGCAGCATTTAGAGTTTGAATAAGCTTGTAAATTTCACTTGCATATTGAGCAGCTGCTTTAAGCATGCCCTGTATTATGTCCCAGTTTTTCTTATTTAAGAAGTAGTTAAACTATTATTTTGTATTATTCTGCCAAATGCCATTTATTTTCGCTGAATAATACTTTACAGGACTATTGATACATTTGGTTAAAAAAAAAATCTAAATTTACTTACAAGGTTTTTCAAACTTGTTAAACTGTTTTTATTTTCTTAATACTAAGAGATATGTAGAACTACATCTCTAGAACTATGCTTTAGTTATTTCTCTTGCACCTTTTTAAAATTAATTGACACCAGGTCATTTTTTATTTTAAAAGGCTCAGAAATATATATATATATATATTTTTATTAATGAGTCGTTCACATTTATAAAAAAAAAAAAAATAGCGATTACTACATTTAATTTATGTCCCTAAATGTTTTCAAACTTGCATCCTAATTGACAGACAGAGTTGGTAATAATGTTTTTTAAATAGCCGCAGAGGTGAAAACAAGTTGCGCGTATGATTGTAATGTCATTTTCATGTGCATTACAGGGTGAGTAGCTTACCTTTGAATGGGTATCCAGCGCCAGTCTTTCATGGTTTCTGTTGTTCAAGTGTTTCTTACTGTTGAAAATCAAGTTTAGAGAGAGGTGTCATCAGTGATGGCTGATTGCTTCTCCTTCTGTTACTCTCCGTCTTTCTCTTCAGGTGTGGTCTCTTGAGCAGCCGGACTGGCACTGTAAGATTGATGAGGGCTCAATTGGACTACTCTCCTCGCGCTGGAGTCCAGACGGACGTCACATTCTCAACACCACCGAGTTCCATGTAAGTGTGAAGTTGGTGCGTGCATGGGTGCATGCATTCATGCGCACAGAAGTGTGTTTATGCATGTGCTTGTCTGGTTTCAACTGTTGCTGGCTCGCAAGGAAGGGGGACCTGAAAATAGCCAGACACCAGAGCCTTTCTTGACCACCCCTAAAACCCCCCAACCCCACCCACCTGATGCATGTATTCAGCCTGATTTCATAGCTCCCCTCCTGTTAGCGTCCTGTCATACATGGGTCTCAAGTACCCCTTGAACATGGGTGCAATGTGTATGTGCCCTTTCAATGTAGGTCTGGTGTTTTTGTTTGGCAGCAAGCCCTATTAATGGTGTTCTGTTCAATGAATAATAGTGAAATTAGTTAAGTGAGGCAAAAAAATAAACGCCCACACCAAAAAAGATGTGACATAAACATATGAAAAAAAAAAAAGAATTAAAAGATGAAAGCAGCAATTCAGCAAAGAGTCACTAACAGTTTAAGAAGTTTTCTCAAACAACCTAATTAATCAGTCATCCGGAGCTCCTTTAGCATGTTGCGCTGCCATGTTGTAGAATGTTTTTGATTTGTTCTTACATTTAGTGAAAACAGTAGTTGTCTCAATGCAGCAATATTAAAACATAGGTCTCACTTTGGAAGCAAGTAAAGGATGAAAAGGAACAAACTTTTTTGTTGTTCGCATAAACAGGGGTTGTGATGAAATTCCTTTTCTTAGTTAACGTGGCAGCAATTCAACTAATAAAAGCTTTAACTTCATTACTTTATGAGCTTGAAATTTGTGTTCTGTAAAAGGCACTGTTTATTCCCAAAAAATGACTATCAATCACTTCTGAAGAAAAAGAGTCAGGAGTTGTTGAGTGTTGTTTATAAAGCAGACTAATAAAGATGCATTTAGTTTCATTATATGCCTCTTGACTCCTGGTTTAAATTCATTCCATAGTAAGCACACGTTGCAAGAGGTGAGAAGCTATAGCAGCTCCGCTCGAGCCATGTGGAATATGATGGGGGCACCGTGGTGGGCCATGTCTGTCATGCTGAAGCTGACTCCAGGAATCCCTTGACAGGTGTTGTGACCCACCACGCAACTGTGTCTGGTCTGGAGAAGGGTGCAAGGAGTGCAAGTGTCTGTGGCATGTCTACTTGGTGTTTGTCTGCATCTTCCAAAAAAAAAATATAAAGATAGAGGAACAGGGTGGAAATGAACGAAGGTTCCTTCCCAAAAGAGATATGAGAGTGGTCATTTCACTCATCCTTGCAAAAGTATTTTTTTTAGAAATGTATCTGTATGTCAGAATTTAAAGTGACCAATGATAATTATGCAATTATATAAATCAACAAATGTGGAGTTCAGTGGGGAAACATGCCAACTCACAAACATTCAGATGAGACAGAGAATCAAACATTCCTGTAGGATCAGAAATTGCTCCTGCACTGTGTCAAGTAACTTGTGATTGCAACCATCACATCTCTTCATAACCTCTTTTGGCTGTGAATCATTTAATTATGTGATGTTTTGATAAAACTTTTTGTGCTATACCAACGTTCCCTGAGGTATGTCTTTGATGGGCTTGTTTTTCCTCCTTCTGTGGCAGCGATTTGTTTCCTATTCATTTTAACTCTTAGAGAGTTGATCGATTCTTGGGATAGGTAATCTTATCCTAAGCACTAAAGAATGACAAAGGTTAGATAGTGATATTCTTATTCTTTTAACCTAACACAAGTGGCACTGCAGTTTAATTCTGTTTAAACAAGTCACACCAAATGAAATATATCTGTTCACAAGCCCTAAGAAAACTCTGAGTCAGAGGAACTAGGACATACCAATCCTCAGTCATCATTACATGGCCAGAGGTTTTATAAGCTATCGAGGGATATTTTTTAAATAGTGTAATTATGAGGCTTTTCATAGCAGTCTATTCCAAGACATCCTCTAACTTGTGGTGTCAAAAATCTGTTTCTCACTGTCCTTATCTAGTGGGCTAGAATGAGCAAGAAGTCATGTACTGCTTACTGTTACTGAGAATCCTTTAGTAGCTGAGGCTTCAAAACTAATTTAACAGAGGCAAAGTAGGCACTATCTACCACAGTGCCAAGGGGCCCACTGAACTTACCTTCACCTCAGACCAAGATTTCATTAAGGCTGTGCCAGACGGGTGTTCGTGTCAGGCTTGAATTTCAGACCCACTCATAAACAGCCTGCTATATTAACTTGTTTAGGGACAGCTGCCTTTGGTGTGGATCGTGCCTCTGTGTGTGTGTGTGTGTGTGTGTGTGTGTGTGTGTGTGTGTGTGTGTGTGTGTGTGTGTGTGTGTGTGTGTGTGTGTGTGTGTGTGTGTGTGTGTGTGTGTGTGTGTGTGTGTGTGTGTGTGTGTGTGTGTGTGTGTAGCTGTTTCTCTGTAGCTGTTGCAGTATGTTTTTCTTTTTAACACGAAACAGAATATCTTTAAATCTTTACCTGATGTTTAGGTACATGATAATTTTTTAGCTCACAGCTGACATTTTAACAGTAACATGGAAAAACGTATCAGTCTCTAGCGCTGACAAGGGTTTCAGTGGCAGACTACAGGTGAGGACCCTTTTTTCAAGCCAGAAAGAAAGGCTCTCGAGGTGTTCATTAACGGTCTCAAGGTAGGACCTTTTTGGAGGCAGAAATGTACCAAAAAACCCCAGCTGTTTTCAAATATGGGGTTGCGCCATCTCACATATTTAATAGAAGGTAGTCGCATCGCTGAAACCAAGCCTATGTATTGTGAGACTTCATGCACGTCATCTCCCATTTGAATTCCGATCATTTATCTTAGGACCTCACAAAATGCCACTCACACATCCAAGTTAATCTTTACCAGCTGAGGAGTGATAAACTGAGGGTGGAAAAACTCCAGCCAAGGACATCATTGAGCTTGACTTCTGTAATGGTTTTTACATTGTTGGGATCGGATTAGCAATAGCATTCTTGGCTGGTACTGATGGAGCCCTGCTAACGTGTAGCATTGTTGGCAGCAACACTACCGGACTAAACTGCAAACGTAGGCAGCTGCTGCACTGCAACGTGGGACAATAGCCCAGCCATACCTACACATGGGCCGCGAGAGGCTCCAGTTCCTTGGCAGAATCATGAGGCTGTAACAGGAGAAATAGGCTATATTGGTTTGAGATGGCTTCCTATGGGAAATGCCTGCAGTGTAATCCTCTGCTGACAGATAGGCCCATAAGGCATCAAATACACTTGCCCATTCTCTCGCACTGCTTGAGGCATGCAACAAGAATGGCTGAAAGATAGATTTGTGTTCCAGGTCGCTGTCAGTGACTTTGGTCTACACAACTGATCGTAGTTATCATGTTGCCCGCAGACTGTCCTGCTGAGAATGTTCCATAATTCTGTGTTTTTCTTGTTATGACTACTTGCTAATAGATATTAAATAGATGTGATGGTAGAATAAACTGCAATTGTCCCATCTGGTTGTCTCTTAAGAAGACTTTCTTGTTATAACATGTCCAATTGAAGCTTGTTGTCAAGCTCTTAATTACAGTCACAGGCCATATCATGAAGAAATTTTCAGCCTCTCCATTGCTTTTTAAAAAACCCTCACAACAACTCCATTTGGTAAAAATGTGATGGAACTTTTGGAAAGGCTTCCTAATGGGTAGTCCTTACATGTGGTCATCAAAACAGTACTAAAATATAAAGATGTTCGTGTCTGTAATTACAGCATGTACTTTTCTGCAGTTATGCTAACCCTGGCAGAGTCGTGAATTTTTCCATCTCTGATGGATAAACAGCAGCTGTTGTAGTGGAGTTTTGCCTTTTCACACCACCCTCAAGCCCCTAGGCCCCACCCCTAAGCTGTTGCTCACCTTTGGTGAGGATACTTCATCTAAAGTGTAGCTTTACCAACTAAGGATCTTATTGCATACCACCCCACATGGAAAAGCATTTCCCACCTATTTTCCTCATGCTAACCTTCCTCCACCCAGTTTAAAGTTACACTGCCTTTTGGTTCCTGATCTCTCTGTATCCCTTATGAGGTGGGTTCAAGGCATCTAAGAAGTATAAGTGTGTTTGTGTTTGAGTACTGTTGATCTTTGTTGCCATGGCACCATGGCTGAGGGGATGTCCAGGAAGCGTGCAGTGAGGTGATATTACAGGGTCTACACAGCTGGATGTCCTGACCAAACAGGAGGTTCGACACTTCAGCCCAGTTAGGTGACAGACTTGGCTCAGTTCAAATGTCTGTCTGGACACTATGATGAAAGCCCTGTCGCTTCAGTAGTTTCAGCTCTGCACATTCTTAAATGTAAAATACAGCTGAGCATTAAGGCTAGGCTTAAATCTGTATTGCCAAAAATATATTTTGAAGAATATAAGTATTGTTAATTTTCATAGGTAGACAAGTTTAGTTAATTAGTTTATTATATCGAAGACAATCCCAATTAATCAACTGCATCAACAACAGTAACAGCCAACATGGCTAATATCCTGCTGTAGTCCCCGGCCAAATGACAATAGGCACCCTAAAAAACAAAACAAAAACAATATATTACAGCACACTGATTAAAAAGAGAGCATTAGGACAGTTAGGAGGCAAGATAAATCAATGAAGATAGATAAGAGAAAACAGTGAAACATCCGTACAATCATGCAGAGACAACACATAATCAAAGCATACAAAAACAGCACAAAATATAATCACACATCAGCACATACAATCACATTCAGGAGTGCAGACAGACATCACACACTGTAGACAGGCAGCATCCATGACGCAGATAACACACAGCCATATGTTAGTGTGTGCAGGTGTAATTGTCGACAAGCCATGTTTTTAACTTGGCTGTAAAAGTGGAGTATGTATGTGTATCTTTGATATGGGTGGGAAGTGAGTTCCAATTATGTATTGCTTTAACAGAGAAGTATGCAGGGTTTTCTCCAAAATATGTGGCTATGATGTAAAAGATGATGAAAGTAGTACACAATATTTTTCTCTGTTGGAAAACTATTTTAAATAGTTCAAGATTAGCTGGTGTGGAGCCATACACAACTGCGAGGTGGTAATTATAGTTTATATATACTATAATACTTTTGTGGAGGGGTTCTTTAAACATTCAAAGCATGATCAGACAGAGCTGCATGCACCCACATTATATTGGCTTACTGTAAGCTGTAAAGGGGAAGGTATTGAGCGCCATGCATTTAACACCTTTAATGTCGCAGCATTGTGCTCGTATGCCCCTACAATTGGGATTGTTCCAAATGACAACTGCCAGAAATTGTGTTTTAAAGAGGTTTAAGAAATGAGAAATCTTTTTTCAAAAACATCTGTCAACTATTGACCTACAACACCTTTCACGACACTGTGAGCTGTACAAAAAAATGATGATTATGTGTACTGTATGTTAATGAATTGTTTTATTGGTAAAAGTTGTATTGCAACAACAGCTTTCTCTGTGAAGACCTTAACCTCCAGACAACTGAACAGTTGTACGGGCTACAGATTGCCTAACAGTGTCCCAGTGAGTGTCATGTGCTCCTTTTTTTTCTTTTTGAAGGGCAAGATACCACATGTCTTACCGGTCCTTGGGTCAAACTTATGCTGCACTGTTGGCTGAGTGCCACCTGCTTTTGTTGGCATCAGTCTTGTTGAAGTGAGACCGGTGGGTATTTGAGTGACTGCTGTCAAAACTGAGCATTAACACATTGGTCTCTTTGTCATGCCGACTTGTGGCCAGATAGTTATTCTTTGGCGCTGCTTCTCATTTGTGGGAATTCACACAGCTCGCTGGCTAGGCAACTCGCTGTTAATTTGTCACACTTGTTGCAAACATGTCTAACATTACATCTTGGCTACTAAAGGGACCAGCCCTATTTTCCCGCCATATGTTCAGATGTTGTTTTGGATCTGTTAATTTAATATGTGCCCAAATCCTACTTTAATCTGTTTAATCTCCTTCTATCCCTGTTAGCACCTGCAACCCTTAAACATGTGTCCATTCCCTGTGGAAATACACTAGTAGGCAACACTCCACACACTCAGGCCCAACAGGGCCAACCATTAGGATATCATATCATGTCAGTGTCTTGTATCCCTTACAGAGATATATCATGGTCCTCTTCAAAGATATCAGGCACTCTGTCCTCAGCCGTTACAGGGCATGATTGACCATGCTAGTCTGCCCTGTTGATGGACAACTTTTGTTTGGTATAGAGGAGCACTTGGAGGCCGCATTGGGCTAAGTTGCTGTTGACACCCAGTCACCATACGCAACACCGATCACAGCCTCAGATAAGATGTTCTTACAGAAGACTCATTGCGGAATAGATCCCGTAAAGATCGAGAAGGGAGTGTGTCTGTTCTAAGTGGTCAGGTCTCAAAGTGCTTTGTAAAAGCACTGCTTGCTTTAAAACCCAATTCCTAACCCAAGATGTTTCTTTTACATGGAGTGTTTGGGTTCACGATAAATCAGAATGGTTGATATTATTTTCTAATTTAAGTCATCAAAGATATTGCCACCAGCAGTTTTTCCACTAGAGAGTTCTGAAAAGTTTCATTTTTAATATAAACTGTTTCATGGACTAAATATTTTGCTCACATTTCTTTATAACCATATTTAAAGGATTTATTTAGTTATTTATTTATTTGCGTCTGGCCAGTATTTCTCAGGCACTAACTTGGATGTGTATATGCCTGTTGTACTACCTGGCAGTATGGTGTGTGTGCTTGTCATACTTTCACTGGAGTTAATCCACAGTGTGTTTGTTTTTCCCCCTCTTTCCTCTGGTGCCTTGACAGCTGAGAATCACCGTCTGGTCCCTGTGCACCAAAGCTGTGTCTTACATCAAGTATCCCAAAGCATGTCAGAAGGGTCAGTATGAGAATAACATTGTTTTATTTGTTTTCTTGTGGCTTATGAGGTAAATGTATCACCAAGAGTACCTGAGGACAGGGCCAGTGGTCTGAGTGCCTCGGCATGCCCCCATGAATCACATACCGTTCTCTACCTTGTGGCGCGACCCTGGGTATGTGGTCAGACTATGGTCCTCTTTGCTGACAGCTGTGCCCCTCTTCAGTAAATGGGGCATGCTCTTCATAACAGGCCTGTCAGCAGCCTGGGGAAAAATGATTGTCTATGACTCTCCCCATTTTCTGCATGCAATACTATGCCCTCCTGCAACCCACAGCCACCATATAAATAATATGGCCATGATAGTTACATACCACCGACCTGATGGTGCCAACCTGACTAGATAATAGAATATCCATTACTTAAAGATATTTTGATAAATATATTATTTGTGGTGTCATACCCCTGAGGAATCAACTTTTATCATTAGGGCCAAAAATCAATAATATAAGCATTTGATTGCTTGATACATTCTTTTCAAACATGGAAGAATTAAACCTAAATAAGGTGGATATATTTTTAGGATATTTAGTATATTTTTAAATTCAACTCTGCTGTTACTCTGTAATTCTAAGATTTTTACATCGTACTGGGGATTATATACCAGAACTGGTAGTGTCTTCTAAAATTAAAGTTCTCGTCCGTCATCTTTCACCCACAGGTATAGATTTCAGCAGGGATGGCTGCTACATGGCCTTGGCTGAACGTCGTGACTGCAAAGACTATGTTAGTGTATTTGTGTGTGATGACTGGCATTTACTCAGGGTAAGTACGACATTAGAGTTTGACAGTTTTATGATCATTATAAATTTAACAGTTGAGTAAGCTCTGTAAGCAACAGTGGAAGAAACTTCAACTTTTGGTTTAAGATTTGGTGTTAAATCTTCACCACTACACACACTCCAAATATTCATTCTTTGAAAGATGGAGAGAAAACTTTAATTATTTGAGACGCCCTTCAGATATGTTCATAGACACATTGAGGCCGTTCTCCCATCTTCTTCTGGAAGAAGTTGTGAAAAGAAAGCTGCCTCTGTTTTTTAGTTTAATGTAAATCTGTAGTGAAAAAGTAATTGTAATCAAACTTATCTCTGTCACAGCATTTTGAGACTGAGACACAGGACCTGGGAGGGTTGGAGTGGTCTCCCAATGGCTGTGTGCTGGCAGTATGGGATAGCTGTCTGGAGGTGAGTAATTTTCTGCATAGACTCAACAAGAAAATGTGATAGAATAAGGTTAAGGGTTGGCATTAAAGTATACAACCATGTTTTAAACAGTTTGGTATGTGCAACATCTTTTCACATCATATCATAAATTGCTAAGAAATACACTTGCATACACTGTCCTTGCCTCAGCATAGATATACAATGCAATTTGAGATGAGAGTTCATTGATTCCCAGAGAGGAAATTCACGTTACAGCAGTAAAATAAACCAAGGAAACAGATATTCCTATACTAGCTACTTCTACATGCTAGCATCATAGAAACACCTTTGACATCATGTCAGACCCCTGTGTAACAGCTGTAAAATAAGACATCTTTGTTGTTAAAGCACTACAGTATACCAGTTGACCATGTGTTTGTGTGTGTATCATCTCCACAGTACAAGGTGTTGCTGTATTCTTTGGACGGCCGGTTGCTGTCAACCTACAGTGCCTATGAGTGGTCGCTGGGTGTCAAGACTGTGACCTGGAGCCCCAGCAGCCAGTTCCTGGCCATTGGCAGCTATGATGAAAAAGTATGGACAAAACAAATGATGGCTCATTTGAGAAATAGGCATAATGAGAAATAAGCATTCAGAATATCACTTTATAGCGTGTCAAAACTACCTCAGAGGAGAAGTAATCATTGTAAAGCAAACCCCACTGATTTAGCATTACCAACATGACACTACACTCTTACATTTTCAGTTACAGTTAGTCAGTTTCACAGACACCACATATATTTGGTTGTGTTATGCTAGTTGCAGATAATGTTGCCCCAAGCAGAGATGAGCAGTGGGCTACAGAGGTCTCATAAGTGTACTAATTTTGAACTCCACACCTCTGTTTTTTTCATTTTTAAACTTTTAAACCAACCAACACTCACTCATGTGACATCACTAGGTAATTTATCAGACTTTGTGCAGGTATATAAAATATCTGGACTATTATTTGGAATGTGCATTTATCAATAACAGTACAAAATGACTTACAAGACTTTACTGCCTTCATGTCAGGTGCGAGTCCTCAATCACATCACATGGAAGAAAATCACACAGTTCGAGCACCCAGCAACCATTAACAACACAAAAGCTGTGAGTATTTTCCAGCCTTCATGATGATCGGCCACGAATGCACTGTAGTGCAGTTATTTACTGTTTGTTGTGTTTCCAGGTTGTGTATAAAGAAGTGGAGAGGAGGCCAGCTGTTGGCGCTGATGACCTGTCACTACACAACATCACAATTGGCACCACCCTCTTCAACACCCAAAGCAAATGTATGTCAGTTCATTTAAAAAATATTCTAAAAGTAGTATTTGAGTAAATCTGCTGAAGTCTGATACAGTTTTGTCTAATCATAAACTAATTTGTTGTGGTCACCTACTCCAGATGAGATCTGCCCACCACCAGTCCAAATTCCTGTTGTCAAACCAGATCCAGACCGAGCCAATCCCAAGATCGGTGTCTCTACTTTGGCTTTCAGCTCAGACAGTCGCTATCTTGCCACTAAAAATGGTAAGACTTCTTACAGCTGTTCTCTTTCACCTTCACTGACAATCCAAGAGACCTGTATTCTATCTAAATTACAGTTTCCAGTTATGTTTATAAACATTGAGTGTAGTGTTAGTTTCTTTTTGCTGTGACGCTACTGTTTGATGGCTCTCCAAGCTGAGAGGGGCTTTGACTGTGTATCTGTGTTTCTTTGAGTGTAGACAACATGGCCAGTGTTGTGTGGGTGTGGGACATGCAGAATATGAGCCTGGAGGCAGTGCTTGAGCAGTGCTCGGCTGTGCGGTGCTTTCAGTGGGACCCCCGACGCCCCCGTCTGGCACTGTGTACAGGCAACAGCAAACTCTACCTGTGGTCCCCGGCAGGCTGCGTCTCCGTCGAAGTCCCCACTGAAGGTGAAATGCTCGGAGATATCAAGCAGCGGATCACATAGCTCTATTGCGGTGTTCTCAGATGTAGAAGAGGGCCAGTGCAGTGATTCTTTAAGCTTTGTGAGAGAACTTCTGCATGCTGGTAGCAAGAGGTCACTGTTTCAGTTTTGAAGACTAGCAAACCTAGATCTCACGTGGCATGACATTGGATTGATCACAGTGAATTGCTTTTTAAGTAAAAGTTTTTGCTCTATATTTTCCAATCATTGATTCCTGTGCACAGGGAAGATATCTCACCAGTGATCCAATGTCAGAATCCAAACAGAACATGATCTGTGGTATCTCAGTATCAATCTATGTGATGCTCATGTGTATCACATTTTGGTTTACAAACTGAGAGAGGCAGGATGTGAATTCAGGATGCACAATAAGGTTGCTGCAAACTAGTGTAAAAAAATTATACTTGATGTATTGAAGTATCAAATGGAAAATAGGATAACAAAATGAGCTAACATTTATTTTTTTTTATAATAAATGACCTACACACAGTGTTGGTACAGATTAGAAACACTCCCTATACACACACAACACACTTGTAATGATTTCCATATCTGTTTAGCCCAGGGTTGAAAATTAGATTGTAGATCTGTTTTATTTATTCATGTCTTTTTTGAATGCATGGTATTGAAATAGTATCTAAGTATTGATACTTTTATTTTCACCTTTAATTGATGCTTAATCCTCACACTTCTCACTCTCTCTTCCCTGCCAGGTGGCTTCCAGGTCCAGTCACTAAACTGGCACTGCAGTGGAGACTCTCTGATCCTGCTTGGTAAGGAGCAGCTGTGTTTGTGCTACATGGACACCGACCAAGAGGACAAGTAAAACTTACAGAAACACAGAGGACACTTGAGTACACCTCAGGCTTACCTAGCCACACACACCTGGCGGGGAATGTATAGGGTCACAACCATCACATGTTGAGCTTGGAGCAGCTGATGAGTTTTGAAGAGCCTCGGTGCAGGTTACTGGGTGCTGCTTCTCTCGTCAAGTTGAAAACATTTGAAAAAAACGGACCTGACTTTCCTCCTGAGACGTACAGTGAGTAAATATCACCTTTTAGGTACCAAATGTGTACAGAAGCACTACTTTAAAACACTGTGAGAAAAATAGAGATTTACCAAATTTTATAGATTTCACTGCGTTTCTAGTCTTAAGTATTTTTTGTATGTGTGAAACTTTGAAATTGTGTAATTATTTTTGAATAAAATTTGTCTTGAATAATCCATCGTAAGAAGAATTATTCAAACTTGTGCATGTAAATCTTTCAATTTATCAGCTCTGTAACCGTACACAATAATGTTCCAAAGAAAACTGTAGCGGAGTTGTAATTAATCAATATTTATAAAAACAATACAAAGACCCATGACTCTCTGCACAACACGTATTTGTAATGGTGAAGACTACAAAGGGTCCTGGAGGATTAGAAATGACTTTGATGTGAAATGGATACCGAGTGGGCTGGAAATAAGGAACGTTTTAGCAGCAGGACATTAGGGGTGGTGAAAAAAATCGATTATTGATTAATCACGATTATAATATTGACGATTATGATTCGATTATTAAATTTCCAAAAATCGATTTAAAAAAAATATATATATATATTATTTTTTTTAAAAAATAGTAATACAAACTGGAGTCCTCCTCTTACTGGCTTCCGCTACACGGTCCACAGTCTGGAGCCAAGATATGTTATTCCATCCCAGAGCTTTTACAAATCTTTACAAGGAGACAAACCTTTCCGTGCAAGAGTCCCTCAACTCTGCTCACAGGGTAGCAATAACGTGCGATGCCTGGACATCCAGAGCTACAGTCTCATATGTGACCGTTACAGCTCATCATGTCAGCAGTTAATGGAAGCTAATGTCCTACGTACTTCAGACGAAAGCTATGGATGATAGCCACACAAGCGCAAATATGTGTCAGTTTCTCAAAGCAATGGGAGACGAGTGGGGAATAGAGAAACACGCCCTGGTTCTCATCACCAACAATGCTTCTAACATGAGTCCGGCTGCTGAGCTTGGCAACTTTCTTTTAACAGTGAAACACTACATTTAAAACAAACAAAAAAATAATAATTTTGATATTACAGTTACACTATACAATATTGAAGGTGCTGTGAGGTGTTACTCAAAAGATAAGTGAAATAATTCAGCAGCTGACTGATGTTATATGGAAGATCAATAATTGTTAATAATTGAAAATCGAATTGATAATCGTTAATAATCAAAAATCGATTTGTAATCGAATCGAGACTTCAATAATCGGAATCGAATCGAATCGGGAAATTGGGCCGATTAACCACCCCTACAGGACATTCTGCTGACATTTGATAAAAAGCTTTTACTATTTGTGGCGATGAAACTTCTTGATAAAACAAAGACTTGAGAGTTTTTTAATAGTGTATTTTTGAAGTACTGTACAGAGTGCAGCTCTTACAGACACATGGATGACATCTTTAATCTGGGAAAAAAAAATGCATCAGAACTGTTTGGATTTAATAGTTGATACCTGCTATGACCAAACTGAAATCCCAGTAAGAATCCAAACCGCTAACAGGCAGTAGTAAATATGTAAGGAGTGTATTACATGGCCACAGGGCATCATCTGTCTGTCTGTCTGTATGATGTCCCATTTATAAAAGCTTGAATTGTAAAGCAACCTAGATGGTAACTCATTCACATTGTTGCAGTCCTCGACAGAACAAACATGGTGTAAATGCACTTCTTGACACTGAACAGAGCCGAGGCCCCCGATGAGAACATGTAGGCATTTATTAATCTTTGTTGTGGCTACTGTGCTACAGATATCTAGAACAAAAAAGGAAGCCTTCACATTATTTGATAAAATGACGATAAAATCCCTACATAAAATGCTTCGGACTTTGCACTGAAATATTCATTATCTAGAACCATTCATGAGTTATCTGCAAAATAACAACAAATAAATAAAACCTAATGAGTATTTACAAATCAATTTAGGATTGTCCTTTAAAAACATCAGTCATGCAAACTCAACGTGCAGGGAACATGCGGAAGTTACGACCAGGAAAAAGGCATTTTTAAGACACAATTATTCATTGGCATTGTTGAGCATGAAGATGTGGCCGGTTAACCTTTGGTAGCACAATGATTATAAAAAACAATCAGCTAATTCCTGGTCACAAGATACATACAGTACGTTAATAATGAACTGATGCAAAGCTTTGTCTGCATGTTTTTCATTTTGTAACCCAGATATTATTAATAGTGCAAACGGGCGCCTCACATAAATGCAAGCTGCAGGACCTTTAATGGCGACTTACAAACATAAAGACATGGTTCACAAGTTTATGTTGCATAAAACATCTGTAACGTACAAGAACGTTTTAGCTATCGTAGCTAATGCAGTTCCCTACTCTGAGCAATGACATATATCAGGCTGATGTAAGCATGAAGAGCACAACATTGGCCAGTAAGAGAGGAAGGTCACAACATGTAACATATTTCAACTTCGACGTGTTTTCCAACTCTTATTTTCCACAAGTAAAAGCTGAGCCCAGGGCTTTTCAGTATAGCAGTGCAAATTGCGGAACGTTCTTCCCGATTAGTCCCATTTATTACAATAATCATGTGACATTGTGACCGTTAAACTCAATCGGTCAGCTGCTATTCCATACCATGACGATACTGTACGGCCTTGTGATCTGCATAATGCATCCCTTTTATTTCAAACCTTGTTAAATTTAGCAAATATGGAACATATTCTGGGATGATGTTACAGCTTCACTGCGTATTTCACTACGTGTTTCACTGCCCATCTCTGCGTGGCCTGTTTTTCTGCAAAAAAGAAAAAGCTCAAAGCACATCTTTAACCCTGAAGGGACGACCCTGACGTTTGCATTCCTCTACCAGACTCTAGACATCCCACCAGTTTCGACAGTCTGCCAATCAGTGGTTACATAAGGAATGTTAGACTACAAGAAGCTCCATCTACAATATGTACAGAGGCGATGAATTGATGCTAATGCTGTGTCCTTCCTCTCTGACTCTTTGTCACCCGGGCATACACTCCTGAGGGCCCGTGTTGGTGTGGTGGATCTGCGAGCAGCTTTTTTGAAGAAAAACAAATGAGTAGACGGTCCATGCAGTGCTGCGCGCCATTTACCTCCAGTAGGCTGACCACTTCTCTGCAACACCAACCTCAGGAGGTGTGGACATCTCATGGGCTCAACTTACACACACAGACTGGTTGCACATTGCACTGTAGTGGAGCGACAGCTTCCCTCTGACGGCGCAGTTTTAACACAGACACATGGGTTGAACTCTTTTGTAAATTTAGAGAAGCTGTGGACCTTAGAAGCCGATCTTGCCACGGGTCATAGAGTAGCCGAGCTTGGCCTCGTTGTTGATGAAGGACATGATGCCCAGATAGGTCTCGATGAGCAGGGGTCTCTCCAGGATCAGGACGCCGTTGGCTCGACCGGGGATGGGGTGCTCCTTGTGGGCTTTCTTTACTGCCTGCACCAGCTGGGTCCTGAAGTTATCCATCTTGGCAAGTAAAGGGAAAAGAACATGAAGCTAGAACTGATCCTGAGGCTGATACCGATATGAGGAAGTGAAAAATGCTGCTCTTGAGGGTGGAAAAAACGGATTGCTAATGGTTCTGCATGAGAAAAATCAGTCTGACCCCAGAAAGTTTCCCCGGATACTGTTGTTGCCTTGCCAATACTAAATAAATAACCAGCTTTGAAAATAACGGCTCATACACAAAGTCACGACTACACTGTTAACAGTCTTTCTCTCAAGGGGTGAATTTCGTTTCTGTGGCAGCAGTCAGTCTTTTGTCTTCAGTTGGACTGTGACTGCTAGAGCTGTTGTGCTGCCTATTGTGCACGAACGATCTGCTGCACCAGTGGTCACCATTGTTTGTCTTGAGAAATAAGCAAAAGGCCACCATAAAAGAGTAGTACTTACAACTTATGAATTAGGTGATTTTATATCTTTTATATTTTATAGGGCTGCGACAATCACCTAATTCATAAGTTGTTTGTCTATAAATGTCAGAAAATGGTAAAAGTCCTCGAACATCATCATCAGTTTTGTCCACAACCCAAAAGTATTCAGTCTTCATTCATAGATGTGTAAAAAAAAATAAAACAATCACATTTAAGAAGCTGGAATTGGAGAGTTTTTACTTTTATATTCTTTAAAAATAATGACTTAAACCAACTGATAGATTAATAATTGCAGCTCTAGTACCTCACAGTTCAATCTTATTTAGATAAAGAGATACTACCTGGCAGAGGGAGGCCACCTTCTCATCTGCATGGGCCATGGGGTGCTCTGTGAAGGTGGCGTAGGGCATGTCTGTGGACCAGGGGTTCCAGCGGTTCAAGAACGAGGCCCGAGGACGTTTGTCCCACTGGACACGTATCCCGTAGCCCTCTCTCCTGCAGGGGAACAGGAGGATTAGCCAGCTACACGGGCCAGCAGTACACCAAAACACTGGCACTACGCTGAGTCAGGTAGGCTTTAGATATAAGGCCTGTTTTGAATCAGAAATTTGTCCCAATTCTTAAATAATCAACACCACCAACGTTATAGGACTTGACAACAACGAAGCAACAACAGACTCAGCTGTGGTGTTTTGATGATTACTCCTGTCACGCGCAGTGGAGTTCTTACAGCGGGCATTCATATACTGAGAGCGAAAAACTCCAGATGTTGGCCTACTTGTTTAGGGACTTTGGCGGGAACTCAAACTCTCCCACTGAGATGGTGTCTACAGCGTTGAGAGAAATCCTGACGACCTGCTGACACAACAGGTTGATGAAGTCGTACTTGCACACCAGCAGCGACCTGCACACACAACAGAGCATGTCACACGTGTCAACAGACAATCGTCACACACTCTCTATACTGTTGGACTGGATTCTGCTGATGTTTTCGTTTTTACCTTTGCCTTTTTGTTTTCGCTTTCTGGTGTTTGGCTTGACTGTTTAGTGTTTCTTGCTTTGTCTGTCAAAACACTTACTATAATTATCATTATTAGCATTACTATTATTATACTGATGGCTTCTTTGAGCTCAATAATGGCTATTTTAATGTAGATATTAACAGTATCAGTATCAGTATAGATATTGATTATTAGTGAACCACATCACTGCAGGTGGGCACTTCTTTCAGCCCTTTGCGGTCTACTATTAAATTAAAGATACTAAATCTATTGATATTCTGTGATCAATTAGTAGTGGTTAAGAAAAGCGTTGCTAAGGCGGACACCTGTTAATGCTGCTTGTTGCAGACATCAATGTGCACTTGATACTGAAACAGGAACATGTTCCTATTTAAATCTGTTAAAAGAAACTGGAAGCTTCACATTTAAATCTGCACAAAGAGCAGTGCTTTCTTTTATTCTGATTGAGCTATTGCTCAGATTTGTCTTTGTCTCTTTCTGCCCTCTGACTTGCCAAAAAGAATCCTGTCTTACAAAATATCATCTACTTGTAATAGTCATTTTTAACAACCTAAAAAGCATTAAAGATGGAGAAGTCCTTGCAGCCACCTGATCGTACTGAATCAAAGCTTTGGCAGCGGATGGTTCTAAACTTTTGACAGTATTGTATGTTATGCTGTGTGTTTCCTCAAACATGTAGGTCAACAAAATATTATTTCTGACTTACCGATCAGTTATGAGCACAAGTCTCTCCCTGTCATTGTTCCAGTGATCAACTCTGTAGGAACAGACACGATATGCCAGCTTTGATTTGACGGTCATAAAGCACAAATGTGTCATTTACTGAGTCATATATTTGATTAAAAGGTATATACATATAAAGACGAGGAGGAAAACGCATCGACTTGCAATCATTTAATAAACATTTAGCCTGAATACATGCCCCCGCATGGTGTAATGTAATGTAACAGCCACATGCTGCTGGGATACTCACTCCGCCAGCAGCCACACGCTGAGCACCTCTCCATCCTCTGAAGGGAGTGCCACGGTCCTGATGTCGCTCACCGCCTGCTCGATGGTACCTGGCTGAGATCAGCATCACGCATCAGCATCAGCATCACACATCAGCATCCTATCCTTCCTCCCTGTGATGTGCTGGTGCAGCTCTGACAATGCGCTGCTTCTTCGCTTGTGTTTATTTACCGCGGGGGGGATTTTGAGACATGCGCATATGATCTAATTAAAAAAACAAACCGGCCCTGGTGCCTGTTGACACGAGCCGTCCTCTACAGTGGAAACTACTTACCCTGAACACGAAGTAGTCCTTCACCTTCGCCTGGATCGTGGGGTTGTGCACATGAAAGGGCGTCAGCGTCTGTAGCGGGGGGCAGCAGGCCACCGCGGCTCCGTGTCCGAAGCCTCGTCCGGCCTCGGGCGGCGTGAAGGCAACCTCGACCCCCTCCTCGGTCTCGGCGGGGTGGAGGATCGCTGCGCCCGGACTCTCCGGCTCCACCGAGTCGTTCAGCTGCAGCATGGTGCGACAGAAAAACGCTGCCCGCAGAGCCTCCCGACGATGTGCGCCAAGTGCTAGATGCGAAAATGTCCTTTCGGGGATGCAGACTCACCCATTGCGCACGAATAGTGTTTTGATTCTGAGGGCTGCGAGGAAGTAGGCTCGTGCCCTCTTACTTCACTCCCCCCCTTCTTTAATTTCCTTCCTCTTAAAGGGACATGTTTGGTTGTAACCCAGCCAATTACATAAACAGGTGTTTGGAGAGAGGACGAGCTCACTTCTGTGACTAAATACTAACAAATCTGGTTGCTATTTCACTTTAAATTTATTGGCTTATTGAAACAGGGTTATGGGTTATGATAGTTTGCATGTAGGCTCAGTCTAAATGCTTGGACTGAAAGTAAGATGTCTGTTTTCCTTCTGTCTGCACAGCATCCTGCAAAAGCAAATTCACACTGAATTGATGATGATGAATGAACTTTGGTTCGACCAACTTCAGAATCAGATACAGAGTCAGCCTTATTGGCCGGGTTTGTACACAATAATATAATCTGGACGTTGGTTTCAAGTTCCTCCTAGCATCAAACACAGTTCCAAGAACACTTTTCAGAATGATGACTTGAAATAACCGATGTCCATCTTAAAGCAACGTTATGTAGAAATTGGCATTTTGTTTGGTTTGGCACCCCCCACAGTTTCTGAGTGCAACACCACTGTCGTAAATACAAATCCCAGGTGTGTAACAGCCTGTCAGACGTAATGTTGGTGCTAACTACAAACAAAACTCATCACGTCATAACAGTGTTATGTGTTGAAAATGTGTATGTGGAAGTTAACATGTATGTGACGCTGTGATCTGACCCTCTCCGGAAGTTACATTGTGCAGAAACAAGTGACAGAGGGGTGGAGTGGCTGAGTAGGAGACACCATTCACCTTGTTACAAGACACCGGACCATCAACATGTTGCTTTAAAACAAAGGACAACAAAGATAGGTAACATAAAAAAACAAGTTTAAATATATAGGCATATGTAAAAAAAAAAGTATTATATTTTTGATATATATACAAAATGTAAAATATATATAAGTTCCAGTAAATTATTAAAAAAACAAAAAACAAAAAAACAATCCATGTTAAAGGACAATCTTTTAAACTCTCCACATGAAAGAGAAAATCCTATATTTATTAATAAATCTGCCATGTTCATGATTTTGATACAATTATGTCAATCATTTACATTATAATCAGGGTTTTTCTACCCTCTTTTGGTTGCACTGTAGAACTACTCACAGTCAAGTCAGTTACACAGCGTTCTACCTCTCACAACAGACGAGATGTAAGAGGCACCAGATGGGGCTAATTACTGTGTTTTAAACCCAGAATTTAAGGCAAATGACACGATCCTCCAGAACCAAATAGAGTTGTGAAGCTCATCTTTCCCCAGCTTACCTTCTTACAGCACAATCTTACAATAGCAGTTGTCTTACTAACATGAAGGCTATAACCAAACTTATCCCCGAGAAAAAAGACAATGTAGCCCAAAATTCTGTGTTTAAGAAGCTAAACAGTTTTGACAGTTTCTTTGCTCTCAGGTAACTATAGCTGCAAACTTGTGGTTATGCTCAGGTCAATTGGGAGGCCATGGAATACACAAACGGAGATTTTCACATTTGTGGGACAATAAAGGAATACTGATTCTGATTGTGACTCTGATAATCTTCATCAAGTTATTGTTTGATCATTGAAAAGAAATAGGATGCATTTACAGGTATAGTCAGGCCTATCCTTAAATCAGAATGACAGTCCAGTCAGGCACACACAGTTGGCAATGCTGGGTGACTTACTGTAGATGTTTGTCAGTGAAAAAACACAATCAGAGTCAGTTAAGGTGAATGCTAAATTAGCATTATCTTATACAACTTACTGAAATGGTATTGGCCCAATATCTGAGGTTAAGCGTTAAAGAGAGCCAAAGTCAGTTGATTTCAGAAAAGCTTTGTATGGTATTGAACGGAGAGACAAATCATTTCCAATCCCGTTTGCACTGTGACATGAATCACATACCATGTTTGTTGATTATAAAATGATAGTGACATTGTGTCTTTGAACTGTCACCAAACTAACTTAAACACTGTATAATATATTAGCTTGCTCACAAAACTGACAAACTCTCCTTTCACATAATTGCAGTAGATGATATTTAACTTACATTGAGACACTGTCACTTCAGTATCTTGAAAAATTATCTTTTAAATTGACAAACATTACATGTGTAGTTCACGGACCAATTCAAATGGGATCAAAAATATTTTTTCTCTCTCCATTCAGTACAAACAAAATCTTTCAGAAATAAAGTCCCATGGGGCAAAGCGGAAGGGGCGTGAAATCGCTAGATTCATCAATAAACCACAAATAACGGTTTTCGGACATGAAAACTAAGCAGCACGGCCGCCATTTTGGCTCTGAGCGGTACACGAGTACAGTGAAAGGGCGATACCGGTCAGAGCCAAAATGGTGCGTTTTCCCCTTTAAACAAGACACCAATCAAAATAATGGAAGTTTTTTCTAGCCAATCATAATCCGTTTGGAGGGCGGGACCTACGGAACCGGGAGGAGCTGATTTGGGGTGTTGTGAATTCATATAACCACGAAATCTTGAGTGGGAGTTGTTGGACCGATTTGTTGTGCATTTTGTCCGTCGATTGGCACAGATTACCGACGCGCCACCCGCAGCCATGCCCGGGATAGAGAAGCTGCCGATAGAGGAGACGCTGGAGGACAGCCCGCAGGTAACGGCTCTGTTTCCCGGGGCTTCAGCTGGCAGGCTAACGTTAGCCACTTAGCTTATACGGCTAGGCTAACTGTCTTTGTAGACTCACTGTTTGCCAACAACCAGCGAATAGATGCCAAGTTCACGCAGCTTGCTAACCGCTAACGGCCCAGCTAACCGAAGCTGTCAAGCGGACAGTGTACAGGGGAAGAAGCAGCTGTGCATCGGCATCGAAATGTGACGGCTATTCCGATCAGCTGGTGGGAGTTTCCGTCAATGCGTGAGATCAAAATGTCAAGCGGAGGCATGCCGTTCAGTGATGTTTCGCACAGAAATGAAGCCTGTGAATGAATAGTTAGCCGGGTACTTCCTTAGCCACTTGGCTAGCTTCCCACATAGTTTCTCCTCCTTTTGTTAATCCTTTTGGCCAGGCAGCAGTGTCATCCTGCTGCTTAATGTGAGACGTGAAAGTTGCATGGGGCAGGAAGCAGCAGCTGCAGATGAGCTTAGTACCCCCCATTCAGTGGTGGTGTCCCCTGCAGCAAATCCAGGGCGAAACACCTGCTGTGACGTCACTGATTGGGATTTAGCCAAATTAAGTCAACATAATTTAATAGCCCCAAATCCCAAATCCCATTGCTTCAGTGGGCTTCACAGTCTGTACAGTGTATGACATCCTCTGTCCTTAGATGTCGATTTGAGTAAGAAAAACATGCCTAAAACGCCTTTTAGCAGGGAAATAAATGGAGGAAAGCTCAGGATGAGCCACAGAGGACAGATCCCTCTACCCACTACAAAAACACTAAATAAATGTCACATGTACAGAACGGTATGTAGATAACAATGATGAGATGTCTGCTATGAATAGATTATAAAATATGTAGGTAGGATGTGGATCCAGGAGGATGACCTAGTGAGCCATGTAATTGCAAGTAACTTGAGCCGATATTGGTCTGTTATAGATTTAAGGATATTGGCATATTTGTTGTCCCATATGATATGATAAGAAACCTTGTTTTACAGAACATAATGCAGAGAAAGATGCTTGGGGTAATTTATTATTATTCAGTTTACAGTCAATTGAACTATTTAAGTGCACTGATGTATTTTATTGGTATTGGCATCAATGATCAGCTCAGACTCTACAGGTAAAATCATCAAAGCCATGTCTGGAGTTGTTTGACATTGCACAGTGTGACATGTAAGGAACTTTGGTCATCGTGGCAGCAGATTTACAGCCAGGTGAAATATGTCCATTATCATCGCACAACAAGAATGTGCTATACTGACACTGATCTCTCGATGATGACTAAGTAGTTATTAAACATGTTGGTGCCATCTGTCCTTATATGAGCCAGGAGTAGTATTAGAGCATCCATCCAGCCTCAGCAATACCAATACCAATATTCAAGAGCTTTCTTATCTTTCTAAGTGACAGAGAGACGGGCTTGCTAGCTATCTTAAGGCAAAAAGCAGTTTACACAGAGGGTTTGGTTTTGGCCATTACACTAGGTTGCTAAGGTTTTATGTATTGATCAAATGATGAACACTGACTACATTTTCACCTGTCTCATTGTGTGTTTTTTGCATGCAGACACGCTCTCTGCTGGGAGTGTTCGAGGAGGACACTGCAGCCATCTCCAACTACTGCACACAGCTCTATCAGGCCATGCAGAGGATTTACGATGCACAGGTACACACCCACACACATAGGTTCACAGGTGTAGTGCCGCTGGCTTTGCAGGTATGGGCAGAACAAACAGTAATACGTGGCAGCCTATTGGAAAGTGTGCCTCCAGCTGCTCAGTGCTGTCTGCTGTGTTCTCTTTAAGAATGAGCTGAGTGCTGCGACACACCTGACGTCCAGACTGCTGAAGGAGTACGACAAACAGGTAGGTCTTGAAACCAGCCAGCCGCCCTACAAGTTTAACCACAGCTTTATGAGATTAGCCATCAACCCAGTAACACCTTCAACTGACCGTATAACATTAACTGCAGTTTCATAACACTAGCTGTTATTCTCATAAGACTATCCATCAGTCTTTTTACACTCTACCTAATTTTCTAATACTGTTGATCAGCCTTATCACACTAGCTTCAGTCCGTATAAGAATAGCCACAGCCCATGTTGAGGTAGCCATCAGCCTTTTAAGACCAGCCACTGGCCATTTGATACTAGCCATCAGTGTTATTACACCAGTTATCATCCGTATAACACTAAACATAAATCTTATAAAACTAGCCTTACTGCATGAGCCATCAGCCTTACCACATCAGCTATCAACTTTGCACGAGCCATGGACATTACACTATAAGCCACTAGCTTACCCGCCGTTTCGCCATCACTTTAGCCATCAGCATTATGGCCACTTTAAACAGAAGCCATGGACATTAAAAAAAACTTACATTTGCTGCCAGGGCAACAACAGCATGTCGTTACAGAAACCAGTCTAATCTATTCCCCCGTGTTTTTACTGTTATCTGCAGCGTTTTCCTCTAGGGGGCGATGATGAGGTGATGAGCTCCACGCTGCAGCAGTTCGCAAAAGTCATTGATGAGGTGAGAGAATGCTAACACAACTGAGTTCTGTCCACTGCTGTCAGTCAAGTTAGATTCTGCTTGACATGATGACATCAGAATTGATTTAATATAAATATCTGTGTGTGGGAGAGTACGACACAGTTTCATGTAATCATCTTTTTTGGTCGCACTGTGGTCAGTCAGCTGATTGATCCATAATTTTCTCTCTCTCTCTCTCTCTCTCTCTCTCTCTCTCTCTCTCTCTCTCTCTCTCTCTCTCTCTCTCTCTCTCTCTCTCTCCCTCTTTCTCTCTCTCTGTAGTTGAGTTCCTGTCATGCTGTCTTGTCCACGCAGCTTGCAGATGCCATGATGTTTCCCATCACTCAGTTTAAAGAAAGAGACCTGAAGGGTAGGACACACAAACATGCAGTACACTAATAATCTGTTCCAAATCTGTTGTTGACAAAGCACACTAACACACGTACTAAACATAGTCAGTGTTCCAGTTCATCCCAAAGATGAGGTTAAAGTCAGGGCTCTGTGGGGGCCAGTGTTCCCAAAAGTGACTCTTCCTATACACTGGGGGAAAAGTTCACTCATAAACAAGCACATAAACAGAGACAGCAATAATAACTTACAGTTGTTTTTGTCTCCCTCCAGAGATCCTCACTCTGAAAGAAGTCTTCCAGATATCCAGTGACGGTAAGCAATTTATATTCAATATTAATTAACCTTTTTATTTTTATTTTTATTTTTTTCCAATTATTGCTTTACTGAATAGCCATCTCAGCCGCAAACTCTCATATCTTCAGTCCTACAATGGAACTTTAAGCTACGGTGCACATATTCAAATAACGCTCACCTGACATCAGCTCGCCAGAGGACAGTTGATGTAAATTTTATGATTAAATCATGTTTGTTAACGTTTTCCCTTTTGAGTCACCACAGTTAAAAACTCAAAAGGATTACGTTTAAAGTAATCAGAGACGTAAAACTTCAAATCTTTACGTTAAAGAAGTCTGTACATTCAAATGTTTGCCATTCTAATTCAGTTCAAAACAATTAATTGATAAAAAGTGTTCTTGAATCTTTTTGTTTTTTGTGCAGTTTGTCTGCTAATGTGAGTGAAGATGAGATGAGAATTTGCGGCTGCTAACTCTGACAGAGACTTGACGAGCCGTAATGTAAAGTAACGTTCTAAAAGAACAACATGTCAATGTGTCAATCAAGATCTATGTGTTACTACGAGTCTTGGCTCCAGAGTGCACACTTGACTTTTTTTCCGCAAGACTCACATTTGTTGAGGATGAGCTCTGCTTGTTTTTTAAATGCTTGCTGGTTCAGTATTATTGTTTCTGTTTTATTTGAAATGCATGAATGGAAAAGAAAACAGAAGGAAAATGTTTTATCACCAAAAGTCTTACGTACCTGTTTTCTGTATGCAGATCATGACACGGCCATTAACAGATACAGCCGTCTGTCCAAGAGGAGAGACAACGACAAGGTAATGACTTTAGTGACGGAAACACTGCTCATATTAGGTTTTATCATTCAGTACTGCTAGAGTAAAATGTAATCTTCTCTGTAAGTTATTATTTAATTATTTTTCTAAATAATTGACTGAGATGTATCCTCAAAAGAACTGTGTAGTTTGGTTACAGGGATAATACAGATTTCGATCTGAAACTTCATTTGTTTGATTTATTTCTTGAGCTTTTGTCTGTATAATAAGGACATTGGGTGTGAAATGTGCTCTATAAATAAATCTGCCTCGCCTTAGTAAAGTATCCTTCCAATTGTCCGTAGACACATTTTTCAGCCGACATGCTTTGCTCTGGCAAGAAGACTCTTTAGGAAATGCTGACAATGACTTTAAATTGAATGATTAATGAATGTACAATCTATTTGTCTTTGCCAAAATTACATTAGAAAACATGTGCAGAAATTATTATAAGATTACAGACCGAGCTGACACTGTCACCACCGCTTGCAGGTTTTAACCCATTACCTTCAACCTGGTATCTGCCTTAGAGCAAAGCATAAGTCAGTTTTATATTTCGTTAGTGTTCCAGTAAGTGATAGTTATGTGAGGACGCAGCTGCGAGGGGGGAAAGTGTCCTTAAAACTCTCCTGTGCATCATCTGTGGGACGGTACAACTGTAGGTTGATTTTCATAGAAATTGAGATAAAGTAGCAGCTGCCTGAAAGGAAAACTATCAGCAGAAGTTATGTGCCAGTAGCGGTTTATCTTACAATCTTGATCAAAAATATACATAATCTCTGTGTGCGATCTTCTCTTGATCCTAAAATTAGTCCTGTGTGTTGTAGCTGCGGGCGGAGGCTGTGGAGGACGTCTACACCTCTCGTAAGAAGCAGCACCAGACTATGATGCACTACTTCTGCTCGCTCAACACACTACAGTACAAGAAGAAGACGGCTCTGCTCGAGCCGCTGCTCGGCTACATGCAGGCCCAGGTACACACACACACGCACACACACACACAAAGGCAGCTGTCAGAGTGTGGCTCAGAAAAAGCAGAGTTAAAGTCTAAACTTTTGATACCAAAGTCAGTCTGTTAACACAATATGTCTTTGTTCTGTGCAGATCAGTTTCTTTAAGCTGGGTTCAGAAAATCTCACCCAGCAGTGGGAGGACTTCCTGGGAACCATAGGAACCAGTGTCCAGAAGTAAGACCCCTGAAAAGTTGTTAGTCGTTTTGTTTATTCTACATTCAAGATCCTTAAAACCTGGTGTTATTTACTTCAGCTCAGTTTTATGGATGGAAACATGACGGCAGCAACATGAAATGTCATCAGTGAGTGCCAAATGTAAAGGGAACGCGTGAATTCAGTGCGCGTGTGTGTTTTTTGTGTTTGTTTGCAGTGTGCGTCGGGAGATGGAGGAGGAGGTTGGGCAGATGCAGCAGACCATCCAGGACATGGAGAGATCATGTGACCCGCTGTATGCACCATGTGACCCTGACCCCGCCCACTCACCTGTCTGCCGCAACCTGACCAGGAAACAGGGCTACCTGTACATCCGCAGGTAGGACAAACACATATGTTTTGATTCCTTTTATTTAATGTTCACGTTCACGTCTCTCTTGTCTGTCTAATTACACCATCAGTGTTATGTTTATTAAAATCAGTCTGATCTTATAGGAAGAAAATAACCAATCCGTCACAAAGCAACTTTAAACTTGCAGGCTTGGTATTAATTTAGTCTTAAACATTTCCTTCATTTTAACTGTTATGTTTTCAAAGTAGGGAATATACATTAATTTGAAAATGCTTCATGTTTCATCCATAAAATCACTTATGTAAACCTCAACTGTTAATATTGACAAAAATGATTACCCCATTGTCATATTTGTATGTCTCCCGCTGTCAAAATTGGCAAGATTCATATAATCAGGGTCAAACTTGGGCTGTTGTTGTGCCAATGCTGGTATCTGGTGTTAATATTAAGAATAAGTTGGGAATTATGATCTTCACTCTTAGTTTGTTGTCATCCGTGGCGTCAAAGTAGCTCTTCTGTGTGTCTCTCAGTAAGACGGGGCTGGTGTCGACGTCCTGGGAGCGTCAGTACTTCTTCACACAGGGCGGTAATCTGATGCAGCAGGGCCGAGGCGAGGTGGCGGGCGGGCTGGTCACAGACCTCGACAACTGTTCCGTCATGGCGGTCGACAGTGACGACCGCCGCTTCTGCTTCCAGGTCACTTCCTTCGATGGCAAGAAGTGAGAATGCTACCAGAAAATTGATAATGTCTTTCATGAATACATTCTATATTCAAGTATTCAGATTTAAGGTAGGAAATTGATTCAACTTTTTCTTTTTTCTCCTGTCGTGTTCTGTCAGAGTGGTGACGCTTCAGTCAGAAAGCAGGAAGGACTGCGAGGAGGTAAAGTGTTTTTTTCTGCCATGCTACCACTTCTGTATTTACTGTTGGCTGTTCTGTCGTCTCCTCACGCTGTCCATCTGCTGCTTCCTCCATCAGTGGATCTCCACCATCAACAACATCTCCAAAAGGATCTACCTGAGCGAAAACGCAGAGGTCCGTGTCCTCCTTCGCTCACTAGCCTTTATATTCCTGGTCCCTGAAATCTTTTCCTATTGGTTGATGCTGACAGTTTTGTCATCCCATTGTCAGGAGCTGGCAGCCAGAGTGAACCAATCAGCTCTTGAAGCTGTGACACCATCGCCATCCTTCCAGCAGAGACATGAGAGCATGAGACCCAGCAGGTTTGTATCAGATGTCTGTGGTAAAACTCGACCAGTAAGTCGTACACCAGTAAAACCCTCTCTCTCTCTCTCTCTCTCTCTCTCTCTCTCTCTCTCTCTCTCTCTCTCTCTCTCTCTCTCTCTCTCTCTCTCTCTCTCTCTCTCTCTCTCTCTCTCTCTCTCTCTCTCTCTCTCTCTCTCTCTCTCTCTCTCTCTCTCTCTCTCTCTCTCTCTCTCTCTCTCTCTCTCTCTCTCCTCTCTCTCTCTCTCTCTCTCTCTCTTTCTCTCTTCTCTTCCAGTAAAGGGCGTGTGGGGCGTGCGAGCAGTATTAGCTCTGTGGGCTCAGAGCCCTCGCCTGCTCTTTCTGTGCTCTCATTGGATGCTCTGGTTGCCCCGGAAACACCTATCCAGTTTGACATAATTTCCCCCGTCAGCGAAGAGAACTCAGCGCAGAGCAAGACGGCAGCACAGTCCGGCAGGTAGGGGTGTGTGTGTGTGTGTGTGTGTGTTAGGACAGATGTCAGTTTCCTCTTTCCTATTCATTAACACATTTTCTGTTTTACATCTGGTGTTATCCACTGGTCTAAGCAGGTAGATCTTTGGGGGGGTTTTTTGTCCAGCTTTAAGATGTCTGTTTCCAACCAATACAATACAGGTGAATTCATTTAGGTTCACAGTTTTGAAAAATGATGATTTAAATAATTTACCAGCAACATCCCTTTCCAGAAACAGAGACTTTGTCCAAAATCCCTCCCGATTTATGTTTATAGACCACTACATTCACTCTGCCCTTTTAATGTGACTGTCCAAAAAAGCAAATGTATGCATATACACTATGGGATTCAATTTTTGCTAACAATCCCACAATACAATTCCTTGCATTGATGACTAAAATATTGATCTAAGTTATAGGGAGTAGTGAATGAGTAAATGAGGGTGAGAGTTTGATACTGACAGAGTCCCTGTTACTTTGATTAATACACAGAACACATGGTAGACAGTTTTAATTTAGTTTAACTAGGAAAATTCCCTATGACAGTTGAGTTTTCTAGTCCGGTCAAGTTATTATGTGATTGAGAAAGCTTGTGTCCTGTTAATGGAGCAGCTGGTTTTTAGTGTTCAATGTTTGTGTGTCCACAGAAGAAGTAATCCCTTTGGAGAGTCAGGAGACGGCACATCAGAAGACACCGAAGGTACAGTTAAAAACATCATTTGTGGTTTCTGTTGAAGTGATGTTTCCAGTTCCATGTTTGTCATCTTTAAGTTCATGAAACTGTCCAAGTAAGGCTGCATCCAAATCTCCACCCTCCAGACTTGTGTACGTACCGTGACGTGTTCACTGTCATCAAGTCAAATCGGCGAGGTGTGTTTAAGCTAGAGATGTTGGCTAACATGAATCCTGGGCTGTGTTTTTCCTGTTGTCCAGACTCGATCCTCCACCAGCTCTTCATCGTTCGCTTCCTCGGCTCCATGGAGGTGAAAACTGCTGAGTCAGCAGACGTCATCTCAGAGACCATGAGGCAGATCCTGGCAGCCAGAGCCATCCACAACATCTTCAGGATGACCGAATCACACCTGCTGGTCACCTGTGACTGCCTCAAGTATGAACCACAGAGTGTGTGTGTGTGTGTGTGTGTGTGTGTGTGTGTGTGTGTGTGTGTTTTTGGTTAGGTTATCGTTGTTGTCGTTGTTTAGTGGGTCTTGCAACGTATCATTGCCAAAGATTAAAACATAAAAATTGAAACGGTAAGAATGAGAACCAAATATTTCTTGATTCGTAATTTTTTGTAACTCTTTAGTATCGATGTTTGCATTTTTTCTTTTCAGGCTCATTGATCCTCAGACACAAGTCACCCGACTCAGGGTAAGATGATCTCTGCTTCTCTGCTCAGTTTTAGTCTCAGACAGTTTTATAGTGATTTATCGTCTCCTCCGTCCCCCTGTTCTCCTCCTCTCTCCTCCTGCAGTTCCCCCTCTCCACCGTGCTTCAGTGTTCGTCTCATCAGGACAACAAGAGGCTGTTTGGTTTCGTTCTGCAGCCAGCAGGCGGGCGGGGTGACAGCCGACTCGTCTGCTACATCTTTGAGTCCAACAACGACGGAGAGAAGGTTCGCCTGTGTTTTTATCTGTTAGTCTCGCTGCCTCACTCTGTGTTCAGTCTGTGTGACACGTTTTGTCTCCTTCATGTGTTTCAGATCTGTGACAGCATCGGTCTGGCCAAGCAGATTGCCTTCCACTCTGAGATGGTGAGACTGATTTGAAACGTCATCGTACTGAATCTGATGCTAACACTGACCGATGATGGTGCCTTCAGGTGTGTGAGGAGGTTGATAATTTGTGTTGTTTTTGTTGTGTAGGACCGTAAGGCCGACGAGAAGAAGAAGGAGCAGGACAAGGCCAAAGAGAAGCAGCAGGAAGAACTCAGCAAACAGAGACAGATAGAGAAGGTGAACTTTTTTAGCTCTGACTTATCATTATAAAGTAAATATTGATTGCACAATGTAATGACAATAGAATAATGACATCATCTCTGTTAAAAATGGTTGCCTATAAACCTCTAACCCCCCCCACAATTTATCTACTTGCATTTGAATACATCTGTGCTTTTTACTCCGACTGTTTTCTTCCACTCCCCCCTTCACCCCGACAACTCTCACAACCTTGAAAAGGGAAACAAATGCAGTGTGTCCTTAGCTGTTGGTAGTTGCTAGGCTTTGCAGAAAACGGAATGCGATCTGGTTGTCTTTGTGATAGCAACGCCAACAATGAATCCCTTTTTAAATACCAAATACATTAGGTGACCTTCAGCCCCTGGTTCAATCTGTTTATGCTGTATTCTCAGTTATAGGGTCTCTCGTAAGAAGCAGATTAATGGCTTCATTGTTTGGTCAACAAAATGTGAATTCTACATTTGGATTCGAATTTGATTTTAAAAAACAAACAAACAAAAAAAAGAAAACAGCAGTGTCTTCAAATGACTTGTTTTGTTAAGAATCCCATTTCCTAACCCCTTTTGCAGCTTGAAAAATGACTTAAAATTGTAATCGTTAGTCAATAAAGCTGCAGTTATTTGCTGTTCATCTGAGATTAAAGTTTTTGTTGTTGTTCTTAACAGTTAGCAACTTTATCCAAAAGGATTATTGTGTTAATTTATCAAACAAATGAACAATGAACATTTTTTAAACAATGAACATGCTCAAAGCTTAGAAGAGACTTTCAGTGGCCCATTAATGGAAGCAGGTTGAAAGCTCCATGGTGGATCATTACAAATCAGTGTCTTAGAAAAAAATAAAGTTCTTCACAAACATGCAGACTGAAACATAATGATACCGACTGATTTGATATTTAACTTCTTTATTTTGGCTGCAGGATCTCGAGGAGCAGAGTCGCTTGATTGCTGCCTCGAGTCGCCCCGCCAACCCGCCTGGCTCTGACGGACAATTCCTTGTGCTTAGCAACAGCCAATCGGAAGACAGCGATGCCGGGGAGGAGGGGAAGAAGAAGGGCGAGTCTGAAGCCTAGCGAAGCTTACGGAGGATGCATGTGTTACCACCCAGGCAAGACCCAGCTGGTACTGTCAAAGCAACAGCTCAGGAATCAGAGAAGGGGAACACCACCCGCCCGCCCGGGATGCCAGGGACTGAAAAACATGTGCTCCCTCCCTGCTGGACTCTGTTTGAAGCTTGTGGTGGAGCGCGTCACTCAGAAAAACGGAGGATGAACTTAACGCACCCTCACTATAAGAGGAGGAGGGGAGAAGACGTGGAAACGCCTCGTCACGTGTTTTATTCTGTGTGTTAAAACGCTGCTTTTTATACCGGCTCCACAAATATAGATTAACCTGTAAGTTTTTGTTTTTTTTATGTTTATTTTATAAAAAGAGATAACGGCAATGACATAAGTGGAATAATGAATCAGGATCAGAAGGAGACGTGGGAGAAACACACAGGAAGTCAGATCAGGACGGCGTCAGCTCTCGCTCAAGGGCTCCTCAGAAGGAGGTGAAGGTGTGATGAGGAGGAGATCCGGCAGAGCGATGGGACACATCAGTGCTGTTGGTAAAAAGTGTGCGATACAATGCTGTTAATGAAAAGAGAAGACGAATGAGAGAGAGAGCATGGAGTCTTATTTTGAAAAGTCCTACCTGTTGTGATGTGTTCATCAGCTGAGCAGTTTTTCAAAGCATCCTGCAGAGTTTTACTTTTTATTTAAAAAAAAATGTTTTTCCTTCCTTCCTGGCAGCCGCTGGTTTTCAGTCATTTGACTCCAGGATGAAAATCAATCTGCAAAGTCTTTGACCTTGCTGCACCATCAGTACAGTAGAGCTCCAGTGACCAGTCAATTAATCCGATTTGTTGATCAACAAAAAATAGTATACTTGATTAATGATTTAAGACATTTTTTTAGGCAATAGTGTCAAATATGTAAAGGATCCAGCTCAAACATAAATGTGAGAATTTGAATACGGTAGTTTTGACTATTTTTGGATTGGGTAGATGAATTGATTAATCAGAAAAAAGAAGAAGAAAAAATTGACAGATTAATCGACTAAAAAACATTTGTGATGGGATTGTGATGATAAGCGATTAATCCATAGATGATTTTCTCAGTCAAATAATTAGTTTTTGGTCCAGAAAATGGAGACAATGTTGATCAAGATGAAGTCCTAAAATTTCTTATTCTGTCCACCACCCAAAGATTATCAGTTTACTGTCACAGAGGAGGAAAAAAAAAGAAGAAAATATTCACATTTAAGCTGGTAAAAGTTTGCCTTTTAAAGAAGATACTCATTAGTAAATAAAATAGTTGGCAATTAATGTGTAGGTGTTGTCCAACATCGCAGTGTATGTTGTGATATACTGTGCGAGCTCATTTTCATAGCTTACTAAGATGAGTTGAAAACAGCGGCTGCATGAAAAAAACCTGTTCAGAATTTTACAACATCATCTGGTCGGCAAGGATTTGATCATTTGCAGGTCAAAAGACATTCTAGACCTCCGAGGTTAAGATTGGGCTGAATTTAGTTGAAAGCTGCCATTGCGTCCATCAAACTACATGACAAAATATTTTGGTTGTCATTGTTTTCAAGGAAACGCCTCGTATTAGCATTAAAACCCTGTTCAGGGTTGGGGAATATCATAGTTTTAAAAAATATCAACATTGACTGTAACATTTTCCAGACGAAGCTTGATGTGAAGTTCCTTGTCAAGTTAAAGTCATCATGAGCCATTTTGGGCTCGCAAACAAACAGCAGGTGCTGTTGTTTTCCTAGTGAGGAGGACATTCTCCAAACTACATCAAGTATAACTGTAGTTTCAACATGTAATCACGATCTGCTTCACGGCGCGTGTAATCAATAAAATGCCGCTGAGATAGAGGTTCCGTCATTGTAGTTGTCTAAGAAAAGTTGCTCAACTTTTCAGCCCAATTTTCCCCAGATATCAGAAGTTTTGACCTGTAAGTCTTTAAATGAGTGCTAACTGAGCGTGTTGTGCCTTGAAAACACAGATACTGTTGCAGTACGTACTGCAGTTTTATGCAACACTAGTATTGAAAATAAAATGATCTGCTATCTTTTAAGTTAAAGCTAAACCACTGAAATTTAAGCACAACATTTTCTTTTTGTCCTATGAATAAATGACCTGATGCACAGGGAACTCTTGGGGTCAAAGGTCAACTCTAGTTTGGCCACTGTGAAAATATTCTGGCCCGACCTCTTTCTGAGCTGTAAGAAAAGATCTATAACCTTCAACAACCTCCAGTGACAATATTAACCTTTTTATGTTGCTGTGTTTGTTGAGGTAATTTGTCAAAAAAAACACAACATATCATGAATCACGCTTTGTCCAGCATCCCATCTCTTCTCATGCCGTTTGTATGCAGTGTTCTTTAGCATGTTCTCAGGACAGGAGCCAACATGGCCGCCACAGGGGATCCTGAAAGTCTGAAACTACAGAAAAGATAATATTGTACCCTTTTCATTTGAAGATTTTTATTCCAAAATGAGAAGTCCGTAGCTTCTGCCTCTTGCAAAATGGAATAGTTGCATGAAAGTAGTGCTCATTAATAAGAGTCATATTACCGTTCAGATTTAAGGCCTCAAAAAAGACCCAGAGATGCTTTGCCTTCCTTTTTAGGTCCGTTAAGATTGTTAAACACTGATTTTATATTTGAAAACTCGAGATCTGTCAACACAAGCACAAATCTGATCAGATGTGCTTGCTTTTGCTGTATCTGCTACAAGACAGTTGTCTATTTTGAAAATTGTCTTCTCTGTTTATCTGATCTGGTGAAGGTTATTCATTCAGTAAACTTCACAGAAATTCTAAATTTTCAAGGACCATGTTTCAGAAAAACAGACAAACAGTTCGACATCATCTCTGCCAAATAATCAGCTGAGTCAGTGTGTTTCTCCCGGCATCAAAATATTTCTCTGTGCATTCACAAATGTTAATCTGGGTCATTGTTTGAGGCCTTTTATGTTTTTCACCAGTTTAATTAATTTAATTAATCTGCCTTTTTATCCAGAGTGATTCACAGTGATTATCTGTAGATCTGAATAAGCTTCAGTTTAACATCGTTACATGTAGGGATGTTAAAGGTCAGAGGTCACGGCTGTGGGGAAGATGTTTCTAAAAGCCTAAATCAACAGTTACTGACGATGATTTTATTTTTCTGTATTGTGGGAGGAGGTTTTCTCGCTGTAAACAGGTGAAGGACTCGCTGCACTTTACCGATGCAGGAAAACACAACAAGATTGATCATTTTGAAGTGTAAATATGTTCAGTGATGATTGTTTCAGTGTAATGAAAAATGAAAAAAAATGGCTTTTCAGTGATAAATAAAGCACTAACTCCACCCGCCTGAGTCAGGCTGTTAATGTTCTCAGATCAAACGAACCTCTACGAGATCTTCAGGAAACGTTTACTGGTGTAAATTTAGGACAGAACCAAGTGTTTTTTTTTATATTTCAAACCACTTTATTATCAATTAAATATGGACAAAATGCATTCAATATACAAAAATAAACATTTCCACGAAGATGAAAAAGTAGAACAGGAGACCTTAACTGATTGTCCAAATACTAACACAAAAACATTACAGCTTTGAATACAAATGTACCCAACAAAACCATTATCATTAAATATAAACATTAGCTGACTTGTAAATGTTTATGTCAAGTGTAAAATCACTACGAGAGATGATAGATTAACTGAATATCAGCGAAAAGAGGAAGAAAATCAGTGCAGTAACTTTGTTTCCCACAAATATAATCCACATGCTCATTCTCAACAGCGGTTCCCAACATGGGGGTCACTGGCTACTTGTTAACATAACAATGTACACGTTTGATTTAGGTCACTTCATTTTAGAATCAAAAGATTTGGCTTCAGCGCTGCAGTGTCATTTTGTGAATAGTGGTCAAGAAGTTATTGTGAGAAAAAATAAAAATACATTAATGCCTGTCCAGTGAAACAATGTAAAGTAAACAGCACTTGTAGGAACGCTCTTCAGGCACATAAGTTTGCCACTTCTTATGACATTTACAAAAGTAGAACAGCAGTTTGATGTATTAAAAATCTAAATTGATCTATTTGTTTCAAATAAAATGATATGAATATGGCACGATGTGTGAATCATGGTTTCCAGAAGGAAGCTGGGCGTGCTGGGCAGATCCTCCATGCTTTTCCTGGGTTCTCTGGCTCGTTTAAGGACTGCCTGGTGTGTCTGAAGATTCAGCAGGAGCCAAAATAAGGCAGAACATCGGAGCGTCACATCAGTGTCAACTGCTTTTCATGATCTGGTTTGAGAGCCAGTCTAGACCCTCGGCCAGACCCGTACCGCTGACGGCACAGGACGCCTGGACAAACCACTGCACGGACACACAGAGGGACAAACACATTAGCTCAGCTGCAGTGCTGAATTAAATTTAAACCCAGAATGGCTGGAAAAAAACACTTAACACTGTGAACTTCTGAACATTCCTTGTAACAACTGTACAGCTCTTTCATTTGAAAAATAATGCCTGGTCAAACTTGGCCGATTGTATTGTGTGATTGAAAGCAAAACTTGTGTGTGTGCCATGGACACCTACCGGCTGTGAAACTCCTGATAGGCACAGGGCCTCTGTGATGTCACTGACAGACATGGCTCTGGGCAAATCTTGTTTGTTCGCAAATACCAGTAAGGCCACGCCCCTCAGCTCGTCCTCCCCTAGCTGCAACACACAAACACAAACAGGGTGAGTGAAACAGGAAAGTTGGAGGAAGGTTAAAAAGAGCTGAGCAACATTCAGATATCAGTGATGTCCTCCCCGGATGTAAACCAGTTGAATTTCAGTAAGAATTTGCAGATCTGTGCTGAACAATTTACGGTGTGTGTTTGTGTGTGCGTGTGTGCGCATTTACCATCCTGTGCAGCTCGTCAGCAGCTTCTTTGATCCTCTCGGGGTCGTTGCTGTCGACCACAAATATCAGCCCCTGAAGAGAGAGACAGAAAGATGGAAAAAAAATAATTGCAAATGACCTCAATTAGACTTTCGCGGGTCTTTCTGTTGACATAGCTGTAGTACACACAGTCGTACTTGTATTAGTAGTAGTATTACCTGTGTGTTAGTGTAGTAATGTCTCCACAGAGGTCGGATGATATTCTGACCGCCAACATCCCAAACTGTAAAACTGATGTTCTTGTATTCCACAGTCTCCACATTAAATCCTGCACACAGAAAGTTTCATTAATGCATATTTTGGGATTTATTTTATATCTGTATTTATTTATTTACATTTGATGTGTGCAATAATATGAACGCATATCAGAATCACTGACCAATAGTTGGGATGGTGGTGACGACCTCGGCCAGCTTCAGTCTGTACAGCAGAGTGGTTTTACCTGCTGCATCCAGGCCGACTGCAGCAACACACACGCACACACACATGCACAGACACAGCACAGTTACTCTTACTGTTTACAGTGTAACTAATAGGACAGCAACTAAAGACTGCAGTATCAAAATACCTTGTTTTGTCAGACATGCACTCCAAAAGTCAAGGATATCTAGTATACAAAGGGTAATTAAGTACACGGTGATATAAAAATACTCCATTACAAGTAAAAGTCAGGCACTGAAAATGTCCCTTCAGTCAGAGAATGCAAGTGATTGTATTATTTCACAACATTTTATTGTAATTATTTGAGGCAGGACTTATATTATACTGTGGGGTAGTTTTAACTAAAACAGTGCATCATATTAAATAAGATAATCATACATTTTGTTAAAATGTAGATTTTGTTATAATCTTTATCTGTTAATGTTCCTCTCCTGGCATTAATTAAACCCCTGAAAACTCATCTCTGATCCTAATAATTACATATTTGGATGTTTATTCCAGGACAAACAGTCCATTCATGGCTTTGATTTAACTACAAGCTTGCCTCATTAAGTATTTAATGTTGAATCTGTTAACATGCAAAATATCCTCCAGTGAGTAATTCTTACTAGAGTGTAGTGGTATAAATAGTGCAATATTTACCTCTTAATTGTAGATAGAAATAGAAATATTCAAGTAAAGTAGAAGTAAGTAAAATGTGTATATAAGTAAATGTTATTAATTAGTTTTTGCTGCTAGAATGAATATTTCACATTTTACCTGACAAACTGATGATCAAAAATGGCGTCAAAACTGTTGATTAACTGTCTTGTACATAAGAGACTGATCGAGTTATTGTATCAGCACTTGTTACAGCAATTAACGACCCTACAAATATCATTCAGGACTTTAAAACCTTTGTTTACAAGCACTAAGTGATTCGCAAGTGAAAACTTGTCGGTCCTTGACCCAACTGGCCTTTCTGTGGGTGGCTACAGCTAGGTGGGCCCTGGTGTGAATGGCTGGTAAGCTGTCTGGGGAGGGAACTCAGCGCTGCATTGTTGGTGGGTGGTAAGTAATGTCATAGGCCATCTCCTCCTGTGTTGTGCCATTCGTTTATAGAGAAGTTGTTTTGTGAGAAGCAGTTTATGCTGTTCAATGCACATATTTGTACATATTTGTATGTACATATTTGTGGCACGACACAGGAGGGCCAACTCCTTTGAGGACAAAAATGTAAACATCTTGGCCAGAGAAGACAGATGGTTTAAAAGAGTAAATATAAATGAATTGTGTTACTACTACTAAGAATATGAAGAAGCAGCAGAAGAAGAATATGAAGAAGCAGAAGAAAATAATTATGAAGATGAAGAAGAAGAAGAAGCATAAGAAGAAGAGGATATGAAGAAGAAGAAGCAGCAGTGGCAAAATAAAAATAAGAATGTAAATAAGAAGCAAAAGAAGAAAATTAAGAAGAAGAAGAATATGATGAAGTATATGATGATGATGATGATGATGACGAAGAAGAAGAAGAAGAAAAAGTTCTCATATTAAAGTTATGATTCGAAATAAAGAAAGAAAGAAGTATAAAATCCAAACTGACCCATTAAAATCCTGACCGGTGTCTTGGAGGCGAACCTGGAGAAGATCTGTGAGATGATGACGCCCATTGTTCAGGTGCTGAAGGTTCAAACAGCTCGTTGTTTGTCTCCGTCTGTGTTTGTGTGCTTTTATAGAGCAGCAGCGGTGGTTGGTGTGTGTGTGTGTGTTCTCCATGGTGTCACCCCGGCTGCTGTCAGCTCGGTACACGGTGGCAGAGGAGACACAGGAGGAAGAGACCGGACAACGCTGGAAAACACACTTCCGCTTACACAACCTTCATAATAAATGCACCGTTTTTAAATACGTTTTTTTAAATCAAATGTAAACTTTCTTTAAAACGTATAACCGCGTCACATGACTTTCACTGTATGAAAAGCTTGAATTCATTTATACTGAAGACCAAACAAGATGGACAAATTCAAGTGTGTGGAGGTCAGGGGTCAGAGGCGCTCACATGGGATTAGAACACACATTACTCCACTGTGTTTCAAGATGTTAATGTTATCCATGTCTTGTTTCTTTTTTCACCACTTTTAGAACACCACCACCCTACCAGATGGCTGTCTACCTGTAACATCTGGTCAGTGTTTATTCATTAACTGCATCATGAACATGACATGCCCTTTTTCAGGTTAAGATCAGAAACATACTGTGATCCAATATAAAGATCCAATCTGAAGTATTGTGTGTGTATCTACAGTCTGATATGTGTTTTTCTTCTGTACCACAGAGCTCCATTGTTACATTAAAACACAACAGGGAATCACTCTGGTGACATGACACATACCTTAATTAGCATGAACACACAAACTGCAATTTATTCTGACTTTAACCCACATACACCAATGAGATTTGAATCAGAGCGAGATAGGGGGAGAGAGAAGTCAGAAAGAGAGAATAAGACATTTTTGTTTTTGTTTTTTTTTCACTTGTTTTTAATAAGAAAAATAAAGAATAACACCAGTCTGATTCCACAAGAAGTTTTAAGTATAAGCTTTATAATGAATTAATAATGTAGTGTGTGTTGTGACAGAACCACATTTTCTACCAAGAAAATCTTGAACTGAGTTTTGTTCTCATAATTATTTGAACTGCTGATGTTTGAGTTTTATTTTGATAGTAAGAATGTGTTTCCTGTGTCTTCCTGCAGACTGCAGGTATCAGGAAGTGTTGCTCTGTCTCTTCATCTTGCTGCTGTTGGCAGAACTGACGCAGTGCGTGGTTTTTATGTATTATGCAAGGTTGGTCTCAGAGGCCGTTATTGTCTTTACTCAGGCTCTATTAAGTTTTGTCTTTTGTCTTTCTAGGATTCAGACCTTTACCTTTTATTCTTATTCCTATTTCTTTAAAACTCACAGGGCATGTGCAATCTTTTACATTTGTTTATTTTAGTCTATGCGACGTATTATTGTTATGTCATTAGTCTTGGATACCACTGTACTGTCATGTAGCTGTAGGCAGCACTATAGCTCAAGCAACATTTTCCTAATAAGGTATATCTTAATCAGTACAGTCTTACTTACTTACTTAACATCTAAAAGCTGTGTATGACACTGAATAAAAAAGTGTATATTTTGGACACTTTTATTCATATATGAAGACAAGTGTTTATTAATGTATTTGACTGATATATAAACACAAGTTGAACGATTGGAAACGTATAAAATAGGTTTTCATATTTTATTTGAAAATGTTCTAATTATATAAGTATGATGCATTTATTATATTAATAACTTCCTTCATTCTTATGAAAACTAAGCAAACTCCATCTGCTACCGAAAGGCCTCAAGATGCAGCAGAGAGATCCAGGAGACATCTAGTAAGTGGACCTTGAGTTAAGTAAAGTTAAAGTTAAGTTAAGTATTACTTCCAGTCACAAATGAACTTCGCAGCTCAATTTGTCTTCATGAGGTCTGACAGATTCATAAACTGTTTTAAACACACCTGTGAATGATTTGTACGTCTGTTTAAGTAAAACACATTTTCAACTGTGTGTTCATTCATATATCATTTAATAATATTACAGCTCTCATGTTGCGTTATCAATAATTCTCTACCTGTTTATAGATGCAGATATAATAAATGCTTCATCAAGAGAACAAAATTGTTGACAAATACATTAGTAAACACAGTTATGATCCCAGTCTAGTTGAAACGTAGACATAACATGACAAAATGGCAGTTTATTATGAACTATAAAGTATTTAGAGCATTTTCCAAAAACAAATACAAATAATTTATCAAACCCAAAACTTCTCTGACAAATTAAGATTTCAATCACATGTTTCTAACAATAACAATTAACTCCCAAAGTGAAAAAAGGGGCAGGGACGTTCACTGAACTCCTTATACATTTACAGTGTAATATTTACAACAAACTATTTGAAAATTTGCAGAATTGTAGCAAACCCAAGCCCACCAGACTAAAGCTCAAGGTCAGAAAGCTGCAACTCTACTCACAAAACACTGTCACTGTTTTCAACAGAGCAGCAGTATACTGGTTTCAATGCTGTAAGTGACAGAGGTTAAGAAAGGCAGGTCACTGTCAGTTGGGTTAAATGGGCGGAGGTCATCAGCTCGTCCAATCTGAAGGAAGCAGTCGTTTCCAGTCTGAAGGAAGTAATCACAGACCAATCATGGAGCACCACCTCTTACTTGTTACCGTACCAGATACTTCCACAGTCTGAAGAAAAGAGGAGGAGAGAGTTATTTGTCCCCCAAACATGCGTGACCCATAGTCATAAGACTTCCCCGTCCAGAAATAAAACATGTCCCACCGGATGAAAGTATAATTTATGAAGTTTTTCTAAACCTGTCTTGACGTTAAAGCTATGAAGCAACAAGGACCAGCACATGACGTGTTATTTTGCTGTTCTGCATCTGAGAAACACAAAGTGGGTTGTTTCTCAATGCAATATTGAATTTGTGAAAATCTCAATTTTCAATACTTGAAGCTCCACAAATGCAATTATTTTCTTTTCATATAACTCTTTTATTGCATTTTTACCTTAATAGAGCAGAGCATTTCATCAGGTATCTGACGTGTGTATATTCTGTATGTCTAGGTTCTTCAGGGCTGAGGGTTCCCCTGTCACAATGACTGGAGACCTGAAGTTTAGTGATTCTCCAGGATCCATCTGTGACTAGTCTAAATACAGACATTCAGACGTCAGTAATGAAGTAAGAAAGAGTTTCTCTTGTTAACTGAGCTGAACTGTACGATTATGAAATTAACTGTGACTTTCTATTGTAAATGTATAACTGTTACAAATAGGGATTGCCCGATGACGTGTTTTGCCATCGATAATAATTGTTGATCTTCCTAAAGCCATATCGACTGATACCAATCGTTTTGTTATTGCAACTGGTATAGCAGTGTTATAGATCAGTTAGTTTGACTGCTTTGTAGTGTATTGGGGTATATGTCCACCAGGTGGCAGGTAATTTTGACCAGTACTGTGCTGTGAGGTCTATTCAAATAGACATTTCATGTGTTTGAATGTGAACAAGATACTTTAAAGTGTTCTGAGTGACTGTATTCAAGTTTTATGTTGTGCTATCATGAGGCTAATTAGATAAAATTTTGCTATTTAGGTGATTAATTAAGATGCTTATCTGCTACAGTTTCTCCCTTTTTATGACCTTTACACTGTAATATCTGGTTCTTTTGTAGTTGTGAAGTAAAAAGGCTGCACAGTCATACACACATGGCTGTACTGTATTCATGCTATTTTGTGAAAAAAGTAAAGTTTTTGTATGTTTTTTATTTTAAATATGATTGATTGTTTTGTGATGATTAATGAGTTATTGATTGATTGATTGATCGATTGATTGATTGATTGACCTGATTGAATTATTGATTGATTGATATGCATTTGTGATTAAGTACAATTAGAGCATCTACAGTGTCTTCTTGATGCTTCCACCAGGGGGCACCAGATGACCAGCTGATCTGCTCTCTCTGCACGGCTCAGCTTCAAACAGCGTCTGACAACCAAATTCTTCCACTTGGAAATCAAACTGAAGCTGAGAGAAGAGAACCAACAAATGTTTGCTGACCAACAATAGAGATATACACAAGACATCCATGCTGTGCTGAGAGAGATGAGCACCTTGTTGGTTGAACAGAGGTTGTATACCTTATTTGGTGCTGATTGAGTCAATTTTGAAAACACAATGTCACTTTACTATTTCCGTGTATGCTAACTAGAGCAGAATCCATCATGATGGCCCCACATGCTCCCGGAGACTTTTTACATACAGCACTTTGAGCTGGACTCAAGTCAACCTGACTTACTGTTTTGTGGCTACTGTCTTTCAAAAATTGCATTAATAATAGCACCACTATGTGACAAATTTGGTTTATATTTCGTGAGAAGCACTTGCACCTCAGGCCAAGTTTCATGTTTGAATTCATGAGACTTTGAGCGGCGACACGAGACAAATAATTTTAAACCAGCGCAAAAACAATAATTTCGGCTTGAACCCTAATTAGCACTAACATAAAGTACAGCAGAGGTTGATACGAGCATTATTTAGCATTATAGATGAAAAGTTAGATGGTAGTTGTAAAGACACTTAAAACCACAAATGTCAACATCAATGTGCTAATTAATTGAAATTTTAAACTGAAGATGGCTGTAGATGAAACGTCAGAAGATCAGCTAAGTTCTTACAATCCATCCCGTGGTGAAAATGTCTATCATGCTGATCTGTCCAGTTGTTGTGACAACATGAGACTGAGCAAAAAAATGTTTCCTGCTGATGGCAGAAAAGCCAACCCACTTGGAACCAAAATGTCCGTAAAAAATGTCCCAGATAAAATAGTTGTGAAGATATTTCAGTCCAGGCCAAAGTGGTTGAATCACTAACAGTGCCATCACATAGTCATGCAGTTTATGTGGCTACAAAAGTAAATCAACAAGGCATTTATTTCTTCAATCAAGTGCAAGGAGCTAAACTGAGAGTACTGGAGTCACAGAAGACTGAGATGGACAAGTTTAAGCAACAACTTAAAGGTACAGTTTGGACAATATTTTTGCTACGATAGCAGACCTTAATAAGGAAAGTAATGATTAAATACTTATAAATGTTATTATGTCATGATGTGACTTTTCTCCAGCACAAACAGCAGAGCTGATCTCCATTAAAGCCAGGACTAATGTCACAGAAAACCAGGTGGAGGCTCTGAAGAGAGATGGAGAAGGTGAGACTGAGAACTAAACCAGCAACTCAATATTTAATTCCAGAAATGTGTTTACTGCCACTTTGAGAATGGCTCCAAAACCACAACGTTCAACGTTGATGGTGCCTCATTTCATTTTTAAATGTTTCAACACTTGTCTTTGGTTTTGGGAGACTCGTTCATGTGAGTTAAGAAAAAATGTGGCGGTGTAATCAGTCGTCTGATCTCAGCTGATTAACATCCTGAAGGAGGTTACTACATCTGACTGTGTCATTAATGTTTGAACAGGTCGGGATGATAATCTTTAGTTTGCTACTCCTTCAATGACTTGTTTTTGTCACAAAATAATGATGTTCAATGTTTACACACTTAAACTTCATTGATATTTGCAATTATATTGATCTGATGCCATCTTTCTCTGTCTTTATCAGCCATGATGTGACTGTAAACTGATAATAACTTTTCATTATCCACCTTGGAGTAAATAAAATGTGTTTGTAACTCCTAAAATGACACAGTAAGATTTCCTGTGATAGTGACACACACAACACTGAGCCAGATATTAAAACAAACTATTTGAATTTTGTTGAACTGATTATTCAAGTACTGGGAGCCACATTCAAACATACAGCTACTAATAAATAATTTATGTTTGAGTGCTGTGTTTTCAGTGTTGTTTTCCTGATGACGTGCTCAACATAATCAGTGTTATCAACCAAATCTCCTGCACACGTCTCATATAATATTTCTGGTAATGATTGATAAACATCAGACACTATTTAAGGCTGAGATGAACACAGAAACTACACAGTAGAACTGAACAGACCGTCACTTTGAGAATGGAGATGACAATGTGTTTTCCTCTGTTGCTGCTGATCTGCTCTCTCTGCACGGCTCAGCTTCAAACAGAGTCTGACAACCACATTATTCCACTTGGAGATCAAACTGAAGCTGAGAGAAGAGAACCAACAAATGCTGCTGACCAACAACAGAGATATACATAAGACATCCATGCTGTGCTAAGAGAGATGAGCGCCTTGTTGGCTGAACAGAGGCTGGAGATAAGGCACTTACAGAGAGAGAATGAAGGTAGTATATGATTTATTTTTAACAATATGACTTGCAGGCAAAGAGGAGTCAAAGAAAAGCTTCTGTTTAACTTCATAGAGCTCTTCTAAATATCCGCAGTGTGTCAGCTTAGCAACAGCAACAACATTTTTGGCAAGATTTTTGGCTACCAGGTTTTGAGGTACACATTTCGGTATTTGCGTTTCGAAATTTCAAAACATGACCTGAAGATATCTGGTGAGTTTTATGATGATTGGACTAATAGTTATTGAGTTATGGCCAATTCAGTCTAAGACCTGCCCTTTGTAAGGGTATTTAGAGTGAAAGCAACCATGTTGTTTGTCATTTGTAATAATTAAAAGATAATTTTTATCCCAAAATGCTGTATAACTAATTTGGTGTTGATTGAGTCAAGTTATAAAAACACGATGCCAATTTACTGTTTCAGTCTATGCTAACTAGAGCAAAATCTATCACGGCTCGACATGCTCCTGGAGACGTTTTACAAACAGCACTTTGAGCTGGACTTAGTGGACTGAGTGTCCAATTTCAAGTCAACCAGACTAACTGTTTTGTGGTTATGGCCTTTCAAAAATTGCATTAATAATAGCACCACTATGTGACCAATTTGGTTTATATTTCTTGAGAAGCATTTGCACCTCAGGCCAAGTTTCATGTTTCAACTCACGGGACTTTCAACTCAATGCAACATGAGATAAATAATTTTGAACTGGAACAAAAACAATATTTTTGAACTGGAACCCTAATTAGCACTAACATAAAGTACAGCAGAGGTTGATACGAGCATTATTTAGCATTATAGCTGAAAAGTTAGATGGTAGTTGTAAGGACACTTAAAAACACAAATGTCAACATCAATGTGGTGTTCATTGAAATTTTGAGCTGATGATGGCTGCAGATGAAATGTCAGAAGATCAGCTAAGTTCTTACAATGTATCCTGTGGTGAACATGTCTATAATGCTGATCTGTCCAGTTGTTGTGACAACATGTGACTGATCAAAGAAAATGTTTCCTGCTGATGGCAGAAAAGACAATCCACTGGAGACCAAAATGTCCGTACAAAATGTCCCCGATAAAATAGTTGTGAATATATTTCAGTCCAGGTCAAAGTGCATAGAGTCATGCAGTTTACGTGGCTACAAAAGTATATCATACATTTTTCAACATTCTCAAGGAAAATGATGATGCAGTACATAAAAACTAACATACAGACATTTATTTCTTTAATCAAGTGCAAGGAGCCAAACTGAGAGTACTGGAGTTACAGAAGACTGAGATGGACAAGCAACTTCAAGGTACTGTGTAGAGATCATTGTCGCCCTGATAACGTATAGTGAGCATTGACAAATACTATTTTATGGAATTTACAAAGAACAATAGTATATGTCTATAATGTTTTTTAAATATTGTTTTAAGCACAAACAGCTAAACTGAAGGAACTGGAGTTACAGAAGACTGAGGTTGACAAGTTGACTTTTCTCCAGCACAAACAGCAGAGCTGATCTCCATTAAAGCCAGGACTGATGTCACAGAAAACCAGGTGGAGGCTCTAAAGAGAGATGGAGAAGGTAAGACTGAGAACTAAACCAGCAATTTAATATTATACAACAAGTAGTTCCAACCAAGCGATCTGATTGGTCAACAAGAAATTTAGACTGTGCTCAAATCAGCATGACAGCACACCTGACTCATTACTAAAAAATATTACTCTGCCAAGCCTGTGGCAACATTGTATTCATCTCCATGGCAACATTGTAACTGTCAGAGCTGGAGTAGGAAACGGCGGAAAAATAGGCTACAAAATGGATCGGTTTGTTGTTCATTTTGATTTATTTGCTTCAGCGTCTGTCCGAGTAGCAACAGGGCCAGGCTGGGAGCGAGCGAGGAGCTTGAGATAAACATGCGGGAATGAGTTATCAGCAAAAGGGCACGCCACGAGAGAGTGTCCTGTAACATGATCAGGGTGATGGCGAAACAAATGTACGCCACCGTGAGTGACAGCAGAGATGACGATATTGCCGCGAGTGCTGGTTGGCTGAATCGTTTCCTCTGCCGCAACAACTTCACTTGCAGAAGACTACTATTGCCCAGAAGGATGCCAGAGAATTCACAGAGAAGCTGGCGAAGTTTGTGACATTTTCATCCCGGATTTTGAGAGGAATTAAACACCTGTCCCAAATTGCCGCCTAGTCCCAAATAAACGCCTGGTCTGTTAAGTGATTGAAACAAATAAACGCCCTGGCTATTATTTATTTTCCCTTTGGTGTGAGAGACACTATTGTGACCGCGGTTAAAACGATTAGAAAATATAAAAGAAAAAAATCAACATCTTTGTTATAACTTGGGCGATGAAAATAAGCATTTTCTGTTTATCTGTGCAGTATTGATTTAGTTCGGGAAATTCCGAGACCGCGATAAAACATTAACGTCAGCTCAGAGTTCATCATCTGGGACTCGAAAATCCTTTCTGTTGCTAGGTCGTTACTAAGGGTTGGATTATTTGCTTGAGTGGTAAACTACGTTCCATTACACATATGAGTCTACTGACGTGACTGATTTTGTTTCAGTTATTAGTCAGACCCCATGTGTTTCCACGGAAAGTGCTGACCGCATCACTGTCGTGCTCAAATGACGTTAAAGCACACCCTCTCGGGTAATATTGCTTAATTTCATTCCAGAAAGGTTTTTACCGCCATTTTGAGAATGGCTCAAAAACAGCAACGTTCCACGTTGGCAGTGGATCACTGAGCAGGACAATGTGCCATGTCAATGTTTCCCATCGCATTTTATTTTAATAAGTGTTGTTTTCCTGAGGACATGCTCCATGTGATCATAGTTATCAAACTGTCCTGCATGTGTCTGTCATAAATAATTCTGTAAATAAATAATTAAGTGATAATCAACAGCTCTTGTTCTTCCAAAGTCAGACTTTATTATCATGCTGGATTTATTGAGGAAGCAAAGAGAGAAAAATATTCTTTATGACTCATCTAACATGTGTTTCTGATGTTATCTCAGCCAATTAACAACCTGAGGGAGGCCACTAAATCTGACTGTGTCGTTAATGTTTGAACAGGTCGGGATGATAATGTTTTGTTTGCTACTCCTTTAATGACTTGTTTTTCATGTCAGGTCGTTCAATGTTTACACTCTCAAACATCAGTGAGGATGACAATTATATTGATCTGATGCTGTCTTTCTTACCTGTCAGTGTTATCAGCCATGAGGTGATTTTATACATGATTTTTACCTTCGATAATGCACATTTTAGCAAAAAGAATGGTTCAAGGACTCAGAGCTACATTCCAACATACACAGATCAGCCACAATATTAAGTGTTCTGCTGGGAAACGTTACGTCATGTCATTGATGTGGATGCAACTTGATGTGCACCACCCACCTGAACACTGTTGCAGACAAAGTATTTACCTGCTCAACAACAATGTTCCATGTTGGCCATGGCTCCCCAACAAATTAGATACAAGCACTCTGTAATGAAAACAGTGATTATTAAAATCTTTTTTCATCAGAGATTGTTTTCATTGGAATGCACGTCTACAACCAAATGTCCTCCTATCTTTCACATAATGACATCCTTTACCTCAATCAGTTAGGCTTCAGGACTGCTCACTCCACTGAGATGGCCCTCCTCACAGTGAGTCACTCAGTGCTTCCAGAGCATTGTCCCACTCATCCATCCTCAGTCTCCTTGACCTGTTGCGTTTGACACAATCAACCACCAAATCCTTCTCTCCACTCTGGCTGAACTTGGCATCGCTGACTCTGCTCTAACCTGGTTCACATCATACCTGACAAATTGCTCCTTTAAGGTCATATGGAATGGATCCTTGTCCAAACCCTGCTTTCTGGAAACTGGCGTCCCTCAAGGCTCTGTACTAGGACCATGCACGTCGCCAGATTGTCTATTTTTCATTACAGACAGTTTATGATCACAGAATAATATCCGTACCCCTGCGCTATGACTGACGTAGCGTGCGAAATTTAAATACAAACACTGCTGCGGATCTTAGATACGATACGCTGTCAGCGGACAGCCTGGCTGGCGTCATGGACATCAGACAGTTCTTTAAAAACAGAGGGGATCGAAACAAAGAAGCAGCAGGGAGGAGGAGAAATGTGAATGAGAGGGAGAGAGGTAGGTTTAGCTTTTTTTTGCTCGTGCACTGAGCCAGATGTTAATGGGAATCATTAGGGAACCCTCTTCTTCCGTCTTATCATAATTCGTTTTTTCTTTGCAAAGTAGAGTATGAGTTTACACTCATTTTTGCTTGAGGGCTGATTTTTTTGTGTATACTGTGACTGAAACAGGTACGTGTCAAGTGCACCAAGAGGAACAGACGCTGTTAAAAGAGAATCCCTTTTTCAAAATAAAACAACTTTCCGAGTATGATCGTCAATATGACAGAAATAAAATAACGTATTTATTCTTTCTCTGCGGCCCGGTACCAAACGACCCACGGACCAGTACCGGTCCGCGGCCCGGTGGTTGGGGACCCCTGCACTAGATCACTACACTCTGCAATCACATCTCATGGATTCTCTTACTACTGTTACGCAGACAACACCAACTGTTCCTCCAACAACCATGTTGCAACGCGCATCTCAAAATGTATGGGAGACATCTCCTCTTGGACAGCTGTGCATCACCTCAAACTCAACCATAGTAAAATTAAACTCTTCTTCATCCCAGGGAAAGACTGCCCTCACATGGACCTGTCAGCCACTTTTGAGGATGTCACAGTATCGTCTTCATCGACTGCGAGGAAACTAGGCATAATCCTCGACGACAGACTATCCTGTATTGTAGTATTGTATTGTATTTTGATCACCATGTTTTTCAAAACTATAATCTTCCTGTAATATTTCTTTCTGTCTGTTTATTCACATTCAAATCTTAAACAGCTGTTGTCACAGATGTTGATGGGGTTAAAGCTCAATCAGCAGTCACTCTGATCTATTTTCAGTTCAGCAGCTCAACACTTGTTCATATGATGACTTAATGTTTCAGCAATTGTCTTTGGTTTTGGTAGATTCGTTCATGTCAGTTAAAAAAAAAATGTGGCGGTGCTGAAAATTACATAAATTCACGTTGTGTTGTTGCTCTTCAAGAGTCAGACTTTAAAACCACGCTGGATTTATTCAGTAAGCAAAGAGAGAAAACTCTCATCTGTAATGAGTCGTCTGATCTCAGCTGATTAACTGATGACTGATATTAATTTTTGGGTATCCACCTTGGAGTAAATAAAATCTGTTTGTAAGTCCTAAAATGACACAGTACGATTTCCTGTGTTACATAGACAGCACTGACCCAGATATTAAAACAAACTCTTTGAATTTTGTTGAACTGATTATTCAAGTAGTGGGAACTAAAGGCAAACATACAGCTACTAATAAAACATTTATGTTTGAGTGCTGTGTTTTCAGTGTTGTTTTCCTGATGTCATGCTCAACCTAATCAGTGTTATCAACCAAATCTCCTGCGCATGTCTCATATAATATTTCTGGTAATGATTGATCTGCATGAAACACTATTTAAGGCTGAGATGAACACAGAAACTACACAGTAGAACTGAACAGACCGTCACTTTGAGAATGGAGATGACAATGTGTTTTCCTCTGTTGCTGCTGATCTGCTCTCTCTGCACGGCTCAGCTTCAAACAGAGTCTGACAACCAAATTATTCCACTTGGAGATCAAACTGAAGCTGAGAGAAGAGAACCAACAAATGCTGCTGATCAACAACAGAGATATACACAAGACATCCACGCTGTGCTGAGAGAGATGAGCGCCTCGTTGGCTGAACAGAGGCTGGAGATAAGGCACTTACAGAGAGAGAATGAAGGTAGAGTATGACATTTTTAACAACATGACATGCAGACAGAAATGAGCCAAAGAAAAGATTATGTTAAACTTTATAGAGTTCTTGTAAATATCCGCAGTGTGTCAGTTTAAGAACAGCAACAACAGTTTTGGCCAGATTTGTATAATGTTATGCAATATGAACTGCAGGTAAAGATGAGTCAAAGAAAAGCTCCTGGGAGACTTTATAACGTTCTTCTTGATGTACACAGTGTGTCAGTTTGACAACAGCAACAGAATTTCCTCATTCTAAAAATCCTTGTCCTCTACCTTTTATACTCTCTTGTTTCTTCTATTTTTAAATTACAGCAACAAACTGAGGTCACTGTTACAGAGTCCTACAATATTACAGCTTCATACACAATTGAAGGACAGAATCAAAACAAGACTAGTGAGCTCACAGATATTAATCAGCACAAATACAAAGTATGTATAGTCTGATGTGTGCATCTGTAGGACTGGTCATGAACCATGACCATGACCTGATGGTGGCCAAGATAAAAACGTGAATGTCTATACCAAATGTCATGACTATCATCAAATAGTTATTGAGACATTTTAGTTGGAAAGACACTTAAAACCACAAATGTTAACTTAATTGTGTTGACTGAAATCCTGATCTAAAGATCGCAGTAGATAAAATAGAAGATAGTGGTGGACTGGCTGAATGACTGACAGTGACATCTCATAGAGTCATGCAGCTAATGTGGCTACAATAGTAACTCAACAATTTAGAAAAGCTTTCCAAGGAAATTGATGTTGCAGTAAAAACTAAAATACGGGCATTTACTGTATTTCTCAAGCACAAGCAGCTCAACTGAGAGAACAGAAGACCGAGGTGGAGAAGCTGAAGCAACAACTTCAAGGTACTTTGTGGAGAACAAATGGCTCTGATGAAGAAAACAAACAATCAATGAAACACTGTTTTGAGGAAATACATTAAAATACATGTTATGCAATCTCCCCCCCCCCCACCCCACCCCAGTCAAACAGGTGGCTTTCTCAGCTTCACTGTTGGCTTCAGGCTCTGGAAATATTGGACCATTTAACACACAGACTCCTCTGGTCTTCAGACACATCATCACTAACATTGGAAACGCCTACAACCCAAACACAGGTACTCAAATTCACACGTTTGTTATGTTGACATCAATCTGGTTGACACATGTTGCAGCGGTTGATTCTTTATTTAAAATGTCCCACAGGTTTTTTCATTGCACCAGTGAGAGGAGCCTACCACTTTGAGTTACACATATATGGACATGGACATGCTTCACATCCTTCAGGTGCTGAGTTGCACAAGAATGGAAAACTTATTTGTGTTGCATATGAGCATCAGGCGTCTGGTAGTGTGAAATCTTCTAATGGTGTCACGCTGCTTCTAGAGGTCGGAGATGCTTTGTCTGTCAGTCTGTGGACTAACAGATGGGTGTTTGACAATGGAAATCGTCATACCACCTTCAGTGGTCATCTGCTTTTCACCATGTGAGCAAGAAACAGTCCTTTTTCTTCAAACCTGACCACAGAGTAGCAGTGTATCATGGACAATGAGAGAATATTTTTGCCATTCAAACACTAGAGCAAAGAAGTGAACTAATTTGTGAGAAAATTGTGGAAATGTCTGATTTTTGTAAGTTGTAAGTAGTAAGTAGTAAGTTGACATCAAAACCTGCAAATCAAAGACTCAGCTAATGTTTTTATCCTGAATGTCAAAGCTGGATGACAAAGCTTTCCACCAATAATTATTTGAACATATTAAATATATTCTTACGTTTTTTTTACATTTGAATAAAAGCACAAAGTGCATCAGTGCAGTACTGTCTGTGGACCTTTTTTCAATACATTGTAACAAAATAAATGTTTCACGTCTGTTTGGAAGTATGTAAGATTGACCAAAAATGTTCATGCCCTCCACCTCCTCTGCAGTCTCTCTCTCTTTCTCTCTTTTTCTCTCTCTCTCGCTTTGAGAGTGAGGCTGCACGCAGTGTGGACGCTGCTGTTTTTCCTAAACGTTTCCTCCTCTTTTGTTCTGTTGGCTTAAACTTGACTTTCTTTTCTTTCCTCTTTATTGTGCATGTACAGGTAAGGTTTACATTGGTTATTTGTGGTAAAAGTTTGAAAAAGAGCCGAAAGTCAGCGCCCAGGTGGGAGAGATGCCGTCTGCCAAGATGCCGTCTCTGTCCCTCCAACACGGCGCGAGGTTGGTCCCTGGGCCCGGTGTGCCGATGGAGGTGGTGCTGCTGGCTGTGGGAGAAGTAGTCAGGCATGATCAGCTGGTTTATGCCTCCCGCATGAACAAGGCTGTGGTGGTGTTTGTGAAAGAGGAGCAATGTGTATATGAGTTGGGCAACACTCATATACACTCTCCACCTATGGAACACCAACGAGGTCACTAACACGTGAATTCCAACGCATAAACAACACGTAGACAACGTGTCAATTTTTCACGCGTTGTTTACGTGTTGGAATTCACGTGTTCGTGACCTCGTTGGCGTTCCATAGGTGGAGAGTGGGGTGGTGATTCAGGACGTGTTTGTCCAGGTGTCTCCTCTAGTGGCGCCGTCCACCAGAGTTACTGTGTCCGGTGTCCTGCTGTTCATCCCAAATGAACTGCTTGAGAAGGAGTTGTGGAGGTTTGGGAAATTCGCCAGCGGGTTTAAAACAGTCAGTTTGGGATGTAAAGATCCTAAACTGAAACACGTGATGTCTCTGAGAAGACAGGTGTTTATGTTCCTGGACTCACAGAGCCTGGACGTGTCCTTCAGGGTCAAGTATGGGGAGGGGTTTTATATGGTGTATGCCAGTGCTGGACAGATGAAGTGCTTTGAGTGTGGAGATGTCGGCCACAAACGTGTTTTATGTGTCAAGCTCGGCAAAAAGAGAGGACTCAGATGCAGATAGGCAGCAGTAATGACAGGTTTTATTTTCTGCTTTGTATCTCTTCAGACAGAATGACAAATCAGATGGCTATGAAAATCCAGAGGACACAGCAAGAACAAAGAAACACAAGAACAAAAAACACTCCCGTAGGAGGACAAAGGAAGACTACACTATTCTTTAATTTGGCTTTCTGTGAAAACATTAACAAAAATCACACAGAGGAAAAGCACACAGGCTATGAAAATTAACTGCCCTCTCTTAGCTGACAAAATTACAACAGAAAACGCTCCAATCGGAGGATAAACAAAATCGCTACAAAATTATTTAACTAGAACACACAAAAGACTGACCAGAAAACTATTAACACAAAATCACTCTTCTTCAGAGGTATACAAAAACAGGAAACAAAGCTTGGCAATACTTAACTGGGACTAGACAAGGCTGTGAATCAGGCTAGACGTATTCGACAGGACGAACAAAATACTCTGGTAACACGGACAGGGGAAGACAAAGACTATATACACATGAGGGGAGGGAGCACAGGTGGAAACAATCAGGGATCAGGGGAGACACCAGACCGGTGACACAAGAGGAAGGGCAAGTGACCTGAAACGAGAGGAGAGTTACCTTTCAAAATAAAACATGAAATTCACAAGACAAAAAACCCAAGACAGGACATCCCTCACCGCGGTGTGACATTAGGTTCAAGGTTCAAGGTGTACTTTATTGTCAAAGATCTATGTAACAGGCGTTAGCACAGGAAATTGAAATTTCGTTTCACCAGACTCCAATGTGCAGCTAGCTAAACAAGCTATAATTTCACACATAGTGTGATAGACATTTAACAATAGTTTCACACACACACACTAAAAGCACACACGCTCAATGTGCAATGAATATTGCAATGTGCAATGAAAAAACTATATCATACTGATATATGCATTCGCACTCTCTCTTTACTCACTCGCTCTCTCACACACACACACACACACACACGCCCAGTCACTCACAGCAGCAGAATACAGACATGTGTAGTAGTGTGCACAGGCAGCCCAAAGCTAACGCCGTAGCTCCGGCTGCAGGGAGCACCGGCGCTGGGAGCGCTGATGCGTCGCTAGCCGCTGTGTTGGCTCCTGTGTCGGCTTGGGGTGCTGGTGCCTGTAGTGGACTCAGATGACGGAGGACAAGGCAGTCAGCTGGCCGCTATAGGAAACCAGGGGGCATCTGCTCGGGCTGCAGAGGGCGGGGGGTCCGCTGACAGGGTAGATGTGGCAGAGCTGTCCACTAGTGAGCAGGGCAGGAAGGACACAGAGGAAAAGGCGTTATGCAGTAGTAGGAGGAGGAGGAGGAGGAGGAGGAAGACTCAGACACTGGCAGGCTCCCTGGTATGGAAAGCCGTTTGAGCATTTATTCAATATCCTTGATATCAGACTTAAGGTTCATGCACTAGCAAGCTTTTTGTCCTCACTAGTAAGACAATTTGGCGCACTAGTAGAACTACTAGGGCGCACTAGTAGAACGACTGTGTCTTACCAGTAACGTTTTTTCCACTACTAGTGCCACTTTTGGCCTACTAGTGCGCAATCAAGCCCTACTAGTAAACTACTGTTCTGCACTAGTAACACTACTAGGCCCTACTAGTAGGCATGTGTCACGCACTAGTAGCCTTTTGGACGCTACTAGTAGCACCAAAATGCCCACTAGTAGCACTAGTAAGGCATTTTTGACCTCACTAGTACTACTAGTAAGTACAAAAATGTCCACTAGTAGTACTAGTAAGGTATATTTTACCTTACTAGTACTACTAGTAACAGCAAGAATGCCCACTAGTAGTACTAGTAAGAGCCAAAATGTCCACTAGTAGCACTAGTAAGATGTTTTTTATCTCACTAGTACTACTAGTGAGGGTCAAAATGTCTACTAGTAATACTAGTATATCTCTTTTGACATCACTAGTACTACTAGTGAGGTCCAATGTGCCTACTAGTACTACTAGTAAGGTGTTTTTTACCTCACTAGTACTACTAGTAAGGCCCAAATTGTCTACTAGTACTACTAGTAAGAGCCACAGCAACCACTAGTAGCACTAGTTGGGATATTTTGGACCATACTAGTACTACTAGTAAGGGCAAAAGTGTCCACTAGTAGTACTAGTAAGGTGTTTTTGGCTTACTAGTAGTACTAGTAAGGGTCCAAATGTTCACTTGTAGAACTAGTGAAATAACATGCTAATGGAGAGGTGGGGACAGCACAAGCATTGAGTTATTGGTCATTGGCTCTTCTGAAAGAATTCCACCCAGCAAAAACTTAACCCCATAAAGCCTGATGAGCTTTTACTGTTGTTGTTGTTAATAAAAAGAACAATAATGATGTCCATGATATCAAATATAGCCTTGATATCCCTGATATCAGTGATATCAGGGATATCAAAGATATCCCTGATATCCGTGATATCCTTGATATCAGTGATATCAAAGCTATCCTTGATATCCGTGATATCAAAGCTATCCTTGATATCCGTGATATCAAAGCTATCCTTGATATCAAAGATATCCGTGATGTGATATCAGTGATATCCGTGATATCAGTGATATCCGTGATATCCGTTGATATCAAAGATATCCTTGATATCAGCGATATCACTGATATCAAAGATATCCTTGATATCCGTGATATCAAAGATATCCTGGATATCACGGATATCTGTTGATATCAGGGATATACGTGATATCAAAGATATCCTTGATATCACGGATATCAAAGATATCCTTGATATCAACGGATATCCGTGATATCAAATATATCCTTGATATCAACGGATATCCGTGATATCAAAGATATCCTTGATATCAACGGATATCCCTGATATCAACGGATATCCGTGATATCCGTGATATCAGTGATATCCGTGAAATCCGTGATATCAAAGATATCCTTGATATCACGGATATCAAAGATATCCTTGATATCAACGGATATCCGTGATATCAAATATATCCTTGATATCAACGGATATCCGTGATATCAAAGATATCCTTGATATCAACGGATATCCCTGATATCAACGGATATCCGTGATATCCGTGATATCAGTGATATCAAGGATATCACGAGTACTGCTAGGGGGTAAAGTAATGACAAAAACTATTACAATAATAATTCTGGGCATATCTTAGCCACTATCTATCTATCTATCTATCTATCTTAGCTTTGAATATTTTAATTCCTACAAATGGAGATAAAATTGATATTGATTTGTAAGTAATATAATATATATAATAAACATAAAACATGAATAAATAAAAAATACTAAAGAAACATAAACAAATAAATGACCTAATTAATAAGCCTTTTAATATTAGAAATGCATTCAGTTAATTTTCATTTTCAAATGACTGTTGCTAAACACTCTGGTATTCAGAGTGGCCCCTTTAAGGCCTCAAGCACACAGTTTGAACATTCACCAATCAAAATCCATGTCCCACCTTCCTCATTTGCATGCAGTCCACTAGTACTACTAGTGGCCGCATCTTGCAACTTACATGTACACAAGTAATGGCTAGAATGTCCACTAGTAACACTAGTGAGGCTATTATGATTTTACTAGTACTACTAGTAAAAGCCAAACTGCCCACTAGTAGTACTAGTACGGCATTTGTGACCTTACTAGTACTACTAGTGTGGGCCAGAATGTCGACTAGTACTACTAGTAACAGCCAAAATGTCTACTAGTAGCACTAGTGAGACATTCATGATCTTACTAGTACTACTAGTAGAGGGCAACATGTCTGCTAGTACTACTAGTGACAGCCAAAATGTCTACTAGTAACACTAGTAAGGGCCAAGATGTGTACTAGTAGCACTAGTAAGTGGCAAAATATCCACTAGTAGCACTAGTGGGGGACTTTTGCACCTTACTAGTAGTACTAGTAACACAAAAAATGCTCACTAGTGTTACTAGTGACAGATATTTTTTTCTGACTAGTGTAACTAGTAGCGCTCAGTTGTCAACTAGTGCACAGTTTTGCCTCACTAGTAAGATGTAGTTGTCCTACTAGGATGCCAAAGTTGTCCTACTAGTGCACAGAAATGTCTTACTTGTAACAGAAATGTCTAACAAGTTGCATGAAGTCGCACACTAGTAGTGTACAATTGCATACTAGTAGTGCGCTAGTTGCGCACTAGTAGTGTATTGTGTCATACTAGTACAGCCAAACTCCTTAAATGTGAGGTTCAGAGGCTCACTAGTAAGACAAACTTTCTTCCACTAGTTACACTAGTAAGAAAGAATTATCTGTCACTAGCAACACTAGTGAGCATTTTTATGTTACTAGTACTACTAGTAAGGTGCAAAAGTCCCCCACTAGTGCTACTAGTGGATATTTTGCCACTTACTAGTGCTACTAGTACACATTTTGGCCCTTACTAGTGCTACTAGTAGACATTTTGGCTGTTACTAGCAGTACTAGTAGACATGTTGCACTCTACTAGTAGTACTAGTAAGATAATAAATGTCTTACTAGTGCTACTAGTAGACATTTTGCCTGTTACTAGTAGTACTAGTAGACATTCTGGCCCACACTAGTTGTACTAGTAAGGTCACAAATACTGTACTAGTACTACTAGTGGACAGTTTGGTACATACTAGTTAACATGTAAGCTGCGCCATGAATCCACTAGTGTAACTAGTTGCATTTCGTCAGGCCAACATGTAGTACTAGTGCGCAAAATGCAAATGAAGCAGGTGGGATAATGACAAAATCCTGAGTCTTGATTTGTCGGCACTACTTATTTTGAATTAGAGAGCCAATAGGAAGCCTCAATGCATGCTTATTTCCCACCTTCCCATTAGCATTTTGTGCAACTAGTGTTACTAGTAAGCATTTTGGCTTCTACTAGTTCAACTAGTGAGCATTTTCCCCTTACTAGTAGTACTAGTATGGTCCGAAATATCCCAACTAGTGCTACTAGTGGTTGCTGTGGCTCTTACTAGTAGTACTAGTAGACAATTTGGGCCTTACTAGTAGTACTAGTAGGCACATTGGACCTCACTAGTAGTACTAGTGATGTCAAAAGAGACATACTAGTATTACTAGTAGACATTTTGACCTTCACTAGTAGTACTAGTGAGATCAAAAACATCTTACTAGTGCTACTAGTGGACATTTTGGCTCTTACTAGTACTACTAGTGGGCATTCTTGCTGTTACTAGTAGTACTAGTAAGGTAAAATATACCTTACTAGTACTACTAGTGGACATTTTTGTACTTACTAGTAGTACTAGTGAGGTCAAAAATGCCTTACTAGTGCTACTAGTGGGCATTTTGGTGCTACTAGTAGCGTCCAAACGGCTACTAGTGCGTGACACATGCCTACTAGTAGGGCCTAGTAGTGTTACTAGTGCAGAACAGTAGTTTACTAGTAGGGTTTGATTGCGCACTAGTAGGCCAAAAGTGGCACTAGTAGTGGAAAAAACGTTACTGGTAAGACACAGTCATTCTACTAGTGCGCCCTAGTAGTTCTACTAGTGCGCCAAATTGTCTTACTAGTGAGGACAAAAAGCTTACTAGTACATGAACCTTAAGCCTGATATCAAGGATATTGAATAAATGCTCAAACGGCTTTCCATACCCTGGGACTGATCAGGACCTGAATAATGACCTTTACTCTCTGGAGGAGATCAATGGCTTTCTAGATGAGACTTTTGGTAAGTCTGTTAAAGTAAAAGATTATTTTCAGGACACAGGAAAATTTGTGCATTCAGCTATAATTTTACAAAAACAGGTTGGCTTTGATGCCCTGAACAAAAAGAAACGCTACAGGTTGAAGAAACATCACCACACTAAAAAAGACTACTGCCGTTTTTAGACAGAGAAGGTTAAGTAAACAAAGTCATACATCACAGGGTGTTTCTCATGCCTGACTCTCTGCTGCTGATGCTGCTGCTGTTTCTCTGTTTTTTCCCTTTCCATGGATGGGCTTAGGGTGGGATCTTTAAACATGAATGGAGGGAGGGATAAACAGAAGAGAGTTCTGATTATACCGCTAGGTCAGCGCTGCTATACTCCGCGCGTGACAGTGACGAGCGTCCGTCAGTCCCCTGGCTGACGGAGTTGATGACCGTCTGTCCGTCCGTCCGTCCGTCCGTCCGTCCGTGTCTCCCCCCCCCCGGACTGATGTTGACGAGCGTTCGCACCCCCCCCCGGACAGACGGTGCGCCGCTACACTAAAAATTTCTGGGGAGAACCCTGATTTGTATTACCGAGATAACGAGATCATTCGGGAAAACGGAGAAAATAAAATATATGAATGCATGGCTGTTTAGGGCTTCCGTACCAAACACAGTATCAGACAGAGTGACATTCTTTGAACAGCTGAAGGACAAACTGTCCTATTCCCAAAAAAAGGAGACCTGGCCTCATTACAAAACTGGAGGCCTGTGGCACTTCTGTGCACGGACTTCAAAATACTGTCCAGAGCTCTATCTAACAGACTCAAACAAAACATTGAACTGATGGTGCACATGGACCAGAGCTATTATATCCCTGGAAGAACAATAATGGACAATCTCTTCCTGTTGAGGGATGTGATTTATATCTGTAAAGTGTTGGACTTAAACATCGGTATCCTATCACTTGACCAAGAAAAGGCTTTTGACAAGATTTATCATAGGTATTTGTTTTAAGTGTTTTGTGCGTTTGGTATTGGAGAAGGTTTCACATTGTGGGTGGGTTTGTTATATAATGGTGCAAGCTGCATGGTGAAAGCGGGGGGGGAGGGGCTGCTTAAGCGTATACTGGTTTAAAGGGGAATAAGGCAGGGCTGCCCTCTCTCTTCTCAGTTAAAGCTTGGCTATTGATCCTTTGCTTAATAACATAAGGAACGAACTCAAAGGTCCCCATCTGCCCAACAGCTCACTCAGCCTGCCTCTAACAGTGGCTGCTTATGCAGATGTTGTAAACATTTTCATAACTGGACAAGCTGATGTTTGCTTATTGAGAGAAAGTCTTGGACTGTACCAAAGAGCCTCCTCTGCTCAGGCTAACTGGGCAGTAGAACTCCACCATGCTCGTAGATGAGACGTGACAGTGGAGCGACTTGAACCTTTGTGAGTTATAAATCCATGAACATAACTTCCTTGTGGGGGCTAACAAGTCGCCTTCTACTTATTCAGCGTGCTTAAATATGAGTCATATTTCAGAAGAGCGTCCATTTGTGCTTGTTAAGCTAACTGCTTGTTAATGAGAGTTAAGAATAATATGACAGCTGTCTGTGTCGGCTGTTTATCGTACCACAAATCTTCAGCTTCTTCCAGATATTGAGCTTATTGTGACTTTGCTGTTGTAAACATTGCTGTACCTACTAACATTCACAGTAGTCATTTCTTGGTTTTGTCACATTTTTAGATGTGTAGCCTGTATTTCTAGTTTGCACTTGCCCTCCAATAAATAGCCTAATAATAAACCAGTGTTATATTGCTTTTTAAGACTTGCAGCTGAATTGCATGTCTTCTAAACCTCAGCATTATGATTATGTGAATAAACTCATGTTGACAATAACTTGTTGACACAAAAGAAATGGCAATTGCATATCACTCACAGCTACACAGGATACACAGCTAAGAAGTTAGCATTCTATAAGTATTTTGTTTATTAATTTTACATTAATTAATCTACATATTGTGTTATTGAGGCCTGAAAACAATTTTTGGTACTACACGTACTGCCTTTTTCTGACTTTGAGCCCCTGCCCCTCTATAATCATGTGCACGTCCCTGGCTGTGTGTCAAAGTGTTGGCCAGGATAAGTCCCCGACAGGCAGCTGGAGGTCCTTGTATAAGCTGCCTGTAGAAAAGCGTTCAGCTGATCTGCAGTGGAGGATTATACACGGAGCAATAGCTACGAACAGAGCATAGCACACCTGGACCCTGGTCATGGGGTGGGCTGTCTTTGTGCTCACGAAGAATCCCTGGTTCATTTGTTCACCCAGTGTCCCTGCTTGGCTGGTCTGCTGGGGCTGGTGGAGACTTGGGTTTCAGGTTTTGGGGAACAATTTTCTTTAGATTTGTTTATCTATGGTCCCAAATATCTGGTGAGAAAAAATCATGTGTGTATTCTGGTGAAATTTGTGTTTGCGTTGGCTAAACTTGCTATCTGGATCTCCAGGAAGAACATGGTGAAGGGTTCAGGATGCACTGAGGGTGAAGAGGTGACAGTGTTGTTTTCGTCGACGATGATGATGACGAAATTATTTCGTTGACGCCCCTTTTTTTCATGACGATAACGAGACGGTGACGAGATAAACATGGCTCTTTGATGACTAAAACATGACGAGACGTGAATGAGTTTTCGTTGACGAGACGAGAATGGACGTAAACGTTAGTGGGTGGTCTGTCAGACGTTCAAAATGCATGACATTTCTGCTTAATGTTCGTGTAGCAACTGGACAGCCGCTGAGACCCGGGAGATGCTAGCGTCTCCTTGGTCTCTGTCTTTGTTATTCACTTACTGTTGTAGCAACAAGCTAGTGACGGTCGCTACTTTCAAATTAAAAGCCCCCCACTAAGACCCCAGTTCCAAACTCAAATAGGGTGCAATGTAAAGCTCTTATTTTGAAGACAAATTCGTTATCACTTCTTTTTATTATTTTTTTTGAAAAATTTAAGTGTACAAAACCACAAGGAATAGAATAACAATCAGCACATATCAGCACATTTCAACTGTTTTTTCATGAATTGATGCCCTACTTCATCATGCAAGAGTGTCACACATAAGTTGTGAAAATAGCAGATCTACAAGTTCAACACATTGCAACACATTGTGAGCTTGTAGATCTTTTTATTGACCTAAATTAATTTGATAAAAGACTATACTTCTTCTTTTGTTTTTGTTTTTTTTAACTTAAACTGACTAAAACTTGACTAAAACCTGTTTGAGTTTTCGTCGACTAGAACTGGACTAAAACTATCACATATAGAAGTACCTAAAATTTGACTAAAACTAAAAAGCATTTTAGTCCAAAAGACTAAGACTAAGACAGACTAAATCTAAAATGGCTGCCAAAAACAACACTGAGAGGTGATGAAGGGGCTGGTTGCTGCTCGTCTCAAAGTTGAACATGGTTATTATCACACTGTTGGTGATCTGGAATCTTTCTCAGCGCTCTTGGCAGAGGGAGGAGTGTCGGGGGGGCAGGAGAGCTGCTGCTCTCTTTTTGATTGGTTGTTTTCGTTTTTTTTGTTTGTTTGCATGTTTGTTTGTTTGCTGTTTTTATTTGTTCTGATGATGCATACCTGACTTTAATTTATCTTTGAGAATAACTAAATAAAGTTATTTTTAAAGTTAAAAAAAGTAAAGTCTCTCTCTCTCTCTCTGAGTGCGTTTTCCAACTTTTCTTTGTGTGTTTGTTTGTTGTGTATGTTTTAGTGTAGTTTGTGAGTTTTGTGTCAGTTTGTGTGTGTGTGGCAGCGGGCATCATGCCCGGTGTCGGAGTGGATGAGGAGGAGCTGCCGCAACTGACAAGGCAACATGCTGTCAAACTTTTGCCGGCAGTCAGCTGTTCAGTTGGAGATAGGGTTGCCAACCGTCCCTTGAAAAACGGAATCGTCCCGTATTGAGCTTAAAAGGGACGCACTTTGTCCCGTATTTCCTTGAGAATCAAAATGGTGTTTAAAATGTCAATGGAATCAATGAATGACGGCGTTTTATATGAAAATATACGGTAATCTTACTGCCAGCCCTCTCTTGCTCTGTGACCAATGAGCCGACAGCACACTCACACACGAGAATAACAATGCAGAATCCGGCTCTTCTCATTGGTCGAGGTACTGTCGCTTGCAAGAAGATACTGGAAGACAAGAGACTGAGGCAACTGGCAAAACAATCCAGCATGGCTCACAACGACACAGGTTCACAGGACACTGTAGACGGTACGCCTTCCACCATGAGCAGTAACGGTACTCCCCCGAGAGAAAAAGAAAAGGCTGCAAAAATACAGACTCGAATGAGAAAAAGAAAACGTGGCTGGAAAAAGTGTAGATAATGTCTGCTCGCGCACTTTTTCTGTAGCCCATGGTGAACTGTTTGACGTGAAACAGCATGCATCTAGTGGTCTACACGTGAGGGACAACCAGGTGGACCCTTGACTGGTTTGTTGTCCACCAGGCAACACCAGAGGCAGATATGGTATGTAGAAAAAATACGAATGTTTTTTAAGTCCAATAAATGTCAGAATTTTGTGGCCAAAAAAATGTTTAGTGTAATAAACACATACAATTGATAGATGAATACATAAAATAGATAAATAATACATAAAAGTAATACGTAGATGAATAATAGATAAAGAATACACACTATACTATATACATACATATATACAACCTTACACATGTCAGTTCAAACAGTCCATAGATAAATGTGATGTGCATAATTTGTACTGCACAGGCAGTTGATATACTACACATGAACTATAAATCAGTAAGAAAGTAACAACTTTCTATTGTTTTCTGTTATTTTATACTGTTTTCAGTTAAGCAGGACAGTTCTGTTAAATAAATAAATATTTATTTTATTGTCAAGTTAAGCAGGACAGATTTCTGTTAAAAATATCTTTTATTTTGCACAAAAAAATAAATTGTTGAATAATATTTTTTTCTATGTATTCGTATCACTCAAAAACATGCATCAAACTAAATTCACATTCGAGTCAAAGTATTTGGAAAGTTACCAAGCCGTCGTGGGGGGGGGGGGTTGTCCCTTATTTATTTCTCAGGGAGTTGGCAACCCTAGTTGGAGATGCAGCCTGTGCTATGGAGAGCTTGTGGGGTTCTGAGCCTGCCCTGAGGCCAGAGAGAATGCGGGGGGTGCTGCAGGGCCAGGCTCAGGTGCCTCATCCAGGGGCGCCGGGGCATCGGCCTCCGGTGAACCGGGGGCTTTGGCATCCGGCGAGCCGGCTGGCTGAGGTTAAAAAAACAGGAAAAAGGAAGATCAGTGAGTGTCAGGGGGAGGAGGAGGAGGAGGTGGAGGTGGAGGTTGAGGAAGATAGGGGGGATAAAGTGGGTGAGGAGTGTGATATGACTCCATCTCAGGAGGCTCAGACCACCACTTACTCATTAAGAGAGATTAAAAATTTCCTAAAAGCCACAAAAAGACAACTTCGAAAATTGGTTTCATGGATGAGATTAGACATGGACACAACATGAGTACATATAGAGCAAGGTTCAGTAAAAAATATACCGCTCTCAACCCTTCCCTTTCTAAATTCAAAAGTAAGGCGTAAAATTAGGATACAAAACGAATGTGTTAATCATCCATTAAAGGTTTGGGAGAAGACGAGACGATTCTTGAATTTACCTCTATCTCTATCAAGGGCAGCAAAAATAACTACTGCCTGTGACTTCCTGCCAGCAAAAATGGACAGTGGTTTCATTAGATGGGCGGGGAAGGGCCTCATCACAATAAATCAATTATTCGAAGGAATGACTCTCAGGGCTTTCTCACAACTTCAAGCAAAGTATGGCATTGATTCTAAGGATTTATTTAGATATTTTCAAATTCGGTATTACCTGATGACACACAAAGAGTGGGACAAAATTAAAGAAGTTCCATCTAATTTTGAACAATATTGGATTGAGATAGCTGAGAATAAGATGAATACTAAAAACACAATATCATGTATATATGGCAGGATCCGTAAGGATATATCAGTGGATACACTTGATGTGAAAGCTAAATGGGAATTGGAAGCTAATACCATAATTGCTGATGAGGAGTGGGAGAGTTCTTGGGTGCCCTGGCAGAAATGTTTAAGCAGCCCAATTTGGAGGGAATTTGGCTGGAAGTTGAGAGCAAGATATTTCAAAACTCCTTTGGTAATAGCTAGTTATGATAATAACTGTTCCCCCCTGTGTTGGAGGGGTTGCAGTATAACAGGGGACTTTTCCCACATCTTCTGGGATTGCTCTAAATTGCAAAAATTCTGGGAGAATGTGAAGCGACAAATATGTGAGATTTTGAATTTAAATAGACCAATTGAACCACAGCAACTAATTTTGGGTACTGTATCGTTAATGGAAAACTAGAGTATTTATGCTCAGGGTTCATTTATTGATTGCACATAAAATGATCATAGTAAACTGGCTTAAGCCCCATCCACCCACACTGGACCAGTGGTCTCAAAGGCTTAAGGATGTAAATTGCATGGAACATATAACGACAAACCTTCAACTCCAGACGGACTTGTATCCTGAAAAATGGTCACCTGTTATGATGTATTTGGAAAGGTGAGAATACTGTCTCTGTTCAACTGGGCTAGATGGTGTTTTTATTTATTTTTTAATTGCTATTACTAATTAGACCTACAAAGAATATTCTTTCACCTCTTTGCTATTTGATTGTACTTGTATTTTGTATTTTGTCAGTTTGATACCAATATGAGTATTGATACTTGTCATAATGTGTGAGACTCTGTCAAGGAACTTGTTCTAATAAATGTTCAAAAAAAAAAAAAAAAGCCACAAAAAGGAAAGCAGCTGTACAGGTTGAGAATTTCTTCCCCGACCTGAAAGGCTTCAGTGTGTCGGTGGCACGCCTGAAGAAGATGGAGGACTCCTTTGAAGCAAAGGAAGTCTTCAGGCTCAACAAGTTTGTCACAAAAGCCAGGGTGAAGCTCGCTGACCTCGATGATTTTATTTTTTTAAATTTATAACTTATCACACTATTATGGCCATTTTTTTTTTAACTCTTTTTATATCACTAAGACTAACATTAATATTGGTTCTTTAAATATTAACAGTGCCAGAAGTGATGTGAAGCAAGCCTCTCTGTATAAACTTATTGATTTTAAGTAACTGCATTTATTATTTATTCAAGAAACCCATAGTGATGACAAAAATGAAAGAGACCGGAAAAAAGGAGTGGAGGCCAGGTTTTTCTCAGCCACAAATCTTTTAATAGTGCTGGAATCGGTGTGCTTTTTAACAAGGCTTTTAACCCTCACTCTGTCGAAGTGCAGGATGTTTTATCAGGTCACATTTTGAAGGTCAGAGCACAGTTTGAGAATGTCATAATGGTTTTTATCTGTGTTTATGCCCCTGTTTTTAGAAAAGATAGAATGAGTTTTTTAGACATTCTATCTGATGCCATTAGCGGCTGCAGCACAGAAGAGTATTTATTTCTGGGAGGTGATTTTAATTGCACAGAGCATCCTAATGTAGACAGGAATCACCTGGAGCCCCACCCTGCTTCATGTGCTCGGCTTCAGCGTCTCATTGAAGCTCACGAGCTGCAGGACGTATGGAGAGGGTTCCATAGAAATATCCGGCAGTATACATGGAGCCACAGTCGTGATAACGTATTATCTATGGCTCGACTTGATCGGTTTTATCGCTTTAAACATCATTTAGCATTTTTAAATCAAGTCATATCATACCTATTGGCTTTACAGACCATTCTCTGGTTCAGTGTTCTTTTTTTATCTCAAATGTTAAGATAACCAGGGCATATTGGCATTTTAACACAGCTCTTTTATAATATTATGGCTTTAGAGAGGGTTTTAATTATTTATGGGTTTTACACAAGGATAAGTCCGGTTGTATTTCTTCACAGCAGTGGTGAAGTCCAAATCCATCAGTTGTGTAAACATTATGCTCGCAATCTCACTAGGGACATTACCAGATCTCTTCAGCACCTAGAGACCAAGGTGGTACAGCTGCAAGGTTTAGCAGACTGTACAGGAGAACAAGGGCATTTTAAAGACCTTAAAAGGAAAAAGGCATCTTTAGCCAACCTGCTGGGTATTACAACGCAGCTGGCGCTGGTCCGATCCCGCTTCCTGAACGCCTCACACATGGAAGCTCCATCTCAGTTTTACTTGAGCCCGGAGAGGAAAAATGGCCAGAAGAAGATCATTCACTCCTTACGTGCTGAAGATGGTTCCTCACTGACGACAGGCCCAGAGATCCGGAGGTACACCACACAGTTTTACAAAAAACTGTACTCAAATGAGTTTGTGGATAACCCGGAGCTGGGTGGACGGTTTTTTAACAACCTGCCTCAGGTGGAGGCTGCCTCAAACACAGCACTGGACATTGAGCTGACTGTTGATGAGCTCCACACAGCCCTCATGAGTCTGGCCAATGAGAAGGCTCCAGGTATTGATGGGCTCCCTGTGGAGTTCTACAAGTCTTTCTGGCCGGTTCTCGGCGAAGACATGTTGGAGGTTTTCCAGGACAGTCTGAACCGGGGACAACTACCACTGAGCTGCAGGAGAGCTGTAATCACTCTGCTCCCCAAAAAAGGAGACCTGCAGCTTTTAAAGAACTGGAGACCGGTTTCATTGCTGTGTGGGGACTACAAGATCTTGTCCAAAGCCCTGGCCCTGAGGCTGAGGGAGGTCGTCGGTGAGGTCATCCATGTGGACCAGACCTACTGTGTGCCCGGCAGGTCCATAAGTGATAATATCACTTTAATCAGGCATGTTTTGGACGTCTCTAGCTCATTAGGCACAGATACTGGTCTGATTTCCATAGACCAGGAAAAAGCTTTTGACCGGGTTTAACACCAGTACCTCTGGCAGGCGCTGGCTGCTTTTGGGTTCAACACAGGTTTAATAGCTAAGATCCAGGTACTGTACTGTGACATTGCGGGCATACTGAAGATTAATGGTGGCCTGGCTGCTCCTTCTGATGTGGAGAGGGGGGTTTGGCAGGGATGCTCCCTATCAGGGATGCTCCCTATCAGGTATGCTATACTCCCTAGCCATAAGCCTCTGCTCCACAAACTAAGAAAAGGCATCAATGGTGTTTTTAATGGATGTCCTGCTGTTTTTAAACCGTCTGCCTATGCTGATGATGTCATTTTAATGGTAAACACACAAAAAGACATTGACATAATAAAAAGGAACATTGGACTGTTTAACGAGATGTCATCAGCAAAGGTGAACTGGAGCAAGAGCGAAGCAGTAATAATCAGCAACAAGCCCACAACCATCCTGGTTGTACCAGAAGGACTGACATGGAAGACAGGGGGCATAAAATACCTTGGGGTGTTCTTGGGCGAGGAGAGTGTTTTAAACAAGAACTGGGACGACGTGCTAGAAAAGATGGAAGGCAGGCTCAGGAGGGGGAGATGGCTGCTACCAAGCATATCATACAGAGGGCCTGTGTAGACCCTCCTCCTAACCTACTTTCAAAAATACAGACTATGTTTTTTTTCTGGCACAAATTTCACTGGATCCCTCAAGCTGCCCTCTGCCTCCCCAAAGAGGAGGGTGGTCAGGGACTCATCCACTTGGCCAGTAGGGGAGCAGCTTTGAACACAGTCTCCCTTCACTGGCTGCTCCAGGAGCCTGTGGTTTATGAAGAACAGCACAGTGCCCCTGTCTGGGCAGGAACATCAATAAGGGACACCTTCCGTCAGGCCAGGGTAACGACTCTGGGCTCTGTGGTTCACCTGACTGGAGCTGGACTACAAGATTCAGCTGCCCTGGCAGCTGGTGTGGGGATCCGGTCCGTGAGGAGCATGGGCAGACAGCTGGAGCACTGGAGAGGCTGCCTGACTGGACACCAACACCTCCTACTGAGCCGGCACTCCCAAAGTTTTATTGCCCCCTGCACTGACGATCCATTTCCCTCTGTCACTGTCCGTCCGGTTTTTAAAGACTGCTCTGGTTTGTTTTTAAACGCACAGCAATGCACTTCTAGCCTGCAGGAGGCCACTGGCAAGGCCCTGTACATGGCCATGGTCAAGTGTCTCAATCAAAGGACTTTGAACCATGTGGACACTCCATGGAGGGGTCATCTGCAGCTGTGCGATGGAGGGTACTGCATGGCATCGTAGCAGTGAACTCCTTTCTGTCCATCATGGGCACACTGACCGGTGTGTGTTCTGTGGTAAGAGGGAGACAGTCTTCCACTGCTATAGTGAGTGAACACGTCTCACTCCTCTGTTCACCCTCCTGAAGAGTCTTTTCAGCTTTTCAGCAGTGCTGGAGAAAAGTTCTCTGTACAGGTTTTTATCTTGGGTTTTAAGTACAGAAGGCCAGCAGAAAGGAAGTGCAGACTTTTAAACTTCATTCTGGGGCAGGCCAAGATGGCAGAACATGTGAGCAGGAGAGGAAAGAGGAGGACATGGTGTATATAGATGTAGTACTGTTGTTCAGCAGGATAGTGAAGGCCAGGGTCCAAATAGATTTTAAATATTACAGTCAGATGCAGGACATGGACCAGTTCACTAAGACCAGAGGCCTGTACTGCAAAGGGGGCTCAACATAGCCAGGCTTTGTGCTCATGATGCAGCTCAACAAAGCCCCAAGTCCCCAAACAGAGTTAAACGGTACTGTGACAGTTGTTATCAACTTAATTTGTCAAGTCCGGTTCTCCGCTTTGTGCTCTGCGCGCGTTCACATAAAAGGGGGCGTTTGACGTCATATTAATCTACTTTCGTGCGAAAATGGATCGATCCCGGGCCACATATTTTACTCAAGATGAGCAGATTTTATTATTTTATTTTATCATGTTATTATGCAAGGCTATGAAGAATTCAAAGAAACCATCACAGCAAAAAGTAAAACTGTTGTCGCCAATAGAGCGAGGGAGGGCTTCTGGCAGAAAAGTGCTGACCGTGTAAATGCGTAAGTTAACAATGATGAATATTATGATCAATATTATATTAAACCCTTAGTGTTTTAATTTCTGAACGCTCAGCATTGTGCAACTTTAGTGCTGCCCGAATTATTCTTGCTCCTAGGGTCCACCGGTGACGTGGTGACGCCATCCCGAATGAGTTACACAGTGAAACAGCGGCGCTTTTATAGCCGATTTTAAGCTGAAACTCTGAACATAACCTGGTCGGGACCAGGTTGTGAGCTAAGCATAAGTTACCATGGTGATATAGCCAGGTTAAAAGAGAGCCACCTTCGTAGTACAGAGAAGCCTGGCTTTAGACTCAACATTAACCGCTCGCTAACCCACTAAACTGGCTTCGCAGTACACCCCTCTGGACTCTTTACAACACACTGTGTTCAGTCACTGACAACACTCTGGTCTTCTCTAATCATCTCATGTGATACATCTTCTCTAACTCTGTCTGCATGACCTAATCTGTATGTTTTATTTATTTGTTTATTTATGTATTGATGTACTGTATCTGGTTGACAGATGGTTGCAGCAGTTGATTCTTCATTTAAAATGTCCCACAGGTTCATTGCACCAGTGAGAGGAGCCTACCACTTTGAGTTACATATATTTAGATGGGGACATGCTTCAGGTGCTGTGTTGGTCAAGAATGGAGAACACATTTGTATTGCATATGAGTATCAGCCAACCTATGATGTAAACCCTTCTAATGGTGTCACGCTGCTTCTAGATGGCAATGTTGTGCCTGTCAGTCTGTGGATTAACTCATGGGTGTGACAATGGAAATCATACCACCTTCAGTGGTCATCTGATTTTCACCATGTGAGCAGGAAACAGTCCTTCTTCTTCTTCAGCCTTATGATAGCCCTGACTACACAGTAGCAGTGTATTAGTATGACCTGGTGACAGTTACTTTTCTCTTTTGTACTCAAGCTTATTGGCAACACAGCACAACAACAACCTTTTGATAAGAAAAGGTTCATACATTTTTCATCTCCATATGTTTTCTTGATTGAAATCAAAATGCACAGTGATTGACAATGAGAAATAGTTGTGCCATTTTTGTTAACACTAGATTAAAGAAGTGAACTAATTTGTGAGAAAACTGTGGAAATGTCTGTTGACATACAGAATTACTGCATCAAATCCTTCAAATCAAAGACTCAGTTAATGTTTGTATCCTGATTATCAAAGCTGGATGACAAAGATTTGCACCAATAATTATTTGTACATATTAAATGTATTGCCATTGGCTTCTTTCACATTTGAATGCAAGCATAAACATGTCAGTGCAGTACTGTCTGTGGACCTTTCTTTCACATTGTCTCTATCACGGGATGTTTAAAGGGGAAAAAACTAAAAGGTGGACTCAAATGCAGATTAGACAGGAGGCAGGATCAGGGGGAACAAAAAGCGAGCTTTAATAAATAAAAAGCTGAATGCACACGAACAAAAGGAGCTAATTCCTCAAACTAGTAAAAAGGGCAAGAAGGCAAAGTAACAAAGCAAACCTAGGAAAACCAGAAATCAAAATCCAAAAACAAACCACTGAGGAACAGAAGACTCCAGAGGAAACACAGTGACTTCAGGGAGAACATCTCATGCAACACCAGACAGAAGCAAACAAACAGGAACAATGGACTGATAAAGAGAAGAGGGAAGAATCTAAATACACAGACACTAATGACGAGACGAGGAACAGGTGAGGTGAGATGATGAGGGGAAGGCACAGAGGAGAAGGCATGAAGGAAACAATACTGAAAGACAGGGGGAGACAGACGAGAAAGGAGGAATGGGACAATACAGAGGAGAGAACATAATGGAAAGAGCATGAGGGGAACACCGAGAGACATAAAAAGGACAAGCAAATCAAAACATAAGACAAGAGACACAATCCAAAGACATAAAAAACATGAAGCATGACAGTTTCAGAATGAAATATGTTCTTATTGTTGGCAGACAACAAAATAATTGTTTCACTTCTGTTTGGGAGTATGAAAGTGACCAAAAGTTTTCACGCTCTCCACTTCCACCTCCTCTGCAGTCTCTCTCTCTCTCTGTATGTGTGTGGGTGGAGACAGGTGAGTGGACCTGGGTGGAGCCACATCAGCTGCATCCTATCCTGCAAATAAGAAACCTACAAAGACTCAGCTCTGCCATATCCACTTCGCTAGATCGTAGTACCTGCTCATTCCTTCTGCTCGGCTCCAGTCCCATCCTCCTCAGCCCCGTTTATCTGCTCTGTGTCTCTGTTCATTCATATTGAACTTTAGAAAAGCTGTTGTCACAGATGTTTATGAGATTAAAGCTGATCAACAGCCAATCTGATCCATTTTCAGTAGAGAAGTTCTACACTTGTCATATTATGATTTTATGACAGTGGATGTTGTTGTTAAATGTGTTGTTGCTCTTCCAAAGTCAGACTTTATTATCGTGCTGGATTCATTGAGGAAGTAAAGAGAGAAAAATGTTCTTTATGACTCATCTAACATGAGTTTCTGTTGTTATCTCAGCCAATTAACAACCTGAGGGAGGTCACTACATCTGACTGTGTCGTTAATGTTTAAACAGGTCAGGCTGATAATGTTTTGTTTGTTACTCCTTTAATGGCTTGTTTTTCATGTCAGGTCATTCAATGTTTACACTCTCAAACTTCAGTGAGGATGATAATTATATTGATCTGATGCTGTCTTTCTTACCTGTCAGTGTTATCAGCCATGAGGTGACATATATATCATTTTATACATGATTTTGACCTTCAATAATGCACATTTTAGCAAAAATAATGGTTCAAGTATTGAAAGCTACATTCCAACATACACAGATCAGCCACAATATTAAAAGGAGGAAGAGGTAAAGGAATGAATTTGATCATCTCTTTATAGTGCAGTGTTCTGCATCATGTCATTGATGTGGATTCTACTTGACGTGCACAACACACCTGAACACTTTGGCAGACAAAGTATTTGGCCACTCAACAACAACAACAATGTTCCACGTTGGCAGTGGCTTCCCAAGCAGGACAATGGTCCCTGTTACAAACTGCTCAGGAACGGCCAGAGAAGTATTCAAGGTGTGGACCTGGCCTCCAAGTTTCCCAGATGACAATCCAATTCAGCATCCATGGTCTGAGCCGCATGAAGTCCGATCATACTTGGTCTGCAACAGTGTTCTGGTGGGTGGTGCATGTCAAGGAGCATCCACATGAATATCAGGACCCAAGGTTTCCCAGCACATTTCATTGTAACAAAGTGATCAATGTTTTTTACTTCACCTATTAGTCTTTTTAATGTCCTGACTGATGGGTGTACAGGTTCTAATGAATGTTTTCAGTGTTCTGATGACATGCTCCATGTGATCAGTGTTATCAAACTGATGTCCTGCACGTGTCTGTTTTCTGGTAATTTCTGTTAATGATTGATCAGCATCAGACACTATTTAAGACTGAGATGAACACAGAAACTATACAGTGGAACTGAACAGACCGTCACTTTGAGAATGGAGATGACAATGTGTTTTCCTCTGTTGCTGCTGATCTGCTCTCTCTGCACGGCTCAGCTTCAAACAGAGTCTGACAACCAAATTATTCCACTTGGAGATCAAACGGAAGCTGAGAGAAGAGAACCAACAAATGCTGCTGACCAACAACAGAGATGTACACAAGACATCCATGCTGTGCTGAGAGAGATGAGCGCCTCGTTGGCTGAACAGAGGCTGGAGATAAGGATCTTACAGAGAGAGAATGAAGGTAGAGTATGACCTTTTTTTTTCAATCTGTTTTTTATTGGATTTTGCAGATGTATACATTTGTACTAGAACATTTACAAGGAGTTAAGTATACATGTTTTCTTTAAAGAAAAACAACAGAAAGAAAAAGTGGTCACTGAGGAATTGCTGCATGCCCAAACAACTTATATAAAACTAGAACAACCACAATAAAGAAAATTAAATGCAAAAAGTTGAAAAGTAGGACTGAGTATGACCTTTTTAACAACATCATTTGCAGACAGAGGTGGGTCAAAGAAAAGATTCTGTTAATCTTCATAGAGTTCTTCTAAATATCCGCAGTGTGTCAGTTTGGCAACAGCAACAACAGTTTTGGTCAGATTTGTATAATGTTGCAGCACTGAACTGTTTTGCAGTATGACCTGCAGGTAAAGATGAGTCAAAGAAAAGCTCCTGGGAGACTTTATAACGTTGTTCTTAATGTACACAGTGTGTCAGTTTAACAACAGCAACCGAATGTTCTCAGTCTATAAATCCTTGTCTTCTACACCTTTTAAACTCTTTTGTTTCTTCCATTTTTCCACTACAGCAACAAACTGAGGTCACTGTTACAGTGTCCTACAATATTACAGCTTCATACACAATTGAAGGACAGAAACAAAACAAGACCAGCGTGCTCACAGATATTAATCAGCACAAATACAAAGTACAGTATAGTCTGATGTGTACATCTGTAGGATTGGTCATAAACCAAAGTATCGGACTGATTAAGATTTTGACCTGATGGTGGCCTAGATATAAAGATGAGGGATCACAGAGGATGTTTCTATCTACAAACGAATACATCTACAAATTCAGTACAAATATATTAAAAACGCTTGTACACTTATGTTGCACATATGATGGTTTTTATATTGTTTGAAGTGCAAGCAGCAAAACTGAATGAACAGAAGACTGAGCAGGAGAAGTAGAAGACTGAGCTGGAGATGCTAAAACAACAACTTCAAGGTACTGTGTGGAGAACATCACGGCTCTAATAATGAAAGTTAATTATAAAAGTGTTTCATAAGCTGAAATGAATGTGGACAATTAAACACTGTCAGTAAAAACATATATAACACAAGTTAGCTCAATTTTCACAACACAAAGTGTTTTTGCTAAGATAATATCTAAATGTCCAATTACCAAAGCTAACATTGATAAAGACACTGATGATTAAACCTTTAATGATCAAATGTTTTCAACAGAGACAAATATGTCATGATGTCACTTTTTTCCAGCACAAACACTAAAGAAGATCTTTATTAACGCCAGGGCAAATGTCACTGAAAACAAAGGCTCTAAAGAGAAATGAAGATAATAAGACAGCAAGCTAATCCAGCAAGTCAACATATTTTAATTGTAGGTTTAATTGTAGATTTTAATCCTCATATCGAGGCACAAGGCAGCAACTCAAGTGCGTGTACCAGCAGGAATTTGACCACATCATTAGATTTGGACACTGTGTGAAAAGATGTGACTTCCTTTGTCCACCATGTGATGCAAGGGGACACTCACTAATTTAATGTTAAGTAGAAGTACTATATATCAAGAGAAGACAGCACAATGAAAGCTTTATGTCAATGATTGTTAGAAAATGCCTTATTTCTGTTGTCAGGTGGAGCAGCCTGCTAATTGGCATTGAAGTGTTTTGGGCGGGATCCTGATTAAATATGTGACATTTGGGACAGATTGGACCATTTGCACAGAAGTTATTGGTACTTCCTTTTCATGGTGAATAATTCTTTGTCACTGAATCGATGTCCAAGGAGAAATCAGAATCTTGACTATATACCGCCATCAAGGCAATTTTTATCAGTAAATTTGAGGGGCGTTGTTAGTGTAACTGAATATTGGCATGTAAATGTGCTCAGAACAAGACAATTATCAAACGTGAAGTTTGGTGCCTATTCAATCATGTACAATCGAGATACAACAACGCCCTGTTTTATGGTGAATCATTGATATCTGTCACACCACAGTGTTCAATGAAACTAAAGTATTTAATACATTTATATCACAAAGGTCTTAAGATTGGCCAGTGAAAACTTGAAGTTGATCAGGTTAAAGCTGTAGGAAGATTTTAAAATAAAACACGTGCAAATTGCTAAAAATGAGCAGTAGAAATCACAATGGCTGACTTCCTCTTGGGTTGAGATAGTGACACCAGGGAGTTTTGTGTAAATGTAGCAGCGATAGATATATGACATGGAACACTTGGTGGTGTTTTGATTGTAAAAGAATGTTAGCCAATGTCTTCAGGACTTTTATCAAACATGTGAAGTTTGGGGCAGATTCAACTTTGTACAGTGGAGTTACAGCAATTTCCAGTTTGGTGGCGAGACGACAGCCTTCACTGTTTAACAGAAACAGTGTTCACAATACAACATCATCAAGATCAGTAGAAGGAAGAAAAGAAAAAAGATGGCACAACTGAAATCCAGAAGATATTGATCAGGTTGTTGTTTCCACACAACAATGACATTACTCTCTCTCATTCTGTCTTTCTCTCTCTCTCTCTCTCTCAGTCAAACAGGTGGCTTTCTCAGCTTCACTGTTGGCTTCAGGTGGTGGAAATACTGGACCATATAACACACACACTCCTCTGGTCTTCAGACACATCATCACTAACATTGGAAACGCCTACAACCCAAACACAGGTACTCAAATTCACACTTTTATGTTATGTTGACATCAACCTGGTTGACAAATGTTGCAGCAGTTGATTATTTATTTAAAATGTTCCACAGGTTTTTTCATTGCACCAGTGAGAGGGGCCTACCACTTTGAGTTCTACATATATGGACATGGACATGCTTCACATCCTTCAGGTGCTGTGTTGGTCAAAAATGGAGAACATATTTTTATTGCATATGAGCATCAGCCATCCTATGTCGTGAGTTCTTCTAATGGCGTCACGCTGCTTCTAGAGGTTGGAGATGTTGTGTTTTGCGTCTGTGGGTTAACTCATGGGTGCATGACAATCAAAATCATCACACCACTTTTAGTGGTCATCTGCTTTTCACCATGTGAGCAGGAAACAGTCCTTTTTCTTCAAGCACATGACAGCCCTGACCATACAGTAGCAGTGTATTAGTACTTCCTGATCCTGGAAGCCTTGGCTTTTTGTGAACATCTAAGTTGACATACAGAATTACTGCATCAAAACCTGCAAATCAGAGACTCAGTTAATGTTTTTATCCTGATTATCAAAGCTGGATGACAAAGCTTTGCACCAGTAATTACTTGTACAGATTAAATATATTATTATTGTATTTTTTTTTTTGTTGTTGTTGTTTTTTTTTTTACATTTGAATAAAAAAATAACCATATCAGTGCAGTACTGTCTGTGGACCTTTTTTCAACAAATTGTATATTTTAGTTTCAAAATGAAATGTCATCTTATTGTTGGCAGACAACAAAATAAATGTTTCACATCTTTTTGGAAGTATGAAATGTAAGTTTGAAGAAAACTTGTCATGCCCTCCACCTCTGCAGTCTCTCTCTCTTTCTCTCTGAGTGGAAGGAGTGAGTGTGCTGAGTAGTGTGTGTGTGTGAGAGAGCGTTTTCTTTATCTTGTAGGTGTATTTGGTGTTTATTGTGTTAGTGTGTGTAAAAAGTGGTTTTAGGGGATTTGTGCGTGGTTTTTGAGGTCTGCCAGGTTTTGCTGGTCGGCGTGCTTAATGCCGGTACAGAGTTTACCAAACTCAACAGGAAACATGGATTTAAATTCTCTCTTGGTTTCCCTTGTTCAGTGGAGGGCTGCAGTCTGGCAGTGGGAGAAGTTGTGGGTCACAGCAGCATTAAATCTGCTTTTGTGGATTTTATTTTGTTTGTGGATGATATTGAAAAAGTAAACAAAGCGAACGAGACCGGCACTGTTGTTAACGATATGTTTGTATCAGTGTCTCCTCTCAATACATCAGTGATGATGTGTTGTTGAGGGAACTGTCGAGGCACATGAAGATAGTCTCCCCTATCAGGAAGTTGCCATCAGGCTGTAAATCTCCGGTGTTGAAACAAGGTGTTTCACACAGAGAGCAGGGGTCCGTTTCACAAAGCAGGTTTAGTGAAAACTCTGAGTCTGTTAACCCTGAAATGAGGGAAACTCTGAGTTTTCCGTTTCACAAAGGGAGGTAACTCAAACCAGAGAAAGAGGGGTAACTCCAGCCTGTTTCACAGAGAGAGGTAACTTAAGCTCTCGGTCAGTTACCATGGTAACATACTCTGTGAAACTAACCTGAGGCCTGTACTGCGAAGCCAGTTTAGTGGGTTAGCGAGGTATGTTGAGTCTAAAGCCAGGCTTCCCTGTACTACAAAGGTGGCTCTCTTTTAACCCGGCTAGATCACCATGGTAACTTATGCTTAGCTCATAACCTGGTCCCGACCAGGTTATGTTCAGAGTTTCAGCTTAAAATCGGCTATAAAAGCGCCGCTGTTTCACTGTGTAAATCATTCGGAGATGGCGTCACCATTCATTGAGAACCCGGTGGACCTGGGAGCAAGAATAATTCTGGCAGCACTACGATGTGAGCGGCTTCTTCGAGATCGCGCTGATCCGCTGGCATTTCCTGATGAAATTCTCTATGAGCGATATAGATTTTCAGCCGAGGGAATACGGAACATTTGCTCACTTATTGAGCCGAGTGTCAGGAATGCCACTCGAAGAAGCTGTGCGCTCACTGTAAGGCAAACTGTTTGTGTAGCCCTTCATTTTTTTTTGCCACGGGAACCTTTTTACATTCAGTTGGTGATGCAGCAAATCTGAGCAAGAACACTGCGTGTTGCGTGTTTGTAGTGTTCCCAAGTCATTTGAGCACAATGCTTGTTAAGGAAGGATTCTATAAAATATCTGGTAATGTAAGCTACTTTCATACCCCTCTACATCATCAGTATTACTTGCTTGCATAATGAAATCTTCCCCTTTTCATTCTTCTTCCTGTTGGCTTAAGATAGTGATATATTAAAATAAAATGGGAAACAGTATGTTATCCACACTGACAAAATGATGGGGCAGCTTGGCTACATACCACTTTGAATGATGTGTTTGTATTTGGCTCTAACTTGCTGCCATGTCCGACTGCTGCTTCCACATCTTAATAAAATGCAATATGAAATATTAATTAGGCCAACCTAGTATTTATTTGTCACAGATAATGAGCAAAGTTAATTATTTCTTTGATGTGGCTTGAATAAACTGATGAACTGATCAATGTTTCACCCGTTGTAGGGCAGTGTACACCCAAACACAAATCTTACAGGCTTGAGCGATTTTCACTGTCAGGAAGCTCTTTATTGTCATTGTACAGGGACAGTCGCTACATTTGCTTGTTCATCCCGACACAGTAATAAAAAAAAAAAAAACACCGAGCCTACGCACACTCAGCCTCGCTTTCAATAAAACACACACGCGCATTCTATAACTGAGATCAGTAAAATGTGAAAACAATATAGACATCATTCAAAATGAAAAAGATAGTTGTTACCTCAGTGTATTTATTTTTAAATGGATGAGGGTTAATATGTAAAAGTTGCACAATGTTGAGCTTTCAGAAATTAAAACACTAAGGGCTTAATATAATATTTATCTTAATATTAATCATTGTTAACTTACGCATTTACACGGTCAGCTATTTTCTGCCAGCAGCCCTCCCTCGCTCTACTGGCGGCGACAGTGTTACTTTTTGCCGTGATTGTGTCCTTGAATTCTTCATAGTCCTGCATAATAAGAATCTGCTCATCTTGAGTAAAATATGTGGCCCGGGATCGATCCATTCTCGCACGAAGTAGAATAATATGACGTCAAAGGCAAACTTTACAGTGAACGCGCGCAGAGCACAAAGCAGAGAGCCGGACTTGACAAACTAAGTTGATAACCAGCGTCGTAGTAGCCTACCGTTTAATCTGTTTGGGGACTCGGGGCTTTGTTGATCTGCATCACGAGCACAAAGCCCGGCCATGTTGAGCCCCCTTCACAGTACATGCCTCTAATCTGTATGTTTTATTTATTTGTTTATTTATGTATTGATGTACTGTATCTGGTTGACAGATGGTTTGCAGCAGTTGATTCTTCATTTAAAATGTCCCACAGGTTCATTGCACCAGTGAGAGGAGCCTACCACTTTGAGTTACATATATTTAGATGGGGACATGCTTCAGGTGCTGTGTTGGTCAAGAATGGAGAACACATTTGTATTGCATATGAGTATCAGCCAACCTATGATGTAAACCCTTCTAATGGTGTCACGCTGCTTCTAGATGGCAATGTTGTGCCTGTCAGTCTGTGGATTAACTCATGGGTGTGACAATGGAAATCATACCACCTTCAGTGGTCATCTGATTTTCACCATGTGAGCAGGAAACAGTCCTTCTTCTTCTTCAGCCTTATGATAGCCCTGACTACACAGTAGCAGTGTATTAGTATGACCTGGTGACAGTTACTTTTCTCTTTTGTACTCAAGCTTATTGGCAACACAGCACAACAACAACCTTTTGATAAGAAAAGGTTCATACATTTTTCATCTCCATATGTTTCTTGATTGAAATCAAAATGCACAGTGATTGACAATGAGAAATAGTTGTGCCATTTTGTTAACACTAGATTAAGAAGTGAACTAATTTGTGAGAAAACTGTGGAAATGTCTGTTGACATAACAGAATTACTGCATCAAATTCCTTCAAATCAAAGACTCAGTTAATGTTTGTATCCTGATTATCAAAGCTGGATGACAAAGATTTGCACCAATAATTATTTGTACATATTAAATGTATTGCCATTGGCTTCTTTCACATTTGAATGCAAGCATAAACATGTCAGTGCAGTACTGTCTGTGGACCTTTCTTTCACATGTCTCTAATCACGGGATGTTTAAAGGGGAAAAACTAAAAGGTGGACTCAAATGCAGATTAGACAGGAGGCAGGATCAGGGGGAACAAAAGCGAGCTTTATAAATAAAAAGCTGAATGCACACGAACAAAAGGAGCTAATTCCTCAAACTAGTAAAAAGGGCAAGAAGGCAAAGTAACAAAGCAAACCTAGGAAAACCAGAAATCAAAATCCAAAACAAACCACTGAGGAACAGAAGACTCCAGAGGAAACACAGTGACTTCAGGGAGAACAATCTCATGCAACACCAGACAGAAGCAAACAAACAGGAACAATGGACTGATAAGAGAAGAGGGAAGAATCTAAATACACAGACACTAATGACGAGACGAGGAACAGGTGATGTGAGATGATGAGGGGAAGGCACAGAGGAGAAGGCATGAAGGAAACAATACTGAAAGACAGGGGGAGACAGACGAGAAAGGAGGAATGGACAATACAGAGGAGAGAAACATAATGGAAAGAGCATGAGGGGAACACCGAGAGACATAAAAAGGACAAGCAAATCAAAACATAAGACAAGAGACACAATCCAAAGACATAAAAAACATGAAGCATGACAGTTTCAGAATGAAATATGTTCTATTGTTGGCAGACAACAAATAATTGTTTTCACTTCTGTGTTGGGAGTATGAAAGTGACCAAAAGTTTTCACGCTCTCCCACTTCCACCTCCTCTGCAGTCTCTCTCTCTCTCTGTATGTGTGTGGGTGGAGACAGGTGAGTGGACCTGGTGGAGCCACATCAGCTGCATCCTATCCTGCAAATAAGAATCCTACAAAGACTCAGCTCTGCCATATCCACTTCGCTAGATTCGTAGTACCTGCTCATTCCTTCTTGCTCGGCTCCAGTCCCATCCTCCTCAGCCCCCGTTATCTGCTCTGTGTCTCTGTTCATTCATATTGAACTTAGAAAAGCTGTGTCACAGATGTTTATGAGATTAAAGCTGATCAACAGCCAATCTGATCCATTTTCAGTAGAGAAGTTCTACACTTGTCATATTATGATTTTATGACAGTGGATGTTGTTGTTAAATGTGTTGTTGCTCTTCCAAAGTCAGACTTTATTATCGTGCTGGATTCATTGAGGAAGTAAAGAGAGAAAAATGTTCTTTATGACTCATCTAACATGAGTTTCTGTTGTTATCTCAGCCAATTAACAACCTGAGGGAGGTCACTACATCTGACTGTGTCGTTATGTTTAAACAGGTCAGGCTGATAATGTTTTGTTTGTTACTCCTTTAATGGCTTGTTTTTCATGTCAGGTCATTCATGTTTACACTCTCAAACTTCAGTGAGGATGATAATTATATTGATCTGATGCTGTCTTTCTACCTGTCAGTGTTATCAGCCATGAGGTGACATATATATCATTTTATACATGATTTTGACCTTCAATAATGCACATTTTAGCAAAAATAATGGTTCAAGTATTGAAAGCTACATTCCAACATACACAGATCAGCCACAATATTAAAAGGAGGAAGAGGTAAGGAATGAATTTGATCATCTCTTTATAGTGCAGTGTTCTGCATCATGTCATTGATGTGGATTCTACTTGACGTGCACACACACCTGAACACTTTGGCAGACAAGTATTTGGGCCACTCAACAACAACAACAATGTTTCCACGTTGGCAGTGGCTTCCCAAGCAGGACAATGGTCCCTGTTACAAACTGCTCAGGAACGGCCAGAGAAGTATTCAAGGTGTGGACCTGGCCTCCAAGTTTCCCAGATGACAATCCAATTCAGCATCCATGGCTGAGCCGCATGAAGTCCGATCATACTTGGTCTGCAACAGGTTCTGTGGGTGGTGCATGTCAAGGAGCATCCCACATGAATATCAGGACCCAAGGTTCCCAGCACATTTCATTGTAACAAAGTGATCAATGTTTTTTACTTCACCTATTAGTCTTTTTAATGTCCTGACTGATGGGTGTACAGGTTCTAATGAATGTTTTCAGTTGTTCTGATGACTGCTCCATGTGATCAGTGTTATCAACTGATGTCCTGCACGTGTCTGTTTTCTGGTAATTTCTGTTAATGATTGATCAGCATCAGACACTATTTAAGACTGAGATGAACACAGAAACTATACAGTGGAACTGAACAGACCGTCACTTTGAGATGGAGATGACAATGTGTTTCCTCTGTTGCTGCTGATCTGCTCTCTCTGCACGGCTCAGCTTCAAACAGAGTCTGACAACCAAATTATTCCACTTGGAGATCAAACTGGAAGCTGAGAGAAGAGAACCAACAAATGCTTGCTGACCAACAACAGAGATGTACACAAGACATCCATGCTGTGCTGAGAGAGATGAGCGCCTCGTTGGCTGAACAGAGGGCTGGAGATAAGGATCTTACAGAGAGAGAATGAAGGTAGAGTATGACCTTTTTTTTTCAATCTGTTTTTTATTGGATTTTGCAGATGTATACATTTGTACTAGAACATTTACAAGGAGTTAAGTATACATGTTTTCTTTAAAGAAAAACAACAGAAAGAAAAAGTGGTCACTGAGGAATTGCTGCAGCCCAAAACAACTTATATAAAACTAGAACAACCACAATAAAGAAAATTAAATGCAAAAAGTTGAAAGTAGGACTGAGTATGACCTTTTAACAACATCATTTGCAGACAGAGGTGGGTCAAAGAAAAGATTCTGTTAATCTTCATAGAGTTCTTCTAAATATCCGCAGTGTGTCAGTTGGCAACAGCAACAACAGTTTTGGTCAGATTGTATAATGTTGCAGCACTGAACTGTTTGCAGTATGACCTGCAGGTAAGATGAGTCAAAGAAAAGCTCCTGGGAGACTTTATAACGTTGTTCTTAATGTACACAGTGTGTCAGTTTAACAACAGCAACCGAATGTTCTCAGTCTATAAATCCTTGTCTTCTACACCTTTTAAACTCTTTTGTTTCTTCCATTTTTCCACTACACAAGCAACAAACTGAGGTCACTGTTACAGTGTCCTACAATATTACAGCTTCATACACAATTGAAGGACAGAAACAAAACAAGACCAGCGTGCTCACAGATATAATCAGCACAAATACAAAGTACAGTATAGTCTGATGTGTACATCTGTAGGATTGGTCATAAACCAAAGTATCGGACTGATTAAGATTTTGACCTGATGGTGGCCTAGATATAAAGATGAGGGATCACAGAGGATGTTTCTATCTACAAACGAATACATCTACAAATTCAGTACAAATATATTAAAAACGCTTGTACACTTATGTTGCACATATTGATGGTTTTTATATTGTTTGAAGTGCAAGCAGCAAAACTGAATGAACAGAAGACTGAGCAGGAGAAGTAGAAGACTGAGCTGGAGATGCTAAAACAACAACTTCAAGGTACTGTGTGGAGAACATCACGGCTCTAATAATGAAAGTTAATTATAAAGTGTTTCATAAGCTGAAATGAATGTGGACAATTAAACACTGTCAGTAAAAACATATATAACACAAGTTAGCTCAATTTTCACAACACAAAGTGTTTTTGCTAAGATAATATCTAAATGTCCAATTACCAAAGCTAACATTGATAAAGACACTGATGATTAAACCTTTAATGATCAAATGTTTTCAACAGAGACAAATATGTCATGATGTCACTTTTTTCCAGCACAAACACTAAAGAAGATCTTTATTAACGCCAGGGGCAAATGTCACTGAAAACAAAGGCTCTAAAGAGAAATGAAGATAATAAGACAGCAAGCTAATCCAGCAAGTCAACATATTTTAATTGTAGGTTTAATTGTAGATTTTAATCCTCATATCGAGGCACAAGGCAGCAACTCAAGTGCGTGTACCAGCAGGAATTTGACCACATCATTAGATTTGGACACTGTGTGAAAGATGTGACTTCCTTTGTCCACCATGTGATGCAAGGGGACACTCACTAATTTAATGTTAAGTAGAAGTACTATATATCAAGAGAAGACAGCACATGAAAGCTTTATGTCAATGATTGTTAGAAAATGCCTTATTTCTGTTGTCAGGTGGAGCAGCCTGCTAATTGGCAATTGAAGTGTTTTGGGCGGGATCCTGATTAATATGTGACATTTGGGACAGATTGGACCATTTGCACAGAAGTTATTGGTACTTCCTTTTTCATGGTGAATAATTCTTTGTCACTGAATCGATGTCCAAGGAGAAATCAGAATCTTGACTATATACCCGCCATCAAGGCAATTTTTATCAGTAAATTTGAGGGGCGTTGTTAGTGTAACTGAATATTGGCATGTAAATGTGCTCAGAACAAGACAATTATCAAACGTGAAGTTTGGTGCCTATTCAATCATGTACAATCGAGATACAACAACGCCCTGTTTTATGGTGAATCATTGATATCTGTCACACCACAGTGTTCAATGAAACTAAAGTATTTAATACATTTATATCACAAAGGTCTTAAGATTGGCCAGTGAAAACTTGAAGTTGATCAGGTTAAAGCTGTAGGAAGATTTTAAAATAAAAACACGTGCAAATTGCTAAAAAATGAGCAGTAGAAATCACAATGGCTGACTTCCTCTTGGGTTGAGATAGTGACACCAGGGAGTTTTGTGTAAATGTAGCAGCGATAGATATATGACATGGAACACTTGGTGGTGTTTTGATTGTAAAAGAATGTTAGCCAATGTCTTCAGGACTTTTATCAACATGTGAAGTTTGGGGCAGATTCAACTTTGTACAGTGGAGTTACAAGCAATTTCCAGTTTGGTGGCGAGACGACAGCCTTCACTGTTTAACAGAAACAGTGTTCACAATACAACATCATCAAGATCAGTAGAAGGAAGAAAAGAAAAAGATGGCACAACTGAAATCCAGAAGATATTGATCAGGTTGTTGTTTCCACACAACAATGACATTACTCTCTCTCATTCTGTCTTTCTCTCTCTCTCTCTCTCTCAGTCAAACAGGTGGCTTTCTCAGCTTCACTGTTGGCTTCAGGTGGTGGAAATACTGGACCATATAACACACACACTCCTCTGGTCTTCAGACACATCATCACTAACATTGGAAACGCCTACAACCCAAACACAGGTACTCAAATTCACACTTTTATGTTATGTTGACATCAACCTGGTTGACAACTGTTGCAGCAGTTGATTATTTATTTAAAATGTTCCACAGGTTTTTTCATTGCACCAGTGAGAGGGCCTTACCACTTTGAGTTCTACATATATGGACATGGACATGCTTCACATCCTTCAGGTGCTGTGTTGGTCAAAAATGGAGAACATATTTTTATTGCATATGAGCATCAGCCATCCTATGTCGTGAGTTCTTCTAATGGCGTCACGCTGCTTCTAGAGGTGGAGATGTTGTGTTTTTGCGTCTGTGGGTTAACTCATGGGTGCATGACAATCAAAAATCATCACACCACTTTTAGTGGTCATCTGCTTTTCACCATGTGAGCAGGAAACAGTCCTTTTTCTTCAAGCACATGACAGCCCTGACCATACAGTAGCAGTGTATTAGTACTTCCTGATCCTGGAAGCCTTGGCTTTTTGTGAACATCTAAGTTGACATACAGAATTACTGCATCAAAACCTGCAAATCAGAGACTCAGTTAATGTTTTATCCTGATTATCAAAGCTGGATGACAAAGCTTTGCACCAGTAATTACTTGTACAGATTAAATATATTATTATTGTATTTTTTTTTTTGTTGTTGTTGTTTTTTTTTTTACATTTGAATAAAAAATAACCATATCAGTGCAGTACTGTCTGTGGACCTTTTTTCAACAATTGTATATTTTAGTTTCAAAATGAAATGTCATCTTATTGTTGGCAGACAACAAAATAAATGTTTCACATCTTTTTGGAAGTATGAAATGTAAGTTTGAAGAAAACTTGTCATGCCCTCCACCTCTGCAGTCTCTCTCTCTTTCTCTCTGAGTGGAAGGAGTGAGTGTGCTGAGTAGTGTGTGTGTGAGAGAGCGTTTTCTTTATCTTGTAGGTGTATTTGGTGTTTATTGTGTTAGTGTGTGTAAAAAGTGGTTTTAGGGGATTTGTGCGTGGTTTTTGAGGTCTGCCAGGTTTTTGCTGGTCGGCGTGCTTAATGCCGGTACAGAGTTTACCAAACTCAACAGGAAACATGGATTTAAATTCTCTCTGGTTTCCCTTGTTCAGTGGAGGGCTGCAGTCTGGCAGTGGGAGAAGTTGTGGGTCACAGCAGCATTAAATCTGCTTTTGTGGATTTTATTTTGTTTGTGGATGATATTGAAAAAGTAAACAAAGCGAACGAGACCGGCACTGTTTGTTACGATATGTTTGTATCAGTGTCTCCTCTCAATACATCAGTGATGATGTGTTGTTGAGGGAACTGTCGAGGCACATGAAGATAGTCTCCCCTATCAGGAAGTTGGCCATCAGGCTGTAAATCTCCGGTGTTGAAACAAGGTGTTTCACACAGAGAGCAGGGGTCCGTTTCACAAAGCAGGTTTAGTGAAAACCTCTGAGTCTGTTAACCCTGAAATGAGGAAACTCTGAGTTTTCCGTTTCACAAAGGGAGGTAACTCAAACCAGAGAAAGAGGGGTACTCCAGCCCTGTTTTCACCAGAGAGAGGTACTTAAGCTCTCGGTCAGTTACATGGTAACATACTCTGTGAAACTAAACCTGAGGCCTGTACTGCGAAGCCAGTTTAGTGGGTTAGCGAGGTATGTTGAGTCTAAAGCCAGGCTTCCCTGTACTACAAAGGTGGCTCTCTTTTAACCCGGCTAGATCACCATGGTAACTTATGCTTAGCTCATAACCTGGTCCCGACCAGGTTATGTTCAGAGTTTCAGCTTAAAATCGGCTATAAAAGCGCCGCTGTTTCACTGTGTAAATCATTCGGAGATGGCGTCACCATTCATTGAGAACCCGGTGGACCTGGGAGCAAGAATAATTCTGGCAGCACTACGATGTGAGCGGCTTCTTCGAGATCGCGCTGATCCGCTGGCATTTCCTGATGAAATTCTCTATGAGCGATATAGATTTTCAGCCGAGGGAATACGGAACATTTGCTCACTTATTGAGCCGAGTGTCAGGAATGCCACTCGAAGAAGCTGTGCGCTCACTGTAAGGCAAACTGTTTGTGTAGCCCTTCATTTTTTTTTGCCACGGGAACCTTTTTACATTCAGTTGGTGATGCAGCAAATCTGAGCAAGAACACTGCGTGTTGCGTGTTTGTAGTGTTCCCAAGTCATTTGAGCACAATGCTTGTTAAGGAAGGATTCTATAAAATATCTGGTAATGTAAGCTACTTTCATACCCCTCTACATCATCAGTATTACTTGCTTGCATAATGAAATCTTCCCCTTTTCATTCTTCTTCCTGTTGGCTTAAGATAGTGATATATTAAAATAAAATGGGAAACAGTATGTTATCCACACTGACAAAATGATGGGGCAGCTTGGCTACATACCACTTTGAATGATGTGTTTGTATTTGGCTCTAACTTGCTGCCATGTCCGACTGCTGCTTCCACATCTTAATAAAATGCAATATGAAATATTAATTAGGCCAACCTAGTATTTATTTGTCACAGATAATGAGCAAAGTTAATTATTTCTTTGATGTGGCTTGAATAAACTGATGAACTGATCAATGTTTCACCCGTTGTAGGGCAGTGTACACCCAAACACAAATCTTACAGGCTTGAGCGATTTTCACTGTCAGGAAGCTCTTTATTGTCATTGTACAGGGACAGTCGCTACATTTGCTTGTTCATCCCGACACAGTAATAAAAAAAAAAAAAACACCGAGCCTACGCACACTCAGCCTCGCTTTCAATAAAACACACACGCGCATTCTATAACTGAGATCAGTAAAATGTGAAAACAATATAGACATCATTCAAAAATGAAAAAAGATAGTTGTTACCTCAGTGTATTTATTTTTTAAATGGATGAGGGTTAATATGTAAAAGTTGCACAATGTTGAGCTTTCAGAAATTAAAACACTAAGGGCTTAATATAATATTTATCTTAATATTAATCATTGTTAACTTACGCATTTACACGGTCAGCTATTTTCTGCCAGCAGCCCTCCCTCGCTCTACTGGCGGCGACAGTGTTACTTTTTGCCGTGATTGTGTCCTTGAATTCTTCATAGTCCTGCATAATAAGAATCTGCTCATCTTGAGTAAAATATGTGGCCCGGGATCGATCCATTTTCGCACGGAAGTAGAATAATATGACGTCAAACGCCCCCTTTTACATGTACGCGCGCAGAGCACAAAGCAGAGAACCGGACTTGACAAAGTAAGTTGATAACCACCGTCGCAGTACCGTTTAACTCTGTTTGGGGACTTGGGGCTTTGTTGAGCTGCATCATGAGCACAAAGCCTGGCTATGTTGAGCCCCCTTCGCAGTACAGGCCTCTAATCTGTATGTTTTATTTATTTGTTTATTTATGTATTGATGTACTGTATCTGGTTGACAGATGGTTGCAGCAGTTGATTCTTCATTTAAAATGTCCCACAGGTTCATTGCACCAGTGAGAGGAGCCTACCACTTTGAGTTACATATATTTAGATGGGGACATGCTTCAGGTGCTGTGTTGGTCAAGAATGGAGAACACATTTGTATTGCATATGAGTATCAGCCAACCTATGATGTAAACCCTTCTAATGGTGTCACGCTGCTTCTAGATGGCAATGTTGTGCCTGTCAGTCTGTGGATTAACTCATGGGTGTGACAATGGAAATCATACCACCTTCAGTGGTCATCTGATTTTCACCATGTGAGCAGGAAACAGTCCTTCTTCTTCTTCAGCCTTATGATAGCCCTGACTACACAGTAGCAGTGTATTAGTATGACCTGGTGACAGTTACTTTTCTCTTTTGTACTCAAGCTTATTGGCAACACAGCACAACAACAACCTTTTGATAAGAAAAGGTTCATACATTTTTCATCTCCATATGTTTTCTTGATTGAAATCAAAATGCACAGTGATTGACAATGAGAAATAGTTGTGCCATTTTTGTTAACACTAGATTAAAGAAGTGAACTAATTTGTGAGAAAACTGTGGAAATGTCTGTTGACATACAGAATTACTGCATCAAATCCTTCAAATCAAAGACTCAGTTAATGTTTGTATCCTGATTATCAAAGCTGGATGACAAAGATTTGCACCAATAATTATTTGTACATATTAAATGTATTGCCATTGGCTTCTTTCACATTTGAATGCAAGCATAAACATGTCAGTGCAGTACTGTCTGTGGACCTTTCTTTCACATTGTCTCTATCACGGGATGTTTAAAGGGGAAAAACTAAAAGGTGGACTCAAATGCAGATTAGACAGGAGGCAGGATCAGGGGGAACAAAAAGCGAGCTTTAATAAATAAAAAGCTGAATGCACACGAACAAAAGGAGCTAATTCCTCAAACTAGTAAAAAGGGCAAGAAGGCAAAGTAACAAAGCAAACCTAGGAAAACCAGAAATCAAAATCCAAAAACAAACCACTGAGGAACAGAAGACTCCAGAGGAAACACAGTGACTTCAGGGAGAACATCTCATGCAACACCAGACAGAAGCAAACAAACAGGAACAATGGACTGATAAAGAGAAGAGGGAAGAATCTAAATACACAGACACTAATGACGAGACGAGGAACAGGTGAGGTGAGATGATGAGGGGAAGGCACAGAGGAGAAGGCATGAAGGAAACAATACTGAAAGACAGGGGGAGACAGACGAGAAAGGAGGAATGGGACAATACAGAGGAGAGAACATAATGGAAAGAGCATGAGGGGAACACCGAGAGACATAAAAAGGACAAGCAAATCAAAACATAAGACAAGAGACACAATCCAAAGACATAAAAAACATGAAGCATGACAGTTTCAGAATGAAATATGTTCTTATTGTTGGCAGACAACAAAATAATTGTTTCACTTCTGTTTGGGAGTATGAAAGTGACCAAAAGTTTTCACGCTCTCCACTTCCACCTCCTCTGCAGTCTCTCTCTCTCTCTGTATGTGTGTGGGTGGAGACAGGTGAGTGGACCTGGGTGGAGCCACATCAGCTGCATCCTATCCTGCAAATAAGAATCCTACAAAGACTCAGCTCTGCCATATCCACTTCGCTAGATCGTAGTACCTGCTCATTCCTTCTGCTCGGCTCCAGTCCCATCCTCCTCAGCCCCGTTTATCTGCTCTGTGTCTCTGTTCATTCATATTGAACTTTAGAAAGCTGTTGTCACAGATGTTTATGAGATTAAAGCTGATCAACAGCCAATCTGATCCATTTTCAGTAGAGAAGTTCTACACTTGTCATATTATGATTTTATGACAGTGGATGTTGTTGTTAAATGTGTTGTTGCTCTTCCAAAGTCAGACTTTATTATCGTGCTGGATTCATTGAGGAAGTAAAGAGAGAAAAATGTTCTTTATGACTCATCTAACATGAGTTTCTGTTGTTATCTCAGCCAATTAACAACCTGAGGGAGGTCACTACATCTGACTGTGTCGTTAATGTTTAAACAGGTCAGGCTGATAATGTTTTGTTTGTTACTCCTTTAATGGCTTGTTTTTCATGTCAGGTCATTCAATGTTTACACTCTCAAACTTCAGTGAGGATGATAATTATATTGATCTGATGCTGTCTTTCTTACCTGTCAGTGTTATCAGCCATGAGGTGACATATATATCATTTTATACATGATTTTGACCTTCAATAATGCACATTTTAGCAAAAATAATGGTTCAAGTATTGAAAGCTACATTCCAACATACACAGATCAGCCACAATATTAAAAGGAGGAAGAGGTAAAGGAATGAATTTGATCATCTCTTTATAGTGCAGTGTTCTGCATCATGTCATTGATGTGGATTCTACTTGACGTGCACAACACACCTGAACACTTTGGCAGACAAAGTATTTGGCCACTCAACAACAACAACAATGTTCCACGTTGGCAGTGGCTTCCCAAGCAGGACAATGGTCCCTGTTACAAACTGCTCAGGAACGGCCAGAGAAGTATTCAAGGTGTGGACCTGGCCTCCAAGTTTCCCAGATGACAATCCAATTCAGCATCCATGGTCTGAGCCGCATGAAGTCCGATCATACTTGGTCTGCAACAGTGTTCTGGTGGGTGGTGCATGTCAAGGAGCATCCACATGAATATCAGGACCCAAGGTTTCCCAGCACATTTCATTGTAACAAAGTGATCAATGTTTTTTACTTCACCTATTAGTCTTTTTAATGTCCTGACTGATGGGTGTACAGGTTCTAATGAATGTTTTCAGTGTTCTGATGACATGCTCCATGTGATCAGTGTTATCAAACTGATGTCCTGCACGTGTCTGTTTTCTGGTAATTTCTGTTAATGATTGATCAGCATCAGACACTATTTAAGACTGAGATGAACACAGAAACTATACAGTGGAACTGAACAGACCGTCACTTTGAGAATGGAGATGACAATGTGTTTTCCTCTGTTGCTGCTGATCTGCTCTCTCTGCACGGCTCAGCTTCAAACAGAGTCTGACAACCAAATTATTCCACTTGGAGATCAAACGGAAGCTGAGAGAAGAGAACCAACAAATGCTGCTGACCAACAACAGAGATGTACACAAGACATCCATGCTGTGCTGAGAGAGATGAGCGCCTCGTTGGCTGAACAGAGGCTGGAGATAAGGATCTTACAGAGAGAGAATGAAGGTAGAGTATGACCTTTTTTTTTCAATCTGTTTTTTATTGGATTTTGCAGATGTATACATTTGTACTAGAACATTTACAAGGAGTTAAGTATACATGTTTTCTTTAAAGAAAAACAACAGAAAGAAAAAGTGGTCACTGAGGAATTGCTGCATGCCCAAACAACTTATATAAAACTAGAACAACCACAATAAAGAAAATTAAATGCAAAAAGTTGAAAAGTAGGACTGAGTATGACCTTTTTAACAACATCATTTGCAGACAGAGGTGGGTCAAAGAAAAGATTCTGTTAATCTTCATAGAGTTCTTCTAAATATCCGCAGTGTGTCAGTTTGGCAACAGCAACAACAGTTTTGGTCAGATTTGTATAATGTTGCAGCACTGAACTGTTTTGCAGTATGACCTGCAGGTAAAGATGAGTCAAAGAAAAGCTCCTGGGAGACTTTATAACGTTGTTCTTAATGTACACAGTGTGTCAGTTTAACAACAGCAACCGAATGTTCTCAGTCTATAAATCCTTGTCTTCTACACCTTTTAAACTCTTTTGTTTCTTCCATTTTTCCACTACAGCAACAAACTGAGGTCACTGTTACAGTGTCCTACAATATTACAGCTTCATACACAATTGAAGGACAGAAACAAAACAAGACCAGCGTGCTCACAGATATTAATCAGCACAAATACAAAGTACAGTATAGTCTGATGTGTACATCTGTAGGATTGGTCATAAACCAAAGTATCGGACTGATTAAGATTTTGACCTGATGGTGGCCTAGATATAAAGATGAGGGATCACAGAGGATGTTTCTATCTACAAACGAATACATCTACAAATTCAGTACAAATATATTAAAAACGCTTGTACACTTATGTTGCACATATGATGGTTTTTATATTGTTTGAAGTGCAAGCAGCAAAACTGAATGAACAGAAGACTGAGCAGGAGAAGTACAAGACTGAGCTGGAGATGCTAAAACAACAACTTCAAGGTACTGTGTGGAGAACATCACGGCTCTAATAATGAAAGTTAATTATAAAAGTGTTTCATAAGCTGAAATGAATGTGGACAATTAAACACTGTCAGTAAAAACATATATAACACAAGTTAGCTCAATTTTCACAACACAAAGTGTTTTTGCTAAGATAATATCTAAATGTCCAATTACCAAAGCTAACATTGATAAAGACACTGATGATTAAACCTTTAATGATCAAATGTTTTCAACAGAGACAAATATGTCATGATGTCACTTTTTTCCAGCACAAACACTAAAGAAGATCTTTATTAACGCCAGGGCAAATGTCACTGAAAACAAAGGCTCTAAAGAGAGATGAAGATAATAAGACAGCAAGCTAATCCAGCAAGTCAACATATTTTAATTGTAGGTTTAATTGTAGATTTTAATCCTCATATCGAGGCACAAGGCAGCAACTCAAGTGCGTGTACCAGCAGGAATTTGACCACATCATTAGATTTGGACACTGTGTGAAAAGATGTGACTTCCTTTGTCCACCATGTGATGCAAGGGGACACTCACTAATTTAATGTTAAGTAGAAGTACTATATATCAAGAGAAGACAGCACAATGAAAGCTTTATGTCAATGATTGTTAGAAAATGCCTTATTTCTGTTGTCAGGTGGAGCAGCCTGCTAATTGGCATTGAAGTGTTTTGGGCGGGATCCTGATTAAATATGTGACATTTGGGACAGATTGGACCATTTGCACAGAAGTTATTGGTACTTCCTTTTTCATGGTGAATAATTCTTTGTCACTGAATCGATGTCCAAGGAGAAATCAGAATCTTGACTATATACCGCCATCAAGGCAATTTTTATCAGTAAATTTGAGGGGCGTTGTTAGTGTAACTGAATATTGGCATGTAAATGTGCTCAGAACAAGACAATTATCAAACGTGAAGTTTGGTGCCTATTCAATCATGTACAATCGAGATACAACAACGCCCTGTTTTATGGTGAATCATTGATATCTGTCACACCACAGTGTTCAATGAAACTAAAGTATTTAATACATTTATATCACAAAGGTCTTAAGATTGGCCAGTGAAAACTTGAAGTTGATCAGGTTAAAGCTGTAGGAAGATTTTAAAATAAAACACGTGCAAATTGCTAAAAATGAGCAGTAGAAATCACAATGGCTGACTTCCTCTTGGGTTGAGATAGTGACACCAGGGAGTTTTGTGTAAATGTAGCAGCGATAGATATATGACATGGAACACTTGGTGGTGTTTTGATTGTAAAAGAATGTTAGCCAATGTCTTCAGGACTTTTATCAAACATGTGAAGTTTGGGGCAGATTCAACTTTGTACAGTGGAGTTACAGCAATTTCCAGTTTGGTGGCGAGACGACAGCCTTCACTGTTTAACAGAAACAGTGTTCACAATACAACATCATCAAGATCAGTAGAAGGAAGAAAAGAAAAAAGATGGCACAACTGAAATCCAGAAGATATTGATCAGGTTGTTGTTTCCACACAACAATGACATTACTCTCTCTCATTCTGTCTTTCTCTCTCTCTCTCTCTCTCAGTCAAACAGGTGGCTTTCTCAGCTTCACTGTTGGCTTCAGGTGGTGGAAATACTGGACCATATAACACACACACTCCTCTGGTCTTCAGACACATCATCACTAACATTGGAAACGCCTACAACCCAAACACAGGTACTCAAATTCACACTTTTATGTTATGTTGACATCAACCTGGTTGACAAATGTTGCAGCAGTTGATTATTTATTTAAAATGTTCCACAGGTTTTTTCATTGCACCAGTGAGAGGGGCCTACCACTTTGAGTTCTACATATATGGACATGGACATGCTTCACATCCTTCAGGTGCTGTGTTGGTCAAAAATGGAGAACATATTTTTATTGCATATGAGCATCAGCCATCCTATGTCGTGAGTTCTTCTAATGGCGTCACGCTGCTTCTAGAGGTTGGAGATGTTGTGTTTTTGCGTCTGTGGGTTAACTCATGGGTGCATGACAATCAAAATCATCACACCACTTTTAGTGGTCATCTGCTTTTCACCATGTGAGCAGGAAACAGTCCTTTTTCTTCAAGCACATGACAGCCCTGACCATACAGTAGCAGTGTATTAGTACTTCCTGATCCTGGAAGCCTTGGCTTTTTGTGAACATCTAAGTTGACATACAGAATTACTGCATCAAAACCTGCAAATCAGAGACTCAGTTAATGTTTTTATCCTGATTATCAAAGCTGGATGACAAAGCTTTGCACCAGTAATTACTTGTACAGATTAAATATATTATTATTGTATTTTTTTTTTTGTTGTTGTTGTTTTTTTTTTACATTTGAATAAAAAAATAACCATATCAGTGCAGTACTGTCTGTGGACCTTTTTTCAACAAATTGTATATTTTAGTTTCAAAATGAAATGTCATCTTATTGTTGGCAGACAACAAAATAAATGTTTCACATCTTTTTGGAAGTATGAAATGTAAGTTTGAAGAAAACTTGTCATGCCCTCCACCTCTGCAGTCTCTCTCTCTTTCTCTCTGAGTGGAAGGAGTGAGTGTGCTGAGTAGTGTGTGTGTGAGAGAGCGTTTTCTTTATCTTGTAGGTGTATTTGGTGTTTATTGTGTTAGTGTGTGTAAAAAGTGGTTTTAGGGGATTTGTGCGTGGTTTTTGAGGTCTGCCAGGTTTTGCTGGTCGGCGTGCTTAATGACGGTACAGAGTTTACCAAACTCAACAGGAAACATGGATTTAAATTCTCTCTTGGTTTCCCTTGTTCAGTGGAGGGCTGCAGTCTGGCAGTGGGAGAAGTTGTGGGTCACAGCAGCATTAAATCTGCTTTTGTGGATTTTATTTTGTTTGTGGATGATATTGAAAAAGTAAACAAAGCGAACGAGACCGGCACTGTTGTTAACGATATGTTTGTATCAGTGTCTCCTCTCAATACATCAGTGATGATGTGTTGTTGAGGGAACTGTCGAGGCACATGAAGATAGTCTCCCCTATCAGGAAGTTGCCATCAGGCTGTAAATCTCCGGTGTTGAAACAAGGTGTTTCACACAGAGAGCAGGGGTCCGTTTCACAAAGCAGGTTTAGTGAAAACTCTGAGTCTGTTAACCCTGAAATGAGGGAAACTCTGAGTTTTCCGTTTCACAAAGGGAGGTAACTCAAACCAGAGAAAGAGGGGTAACTCCAGCCTGTTTCACAGAGAGAGGTAACTTAAGCTCTCGGTCAGTTACCATGGTAACATACTCTGTGAAACTAACCTGAGGCCTGTACTGCGAAGCCAGTTTAGTGGGTTAGCGAGGTATGTTGAGTCTAAAGCCAGGCTTCCCTGTACTACAAAGGTGGCTCTCTTTTAACCCGGCTAGATCACCATGGTAACTTATGCTTAGCTCATAACCTGGTCCCGACCAGGTTATGTTCAGAGTTTCAGCTTAAAATCGGCTATAAAAGCGCAGCTGTTTCACTGTGTAAATCATTCGGAGATGGCGTCACCATTCATTGAGAACCCGGTGGACCTGGGAGCAAGAATAATTCTGGCAGCACTACGATGTGAGCGGCTTCTTCGAGATCGCGCTGATCCGCTGGCATTTCCTGATGAAATTCTCTATGAGCGATATAGATTTTCAGCCGAGGGAATACGGAACATTTGCTCACTTATTGAGCCGAGTGTCAGGAATGCCACTCGAAGAAGCTGTGCGCTCACTGTAAGGCAAACTGTTTGTGTAGCCCTTCATTTTTTTTTGCCACGGGAACCTTTTTACATTCAGTTGGTGATGCAGCAAATCTGAGCAAGAACACTGCGTGTTGCGTGTTTGTAGTGTTCCCAAGTCATTTGAGCACAATGCTTGTTAAGGAAGGATTCTATAAAATATCTGGTAATGTAAGCTACTTTCATACCCCTCTACATCATCAGTATTACTTGCTTGCATAATGAAATCTTCCCCTTTTCATTCTTCTTCCTGTTGGCTTAAGATAGTGATATATTAAAATAAAATGGGAAACAGTATGTTATCCACACTGACAAAATGATGGGGCAGCTTGGCTACATACCACTTTGAATGATGTGTTTGTATTTGGCTCTAACTTGCTGCCATGTCCGACTGCTGCTTCCACATCTTAATAAAATGCAATATGAAATATTAATTAGGCCAACCTAGTATTTATTTGTCACAGATAATGAGCAACGTTAATTATTTCTTTGATGTGGCTTGAATAAACTGATGAACTGATCAATGTTTCACCCGTTGTAGGGCAGTGTACACCCAAACACAAATCTTACAGGCTTGAGCGATTTTCACTGTCAGGAAGCTCTTTATTGTCATTGTACAGGGACAGTCGCTACATTTGCTTGTTCATCCCGACACAGTAATAAAAAAAAAAAAAAACACCGAGCCTACGCACACTCAGCCTCGCTTTCAATAAAACACACACGCGCATTCTATAACTGAGATCAGTAAAATGTGAAAACAATATAGACATCATTCAAAAATGAAAAAAGATAGTTGTTACCTCAGTGTATTTATTTTTTAAATGGATGAGGGTTAATATGTAAAAGTTGCACAATGTTGAGCTTTCAGAAATTAAAACACTAAGGGCTTAATATAATATTTATCTTAATATTAATCATTGTTAACTTACGCATTTACACGGTCAGCTATTTTCTGCCAGCAGCCCTCCCTCGCTCTACTGGCGGCGACAGTGTTACTTTTTGCCGTGATTGTGTCCTTGAATTCTTCATAGTCCTGCATAATAAGAATCTGCTCATCTTGAGTAAAATATGTGGCCCGGGATCGATCCATTTTCGCACGGAAGTAGAATAATATGACGTCAAACGCCCCCTTTTACATGTACGCGCGCAGAGCACAAAGCAGAGAACCGGACTTGACAAAGTAAGTTGATAACCACCGTCGCAGTACCGTTTAACTCTGTTTGGGGACTTGGGGCTTTGTTGAGCTGCATCATGAGCACAAAGCCTGGCTATGTTGAGCCCCCTTCGCAGTACAGGCCTCTGGTCGGGACAAGGTTTTTCTCAACAAACCTCGAGTTTCTCTCTGTCTCCGCCCTCTTTCAGCCACACACGCTATTTGATTTCCTCATTCATTCAGTCAGCAGGCGAGTTTTGGCGTAGTATAGTTCTGCCGTCTGTTTTTTGAGAAAATCATTGCAAAAATCAGTCAGTAGGGCTACATTAGAAGTTATATTAGAGGGCGACTATTTTCACTACCATGGCATGTCCTTTTGATAATGATCCCGTGGATGAAGGTGCAGCATTACTGCGCAGAGAATTAAATATTCGTCGGGAGATGATTATCAGGCCGTACATAGATGTTCTTGCATTTCCAGACAGTTATCTTTTTGAGCGGTACCGTTTCACGTCACAGTCCATCATTTACATACACAACCTAATCCGTCCTTACATTTCCAACATTACCAACCGAAGTCATGCTCTCACATCCCAGCAGATATTGTGTGTTGCGCTGCGTTTTTTTTGCAAATGGGAGTTTTTTATACAACGTCGGAGATGCAGAGCACTTGAGCAAGGCAACTGTATGCAGAGCGGTCAGAAAAGTGTGCCTCGCCCTGAAACGGCTACTACCCATTTTTATCATTTTCAGCTCCTCTGCCTCCGTTAGAGGTGGCGGTGCTGGGCCACCACCCGTTGTACGGGCATCTGCTTTCTTTCTGTTGGCTGAGTAGAAGTCTGTGTTAGTTTAAATAGGCTTAATTATTTAACAGAACATGATATAGATGAGAAGACATTTATGTGTGTGAAAACAGCATTATGTTGGTGATAAAACAACTGTACAGTCAAACAGCCACTTAATATTTACAATGTAAAACATGATCAAAATGAGTTACCCCCATGAGATTATGCCGAGGTCTTACCTGTTTGAACAATGTTTTTATGTTTCAACTTAAGCTGAAGCCAAGTGCGCTTCTCAGCCAGGGTTGCACCTAAATTAAATAAATTAATAGGCTACCACTCAAGCAGTTTCCCCCTGTAATATTATTGTGATTGCAAAGGACTACATTTAAAATTACGCATTGACCCGAGCGCCAATGTTCTCCCAAGCCTTCTCCCTCTCTTTTGCTGCTGCAGTGGTTTTACACTTCCTTCTAAAAACGTGCTCAAACTCACTGTATGAGCGCATTAATATTTCCAATTCCAGTGGGGTGAAAAACGTAGCCCTCCTCTTCCCCGTTGCCATGGTGACTCGTCGAATCAGGGCTCCATTGATGCTGTCTTTTTATACTTGTGGTGCACGTGCTTAACTCCAGGTTAAACTACTCCGAGTTGATCAAACTAACTCAAATCTGCTGTTCTGGAACCGAAAACTCAGAGTTTCCTATCTCAGAGTAGATCAACTCAGAGTTCAGGGTTAGACTCAGAGTTTGTTGAACCTGCTTTGTGAAACGGACCCCAGGTTCACCTGATCCTCAGTAAGAAAGATGAAGAACTCAGTCTGGTGTTTAACCTGAAAGCAGACCACTTTGAATATATTGTTGTGACCTCTGGGACTCTGAAGAAAGCTTCCTCTAATGATAAAACACAGAGGGAGACACACAGAGACAGACTAAAGATGCTGAGGGGACAAAAAAGACACAGGAGAGACAGGAAAACAGTGAGGCTGGAAAAGATAAAGCAGCTGTCCGTCAGAAAGAGGATGAGATCAGTACAAACAGTAAGAAAGCAGAAGGAGAGCAGACTGTGTTGAACAGTGCAGACAGAGCAGCACAGGACACAGTGAGGGACAGTGATGAAGACCTGATGGTGGAGGAAGATACAGTGTTTAAAGTCCCTGTTCTCAAAAGACAACAAGTGAATGACAACAGTGGTTCTCAGGCCAAAGAAGGACCAGTAACCAGGAGCAGCGAGGGTCAGTAGGAGAAGCACAGCAGCAGGAAAATACATTATGAAGTGGAACAGATAAAAAAGTTCCTGCAAACAACAACACACATGAAAAAAGTTAAAGTTGAAGATTATTTTGCAGACAAAGAATTGTTTTTTTTCTGCCAGATCACAGATGAGAAGCAGAGGAAAGGGAGGTTATTCTGACCAGGAGATTTACAGTCTGAAGAAAATAGTCCAGAAACTCAAACAGAACTTTATGATAATGAGGACTCAGAAGCCAAGGAAGACAGTCTGTCTGCTGTCTGTGTTATCTTGTGTGTTACTTTTCACATCAGAGATCATGAGTGATTTCACAATCTCCACACTCAACTTAAATGGAGCTAGAGATGTGAAGAAGAGAGCCAGTCTGTTTGAACTTGTTAAACTGAAGAGCATCAATGTGATGTTGGTTCAGGAGACGCACAGTGACACTTTAAATGAGACTGACTGGAGGAGGGAATGGGATGGGGAGGTTGTTTTAAGTCATTTGAGCAGAACCAGTGGAGGAGTGGTGCTCCTCTTCTCCAAAAACTTTCTGCCAAAGTCTCATGTGGTGGAGGAAGTAATGCAGGGCGGACTGATGGTGGTCAGAGCCAAATATGAGCTTTTTACTAATGTGTTTACAAATGTATACGCTCCCAACACAGGACCTGACAGAGTTAAGTTTCTAAATGAAGTCAGTGTGGTTATAAGTTAGTGCGGGCCTGAAGAGTTTCTATTTTTAGGAGGGGATTTAAACATCACAGAGAACGATCAGATGGACAGAAATCACATTGAACCTCATGCTGCTTCAAAACGTGCCATGAAACAGCTGGTGGAGGCTCAGAAGTTAACTGATGTATGGAGAGAAATGCACCACAAACACAGACAGTACACTTGGGTCCAACACAGAGAGAATTATTTTTCTATGGCCAGATTAGACAGATTTTACCGTTTTAAGCATCAATTTAGTATTTTTAAAGGGTGCAGAATACCTGTAGGGTTTACACATAATTCCCTGGTGTCTTGTAATGTTTTATTGCAAATGTAAAACACAAGTCTGCATATTGGCACTTTAACACTGCTTTGTAACTCGATGTACAGTTTAGAGAAACCTTTATATTTTTTTGGAAAGTTTTTAAAGCTAGAAAATAAGTTTTTACATCGTTGAAGCAGTGGTGGGATTGTTGGAAGGTGAAGATCAGGCAGCTTTGTCAACACTACACTCTCAATGTCTCTCGGAACATTACCAAATCTATGAGGGATCTGGAGATTGAAATAGTGGAACTGCAGAGTTCTGCAGAGTCCACAGGAAATCGAGGCTGCTTTGAAGACCTCAAATCCAAAAAGGTCGTACTGGCAGACCTGCTGGGCTCTAGCACAGGCGGCGCTGGTCCGGTCTCTCTTTCAGAGCGCTGCTCAGATGGACTCACCGTCAAAGGTTTTTTCAGCCTGGAGAAGAAGAACGGGCAGAGGAGGTTCATCCACGCTTTGCGCTCGACTTCAGTACAGATGCTGACTGAAGCCGGTGGGATCCGGCAGAGAGCTATGGACTTTTACTCCCATCTGTATGACAGTTAGTACACCGAGGATGAGGGGGCCTTTAACTCCCTCTGCAGTGGGCTGCCCAGAGTCCCAGAGGAGACCAACAAGGAGTTGGAGGGTCCTCTGACTGCAGAGGAAGTGTACACAGCGCTGCAGAGCATGCAGGAGGGGAAGGCCCCTGGGATCGATGGGCTTCCATCAGAGTTTTTCAAAGCTTTTTGGAATGAGCTGAGAGAAGATGTTTTAAAAGTCTTCACTGAGAGCTTTAATGACTCGTCTCTGCCGCAGAGCTGTAGGAGAGCAGTGCTGACTCTGTTACCACTAAAAGGCGACCTGCAGGATATAAAGAAGTGGCGGCCAGTCTCTCTGCTCTGCACAGATTATAAACTGCTCTGGCTAATAGACTGAAGAAGGTGATGGACCAAGTCATCCATCGGACCCAAACCTATTGTGTGCCCGGCAGGTCCATCGCTGACAATGTGTCACTGATTGATTTTTTGGAAGTTCTTTGGGTTTTGATGCTGGTTTGGTCTCTTTGGACCAGGAAAAGGCATTTGACCGGGTTGAGCACCGTTACCTTTGGAAAGTGTTGTAAAGGTTCGCCCTCAGCTCTGGACTTATTGCCAAAATTAAGGTTCTGTACAAAGACATTGAGAGTGTACTGAAAAATTAATGGTGGTTTGTGTAAACCTTTTAAAGTGACCCGGGGTATCAGACAGGGCTGCTCGATGTGTGGTATGCTCTACGCACTTTCTATTGAACCCATGTTTGCACAATATTCGTTCTTTTATTGATGGTCTGTTTTTATCTGATTCTAATACACATTCTACATATGCAGATGATATTATTGTTATTGTAAGGACCCAGGAAGATGTGAAGGTTTTAGGAAGCATTGTTGAAGACTTTGGTAAAATATCAGCTGCCAAAGTTAACTGGGCAAAGAGTGAGGCCTTAGCAGTTGGGAGTTGGTCTGCGGGGCTCCTTCAGCTGCCAGGAGGGTTAAGCTGGAGGAGGGGAGGCCTAAAGTACCTGGGAGTCCATCTAGGAGATGAACAACATGTAAAGAAGAACTGGGAGGGAGTGGTAGAGAAGGTGGAGGAGAGGTTGGCCAAGTGGAAGTGGCTGTTACCTCACATGTCTTACAGAGGAAGAGTCCTGAATGACTATTAATAACTTGGTAGCATCAAGTCTCTGGCATAAGTTATAATGTATGGAACTCCCTTTTGGTCTGTTACAAAAGTGCAGTATGTCATTATTAATTTTTTTTTGGATAACTTGCACTGAGTTTTCCCAGAGCATGCTTTACCTGCCAAAGGAAGAGGGGGGCAGGGGTTAGTGCACCTGGAGAGCAGAGCAGCAGCTTTCAGTTTACAGTTTATTCAACGTTACATCACAGGAAATGATGATGTGGTCTGGAAACCAATAAGGAGCACCATTTTAAGGGGAGTAGCATGTTTGGGTTTGGATGCGTCTTTGTTTTTAAGGGACTGTGGTTTTATCCATTTTTGTGACTTGCCTCCATTTTATCAGGGACTGTTTAGAGCCTGGACTCTTTTTAAATGGAAAAGACTGGAACCTGCAGCTTCACTGTTTTGGCTCCTGGAAGAGCCTCTGATCCACGGGGCCCGGCTGGATGTTCAAGACGCCAGCAGACCTGCTCTCACACAGCGGTCATGTTCAGCCGGGTCAGTGAAGCTGAAACACATAGTGGATACTAGGGCTGCACGATTCTGGAAAAAATGTGAATCACGATTCACGAACTTGAACAAAACAAAAAAAAACATTGTCTCTGCCAAAGCAATGTTTTTTTTTGTTTTGTTGAAGTTCTATCATTGATGAGAAATGATTTTTACAAAAGTAAAAAGCGCGAATGGAGCGTCTGGCGCGGTGCGAATGAACCCCTTTGTCTAAAACCGCGGACCTAGCCGGCAAAAGGACGGGCAGATTGGCGGCTTGCTGCCCTGTCTAAAAACGGCTTCTCACTCACTCCTTCCAAACATTCAACTGCAGGCGGGCTTCCTCCACTGAATCAAGTGCTGCGTTTGGGGGCGCTTCAAAAAATCCGGGAGGAAAATAGAAGCATTTGTTTGTGATCCAGCCCGAGATATGAAATGCTTCAGAATAATGGAACCCCATAGTTTCACTGCTCTATTCCCTCAGCCCAAATGTTTTTGTTGACTAATATTTTGAACATCTCAGATTGAATAATTTCTGAAGGAGATTAATATGAGAAAAAGGCCAGCAAAGTTCCCATAGCATCAGGTAAGAAAACTGATCGCAGTCGTTGTTGATTGTAATCAAACATTAATGGAATTTAAATTTCCTCCACTTCTTCGCCGACGAAGAGGCAAACACCGCAAGCTCAGCCAGGTCACGAGAGGGGGTTGTAGCTGATTCTGTGGTCTGTCCAGGGACCATGGTCTCTGGCACGGACCAGTGGTCACTACCACTAGGGGCGCTAGAAACACTGGTCGCGACCAGCTCCTCAGTGATCTGCCCTGTGGTCCCTGTGGTCTGTGAAGCGGCTTTAGTATTTTCTCCCCTTTCCCGTCGTTTTGACAGCACTGTTAGCTGGATACATGTCAGAGATCATAATCTTTTGTCTATAAAATACACTATATCAGAAATATCATGATTAATATTGTTATTATCATTGATTATGAAGATCTGTGTGGTCAGGACCAGCTGGTCTGTGGCACAGACCAGTGGTCACTACCACTAGGGGCGCTAGAAACACTGGTCGCGACCAGCTCCTCAGTGGTCGCGACCAGTTGCTCTGTGGCACAGACCAGTGGTCACAACCACTAGGGGCGCTAAAGATACTGGTCCTGACCAGCTCCTCAGTGATCTGCCCTGTGGTCCCTGTGGTCTGTGAAGCGGCTTTAGTATTTTCTCTTCTTTCCGGTCGTTTTGGCAGCACTGTTAGCTGGATAAATGTCAGAGATCATTATCCTTTGTCTATAAAATACACTATATCAGAATTATTATGATTAATATTGTTATTATCATTGATTATGAAGATATGTGGGGTCAGGACCAGCTGGTCTCTGGCACAGACCAGTGGTCACTACCACTAGGGGCGCTAAAGATACTGGTCCTGACCAGCTCCTCAGTGATCGGCCCTGTGGTCCCTGTGGTCTGTGAAGGGCTTTTATTATTTTCTCTTCTTTCTGGTCGTTTTGGCAGCACTGTTAGCTGGATAAATGTCAGAGATCATTATCCTTTGTCTATAAAATACACCATATCAGAATTATTATGATTAATATTGTTATTATCATTGATTATGAAGATATGTGTGGTCAGGACCAGCTGGTCTGCGGCAGGGACCAGTGGTCACTACCACTAGGGGCGCTAAAAACACTGGTCACGACCAGTGGCACAGTGGTCATGACCAGCTGCTCTGTGATCTCTTCCGTTGTTTGGACCAGTTGAGTGATCTGTGGAGTGTTTGTTTCTTTGTATTTATTTTTAACACAACTTTTCCCTTTTCTCACTGTGTTAGCAGAATAGCCTAAATGTGAGAAGCCGTTTGTCTATCCAATGTTATTGATTACTATTAACAGAAATCATAATAACAATGATTAAATTGTTATTATTAGTCGTAGTTGTATGAGTAGTACTTTCATTGTAGCTGATTCCGTGGTCTGTCCAGGGACCATGGTCTCTTGCACGTACCAGTGGTCACTACCACTAGGGGCGCTAGAGACACTGATCTGTCCTGTGGTCCTCGTCATCTGCTTGTTGTCTTACTGAGTGGTCTTTGGAGTAGTTATTGGACATTTAATACACCTTCTCCCTTTTCTCATTGTGTTGGCAACACTGTGCTGAATAAATGTAAAAATAAATAAATACAAATAATTATCTTTTGTCTGTCAAATATTATTGATCTTTACAATTAATGGAAATCATTATAGAATAGAACAGAAATAGCTTTATTTTCCCTGAGGGAACATTTGCCTTGGGCACAGTGCTACAATTTGTTGCTTCACAGAAACAAGCATACCTCAACAACAGACAGACATAAAAACAATTATAAAATCAACATTAAAACATCTCAAAACATGGAAGACACTATACATTTTAACACTGACAATGTGGCAGCTTAATTTTAGTTCTGTTGTTCAACAGCTTGATAGAAGTCGGGATGAACAATAACTAATAATAATTTGCACTTTGGCACTCGGAGTCTTCTTTCTGATAGCAGAGAAACAATAATTAAATTATTATTATTAGTTGTAGTTATATGAGTAGAACAATCGATTATGCAGGTCCATGTCTTCCTGACTGGTTTAAACTTTACCAATGTGTTGCATTTTAAAAGCTTGTCACATTACCCTTTGTATCAAATCTTGGTCTAGAAACTAATATCAAATAAATGTAGATGATCACTCGATGATTGTTCCAAGGATTTTCTCTGCATAAAATCTGGAAAAAACCCTCTAATCTCACCAGGATGTCAATTGTAGCCTGCATAAAAGAAAACATTTTAGTAGGAAAAAAAATAACGTAAGCAAAGATTAAGACGGATTGTCGGAATGTGCCTGGGAATCCTAGCGAAAAGTGTAGTGACCAGAGGAGTACCGTTTGCAGACAGTGAGCGCTGATGGCACAAAGACTCATGGGAGCGAATTCTCAAGTGTTGATGAGAAATTGTGGATTTAGAATGAACATAGGTATATGATCAATACGATCACATCTGGCTTCAAAATTGGAAATTGCTCCTGATTTGTCATGAACTGAATCACCAACCGTTTCCTTCATTTTATTGGTTTAAAGGTAGGGGTGGGTGATACTGCTAATTTTGGTATCAATCCAAGTAATTACAGGGCCAGTATTGCCGATACCGATACAGATACTTTTTACTTGAAGATTCCTGATCATTGAATGATTTTGTACTTTTGCCTTTAATTAGTTGATCATGATTATGATAATAATAAAACACAGGACAAAGATTTTAGCCAATTTAGAAACTAATATTTAACATAATTAAATCTATAAATCTATCTGCATGTAGCCTAAATAGGAATACTAATGTTCCTTCCACAGATACACAAAGGGGTTATTATATTCTGCCATATTCATACTTAAGGTTTGAGGGAAGCTATATATATATTAGCATAAGTATATGTTTTTGAGTTCCAGTAGGTTAACATTTGAGATTAAATGTGATAGACAATTAAATGTGATAGACAATTAAGATTAACATTGGATAGACAAACGATTATGGCTTCTCACATTTAGGCTATTCTGCTAACACAGTGATAAAAGGGAAAAGTTGTATTAAAAATAAATACAAAGAAACAAACACTCCACAGATCACTCAACTGGTCCAAACAACGGAAGAGATCACAGAGCAGCTGGTCATGACCACTGTGCCACTGGTCGTGACCAGTGTTTTTAGCGCCCCTAGTGGTAGTGACCACTGGTCCCTGCCGCAGACCAGCTGGTCCTGACCACACAGATCTTCTTAATCAATGATAATAACAATATTAATCATAATAATTCTGATATGGTGTATTTTATAGACAAAGGATAATGATCTCTGACATTTATCCAGCTAACAGTGCTGCCAAAACGACCGGAAAGAAGAGAAAATAATAAAAGCCCTTCACAGACCACAGGGACCACAGGGCCGATCACTGAGGAGCTGGTCAGGACCAGTATCTTTAGCGCCCCTAGTGGTTGTGACCACTGGTCTGTGCCACAGAGCAACTGGTCGCGACCACTGAGGAGCTGGTCGCGACCAGTGTTTCTAGCGCCCCTAGTGGTAGTGACCACTGGTCCGTGCCAGAGACCATGGTCCCTGGACAGACCACAGAATCAGCTACAACCCCTGCTGCAGGTCACGTCACGTCTATGGGAAGAGAGAGTGTCCGACTTCATAGCAGCGTTTGTAGCCCCGCCCCTGCTGTCGCCAGCAGATCTCGCTGATTCAGTCAGGCAGCAGGAGGTCAACTTGAACGCGCCCATTAATACAATGCACATCCGGACCGGTCAAAACCTCGCGCATAATCTCGCGTGAGAAAGTCGCCGTATGAAAAAGTCTCAGAACAAGCTCTATGTTTTTTTTTGTTTGTTTTTTTTAAATTTCTAATAAATTTTAAGAATTGATCCAAAGCGATCCAAGAGGGACTGGATATGTAAAAAACCAGGTGATGACTCCTTTAAACGCATGGATTAAAAGACTGACTAGCGAGGAAATGGAAATGTAACCCAGTAGATAATATTGTTGTTTCCTTTAAAATATATTTTTTATTAATTAACCCTCTTTAGTTTATTATTCTGTCAATAATATTAATTTTGCACACACTCAGTCATTAATTGTTGCATTATAAAAAAAAGTAGATGTATGATTTTTAAGAAAAAGTAGTCCCACCCTGTTCTCGCGAGAGTTACAGTGCGGAGTGAGAGCGCAGAGTTAGCGTGGTGCGGAGTGAGAGCAGAGAGTCAGAGCAGCGGTACGAGCAGATGAGAAACGCGGAGGAGAAGGTTAATAAGAAGTCACGAAAATGGTGGTTGTTAACTAACTTATCAACACAGAATAACCTTGGAAAGTGTACCTACCTGAAGCAGAGAGGTGGTCGAGGACCCGTGAGTTATTGTTTTCGGCAGAGATTTGGTGAGTTGCTCGAGCTAGCTAGCGCTAGCGCATGCTAACTGTAGTAGCCACATGGTGATTCAACATGTGAGAGGGCAGAAAACTTGTTGATACATGAACGTGACCTGCTGCTACTGTTTACTGTGTTTTAAGAGTTAAAGCTGCATATTTTGCTCTGATAACCTGATGAAAAATGAGGTGTGCTATTTATTTTCCTGTGTGTGTGTGTACTCATTCTGAGATGCACTTTAGGGTGTGTGTCTTGTTAAATACTGTTAAACATGTTCATTTATCAGGAAGGCAGAAACTCTGAAGCCTGAATTGATATTCTTATGTGTGTTAAAGGTGCATTTTGCTAATTTTCAGTTCATAATTCAATGGATATGTGTGAAATGGTTAAAGGATTAAAATGAACAATATTTTAATGGTAAAGGAGCTAAAATTACCATAATTCATGGTTAAATAGCTAAGATAATTAATGTTGATTAAAAATGTGTGGAAATACTTAATTGAGAAAAAGAAAAGAACTGTACAGTTAAAGATAATTCATTTAATCACTATTGTGTTCCAGTAGTGTGTTGAGATATATGTATTGAATATGGCCATAAGAGAAGTTTGATGATTCTATGTAGTGATAGCTCTGTCTTTATACAGGCTAGGTTTTTTGAGAACCTTCAGAAGCCTTTAGATGTAGATCTGGATTCTCCTGGTTGATGGAGATGGCGAGCTAGTGAAACCCCCTTACCCAAAGGAGCAGAGAACCCGTACCTGAGCCTGAAGAGGACATCCAGCCCCTTCTTCACCTTAACTGAGTGTGCCTGTGGTAGGACCACCACACACACACCTGACTCCTGAACCCCTGACTCTTTCAACTTCCCCTGACTTGACTTACATACATTTGACTGAAGCGCGCTGACATTCAAGGACATTCAAGGAACATTCAAGGACATTCAAGGACACTCAAAGACATTCAAGGAACATTCAAGGAACATTACGTTTCCATTTGGACACTTTTATTTGGTTTTATGTTAAAGAAAGACTGTGAAATATTGAGCAATCAGATGTCATTGCACTGAATTTTATTTTATTTTCATACAGTTCAATACAGTCAACTTACTTTCAACGTACTTCGTGGCTCCATTTATTCATTGTGTCTGTGACTTCCTCTTTAAACCCTCCTCTACGAACCTAGTCACTGGTCCAAAACTCTGTAGTACCTAGTAGGGCTGGGCGATATGGCCTCAAATCAATATCACGATATATTGAGCAACTCACCCCGATAACGATAAATGAACGATAAGTACCCCCCACACCTAAATAAAAGGAAAAAAAATCCTGTGTATTTACAGAAATGCCACTTTAAAAGGACTGTAAAACTACATTGTAGTTAAGTGACAACAACTGAACAACTTTAAAAGTATAAAATATACAGTCCCTTATAAACAAATTCTAAGCTTCTCGCTTCTCCCTTTTTTTTATTTCTTCGAATTGAATCACGTGGTTGTACTGCAGGTGGTGGAAGAGGTTGGATGTAAATAAATAAACATTTTGAGGACTTCAGAATCAGAATCTAAGACATGAGACAAAATAGTAGAGAAGTTGACATTGCTGCTTAATAATATGTTAACCTCTTGAGCATTAGAGAACTTTTTTTTACCATTATTTTCTTTATCATTATATATTTTTGATAGACACAGAATCTGTTTCAGAAGTCAGTGGGTCACATGACATGTAAGCTATTGAGAAAAAAAATCAAGATTTCTGCATATTAATATTCATATAAAATGGAGGAAGCACTAAAGTACAATAAACATAGCTGTGTCTCATTCGTCCAGTTTACTAATACAATCTGCTGCTGGAGTCACTGGGTCACATGTCATGGAAGATATTGAAAGAACTGCAATTATTTTGTATTAATATATTTATGCTAAGTAATTTGATGACAGTCCCTAAATCAGTTTCCAGCGATTCAGTGCCATGTTCTGGGAGGTGAGCTAACCGTCCTCCTGCTGCTCACACTGGGTGAACCTCAGTAAAGTGGCGGCTGGACCCGAGTAGAGCTTAGAATCAAGCCCGACCCGAGCCCGTGCACGTTGTGTCCGAGCCCGGCCCGACACACTGAATGTAATTATGAGCCCGAGACCGATTTAAAACGACAACTGTTTAATACGTGGGCTGTTATAACTGACGTTCTCAACTACAATTGCGAGTTGTTTGAACTACAGAAATCTTAATGAATAATGCAACAAGTGCCGCACTTAATGCACTCGACAAAGCCGACAAATGTTATTATCACGGCCCACGACTTGTTTAAAATGGGTCCACACCTCCGACTTTCCTCCAAACTTGCTCAAAGTTAATTCTACTGTTTTTATTTTTTCCTTTTCATCTTCATGCTCCATGTTGCACTTAAGCTACACAATCAGTGATGCCGGTAACGCGTTACTAGTTTTGTCATTTTCCTTAGTAAAAAATATATATTTTTGCTTTCTTCTTGCGTCTCGGGGAGTGACGTCACGTACGCGAGAAGTCACGTTTTCCAGCATGAGGACACTCACGTGTCAGAACACGCAGAAACACAAATGCAAACAACAATGGAGGGAGGAGAGAGATGCGCGTTTTCTAGCTGGAAATACAGTCATTATTTTGAGTGAATAAAAAACAAAACACAAATGTTTGATCAGTGGACTGGCCCAGCCGAAGACAGTGGCCTGTTGCAGCCTTTGAACGCAGCATCATTACACAAACTGTCCGCCACTCACAGCGAGAGTGGGTTCACTTGATTACTAACCTGGCATAGCTGGGGTCGCATCGGCGGGCGGAGTTTGCCATCAAATTAATGTAAAATAAGCACATCGGTATACGCTGGGGTAGATTAATCAATTGGACCTAACATGTCCCCTGACCCTAGTGGATGTTATGCCTATGACACCGAATATACCGTCATGGCCAAAATGACGTTGGTTATCGTTGTAAATTTCGGTATCGGTAAATTTTCGGTTTATTGCCCAGGCCTAGTACCTAGCGGGTTACAGAAATACTACAGGACTATTTTATTGGAACAGAGACTCCTGATGGAAGAGATCCGTTCACTGAACTGGGTTTTAAAACTGAACAAACTGGACTGGACGGAACCATTACTGGTCAGAAATATGGCTGCGTCTGTAAATTTGTCTATGTTGAATGGGAAAGCATTATATGAATCCTGTGTCAGAGCTTTGAATAAGAGAAAGCTGAGTGGGAGGAAGGACACTATGTGGAGAGAGAGACTAAAGGTGCAGGATGACTGGAAACCAGTGTGGAGGCTGTTTTATAAACCGCTGCTAAAGAAGAGTTCAGGTGATCTGCAGTGGAGGATTCTGCAGGGGGCACTGGCTGTTAATAGTTTTGTTTCAAGGACAAATCCTTCTGTTTCCATTAATTGTCCTTTCTGTTAGGAACCAGAAACTGTTTTTCACTGTTTCCTGGACTGTAGAAGACTAGAAGTTGTGTTTGAAGCCCTGAAAACTGTGTTTTTAAACTGTAGTGAGACTTGGTCTGAAACTGCTTTCATTTTTGGTGCTGGCTACAAAAAAGAAAATGCAAAGAAGTGGCAGCTGTTGAACTTTGTAGTGGGACAGGCCAAACTGGCTATTTATAAAAGCAGGAAAAATCAAATAGAGAATGTGTCAGGTGACGAGCTGCTGTCAATGTTTGTGTCGTTGGTGAAAGCCAGAGTTAGAGTGGATTTTAGATTCTCTCTGATGAATAATGTTGATGAGTTTTTGTCTCAGTGGTGTTTCATCAAAGCTCTGTGTTCTGTTGTTGATTTAACTCTGTGTTTCTATGAGACGTTTTAACATATATATATATATTTCTGTCTAATCTGGTTATCATGTCATGTTTATTTATTGGAATTTATTTTGAAAATCAAAAACTATCTCTCTCTCTCTCTCAGTCAAACAGGTGGCTTTCTCAGCTTCACTGTTGGCTTCAGGCTCTGGAAATACTGGACCATTTAACACACAGACTCCTCTGGTCTTCAGACACATCATCACTAATATTGGAAATGCCTACAACATTCCAACATACACAAATCAGCCACAACATTAAAAGGACTAAGAGGTAAAGTGAATAACATTGATCATCTTGTTCAAATATAGTGCTCTGCTGAGAAACGTTAGGTCATGTCATTGATGTGGATTCTACTTGACGTGCACAACACACCTGAACACTGTTGCAGACAAAATATTTCCCTGCTCAACAACAACAATGTTCCACGTTGGCAGTGGCTCCCTGAGCAGGACAATGTTCCCTATTCTGGTAATGATTGATCAGCATCAGACACTATTTAAGGCTGCAATGAACACAGAAACTAGTAGAACTGAACAGACCGTCACTTTGAGAATGGAGATGACAATGTGTTTTCCTCTGTTGCTGCTGATCTGCTCTCTCTGCACGGCTAAGCTTCAAACAGAGTCTGACAACCACATTATTCCACTTGGAGATCAAACTGAAGCTGAGAGAAGAGAACCAACAAATGCTGCTGACCAACAACAGAGATGTACACAAGACATCCATGCTGTGCTGAGAGAGATGAGCGCCTCGTTGGCTGAACAGAGGGTGGAGATAAGGCACTTACAGAGAGAGAATGAAGGTAAAGTAGTATGTAAGGTAGTGAGGGAAGTTATATCAATAAGAACCACTGCTTCTACACCTTTTAAGCTATTGTGTTTCATTCATTTTCAAATCACAGCAACAAACTGAGGTCACTGTTACAATGAAGCTTTCCAAGTATATTGATGTTGCAGTAAAAAGCTAACAATCTGGCATTTACTGTATTTCTCAAGTACAAGCAGCTCAACTGAGAGAACAGAAGATTGAGGTGGAGAAGCTAAAGCAACAACTTCAAGGTACTGTGTGGAAAACATATCTCTGATCAAGAAAACAAACAATCAATAAAACACTGTTTGATGAAACAAATGACAATACAAGTTATTTAACTGTTTTGGCTTCTGCTCAAATTTTCATTATATACATTATATGTCATGATGTGACTTTTCTCCAGCACAAACAGCAGGGCTGATCTCCATTAAAGCCAGGACTGATGTCACAGAAAACCAAGTGGAGGCTCTAAAGAGAGATGGAGAAGGTAAGACTGAGAACTAAAGTAGAAATGTGATATTATAAGAACTATTTGAAGAAATCCAGATCATGTTGGTCAGATTGTTGTTTCCACAGTGAGTTCAGAACAATGACATTGCTCTCCCTCTCTGTGAAACAGGTGATTGAAAGACTGAATAAACACATTACAATTCATTCTGTTGCTTATGTCTGAATTCTGCTGACCAGTTTAAGTGCTTTTTAACACAATATCTAAATGCTCGATGGCCAAAGCCAACCTTGATGAAGCCAGCCACGATGAAATACATGTAACTATCAAACATAGGTGTATTTGTACACAGGTTACAGACAAACATGCCATGATGTGACTTTTCTCCAGCACAAACAGCAGAGCTGATCTCCATTAAAGCCAGGGCGAATGTCACAGAAAACCAGGTGGAGGCTCTAAAGAGAGATGGAGAAGGTAAGACTGAGAACTAAACCAGCAACTCAATATTTCATTCCAGAAATATGCTACCACTTTGACAATGGATGGAAAAAACAACAACTTTCTACATCAGCAGTGGCTCCCTGAGAAGGACAATGTGCCCTGGTAATGATTGATCATCAACAGCTCTTGCACTTCCAAAGTCAGACTTTATTATGATGTTGGATTTATTGAGGAAGCAAAGAGAGAAAAATGTTCTGTATTACTCATCTAACATGTTTCTGAAGTCATCTCAGCCAATTAACAACCTGAGGGAGGCCACTACATCTGACTGTGTCCTTAATGTTTGAACAGGTCAGGCTGATGATCTGTTGTTTGTTACTCCTTTAATAACTTGTTTTTCATGTCAGGTTGTTCAATGTTTACACTCTCAAACTTGAGTGAGGATGATATTTATATTGATCTGATGCTGTCTTTCTTACCTGTCAGCATTATCAGCCATGAGGTGATTTCATACATGATTTTGACCCTTGTTGCATTTTTAGCAAAAAGAATGGTTCAATGATTGAGAGCTACATTCGTACATACACAGATCAGCCACACTATTAAAAAGACTAAGAGGTAAAGTGAATAACATTGATCATCTTGTTAAAATGCAGTGTTCTGCTGGGAAATGTTAGGTTGGCAGTGGCTCCCCAACAAATTAGAGACAAACACACTGCAATGAAAGGAGTGATAATTGAATATCTTTCACCATCAAAGATTGTTTTCATTGGAGACACTTTTGCCAATTTTTTGATGAATTTCAGCACAAACAGCAGAGCTGATCTCCATTAAAGCCAGGACTGATGTCACAGAAAACCAGGTGGAGGCTCTAAAGAGAGATGGAGAAGGTAAGACTGAGAACTAAACCAGCAATTCAATATTCAAACAATTTAGTTCTCATAATATTTGTCTAAAGTAAAACCTTATCTGATGTGGACAGCACAAAAATACTGAGAATAATATGGGCCTTAAGTTAACTTCATTTTGAAACATGCTCATCGTTGCTGTAACATCAGTCTCTTCAAAACAAGTATGTTTCTCTCTCAGTCAAACAGGTGGCTTTCTCTGCTTCACTGTTGGCTTCAGGCGGTGGAACTCTTGGACCATTTAACACACACACTCTTCTGGTCTTCAGACACATCATCACTAACATTGGAAACGCCTACAACCCAAACACAGGTACTCAAAGTCACAAAAATAGATAATACATTTGAATTCATGACTATGTTGACATCAACCTGGTTGACAGATGTTGCAGCAGTTGATTCTTTGTTTAAAATGTCCCACAGGTTTTTTCACTGCACCAGTGAGAGGAGCCTACCACTTTGAGTTACACATACATGGACATGGACATGCTTCACATCATTCATCTGCTTGGTTGGTCAAGAATGGAGAGACTATTTGTAATGCATATGAACATCAGCCGTCCGGTAGTGAGAGTTCTTCTAATGGTGTTACGCTGCTTCTAGAGGTCGGAGATGTTGTGTTCATGCGTCAGTGGGCTAACTCAAGGATATTTGACAATGGAAATCATCATACCACCTTCAGTGGTCATCTGATTTTCACCATGTGAGCAGGAAACAGTCCTTTTTCTTCAGCTATATGAACACCTGCCCACACTGTAGCAGTGTATTAGTACTTCTTGATAGATGTTTCATTTCTTTCTCTTTATATGACAGCTGATTAACAACAACAATCTTTTTGACCAGAAGATGTTGATGATTTTTTTCATTTGCATGTCTTTTCTGATTTACATCAAAATGCACAGCGATGGACAGCTAGCGAACTTGTGACATTATTTCAAACACTAGATTAGAGAAGTGAACTAATTTGTGACAAAGATGTGGAAATATTTGCTTTTTCTTAAGTTCATACATATGTTGACATACAGAATTACTGTATTTTGTTATGATTATGAAGGCTGGATGACAAAGTTTTAGAGCAGGGGTCACCAAACTTTTTGAAACTGAGAGTTACTTCATGGGTACTGAGTCATACGAAGGGCAACCAGTTTGATACACTCTTCTGAAATAACAAATTTGCTCAGTTTGCCTTTAGTCATATATGATTATTAATGATTAATGATACTCATGTATGTGAAGACACTGCTCACGTTAATGACAACAATGACTTAACAAGGTGGGAAACAGATAAAATCAATATTCAGTTTTCATTTATAGAACAGTCCTGAGGGCTACTCATGTGGTCCTTGGGGGCTACCTGGTGCCCGCGGGCACCGTGTTGGTGACCCCTGGTTTAGAGCAACAAACACTTGTACATATTAAACTTATTATTATTGTGTTCTTGAGCATTTGAACAAAAACATAAAGATATCATTGCATTACTGTCTGTGTCTTTTCTTCAACACGATACATTTCTTTCAGATGAAATATCCTCTTGTTGTGAGCAGAGGAGCAAAAAAATGTGTCATCAGTTTGGATGTACAGAATTTAAGATAATTTATGATTGGACAACTGTGAAACCCACTACTTAGACACCAATTGTACTTTTATATGCATAGTAAGGAATTATATTGTGACTGAAACTGGCTGTGTTCTCATAATTTAACTCATAGTGACCAGATTATTCAGTACACACAGTAGTTGTATTTAGATTGACATTCAAATCTTAAACAGCTGTTGTCACAGATGTTGATGGGATTAAAGCTCAACCAACAGTCACTCTGATCTATTTTCAGTTAAGCAGCTCAACGCTTTCTCATATTATCGCTTAATGTTTCAGCACTCTGGTTTTGGGAGACTTGTTCATATCAGTTAAGAAAAATGTGGCTGACATAAATTAACGCTGTGTTGTTGCTCTTCAAGAGTCAGGCTTTAAAACCACACTGGATTTATTCAGTAAATGAAGAGAAAAAAATTCTCATCTGTAATGAGTCGTCTGATCTCAGCTGATAAACATCCTGAAGGAGGTCACTACATCTGACTGTGTCATTAATGTTTGAACAGGTCGGGATGATAATCTTTGGTTTGCTACTCTTCAATGACTTGTTGTTTATTTGACAAAATAATGATGTTCAGTGTTCACCCTCTTAAACTGTATTGAAAGAGGCTGGAGATAAGGCTCTTACAGAGAGAGAATGAAGGTAGTGTATGATTTTTTTTAACAATTTCACTTGCAGGCAAAGATGAGTCAAAGAAAAGCTGTCAAACTTTATAGAGTCCTTCTAAATATCTGCAGTGTTTCAGTTTAGGAACAGCAACAGAATTTTCTGACAATCAGGCCACCAGGTTTCGAGGTACACATTTTGGTATTCACGTTTCAAAATGCTTCAGTAGAACTATTTCAAAACACGGACTGAAGATATCTGCTGAGTTTTATGATGATTGGACCAATGGTTATTGAGTCATGGCCAATTCAGTCTAAGACCTGCTCTTTGCAAGGGTATTTAGAGTGAAAGCAACCATGTTGTTAGACATTCATAATAGGTAGAAAATAGTCTTAATCCCAAAATGTTGTATAACTAATTTGGTGTTGGTTGATTCAAATTTGAAAAAGTAGACGTCACTTTACTGTTTTTCCGTGTATGCTAACTAGAGCAAAATACATCATGGCGGCCCCACATGCTCCTGGAGTCTTTTTACATACAGCACTTTGAGCTGGACTTAGTGGACTGAGTGTCCAATTACAAGTCAACTGGACTTACTGTTGTGTGGCTGTGGCCTTTTAAAAATTGCTTTAATAAAAGCACCAATATGTGACAAATTTGGTTCATATTTCTTGAGAAGCATTTGCACCTCAATCCAAGTTTCATGTTTCAACTCATGGGACTTTGAGCCGCGATACGAGACAAATAATTTAGAACCGGCACAAAAACAATATTTTCGACTTGAACCCTAATTAGCACTAACATAAAGTACAGCAGAGGTTGATACGCGCATTATAGATGAAAAGTTAGATGGTAGGTGTAAGGTAACTTAAAAACACAAATGTCAACATCAATGTGGTGTTCACTGAAATTTTGAGCTGATGATGGCTGCAGATGAAATGTCAGAAGGTCAGCTAAGTTCTTACAATTCATCCTGTGGTGAACATGTCTGCAGGGCCATTTCAGTTTTCAGTTTTTTTCTAAACCTTTTTAGGTGATCCACAAAGATGCAACAATCTATTACATTTTAAGAGGAAAACAGGCAAGAGTTGTGAAAACCTCCCTCAAATTAAAATTAAACATCTTAAGTTGACCTGACGAGCAAGTTGAACTGATATTAAATGATAATACAAGGTAAACAATGGGGATACTCTATAAGTCAATAAATGAAACTGATGCAGTGTTCCTCAAAAATGTTCATTCTAAATTGTAAAATATTTTTGAACTTAAACATCCTGGTTTGGTGGTGGTGAAGGCGGCCGTGCTGCTTGCTGGTCCGCAGTTCCAAAATATTTCAGAATTGCTCTTGCAAAGACAAAACTCCTCAGGTTAGAGGAGGAGTTAGAGATCTTAAGCAAATATTCATACTATATAGTGTTTTCATATTAAACATTGCAGTATACAGTACAGTGTCCCTTTAAAGCATGCACCCAATTTCAAAGTTGTCACTTTTAAGCAGATTTCGACACATTGTACTTGTTAGAGTAATAAACGAAGATAAATTACCAATGAGCACTGTGTCATAATGAAGGAATATTTTGGTGTATATTTCACAGGCTATTACAAAGTGGACTACTTGTGCCTAACTGATGATTTGGTCTTAACCTATATTCTGTGGGCAGAACTAACGGTCATATATAGTATGGTTTACTTTAAATGGACTTTAATTTGGGTGATTATAATTATTTCGAATAAAACACAATAAATGAAGCCTAGCACAAATTCATGCAGGACATAGAAGTCATGAGCCCCAGCTGTAGTGACAGCCAGCTGATCAGATCATCATCAGTCTCTGACCAACCACATCCACTCTTCCAAATTAGGCGGTCTATACCCAAGTCGTCATTCACTGATCTCTCCTTCAACTCTCAGTGCGTTTAGATGCACAACTTAGTCGGATTACAGCCATAGTTCGACTACTCAATCAGACAACTGCAATTGTCTGAGTATACATGAGAAAATCGGATTATTGGCCGAAGCATACCCTGGTACAATAGGTTGCGCTGTACACATTTCAACTAGTGCTAATAGAGCCACCTCCAGCTGACCTCTTTACTTCACCAGAAATACAAACGCTAGCCGTTTTTAGACAGGGCACCAAGCCGCCAATTTGCCCGTCCTTTTAGCGGCTCGGTCAGCGGTTTTAGACAGAGGGCGGCAAATTGGGGGTCTGTTGTGGTCCGCCGATTTTCCGCCTCGACTGCTATCTAAATACGTGGCGGAAATGTGCCGGCCTCTGCATGAGGTGTCGATGACCTGCGCTGTTGTGCGACGCACAGCCGGGGAGTTTTAAAACCAAGAAACAGCTGATCACAGCAGTCAGTCCTTCATTTCACCCGCGGACATTGAGATGAACAACTGGACAGCCGCTGAGATCCAGGAGATGCTAGCGTCTCCTCGGTCTGTGTAGCTGTTTTGTTGTGTTAGCTTGATGTTGTGTCGGAAAGCTAAGGTCGCTACTTTCAAATAAAAGCCCCCCGCTAAGAACACAGTTTTAAACTCCGGTGGGGTGCAATGTAAAGCTCTTATTTTGAAGACAAATTCTATGTCACCGTTCACAGCCCAATTTCGTGCTTCACGTCACGTCACATGTTTACGCCTGCCTCAGAGGCGGCTTTTGGAAAAGGAGGAATTTTACGCCTCCATTTTAGAAAGACAGGCCGGCACATTGTCACCCTTACACCTTGGAGCAAATGTGCCGCCTTTTCTATCTAAAAAGGGCTTCTGCCTCAGTATTCGAGAAAGATGGCGTATGAAGAGCGAGACAAAGCTATCGTAAATTCCGGACAAAAGAGCGTACCTGAATATAAGCCACACCAACTAATTTTCAATTGAAAAAAAAAATGTGTACATAGGCCGCACCTGACTATAGGACGCAGGTGTCCACATCTGCTCTCTGTGTGTTCACCCAGTCTTCAAGAACATTTTCAAGTTCGGGCCATCTGCTTTTATTACCTCTGAAAGCTTTTGTCGTCCTTTTGCATTGAGTCAGTTCTTCACGCTGTCGTCTCCAACGTCTCTCACCATCGATTCATTGATGCCAAGCTTACGTGCAGCAGCTCGATTGCCTTTAACTTAAAAGATGCATCATATGCATTTCTTCTTGTGTTTTCCATGACGAGGGTGTGTGCATGATGTGCAAAATGACTGTTCAAAACACAAACTAGTGTCTTCCTCAGCGCATTATCTCTTCCACCTTTCTGTCTCGCTCTTGCACTTTTCGCAAGAGCGCTTTTCCGCGCTTCCTGCCCCCTGGAGGCCGTTAGCCCATAAAAATCTATAGATTAGCCACATCGTCGTATAGGCCGCATGGTTCAAAGCATGGGAAAAAAGTAGCGGCTTTTAGTCCGGAAATTACAGTACATCTTTGTACATTTCGTATATGGTGTACATGATAATTACATAAACTAGATGCACAAGGGCGCTATTTCTTGCGGTGATTTTGGAGGAAAGACGCCGCCGTTGCCCTTCTACTTCCGGCTCACGGCCCCGGAAAAGAAATCTCGCGCCTGCGTAGTGTTGGGCCTTGCATTACACAAGGCCCAGTTAAGGGGTGTTTAACAAAAATAAAAGGGGGATTTAGGTTAAATTTGGCTATCAATAATAATTAATGATTATTTGGGATAATTATTAATTATGATAAATAGTATGATCCAATTTGCATTAGATCACCTCAGGGCGCCACCCTTGAAGAAGGGAAAAGATAGCAATTTTACTAAATCAGTCTCATAAAAATTTACTGAACTGTTTATAACTCTGTACTTAATAACTACAATCAAATTTACCATAACAGCTAGCAATGGTTGAAGGATTTTGGAGTTCTTGACAGTGTAGAGGTTGGCAACATTCACTCTTGTACAATATTGAATAGACAGCAAGAAGATTCAAGGTCTTTTATTTAACACAAAGATGGAAACACACAATCTAACTAACATGTACTATATACAAGTGTGTGTGTGTGTGTGTGTGTGTGTGCCTGGCAGAACAAAGAAACAATGGCGGTCAATGATATCACATGTGAGTGTGATATGCTCTACCCTGAAGGAATGTGTGTGTCTGTGAGTATGTGTGTGTGTGTGACGTGGTGCCAAGTTATAGAAGATGGTTAGTTGCATGCAGAGACCCTGAGTCTGTGTGAAGCATAATTCGACTAAAGTCGGAGTTAGCTGTCTAGGAAAGTGTAGTGGGTTGGAAATGCCACATTTTAAGTTTTGATGTAAACAAAACTGTAAATACTGGCCTGAGCAAGACGATAACTTTTGTCCTCTCTCTGTATCATCCACAGGTATGATAAAACTTGTGTTTCTATGTTTAGCTCAGTTGTGTATCTAATATCACTACTGCATTAATCGTCCTGAAAGGTTTTTGTATGTTTTTGAGATGTTTACACTATGTTGAAAGCCGAAGTGTAAAGCTTCGTATCGCGACGGGTGTCGCCATGTTGGATATGTGCTGTGTGAATTTCGGATATCTATAATAGTTTTGTAAGTTACAGACATAAGTATCAGGGAACATGATGTTTTCAAGAGTATTAAGAGTTTGAGCCAGCCAGTTGTAAGTAAAAGGTGAAGAAAGACGATATTTTCAGACGAGTTCAGTTTCGAGTTGCTAGCCAACATGTGCAGGGTCACGGCACACATGCTAACTGCGGAAGTTAAGTGTAAGATCAAGATCAATTGTGTATGTGGTAGATGAGTTTGAATGACATGTATGTGTTAAATGTGAAGGAATGTGAGAGTGAGGGTATAGTGAATGTGTATGTGTTGAGTTATATTATTTTTGTACATTTTAATATTTTTAAATTAAGCCAATTCATGTTTGTGTGGAAAATAATTGAGATTATTTTGATTTCATGTCTACTTTTGTGTTCTTATATTGCTTTTGGCAGAATGTTTATAGTGTTTATTGTGAGTCTGATGTCAGTATTTGTTATTCTATTTGTTATATGTTTTAGTATTGGTATGAATGGAATATGAATTTAAAATCAGAAAGCTTAAGTAGCTGATGTAAGAGTTTTATGTTGAAGTGTCAGAAATAAACGATCACTGGCCTGAGCAAGACGATAACTTTTGTCCTCTCTCTATATCATCCACAGAAATATATATATTATTGGCTACACAGTGCTCTCTAGCCTGTGTATCCTTTGCTACTGTCCAGATTACCCCTAGGTCTGGAGCAGGGCTTGAAGACCTCCGGCACGGTGCGGGAAATCCGGCGTAGCAATATTTTGGTGAAGTGTTTTTTTTTTTTTTTCATGTTGCTACAGCAACATGATTAAAAAAAAACAAACTGTAACCAGTTGTTTAAAGTGATAGTTCCAACCACCAGTGGTACTCAAGGGCTGCGTCTGAAATTCCATACTAACATGCTATTGAGTATGCTAAAATAGTATGTGAGATTTTTTAGTATGTCCGAAACCTTAGTATGCACCTAATAATACGTGAGGTGCATACTATTTCCGGTAAATATTACAGTATGCAAGCACTGGACACTACATCGGCATAAATGTCCCACAATGCAATGCAGCGGTGACGACAACAACGACACAACGGACAACAAGTGCAGCTTGTGCAAGTGCAGCTTAAATGCAGCTCTGGTGTAACGTCTAACGTTATAACACTTCAATTTAAGTTTCTAACGGTACCCGTTTAATGAACTTTAGCTCCTTAATTAACTCAGTTAACACTATAACCACAACAGTGTGTTATCATAAGCGAAACCTTATACTTAAGTAAAAGCCAAATAAAACATGTTTTACACGAGTATTATTGCAGATTGCCAGTAGAGGCGAGGTTGACACGGGTTACCACAGTTACGCATCTCCAATCCAACCGGCAGGAAGTGCGTCACATCTGCGCTAAACAATGCGTCTGAAAAGATGCATACTACTGTTATTCACTCAAAAGTATGTTGAGCGATAGTACACATATTGAGTATGTAGTGTATAGTATGGAATTTCGGACGCAACCAAGGTAAGCAAGGAGATCTAGCCAATCAGAGCAGAATAGGGCGGGCCTTAAGTTTTCAGGCACCTCGGACAAGGCAGCCAGAGCGATTGATGTAACATTAGCCCAGAGGCAGCCCTGCACACTTTTCATTCAGACAAACTAATGCGACTGCCACAGTTGTTAGATTTCATCAATGAGACCAACATTAATCTCCTAAAAAGAATTTAACCAGCCAGCGGTAAACCTCTAAAAGCGTGCGGATAAGTAACTTGGCTCGTTTTCTCCCCCGGGATGACGACGGAGGTTGGCCCCGGGCGATAAGATCAGTAGACCGGCGCTGCTGCCGCTGTGACAGCCGTTGCCCTGGTACCCAGTTGCGGCTCCCACAGACTCTGCACTGGATTAAACTGTGACTTTCTCGCATGAAAAAATGTTAATATAGGCCTATTGCTTTACTCTTTTAATTTTATGTATGCCATTTCTCCCAATGCATAAAACATTTTCAGGCACGGGATTTTTTCCTGCCTCAAGCCCTGCTGGAGCCGGTAACAAAAGCAAACTACCAATAGCTTGACTTGAGGTCACAATAACACCAAAACATTGAATGAACACATAAATTGAACACATTACATCAACCAGAGTTTAAAGTCCTGTGCTTAGCCGTGCTATGGTTTGCTATCTAAGCCCAGTTCAACGTTACCAGTCTTTGAAGAGAAGGTGCTGGTGGTTGCAGGAGCAGGTTGGGGCTCCAATGTTGAACAAGCTGTTCTTGCATCAAGGTTTGATGAAAGTCGGCAGAGGAGGAAACTGGTCGCTCCTTTCCTTTGTAAGGATAGCAGCTCGGTGCTAACCTGCTTGGAGTTCCTCAGATCCTCAGATTGGCAGGACCTTGTGTCGCTGCAGTGAGGAGAAGTTCTTTGGGCTGTCTGCCAATGCAGCTTGCAGCTCTCCACAGCTTGTTGGGCCCAGAAGAAGGGATCTTTAAGGAGTAGAGGGAGTTGAGTGAGAGAGGGAGAACAATGAATGCTCTTGGGTTTTGACTACCTGTTCAGCGGGGGGTCTGTCACCCTGACCAATAGTAGCTCAAACCTGAATTTTGCACCTAGGTGTGAAGAATGGGAAATTCTGGGACACTGAGTTCAGTTCAGAGTCCATTTTGAAATCCACAATGAATGACTTCATCTGTGGGTCCCAACATCAGAATGCAAAATCCGATCCGATCTGATAGAATGTATACATGCAGGAGTAATGCGACTATCAATCGAATAATCTAGGTGTTTTAATTTGACTATGAGAAAGCCGATTCGGTCTGATTTTAGTCAGACTAAGGTGTATACATGCATCTTAAAAAAACGATTATAGTCGGACTAACCCAGTGTTACCTCTAGTGCCATGTAAACGCACTGACTCAGTACGTTTACGTTTAGTCAGATTACAGCCATAGTTCGACTATGCTTCTCAATCAGACAACTGCAATTGTCCGAGTATACATGCTGGTTAGAAAATCGACTAATTGGCCGGAGCATGTCATACCCCAGTACGAACAGTAACAGAGCCGCCTCCTGCTGACCTCTTTACATCACCAGCAGCAACAAACTCTGCCTCGGCATTCGAGAAAGATGGCTACTAAGAGTGAGATGAAGGTACATCTTTGTACATTTCGAATATGGTGTACATGGTAATTACACAAACTAGATGCACAATGGCTCTCTTGCTTGCGGTTATTTCGGAGGAATAGTTACACATATTGGATGGGAACATGCTTCACATCCTTCAGGTGCTGTGTTGGTCAAGAATGGAGAACATTTTTGTACTGCATATGAGTATCAGCCACCTATGATGTAAACCCTAAATGTGTTGTTGTTCTTCCAAAGTCAGACTTTAATATCGTGCTGGATTTATTGAGGAAGCAAAGAGAGAAACATTTTCTTTATTACCCATCTAACATGAGTTTCTGATGTTATCTCAGCCAATTACAGTTTTTCTCGATTGTTTACACACATTTTCTGAAAGCATGCCTCATGCTCTCAGAACTCTACACACAAATCAAAAATCACACACACAATGGGCAAAACCCCTCAATTCTCCTGCAAAATTAAACTTTACATTCAAAACAATGTTATTTCTTCTCAAAATGGTATTTTGTTTTCAAATGACACACACAAACCATCAAAAGAATAGACATTTATAAGAACCAGTTGAACACTGATGTGCTCAGTGTAAAACACTGATGAATGGAAAACACTTCTTCTTCATTCATCATAAGGACTTAGGCCTTTTTTGTTCAGTTACACTTACTACAGTCAGTACATGCATAAGTGTGATGTAAAATATTTGAGAATATTGTTTTTATACTCAGAACACACAAATACACGGTAACAGATATATTTTATTTTTCCCACAAAAACAATGTACACAGTGTACATCTCAACCAACACAAAGTGCATATACAACAATATACGGTCTGCCTACAAAACAACAGAAGAATTTACTGTACACAGTTACAGTAAAAAAAATAAAATAAAAAACTGTGCAGCATGATCTCCTCTGTTTCAGTCTGGCCACAGCACTCCACCTCATAGCTTGGAGAAGGGGTATATGCATTTGTGGATTTGTGGATTTCGGTCATACACTTTACAAAAAATTCTCAATAGGATTGAGGAATGGAGAATATGGAGGGAGATAAAGCGTGGTTGGGCAGTGAACCAGTTACGAACCAGAGCAGCCCAGTGGAAACTTATGTTGTCCCAAATGACAACGTACCTGAGCTGCTCTGGTGGAATGAGTGTGTTGTGTAGGGTGTCCAGGTGTTTGCCCATTTAATGAGTCAGTGTGCATAGTAGGACAATTAACTTTAGAATTTTGAATGACAGAGTGTTCTTTGTGAAAGCAAGAGATTTTCTTTATGAAAATTGTGTCAAATGCAGAGAATTGTGTGTAGTGTTTTGAAAAAAGTGTGTTTTAGAACTGCAATTTGAGTGTAAAGCAGGAATTGTGCTTCTAGTTTAGCAGAATTGGTTCAGGGGGTTGGTACATGAGTTACATGTTGTGGTCATTGTGTCTCAAGTACCAGTTTTTGTGTGTAAACAATTGAGAAAAACTGTAAGAACCTGAGGGAGGTCACTACATCTGACTGTGTCGTTAATGTTTGAACAGGTCGGGCTGATAATGTTTTGTTGGTTATCCTTTAATGACTTTTTATTTTCAGGTCATTCAATGTTTACTATCTCAAACTTAAGTGAGGATGATAATTATATTGATCTGATGCTGTCTTTCTTACCTGTCAGTGTTATCAGCCATGAGGTGATTTTATACATGATTTTGACCTTCGATAATGCACATTTTACCAAAAAGAATGGTTCAAGGATTGAGAGCTACATTCCAACATACACAGATCAGCCACAATATTAAAAGGACTAAGAGGTAAAGTGAATAACATTGATCATCTTGTTCAAATAAAGTGCTCTGCTGAGAAACGTTAGGTCATATCATTGATGTGGATTCTACTTGACATGCACAACACACCTGAACACTGTTGCAGACAAAGTATTTCCCCGCTCAACAACAACAATGTTCCACGTTGGCAGTGGCTCCTCGAGCAGGACAATGTTCCCTGTTACAAACTGCTCAGGAATGGCCAGAGAAACGTCACAAAGTACTCAAGGTGTCGACTTGACCTCTGAATTTCCCAAATCCCAATCCACCATGGTCTGAGAAGGAACAAGTCCGGTCATACTTGGTCCGCTACAGTGTTCTGGTGGGTGGTGCACATCAAGGAGCATCCACATGAATATCAGGACCCAAGGTTTGGCAGCACATTTCATTGTGACAAGGTGATCGATGTTTTTCACTTCACCTTTTAGTCTTTTTAATGTTCTGACTGATGGGTGTACAGGTTCTAATGAATCATTTATGTTTGTGTGCTGTGTTTTCAGTGTTCTGATGACATGCTCCATGTGATCAGTGTTATCAAACTGATATCCTGCACGTGTCTGTTTTCTGGTAATTTCTGGTAATGATTGATCAGCATGAGACACTATTTAAGGCTGAGATTAACACAGAAACTACACAGTAGAACTGAACGGACCGTCACTTGGAGAATGGAGATGACAATGTGTTTTCCTCTGTTGCTGCTGATCTGCTCTCTCTGCACGGCTCAGCTTCAAACAGAGTCTGACAACCACATTATTCCACTTGGAGATCAAACTGAAGCTGAGAGAAGAGAACCAACAAATGCTGCTGACCAACAACAGAGATATACACAAGACATCCATGCTGTGCTGAGAGAGATGAGCGCCTCGTTGGCTGAACAGAGGCTGGAGATAAGGCTCTTACAGAAAGAGAATGAAGGTAAAGTAGTATGTAAGGTAGTGAGGGAAGATACACAAATAGAGATATTGTATACAAAGAAAACGTCTTAACATTTCATTTTTTTATTTTCAGCATAGACGGCTAAGCTGACAGAACTGGAGCTGTACAAGACTGAGGTGGACAAGCTGAAGCAGCAGCTACAAGGTAATGACCAATAGTTTTATATGTTTAAATGACAAATCAGAGACACGCACACTGTCATGAAAACAGTGATAATTAAATATTTTTCCACCATCAAAAATTGTTTCAATTGGAGACACATTTGCCACATTCTGATTAATTTCACTCTTGGCTTTGGCTAAATCTTTCATTATAGATATTACATGTCATGATGTGACTTTTCTCCAGCACAAACAGCAGAGCTGATCTCCATTAAAGCCAGGACGAATGTCACAGAAAACCAAGTGGAGGCTCTAAAGAGAGATGAAGAAGGTAAGAATGAGAACTAAACCAGCAACTCAATATTCAAACAGTTTAGTTCTCATAATATTTGTCTAATGTGAAACCTTATCTGATGTGAGTGGCACAACAACACTGAGAATAATATGTGCCTTAAGTTAACTTCATTTTGAAACATGCTCATCGTTGCTGTAACATCAGTCACTTTAAAACAAGTATGTGTCTCTTTCAGTCAAACAGGTGGCTTTCTCAGCTTCACTGTTGGCTTCAGGCGGTGGAGATATTGGACCATTTAACACACACACTCTTCTGGTCTTCAGACATGTTGTGACAAACATTGGAAACGCCTACAACCCAAACACAGGTACTCAAAGTCACAAAATAAAATTATTCATTTGAATTTTTGACTATGTCGACATCAACCTGGTTGACAGATGTTGCAGCAGTTGATTCTTTGTTTAAAATGTCCCACAGGTTTTTTCACTGCACCAGTGAGAGGAGCCTACCACTTTGAGTTCTACGTAGGTGCCGGTGGACATGCTTCACATCCTTCAGCTGCTGTGTTGGTCAAGAATGGAGAACATATTTTTATTGCGTATGAACATCAGCCATCCGGTTATGGGAGCTCTGCTAATGGTGTTACGTTGCTTCTAGAGGTCGGAGATGTTGTGTATATGCGTCAGTGGCATAACTCAAGAATATATGACAATGAAAATTATCATACCACCTTCAGTGGTCATCTGCTTTTCACCATGTGAGCAGGAAACAGTCCTTTTTCTTCAACTATATGAAAACCTGCCCACACTTTTTGACAGCTGATTGACCACATTTTTTTTTTATCAGAAAAGATTTATGAATTTTTCATTTGCATGTCATTTCTGATTTACATCAAAATGAACAGTGATGGACAGCTAGAGAACTTGTGACATTATTTCAAACACTAGATTAAAGAAGTGAACTAATTTGCGAAAAAAACGTGAAATGTTTTCTTTTCCTAAAGTATCTGTAGGAACACAAGCCGTTGTCTCTGCATCGTAAAGTGGTCTCATTTTGGCCATGATTACCTTTAACCCAAATCAACTCCTTTTTCCAGCATTTGGGACTGAAAGCCCCCATATCCTGGCCTGGCAAATTCCTCTCCTCTCCACAGAGTGGGAAGATGTTGTTTTTCTTGCAATAAACAGATCACCAGAGATCTTCTTTGTAATTTACAACGACTAAAGCACATCTGGTCTGTTCCCCTTCCTCCAAAGAAGATGAACCCCTTTTCCTAAGGTCAAACAGGGTCAAGCCCGATAGAGTTTTCTTTGGTCACACCAAAAGGAAGAAGGACTGGTTTCTAACATAGATGTGGTGATTTAAGATGTTTTTCTAATCTACGTGTCTCTTCCTCTGGAACATTCTCCAGTGGGGGAAGGCTTAATGGGAAACCTAATCTGTGTGTTCTTCTCCTCACATGTACAACTGTTATTTACGACCGTTGTTGTTCCTGGGTCTGACATACCAGTCCCCCCTTTCAGTCTTCTGTTCTCACCCAAAAGTCCTAAATAACAAATAAACTACATCTCAATTTCTTAAATTTAATGGATCCCGAAATAGAGTAAGAACGTCATTCAACAGATCTTTCTTATGTTCTTGTGAAGCCCAAATGAAGTTTATTACTCAATAAGTTTGAGGTCAACAGAAAACCCCTCCCCTTTGTCGAGGGAGGAGAGATTTGAAGATCATCATTCCTTGTGTAATACTTGTATTATTTACCAGTTAAATGTCTGATATGTTTTGTTAAAGATAGAACTACAAGGAATATGTATAAGTCCTTGGTTCTACTGTGTGTTGTATACTTTATTGTCATATGTTGTATACTTAAGTGCTTCATGTCTTAATCAGGTTATAATTCTTTTGAATGACAAATGATCATTATCATGTTGCATCTTTTCACGAAGACAAAAATTCGACTTTTAAGATGGTGAAGTTTTGGGAAGGTTAAAACACGATTTCGAAATGTTAAATACAAATAGTATAGTTAGATTAACTTTTGGGAGCCTCAACTCAGATCACAGGAGGTGTGACACTGTCAGCCAGCCCCTGCTGCAGGCCATAAAAACAGACACTCTCCCCTGCTCTCACTCTCTCTCATGCTTTTTCTTTACTTCCTCTCTTCTTCTCCGGACACGCTCTCCCCCTGTCCTCTTCTCCCCCTGCTTCTTCTCCCTCTTCTTTTCTCTTCACTTCTTTGTTTTTCATTTTTATTTTTATTTTTATTTTTAAAGTAATCTTTACTTTTATTTTTGCAACAAGCTAAGACAAGCGAATTGAATCCCTACTTTAAGTATTCACTTTTATTCAAGTTTTTAATAGGACAAATTATTTTCTTTTTGATTTTATACTGTTAAAGTATCACCGCCTGATCCAGAAGAAGTTGAATTAGTTTCAGAATCAGAACTTGACTACCACTATTTGAAACCACCAACAAAAGTCTTTTTCAAGACTGTAATCATCTGATGAAGAACGTTGCAGTCCATCGTCTGCCTCAGAAGCCGTGCAAGGAGTCTCCGTAAATAGAGCCTTTGTGTGCTCCCAGCCGAGATCAACTCTGCCCCCAGCGCTCCCAAGGCGGAAACCCGCTGGGCCTTCGGACCAAGAGTCCCTCAACAGAGTTCCGGCCTTCCCTCTGGCTACTGGACCGACGCGCCGTGCCGTGGTCCAACCCAGAACTCTCAAAGAGACCAAGCTTCAGTGCCTCCTGACGCCCAGACAAAACAGGCTGAACGTCTTCATACAGCTGGATCCACACACGTGAGAATGAGTGGTGTCTAAAGTTCTGACTTCTGTCTAAAGTTCTGACTTCTGTCAAAGTTCTAACTTCTATCTTATGAACTTAAAAGAATTAAGATTAGGGTCTCGTTAGTATTAAAAGATTACTCCCGTAATATTTAATATATAAAAACCCGACCCTTTAACTTTACCATCTACCGACGGTCACACGACTTTATTACTTTCCTAATTGCAGTCTTTACATTTTCTGTTATCTGTTGTTCGTCTAAAATTGTCATGTCTTTTATTTTACCCAAATTATTTAGTCAATAAACATATAATCGTTTGTCTTTGTCTGGAACTTAATTTTAATATGGAGAACCGATGGATACGTGCAAAGAATTCACTACTTCAGAATATTGAGACTGAATATTGATTGATATTTAATAAATTGATTTTGAATGGACTCTAACTGTCCAAGCCAACTGGTACAGTTAGGTGTTTGGAATAATGTCCTCCGGATTATTCCAATAACTAAACACGGAGGTGGTGCCCCCTTTAACGAGTGTAATATTAATTGCTAGTGATTAATAATCATATATATATCAAAGTAGTGTGTGAGCAGTGTCTCCTACATCATATATTTATGGTGCTGCCCATGTCAGGACCGCACACCATAGTATCCTACATATCTAAATATGGTGACATACAGAATTATTGTATTTTGTTATGATTATAAAGGCTGAATGACAAAGGTTTGCAGCAACAATCATTTGTACATAATAAACTTTATTATTATTGTGTTCTTGTGCATTTGAATAAAAACATAAAGATATCACTGCATTACTGTCTGTGTCTTTTCTTCAACAAGATACATTTCTTTCAGATGAAATATCCTCTTATTGTGAGCAGAAGAACAAATAAATGTGTCTTATAAGTTTGGGAGTGAGGGTATTTAGAATTTCACCAAACATGTTGTGTTGTTGCTCTTCAAGAGTCTCACTAATAATATTTCTGGTAATGATTGATCAGCATGAGACACTATTTAAGGCTGAGATGAACACAGAAACTACACAGTAGAACTGAACAGACCGTCACTTTGAGAATGGAGATGAGAATGTGTTTTCCTCTGTTGCTGCTGATCTGCTCTCTCTGCACGGCTCAGCTTCAACCAGAGTCTGACAACCAAATTATTCCACTTGGAGATCAAACTGAAGCTGAGAGAAGAGAACCAACAAATGCTACTGACCAATAACAAGGATGTAAACAGGACATCCATGCTGTGCTGAGAGAGATGAGTGCCTGAGGACGCTAGTGTAAATATGCTGCCAAGTTGTCCCTACAAGCTCTGGGACTGTGCTACTAACTCTGAAGGCTGCACACCTGAACAATTGGCTCCATTGTCTCACCTTTCTCCCCTGATCAGCTGTTAGCCTCGCCATCAGCTGTTAGCCTCGTCGATCAGCCTAGCAACGCTAACTTTCAAACCGATGTACTCAATACTCTGTGGGCTGTCCATCGTTGGTCCTCCCTCCACCACAACCTCAGGGTTATTCACTGCCTGGCTCCTTTGTCGCTCTCCTCTGCTGTGCTCTCTCCCGGCTGCAGCGATGTTGGACGGGACCTCCAGACGCAAGTCTGTTTATAAGAACGGTGCTATTCCCTCCCTGCGGACTGACAGGCACTCCATTTGTTCTTTGTTTTGTTTGTTTCACTTTGTTAAGTGTCCTTGGGTACCCTGAAAGGCGCTATATAAATTAAATATATCATTAATAATGCTGTAATATCGTGTTAGGGCGCCTGCATTGCTGCTGGTCAAACATCCACTGGGACCTCCGTTGACGAGGGTAACATTGACATTAAATATCCTGCATTAGCTACTGTCACCTTGCAGCTGCAAGCAGCATGCACAGTTTTTTGCTGTATGTTTGAGTTGAATATGTTCATGTCCACAGTCTTGTGCAGACATAATTTTTGGAAAAAATAAAATGGTTGCTTTTGGTGCAGAAGACTGTGTAGAACTCCATTTTTGCCACTCAATGAACTACTCAGGAATTGATATGAAAATTGATAAGGAATTGAATCGATAGGCAGAATCGACAATGGCATTGATATTGATAAAAACTTAAATTCCCACCCCTAGAAGGCCCCTGGGATTGATGGGCTTCCACCAGAGTTTTTCAAAGCTTTTTGGAATGAGCTGAGAGAAGATGTTTTAGAAGCCTTCACTGAGAGCTTTAATGACTCGTCTCTGCCACAGAGCTGTAGGAGAGCAGTGCTGACTCTAATACAGCGGTTCCCAAACTTTTTTTGCGGAGCACCCCCTTCTACGTCCCAACCGGGCTGACGCAACCCCCCCCCCCCCCCAAAAAACGCAACAAAGCTTTGTTTTATCGCCATATAAATATTCATGTTTAATCATGCGCAAATAACCAGAACACGCATGACGATAACAACATCAACAGAGTTTCAATATAATACAACAAAGTTATGCACAAGCTTCCACTTTTAAGAGGATGAGTGACAGACACAGGCTCAGTAACAGAAAGCACGATTTTGACACAAGTGTTATATTTTCAGCCGCGTAAAAGAAAAATTGCAGCAATATTAAATAACCGTGGAGCTAACATCAACATCATCATAACACAACGGTTGTGGAACTTAGAACGACAGTACACTGAATTAAATTGCAATGAAGTTACAAACGATCCACAACATTAAAGAGCATGGGCTCAGAAACAGATATAAATAAATAAAAACGAGGATCAATCTGAAACTTTTCAAGTGCGATAAAATTACACGCGATCCACAAAATAAGTAACAAAGAGGATAGGCACAGAAACATAAAATAGGCCTATTTAGGGGGGGAACACGGGGACGGGGAGGAGGACGTGTGAGAATTCCCAGTAGGCCTATATTTGTAGCAATAATATCAATACCGACAAAGACTTACCCATACTAATGCAATGGATGGGAGCCAGGCGGACAAGGAGGGAAAGGTGGAAAAGGCGGAGGCGGGAGGAAAAAAAAAAAAAAAAAATCCTCAACTTTATGTAATGAGCTATGACGTCTAGGTGGAAAAGGGGGAAAAGCCATGCGATAACCAATGGGGATGTCTCGCTCTGCTGTCGTCCCTCAGTCAGGTCGGTCCCAGAGAAATTGGGACTCGAAACTCGTCACCTCTCTGACGTGTCTGCAGCTGAGCACTGTGATGCATGTCTCTCTCTCCGGGCCGGGAGAGTTATCATACCGTAAATTACCGAATAATAGCCAGGGCGTTTATTTGGGACCAGGTGGCAATTTGTGACAGGAGTTTAATTCCTTCCTCCCAAAACCCGGGATGAAAATGTCACACACTTCGCCAGATTCTCGGTGAATTCTCTGGCATCCTTCTGCAAGTGAAGTTGTTGTGGCGGAGGAAACGATTCAGCCAACCAGCACTCGCTGCAAACTCCTCATCTCTGCTGTCACTCACGGTGGCGTACATTTGTTTCGCCTTGATCATCATGCAGACACTCTCTCGTGGCGTGCCCGTTTGCTGATCACCCATCCCCAGGGCCGCCTTAACCTAATGTTAGGCCCCGGGGCTGAGAGGTTTTGTAGGCCCTCCATCCCCTCGATTTATAGAGTCTCATTTTAAAAAAGCATAATATCTAGGTAATCTACATCACAAAATGCAGTAGTTTCTTTCGAGACATACAACAGTGAATTTTCCTTCTTTGAGCCAGAAAACACCAAAATATTGTTATTAACATATCACTGAGCCCACTTGAGCATAAACACAACATGCTTTTTTTAACAACTACACACAGCAACTTATGGTGATAATAAAACCAAAATGTGTGCAAATATGATTTCAAACGATATTATGAAAAACATCACCAACCATCATCTGTCTGCACAAACATTGATAATAACTAATAACAGCATAAGCGAAGAACAGCAACAGATCAAAGTAGAAGCCTCTTCTCTGGCCTCAGCGGGCCCTGTCAACCAATCACATGCACCTGCACACACACACTCCATTCAGCCCCATGGATAGCAACATGGCCAAATGCCAGGTGCCAAAAAGATGAAACTGAGCAACATTTATAGAAGGTTTGCAGTATAATCTTAAAACATAATTTAATTTACGGAAACAAAAATATATTCTGTGCTCAATAAATGTATTTGCATGTTTGCTTGTAGCCTATGCATTTTAAGGTGCAATAATAACCTCTGCGCTCTCACAGACTCTTGCTGGCTGCGCTGCAGATCACTCACTCTTGCTCTCAATCTCTCCTTCTGTGCGCTCAATTTCGCCTGCACACTGGCTTAAGTTAGCACTGCGTTAACAACAGCTAATCTGAATTTAGGGTCTGATCTCCAAGTCTCCCACTGGGTTGACTTTGTGGCACATTTATATGGCTGTGCCAACTTGAGCGAGTATTCGCCATCATTGCTTCACTCTGTCCTCTGCTGCAGCGCAGTTACGCGCGTCTCCGAGTGACACCTCCATCCCGATACAAGTCCAGCAGGCTCCACATTGATATAGTAAATGGCTACCCGCAGTGTCTCCACCTTGCTGAGTCGTTTGTCTTTCAGCTCCAGCGGCAGATGCTTTCTGAGCCGCGCGTGGCCTTCATTTACGCAGCGCACTCGAGCCGCTCCTTTTGCGGATGAACGCAGGCTCGAAGGAGTAATCACACACGCCGAGGAGTCCGCGAAAGGAGAAATACGATAACCTTGTGTAAGGTAAACTCTGGCCGTTCACGGGGTCGAGGTATGCGGCGTCCAGGTGGAAGGGCAGTCCGAGTCGGAGCGCTTCCTTGTTGTGAGCTCCGGTGTGGAGAAGGCATGGAGAGCAAGCGTGGACGTATGAAACAGGCTCCACTAACGCCTCTCTATTAATTAAAAAGGATAGAACATGTTTGCATGGGGTGTGATCCGGGGCAGAGAAGTAGCCCTATCTCTCTCATCAAGATACAAATTGTTTGCATAATGTTCCGACGACACTGATATTTGGAAATTGACTGGCATTGAGTGTATGGAAGCAAATTTGTACTATAATTCAAATTAAAATGCATTTACAGAAATGCTTTTTCATCTTCAGAATGTAGCTGCATTTTTTGACTCATAAATAAAATTATTAATAAATCATCCAAATTGCGTTTTCATTTTCTTCTTCAAGACTGCTCATTTTGTAACTTAATTCAAATGATAAAGAAAAGGACATATAAGATTTAATATTCAAAAGATGGCCCAGCAAAAAGGTACCAAAATTCAATTTGAAATGTCAAATTTGAAAATGAAAATGAATTAGTAGAAATGCTTTCTCATTTCAAAGTCAGAGCTGCATTTTTTGACTCATAAATAAAATTAGTAATAAATCATCCAAATTGAATTTTCATTTTCTTCTTCAAAACTGCTCATTTTGTCACACAAAGACAAAGGAAACTGCTTTTTCGTTTTGAAGCCCTCCCCCCGCAAAAAAAGGGAGAAGGGTCTAGCTGCAGCCGCAGCCAAGCCAGAGCCGCTCCAAACCACGCCCATTACAAACCACGCCCATACAAAACACGCCCATACAACACTACAGTGGCTGTGGAGGCCCTGAGCACTTAGAAAGCAAACACAAAGGAAACAAAGCAATAACCAGATCATTTTTAACAACTTTAACGGTTGATTCACAACATTAAATGCTTTTCAATGCAAACAATTTGCTTGAAACTATAAATATATACAAAAATAGAAAGTTAAGTAATAAAAAAAATAAAAGATTGGGATAAAAGATTAATCTGATAAAAGATTAGATAGGCCTGCTAAATCTGGTGCATGCATCTTTTCATTTTTTATATAAGTGACTAATGTATGTGCACAAGGTTATTTTAAACTCAATAAAATAAAATATTTACAATAATAATAATAATAATTAGTAGTAGTCATTTCAATTAAAATAGGTTGTTTCCACCAGCCGTTTTTCTAAGAGCCACACTGTCACAGAGCTTGGCCTACTACATCAGATGCCATAATTATCACTCTAAGGTGATGATTTCTTATGGGTTAACAGAAAGACTGCTGGCCCTTTGACACAAATAAAATGTATTTATGTATTTATAAATATGACCATACACAGGTCTTTAAAATATGTACCTCAAAACACAAAAGTTGAGACAAATGAATTAGCCAGCAACAACTTTTATTGGCAATAAAATAAAACATTATCATTTCACAGACTATTTTTTAATTCATCCTACATACATTCTAAAGCTTCTTTAAAAACTCCTCAGAGTCCAGAGCTCTTCTGGGTTTTTCAGCATATTTTTCTAGTTGCTGTTTTGCCTGTTTGCTCATGTTGTTTGTCATGTAATGAGCCAACAGCCGTTTTTCACTGATGAGACAAAATGGAAGAAAATAGCGATTAGTAAAAGGAAATTAACACGGAAAGGCTGTCATAAACAAGGTAAAAAACAATACTTATAGGTATTAGCACTCTCCTTATGTATGTAGCATACCTCAAGTCATACTGCAGTCCACATTTATACACTTCTGTGGCTCTGTCAATGGAAAATGCATGGACAGCTGAAAGGGCATGGGCTATTGCCTGTGTCATGAGCCCATGAGGATGTAACTTTTCATGTGATGACTGCCTGTAAATATATATATTTCTTAGGAGAATGCTCAAAATAAATGTACGAACACTAGGCTAACAGAAAATGTTTCACTTAAATCATTCATTTAACATATTTGGACCAAAATTAGTTACACTATGTGACTTAACTTCCATTTTCAAGCTCACTTCAAGATGTTGCAGTAGACTGTTATCCTGAGTGATGAACGTTACATGAAGGTCACTAGTGACTTTTCTATGGTGTTCAGCTTGCTGAGCCCTTTCCTAAAATCTGATCAAACAGCATTCAGATGTTAAACGTAATTATTCTGGTTAAGTATATCAAATAAGATTTGTTGTTTGTTGATCCTTTGCATGTCCTCACCACAAGCCTGTGGAAAGATGCGTCTTCACTCAGGATCCCAACGTCTCTGGTTGTGGTGACCACATCATGTTAGTCCATGCTGCCATTATAGTCCTTAATCAAGACACACAAAGTCATGGCTTAGTGCACAGCTGTGAACACTGGATATGTTGTTCTCTTGGTTTAATCTTCACTCACATTAACATGCTCTCTGGGTGGAAAGCTGTAAGGCCTCTTGCTGTACATGTGGTCGATGTCCTGTGGACTCTGAAGAAAGCAAACCATAACTGTGTCAGTGTGTTTTATGGGGATCCAGGTAGGATTGACATTTGCACTTAAAATTATCGCACCCCCATTGCAAATTAGGTTTATTGACAAAATGTACAAACTTTCTGCTTTTTACAATAAACAAATCAAACATGAACAATTTAAATGGATTCAAGAATACATCTGTCATTTTTGCAATAAATGTATTTGTATGTCACTTTCTGACATGCACTTAAACGTCACCGTTAATAAATCTCTAGCCAGTACAGTTATTTGAAGTGATATAAAACATGACCCTATTTTTTAATGTTTTTGTGTGTCAAAATAACACATTGATATGTTGAGTTAAATGACAATATTCTGCGTCTACGTGCCGTGTTCCCTCAATACTTCTGTTATCATCCCTTGCTCAGTCATTAGTCTGATTTTCATAACGTAAAAGACGACACAAATTGGGTTTGCTTACGCACATTTTCAGTGTATCGGTTTGACGAAATGTGTTGTTTTTTTTTTTTACAAATAGTCCGGTGTCTTTGAAAAACAGTCATTAATGCTCTTTCTGCCTGGCAAAAGACGTCTCAAACATAAAATTAAACGTCAACATCTTCCCAAAATGTAAACGACCTAACCTGAAACGGCATCTCCATCTTGTCTGCCTACAGGCGCTGCTGACAACTGCGGTTGGCGAACGTACGGTTAAAATGACATTAAGTGTTCAATGTTTACACCTCCTAACCGGGAGCTTAAAAATAATATAAATGCGTCTCACCTGAACTGGCATTGCCGTCTTGTCTTGGCTGCATTTTCCTTCTTCTTCTTCTTCTTCTTTGACTGCTTGCATTTGCTGCTGTGAGTTTAATCGTCCTTCCCGGCCACCGTAGCAACACGTAGGCGTAGTTTGTAGAGGCGTGGTTTGTATGGGGCGTGGTTTGTAGTGGCTTCGGGGGTCGCAGTGGCTGCAGTTGGGTATTATTGAAAAAAGGTCCAAAATTCAATTTGAATTCGCAATCCCAAGCGGCGCAGGAGAGTGACGTCAGCGGTCTCTCTTCTTCTTCAGCCCCCAGTCTGACCAACCGTGCTACGCATCTACGTTAGGGGGCGGCGGTGTGCTTATTCGACAATGGAGCAAGAGAAGGGACAAGAGAGTGTGAAGGCTGTGTTGGTAGCACAGACATGTTTTCAGAAACAGCGGTGAAATCACCACCATGTCCAGTTCTGTACTGCGGTCAAGCCAGCCATGGTTCGCGTTTGCTTGGTTAAATCAGCCGCACATTTTTTTTCCAGTGCGAAATTCTCTAACATTTACGGTGATCGTAATGAAGCCGCTCTGAAGAGCTGCTGGCAGTGACGGTGGGTCAGACTGCAGACTCACAGTCAGACCCATGAAACAGACACGGTACTTTACAGTCAGTATTCCCGGTAATAAACTGAAGGTATCAGCTGGACCGTACGTCGACGTCGCCCCCATATTGGATGTGGCAGCTCAGCCCCGTGAACTTATACAAGTCAATGGAGTGAACTTTATAAAGCTTCTTCTACAAAGTGCTATAAGCTAATGTCTCTCTCTCTCCCACACCCACGCACCTGCAGCGGGTCACAAAATCACCGGCTGCTTTATAGCCTGGAGCCCCGCCTTTCCGAAACCCTGCTGTTCCGAACATAGACTTCAATTAATCGTAATGGCGGGGTTTCCCTTTTTTTCAAAGACCCCGCTATTCCGAAAAGTCTATTGGGGAAACCCCTCCGTTCCGAAACCCCCCCACTCCGAACGGACACAATCAGAAAGGAAACGGAGGCTGCGCATTTATCCTTTTTTCTTTTGTGGGTTAAAACGAATCATGTGGCTGATTAACCGCAAAACAAGCCTAATTCATATTATTGACATAACGCTCATTATGCTTCAGCTGGACAAATGGCTATGTTGAATTGAAATTATTTTATCATGCTAAATATCCGAAATTGTATGAAATTGCTCCAATGCGTTATACCGATCTTCGTGCAGTCTGTTGTCAGCAGGAGCCGGGGCTGCAGGCTCGCGCCTGGGTGAAGTGGGCTCAGGCCAGAGTTCAGCCAGGAGAGAAAAATTGTGTATTTCTTTTGCTCTGTGGGAGATCTCCCACAACAGAGTGGATGAGAAAGCAAGGGGGACAGATCTGCCCAGCAAACATCAGAACGCAGAGTGCAGCCTTTGTCTGTCACCTGGTTCAGCACCCTGGACAGCTGCCTGCGTAACTGGATATGGGAATTTGATGCATTTGAAGCCGCGACATTTGGTTTAGAAACGTCATATATAATAACATTGTTTCGAGTCGTAAACAGTTCTGTAAGTGGAAGAAATAAGAATCAATTAGGCTATTAGTGTTAGTCCTTCTTCATATAAAGTTGTGTTACAGTCGCACAGCTGGAGACCGCTAACAAAGTTAGAGACAAGAGAGACAATGAATGATATCCCGCGAAATGATGTGCGGTCAATATGACCGCTTATGGCTGAAATAGGTAAAACAAATCACATTTTCTTTTCCTTTTCTGTAATTTATATAAAAAACTATTCTCAATTGAAATACAGACACTTTTAGAAAAATGGTTAGAAGTCTGTAATGTTTGCGTTTTGTTTACATCGCAGAAGGAGAGATTCGGTCGATTTAAACATGCAGCTTCATTGCTCAAGCTACCCTTGACTTGCCAGTACCGAAGACGCAAACAAATTTGGTCCAACCATTATAGAGCTCCGTGAACGGAGAATTAGCATTGAACGCTAACAGCATGGGGTCAGAACTTTACACTGTGTTTTAAGCGTCTTAACATGCTCCACATCTCACACCAAAAGTTATGCAACATCAGCAGACACCTTAGCACACAGCACTGTAGCGTGTATGACTCAAACTGAATAAAAAAGTAGTTAAAACAGTGTGTTTGTGCAAGCAGCTACTTACCTGTTTGTTGACATCCGTGTCTTCCGGTAGCTAGACCAAACTAGTCAATCCGTCGAGCGTGCACTTACTCCCTCACTGGCGGAGACGGAAACGTAATCCAGCATTTTCGTGTTTCTGTTCATAATGTACATGTCCATGTTACAGCCTGTCATGAGCCATGAGCCTTACAATGGCCTGTTAAGCCTGTTAAGTGCAAACTCGATGGATATGCTAGTTTGGTCTAGCTACCAGAAGACGCGGATGTCAACAAACAGGTAAGTAGCCCCTTGCACAAACACACTATTTTAACTACTTTTTTATTCATTTTGAGTCATACACGCTACAGTGCTGTGTTGTAAGGTGTCTGCTGATGTTGTATAACTTTTGGTGTGAGATGTGGAGCATGTTAAGATGCTTAAAACACAGTGCAAAGTTCTGACCCCATGCTGTTAGCGTTCAATGCTAATTCTCCGTTCACGGAGCTCTGTAATGGTTGGACCAAATTTGTTCGCGTCTTCGGTACTGGCAAGTCAAGGGTAGCTTGAGCAATGAAGCTGCATGTTTAAATCGACCGAAGTGCTCCTTTAATTGTGATAATGTTCAAAGTTATTATTATTATTATTATTATTTCACATAAACACACACACAGCAAGTATAATGGTACTGTGCTAGGTATTCTTTTCGTGGTTCTTGGTGCTTGGAGCAATATTGTTGTTGTGGCATTCATGCCAATAAAGCAAATTTGAAATGAATTGAATTAATAAACCTTTAGATTCTTGCCTATAGACTGATAAGTGTTGTGTTTACAAATGAGTAATACATCCAGATTTCTTGAGATTTGTATTGTCAATGGGAATTTAAATTTAAATATCAGGCGATGTTTTCTTCATGGAAATTATTTTTCGGGCAAACAAATATAAGAGAGAGAGGGAGCGCGGACGGGGGATCCGTTGTGTGACAGCGGAGCGCAGGGTCAGCAGCTGGATTTTGCACGCATGGTCAGTAGTATTAGTAGGTGTTTGAGGTTTATTACGTTTGCAGACATTATTACATTCAATGTAATAATGTAATAGCCTTTGCGCCTTTGCTTGCGCACGGTTTGCGTGTGTAGGCCCGTGGTCATGATAATCCGTCTATGGCAATAAGAGATGGATACACAATCAATTTCATGTAGTTTTTATTGAATCAAAAATACATAGGTAGCCTATTGTCTTCTCCTCTGCTTTTTTTTTTTTTTTTTCAAAGACAAACTGAGCAGCACTGCTCAATCCACTCAATCCGCTCCAGCTCCACCCGCCCGGCGCTCCTCCGAGTGCCGACAGGACTGCTAGCTCTCCAGCGCCCCGGAGCATGGCTTCCCCGTGCACACCCCCTCCTGATCTGACTTTGTCCGTGTAACAATAAACACTCCTTGCATCCAGCTAAAGCCTCCTGTCCGCTTCTGGGTCTCACCTTTGCTAAAGACACCTAACATTAACAGATCAAAACAGAGTAAACGGCAGCTATCCGATATCAGATCCACGCTCCTGCCTGCCCCAGCCAGCCCCCACACACCGGCCTGTCGCCTGCGCAGCCGCGCGGGAGGGGACAGGAGAGACCCCGGCGCTGCTGCAGAGGAGCCGTGGACTGCAATGACTCTGAGCAGCATGTGAATTACAATATAATCTATTTCTCGCCTTTCCCCCAATGATCTGAATAAGTCGCTAAATTTGTCACTAGTCGCTTTTAGGAAATAATGTCGCTTAGAGGGTCTGAAAAGTCGCTCAGTCCAGCGAGACAGTCGCCATGTTGGCAACACTGAAAAAAAGAGGCCGCTGACGTCACTCTCCTGCGCCGCTTGGGATTGCGAATTCAAATTGAATTTTGGACCTTTTTTTACGGGGGGAGGGCTTCAAAACGAAAAAGCAGTTTTCTTTGTCTTTGTGTAACAAAATGAGCAGTTTTGAAGAAGAAAATGAAAATGCAATCTGGATGATTTATTACTAATTTTATTTATGAGTCAAAAATGCAGCTCTGACTTTGAAATGAGAAAGCATTTCGGCTAATGCATTTTAATTTTCAAATTTGACATTTCAAATTGAATTTTGGTACCTATTTGCTGGGTCATCTTTTGAAAATCAAATCTTAAATGTCCTTTTCCTTATCATTTGAATTAAGTTACATAATGAGCAGTCTTGAAGAAGAAAATGAAAATGCAATTTGGATGATTTATTACTAATTTTATTTATGAGTCAAAAAATGCAGCTACATTCTGAAAATGAAAAAGCATTTCTGTAAATGCATTTTAATTTGAATTATGGTACAAATTTGCTTCCATATTGAGTGAGGCCCACGGGCGCCAGTTGCCCCTGATCTAGACAAACATCTAAGCAAATGTGCATTTCTCTTAAAACAATGCACAACTACAACAATTTAAAACCTGCACAACCTATAAATACAGCACTTTCTTACCTTTTTAGAAGTGCTTTAGTCTGGTCTTGCCGACATGATAGCATCTTTACTTTGACAGGACTCCGGTCCCATTTTCGCCCAATAAGCGCGCACTTTTGCGTCAATATTGTTTCCCCAGCGACCAGGGTCACTGTTACATGGGTCATTTGACTCGTCTCCCCCTGACTGCTTTGCAGCCTGGTCCTCTCTCTGGGGCCCGAGTGCTCCCCCCTCCTCCTCCCCTCCACTGCTGCGGGCGGTCCCCTGCTCCTCTCCAGCTACATCCACCTGCGCGGACTGCGGCTCCTCCGCTCCCTCCGGTGTGTGAGATAGCGAGCTTCCCCTGGTGCTGGGTTCATCTTCAGCAGCATCTGGTTTAAAAAAAGCTTTGGGATCCTCTTTAGTAATTCTTTTTCGCGCAACTCTTTATAATAAGTTTTTTTCTTTTCTGGGCACCACTCTCAAACGTCCTTCCCGACATTTTCCACTAAATGTCACTCAATCATAGGGACACACCCCAAAACTAACTATAGACATTCTGATAGGTCAGCCCACGGGCCATAGGCTATGTTGCCACGTGGGTCTCTCCTAATTTGGATCAATCAGCAGCCACGTAACGTGCGATTAGAGTGATTGACAGAAAACCTGACAAGTTACAAAACAATATCATCTATTTAGCTCATCGTGAACCTGAACTTGGGAGGCCCCTGGGCTTCAGCCCAGGTAAGCCCGTGCATTAAAGCGGCCTTGCCTCCAGCGTCAGCGTCAAAAGTCTGAAATTCCAAAAAACTGTAAAAAAAAAAAAAAAGAAAAAAAAAGAAAGATCTGGATGAAGATAAATCATATTCAAAACATTTTTGTTTTTCAGATTTCAATATCAAAACTTGAACTTTAGGTTTCAAATGTCTTTTCGAATGAGCTTAATTTAGCTACATATATACAAAACAAGACACAGGTGAAACACATCAGGAAATAACAAAAGAGGGAAAACACAGAGTAAAACTAACAGAACAGGAAACACTTAAAAATAAATTAGACAAGATCTGACAACTAATGTGTATGGTATATTTAAAAAAAAAAAAATAGCAATACACGCAATTGGTGAAAGGGATAAAAGAAAAAAATTGTTTAACTTGTAATCGTTACGTTAAATGTAATTACTCAAGTCCTATATGTGAATGTATCCAAATTATTGCAATTTAGGATGGATGGATAGTGCTGATACTCTGTATGTTTTTCTATTTCTACAGAATCAAAGTACTATACAGCACTGAAGATGCTCACACATTATCTGCCCCCTTCTGTGTCAGGAAGATCTAAGGGATGGACAAAATGCAGCATCAAATCAGCTCTGTCCTACATGTTGGACATTAAACAAGTAAGATTATCTTAATTTGTGACTGGAATATAAAACAAGTTCATAGGTAAATTATTCATAACTTCATTCATAACCTAGATCATCTATGTGCATGATGTATACATAATAACATTTGTTGCATACACTGTGTGTTTTAGCCAGGAACAAGCTTCCATGACCTCCTACAAACCACTGACCCTGCTCCAGTGATGCAACCTTGTCTGGTGAGCCGTGGACATCCCAGCACAACATCAGCACAATATGTCATCGTGGCTGCTAATGACAACGTAGTCATTCCACTCCAGGAAGAGGGCCTCACCTGCAGTCTGGACAAACTGTTCAAATTGTACTGGGTCTGCAACCTTGCCTATCCCGTTCAACTGACCTCAGTCTTTGGGTTCATCGAGCACATCTATGGCCTGCAGATCTCTGGTGGGAAGAGATCCAGAATTGTGGAGCTTGCTGCAAAGCTCCAGGTCCTCTATGTTAGGTGACCATGTACATCTGCCCGAAGTGCAAAGGACAAATATCTCGAGATGCAAGTAGGCTTATTTATCATCTTAGACATGTCCATGCAGGACTACGCTTTAGTGTGCAGTCAAGACCAATGCCAAAGAACTTACCACAGTGTAAATTTGTATGCAAAACATCTGAAAAGATGATTTGTTGATTGAAAAACTGGCAGCCTGTGAACATGATTTAAACATTTTGAGTATGATAAGTGTTGCCAGTTGTGTGTCTATACTAGGTCATTGCTACAGACCTGGTTGTGTGGTTCCCTTAAAATGTGATTTGGACAACGAACATATCTTTGGACAGGCAGTGTGTATTGTTCCCTTTTCTGTGACAAAGTGTTCGTTTTGTTGAGAGTTCTCATTGTTAAGTATTTTGATGACCACCTTCACACTTTTGTGATTGAAGAGACAAATGAATTTCAAGTGATTAATCTGAAAGATGCAACTGATGCTTTGCCACTTGATGTATATCAACTCAGATTCTGAATTTCACTTACTGACAAGATATAGACTTATTTCCTAAATGTTATGACTTGTGTAAATGGCAATAGTAAATGTAATGAATTGAAAGAATCATTGAATTAAATGCCAAGCAAACTTCAATGATGTTGTTTTTTTATATAGCATGCACACACGTGTTGCCAGTATACACAAATATGTGTTGATTTTTCATTAAGAACACAACATTAACACAAACATTTGTCAATAAAACCTACACATTTACCGTGTTAATATAACTAACAAAGTGAATGTGTTAAAATTAACAAAAGTTGAGTTGTCCCTCTCTGGACATGGGGATGTGTTAAAAACCAACAAAAATTGTGTTATTTCCAACACATTCGTTTTTAGTGTGCAGTGACATCACTCCTTGGTACAATGCAGCATTTTCATCCAGAATGTGAAGACATCAAGTGCCTACTGGCATTTTAATATAGCTCTTTTAGAAGACCGTTCTTTTAGAGAGGCTTTTAGGTTTTTATGGTTTTCACATAGGGAGCAGAAATCCATGTTCACATCAGTGCAGAGGTGGTGGGACTATGGAAAAACTGTCATAAAGCAATTTTGTCAACAGTATAATCGCAACATCACCAAGCAAATGACCAGATCCCTTCAGGACCTGGAGACTGAGGTACAGCACTTAGTGAGCTGCACAGGAGATCAAGGGCATGTTGAAACCCTTAAATGTAAAAAGGCTGCTATAGCCAACCTGTTGGGCATCACAGCACAGGGAGCTTTGGTTCGGTCACGTTTTATGAACGCCTCCATGATGGACGCCCCTTCCAAGTTCTTTTTCAGCCTGGAGAGCAAGAATGGCCAGAGGAAGGTTATCCACTGCCTCCGCTCTGACAATGGATCCTCACTCACTGAAGCCGCTGAGATCCGAAGGTACGCCACACGTTTTTATAAAGAACTTCTAAAAACTGAGTTAGTGGAAGATCTAGAGCTGGAATCAGCCTTTCTGGCTGACTTACCTCAAGTTGGGGAATCATCTGATTCCCTGTTGTCAGCTGACCTAACTCTGGATGAGCTTCGTGTGGCCCTCATGAGCCTGGCTAATGGCAAGGCTCCAGGTATCGATGGGATCCCAGTTGACTTGCTAGGATCCAGGTTTTGTACGTTGCAAGTATACTGATAAATAATGGCAGTCTGGCTGCGCCTTTTGCTGTCCAAAGAGGAGTGCGGCAAGGATGCTCACTGTCAGGCATGCTGTACTCTCTAGCCATTGAGCCCCTACTGCATAAGTTAAGAAAGGAACTGTCAGGTGTGTGTTTTCCTGGGTGTCCTACAGCTGTAAAACTTTCGGCCTATGCTGATGATATCATGGTGGTTTTAAATACACAGGTGGACATAAAGGTTTTAGAGGGAAATGTAGAGCTTTTTAATAAACTGTCTTCATCCAAGGTCAACTGGAACAAGAGTGAAGCTTTTGCAACCACAAAAGATTATCTGAATGGGCTGGTTTTACCTGGAAGGTTGAGTTGGAAGGAAGGGGGGTTGAAGTACCTTGGGGTGTTTTTAGGTGATGAACTGTGGCTAAAGAAAAACTGGGAGGGAGTTTTGGAGTCCATTGAGGGCAGACTGAAGAGGTGGAGGTGGCTGTTGCCCTGTATGTCCTTTAGAGGTAGAACCCTTGTTATTAATAACCTGGTGTCCTCCTCTTTATGGCACAGGCTTGCAGTTGTGGACCCCCCCGCTAATCTGCTCTCACGGGTCCAGGCTATTATAATGGACTTTTTTTGGGACAGACTCCATTGGCTTCCACAGGCTGTGCTGTTTCTCCCTAAAGAAGAGGGAGGACAGGGGCTGGTGCACATGGCCAGCAGGTGTGCAGCTTTTCGGCTGCAGTTTATTCAGAGACTACTGTACGGACCACAAGACCTGGTGTGGAGACCTCTGGCTCAGCTGATCCTGCAGAGTGTCGGAGGTCTAGAATTACAGGAGTCTGTGTTTTTAATGGATTTTAAGACTGTAAACCTTTTCTCCCGTCCTGTGTTCTACCGTGGAATTCTTAGCGTGTGGAAGCCGCTGTGGAGACAGAGGGTTAGGCATGAATCTCTGTTTTGGCTGCTGCAGGAACCACTGGGTCATGGAGGCCTCCTGAGCGTCCCCTCCTGGGGAGGAGCAGCAGTCGCGGAGGCCCTCAGAACAGCAGGGATTATTACGGTTGGGGCCATGCTGGAATACACTGGGCCCGATCTACAGGAGACAGCAGGTTTGGCAGCTGGTCTGGGGTGGAGATCGCATAGGATCGTTGGCCGACTGCTCAGTCACTGGAGAGCGTGTCTGACGGGAAAGGAGCGTCACCTACTGGGAGAGTACAGCCGTGGTCTAAATGCCCCCTGTTCTGATGACCTGTTCCCCTCCCTCATCATTTGCCCTAGTGCAGAACAACAGTGTGAGGTGAGCCTGAAGGAGGCCAAGGGCAAGGCACTGTCTGCGCTGATGGTGAAGTGTATGAACAGACAGAAGCTGCAGCACTGGTCCCACCTACCGTGGAGAGCTCACCTGGGCTTGGACGAGGAGGTCTGGCCTGAATGGAGGAGTCTCTACAAACCTCCACTCTCCAAGAGGGTGGCAGACCTCCAGTGGAGACTCCTGCATGGGATTTTAGCTGTAAATGCTTTTATATCTATCCTGAACTCTGCTGTCCCAAACACCTGTCCTTTTTTGTGCGGCAGTAGAAACTGTATTTCACTGTTTTTCAGAGTGTACTCGTCTTATTCCTCTCTTCTCCATGTTGGACTGTTTGTTCAAGAAGGCAGGAGAGGTTTTTTCTCTCAGAACCTTCATTCTTGGCTTCCGATACAAAAAGACTCAAAAGGACAAATGCCAAATGATGAACTTTATTCTGGGTCAATCAAAGATGGCTGTGTACGTGAGTAGGAAGAGGAAGGTGGAGGACAGTGTGGACTTTGACATTGTTCTGTTGCTGAGCAGAATGATAAAAGCAAGGATCTTGATTGATTTTAATTATTACAGAGAAATGCAAGACTTAGAGTGTTTCACAATGACATGGACTCATGGTGGTGTACTGTGCTCCGTCCAGGAGAATGACCTTTTGTTCTCAGATCAGCTGGTCTGATCTATCTGTTTCAGATTTTATTTAATTTTTCTCTGATGTGAACTGATATGATTCACACAGATTTAATAAACGTGTGTTGAAAAATCAAATCTCTCTCTCTTTCTCTCTCTCTCTCAGTCAAACAGGTGGCTTTCTCAGCTTCACTGTTGGCTTCAGGCTCTGGACATACTGGACCATTTAACACACACACTCCTCTGGTCTTCAGACACATAATCACTAACATTGGAAACGCCTACAACACAAACACAGGTACTCAAATTCACACATTTATGTTATGTTGACATCAGCCTGGATGACAGATGTTGCAGCAGTTGATTCTTTATTTAAAATGTCCCACAGGTTTTTTCACTGCACCGGTGAGAGGAGCCTACCGCTTTGAGTTACACTTACATGGACGTGGACATGCTTCACATCCTTCAGCTGCTGTGTTGGTCAAGAATGGAGAGACTATTTGTATGGCATATGGGCATCAGCCGTCCTATCATGTGAAATCTTCTAAGGGTGTCACGTTGCTTCTAGAGGTTGGAGATGTTGTGTCTGTCAGTCTGTGGATGAACTCATGGGTGTATGACGATGCAGATCATCATACCACCTTCAGTGGTCATCTGATTTTCACCATGTGAGCAGGAAGCAGTACTTTTTCTTCAGCCATATGATAGCCTGACTACACAGTAGCAGTGTATTAGTACGACCTGATGACAGTGTTACTTTCTATTTTGTACTCAAGCTTATTGGCAACAATGCACAACAACAACAACCATTAATTATTTATACATATACATATATTTGTATTGTGTGTTTTAACATTTGAATACAAGCATAAACACATCAGATAGAAGAATGTGCAAATGTAAGACTGACCAAAAGTTTTCATGGCCTCCACCTCCTCTGTAGTCTCTCTCTCTGTATGTGTGTGGGTGGATGCCTGAGTGAAGACAGGTGAGTGGAGACAAGTGAGTGGAGACAGGTGAGTGGACCTGGGCAGAGCCACATCAGCTGCATCCTCTCCTGCAAATAAGAATCCTACAAAGACTCAGCTCTGCCATATCCACCTCGCTAGATCGTAGTACCTGCTCATTCCTTCTGCTCGGCTCCAGTCCCATCCTCCTCAGCCCTGTTTACCTGCTCTGTGTCTCTGTTCATTCACACTGAACTTTTGAAAAGCTGTTGTCACAGATGTTTATGAGATTAAAGCTGATCAACAGCCACTCTGATCCATTTTGAGACCATTTTGACACTTGTCATATTATGATTTTATGACTTTGCACTTGTCTGTCAGTGGATGTTGTTGTTAAATGTGTCGTTCTTCCAAAGTCAGACTTTATTATCATGTTGGATTTATTGAGGAAGTAAAGAGAGAAAAATATTCTTTATGACTCATCTAACATGTGTTTCTGTTGTTATCTCAGCCAATTAACAACCTGAGGGAGGTCACTACATGTGACTGTGTCGTTAATGTTTGAACAGGTCGGGCTGATAATGTTTTGTTTGCTACTCCTTTAATAATCCTTTAATGTTTTTCATGTCAGGTCGTTCAACGTTTACACTCTCAAACTTCAGTGAGGATGACAATTACATTGATCTGATGCTGTCTTTCTTACCTGTCAGTGTTATCAGCCATGAGGTGATTTATACATGATTTTGACCTTCAATAATTCACATTTTAGCAAAAAGAATGGTTCAAGGATTGAGAGCTACATTCCAACATACACAGATCAGCCACAATGTGTCAGTGTTCTGATGAAATGCTCCATGTGATCAGTGTTATCAAACTGATGTCCTGCATGTGTATGCTTTCTGGTAATTTCTGGTAATGATTGATCAGCATCAGACACTATTTAAGGCTGAGATGAACACAGAAACTACACAGTAGAACTGAACAGACCGTCACTTTGAGAATGGAGATGACAATGTGTTTTCCTCTGTTGCTGCTGATCTGCTCTCTCTCAGTGGTGGACAGTAACGGAGTAAATTAACTTGAGTACTGTACTTAAGTACATATCCAGAGGATTTGTACTTTACTTGAGTATTAGATTTCTTTGGTACTTATTACTCTTACTTGAATACATTTCCAGGACAAATATTGTATACTTTTACTCGAGTTAATGTCTAGGAAGGCTGAAAAGTACTCGTTACTTTCAGGTCTGCTTTTTTTTTTTTTTTTTTTCTAAAATACTATTGGACACAAGCTGTGTTTGTCAAAGAAGGAAACCTATCACAGTGCACGCTCTCCACTGGGATCTACGTAAAAGCGTACATATGTCATCCCTCCCCATAAGGATACCACCAAAGTAACCGTGCTCTCGACTGCGTTTGTCAACACAAAACCGCGACAATGGCTGCATGAGATGCAGTTTTTTGTAAAGCCGTGATTCTCAACCAGTGGTCTGGGGACAACATTGGTCTCTGAGGGGGTTCCAGTTCCCAACTTAGCTAAATGATAGAGAGTTAGTTGGACGGTGCAGGTTCATTTGGTTACAGTTTTAATGATTGTTAATAAACATCTGCATCTGCAACATATGCTGCAGTGATGTTGCTAGGTACGCGTCCTGCGTCCCTGACGCATTAAAATCTGAAAGGACGCACTAAACTCACTATCCATGCGTCCCGGGGACGCACCTCATTTTTCCCATTAAAAGCAATACATTGTGAACATTAAACAACTCGTGTTTAATCTCAGTAACTGGCAAAAGAACCCTTATTGTTAGCAGACCGGACAAGCGCTGTTTCAACCCTCTGTGCATCTACTCGGCGCAAACGTGATCCCCTGTACAAAGTATCGCGACATGCTAATTTGGCCGCTACCAAAACAACTAGCCCGTCACTGCTGATTTCATTTCAACAAGCATCCGTGGGGGATGTGTGTGTTAACACCCACAGTTTTCCCGGTGAGAGGGTTCAACACCCACATTTTTTCTGCAGTCCGCTGTTTTGCACAAACGCCTTACTGCTCTGTTTCTGCGCTCGCTGCAGCTGCCTCCTCTCTCCTCCCTCTCCTGTTGCTGCTTCAAACATGACACCGGCTTTGGGACTGACTGGCTGATGATTGGCTGTTCTGCCTTAAGTCCCGCCTCTCTTGCTGTGTTAGATTTATTGTTCAGCTCGTGCTGATGAGGCGGGATCTACCGTAAAATACCAAATAATATCCGGGCGTGTATTTGTTTCAATCACTTAACAGACCAGGCGTTTATTTGGTACAGGCGTTTAATTCCCTCCTCACAAAAATCCGGGCTGAAAATGTCACAAACTTCTCCAGCTTCTCTGTGAATTCTCTGGAAACGGAGAGCAACCAAAAACAATGTCTGTAACGTTCTCTGATGATTATAAACATTGATTACTCCTGATACGTTCAGTATACAGGTCGACACCAAACCACATGATATGTTTTATAATGTTTTTATGTGTTTACAGCTGCTAATGTATGTAACGCTGTTACTGTGATGACATATGACAGTTAAATATTTAATCTGTCTATAATAACCACATCCTGACATGTAACAGAGATTTTTGATAATCTAAGTACTAATAATAACAATCATGACAAGAAATTAACAAAGACTGCAGATCAAGATAAGAAGCTGCAACTGGCAGTGAGCAGCTCTCTTTTCTGTTAGCAGTGAAGTGACATAGTCCATGACAGAACATTCTAAAATATGATAATGTATAAAATAACATTTAATGGTAAAAAAAAAGTACAGTTGCAGTAGGCTTCTATTATGAATATTATAATTAAACAAATCAAGACAGATGTCACATTTACATGTCAGGGTGTGGTTATTAAAGACACAGATGTAATATTTAAGTGTCATTTATCATCACCCCCCGACCCAAAATTGTTTTAAAAAAACCCCACCACCACATCCATCCCCCGCACGTTTGAAAAGCTTGCTACACCTCTGATTTCAACAATTAAAAATACAAACTTCATAGTAAATAAACCCACGTTTCTACTGCTCGATGCTGTGCTCATTTGTGTCGATTATATTTTAACATTTAGGGGACGTGCTGTAATGAAATAAATAAAACATAATCCGATGGTGGTGATGAAAACTATATTGAAAGCCAGCCGCCATTTTGTAACTGTCATATGTCATGCCACTGTGACAGTTGTTTTACAGTAAACTTTTCAGATTTGGAATTTAATTTGTTTAATTTCAGATACATTTTGAACATACATGAATATATCCGTTTATTATAACCATATCATACCACCATCAAAGGAGTTTAACACTCAATAAAATTTAAGAAATAGAATAATATAAGAAAGAAATACATTTTCTTAACTGGGGAGTCGGGACCCATTGAATTTCCCAGGGACCCACTCAACTCACCACCTGTGGGTCCCGGGGACTCACTACATTGAAAACCTATCAACATCACTGTGCTGTCCTCCTGTGATCCCGTTCATTTGATTTGTTTTTACAGGTGTTTCTGCAGGCTTTATATAACATTGTGGTTCTAAAAGCAAGCACATCAGTGCAGGTGGTTTCAAAGAGTTAATTCTCAGAAACGAGTTAAAAGGTCCTTAAATTCATTTAGAAAAAATTATAGTAATTAATTGATGTGAAAAATAAGAAATTTACTCTTACTCTTACTTTTACTTAAGTACCTTTAAAAGCAAGTACTTTTTTACTCTTACTCAAGTAACATGTCGACTGAGCTACTTTTACTTGTAACGGAGTAAATTTTGACCAGTAGTATTTGTACTCTTACTCAAGTACTGGGGTCGAGTACTCTGTCCATCTCTGCTCTCTCTTCACAGCTCAGCTTCAAACAGTCTGACAACCACATTATTTCACTTGGAGAGCAAACTGAAGCTGAGAGAAGAGAACCAACAAATGCTACTGACCAACAACAAGGATATAAACAAGACATCCATGCTGTGCTGAGAGAGATGAGCGCCTCGTTGGCTGAACAGAGGCTGGAGATAAGGCATTTAAGAGAATGAAGGTGCAGTAGTATGTAAGGTAGTCAAATCAAATCAAATCAACTTTATTTATAGAGCACTTTTCATACATGGACATGTAGCACAAAGTGCTTTACACAAGAAAGATAAAACAATAATGAAGAAAGCCCCTCCCTTCCACCTTCCATACTATATACACGCACACATACATACCCCCACACACACACACCTAAACACACACACACATACACACCTGCACACTCTTACTACTGGCAATAACGAGACATGGCAAGGCACTGAGGATTGAGGAAACGCCACCTTTGGGGCCGTCCACACTGGGAGGAGTCACAGGCTGTGTCATGGGGGGCACCAGTGCCCAGGCCCCCCGACCCTGACAGACAACAGCTGGCCCAGCCGAAGGGACCCAAGGACAGCACCCCAGCAGCAACCCGGACATAGCTCCCAGTGTGGAGGAGCCCCCTGAGGAAACTCTGGAGTTAAACCTTAAAAACTAAAGACATAAGATAAGATAAAAACCCTGACAAAAGATAAGTAAATGGAGTGAACAGTTAAAAGGATAAAAAATTGTAAGATAATAATAGTGAGAAAAGTTTTACCGATAAGAACCACTGCTTTGTTACAGGAGGTTTTTGTATAATGGTGTAACACTGAACTGTTTTGCAGTATGACCTGCAGGTAAAGATGAGTCGAAGAAAAGCTCCTGGGAGACTTTATAACGTTCTTCTTAATGTACATAGTGAACTCTGTTTGTACACACAAACTGAGGTCACTGTTACAGTGTCCTACAATATTACAGCTTCATACACAAAAGGACAGAAACAAAACAAGACCAGTGTGCTCACAGATATTAATCAGCACAATTACAAAGTACAGTATAGTCTGATGTGTGTGTCTGTAGGTTTGGTCATCACCCAAAGTATTGGACTGATTGAGATGCTGACGTGATGGTGGCCTAGATAAAAAGGTGAGGGATCACAGAGGATGTTACTATTCATCCTGAGGAGAACATGAATGCTGTACCAAACTTCATGACTATCATCAAACATGTATTTAGACGTTTAAGTTGGAAAATCACAACAATGTAAACTTAATTGTGGCAATTGAAATCCTGATCTGATGATTGCAGTAGATAAAATAGAAATAGAAATTTCATCTATCCAATAGTCATCAAGATATTTCAGCCTGTGTCAAAGTTGTGGACTGACTAAATGACTGACAGTGACATCTCATAGAGTCATGCAGCTAATGTGGCTACAACAGTAACTCAGAATTTACAGAAGCTTTCTAAGGAAATTGATGTTGCAGTAAAAACTAACATTCAGTTATTTATTTCATTATTCAAGCTTAAGCAGTGAAACTGAAAGAACTGGAGTTACAGAAGACTGAGCTGGAGAAGCAGAAGACTGAGGTGGACAAACTAAAGCAAGATCTTCAAGGTACTGTGTGGAGAACACTGTAGCCATCATGATGTGTAGAGAGCAATGACAGATAATACTACATCAAATCTACAAATTAAAAACAACAACAATCGAAGCTTTCACATTGATGTTGTGAATGACTTTGATATTTTATTGTTTTAATCTCAAACTAAAAAGAAGACTGAAAGAAAAGAAGACTGAGGTTGACAAGTTAAATCAACAACTTCAAGGTTCTGTATGGAGAACAAGTGATGATGAAAGTTATTTACTTTCATCATGAAAATAAATCAAATGAGAAAAAAAATCATGCAGAGGTGGCTTGAGTAGCCAAAAACTGTACTCAAGTAAAAGTAATGTTACTTCTCATGAACAGTTACTCAGGTATAAATGAAAGTAGTCATCAAAATAACTACTTGAGTACAAAAGTACTGCTTGAAAAAGTTAATTGAGTAGTTATTGATTGAATAGATAAAATAGAAGAGAAACACTGGCACATTTCTGTCTTATTTGAAGTGGGTCAGGCTGAAATGTTTCCAACCACAGATGTTCTTCATCAGGTGAAGAAGTGAACACACACCTGTGTTTATTTTAGACACAATAACAAATCATCTGTGGTAGGACTGATAACAGAGCTCCAGCAGACCTGGGTCCAGCTGCCTCTTAACAGAATGTGCATGAGTGCATAAAATAACAAAAGTAGTGCCGTTGTTTCCAAATGTAACAGAGTAAAAGAACAGATGTTTCTCAGAAAATCTACTCAAGGAACATTAAAACTAACTACATTAAAACCTGTTCAGAAAATACAAATTACCCCTAAAAGTTACTCAGGTACATGTAACAGAGTAAATGTAACTAGTTACCTCTGAAATCAGGACACTGAAACACTGAGTAAACACATTACAATTCATTCTGTTGCTGATGCCTGAATTCTCCCGACCAGTTTAAGTGCTTTTTAACACAATATCTAAATGTTCAGTGACCAAAGCCAACCTTGATGAAGACAGCCATGATGAAATACATGTATCTATCAAACATAGGTGTATGTGTACACAGGTTACAGACAAATCTGTCATGTTGTGACTTTTCTCCAGCACAAACAGCAGAGCTGATCTCCATTAAAGCCAGGACTGATATCACAGAAAACCAGGTGGAGGCTCTAAAGAGAGATGGAGAAGGTAAGACTGAGAACTAAACCAGCAATTCAATATTTCATTCCAGAAATGTTTCTACCGCCACTTTGAGAATGGTTCAAGTACAACAATGTTCCACATTGACAGTGGCTCCCCGAGCAGGACAATGTGCCCTGTTAATGAGTGATCATCACCAGCTCTTGTTCTTCCAAAGTCAGACTTTATGATTGTGCTGGATTTTTTTTATCATCTAACCACTGATTCTGATGTCATCACAGCTAATTAACAACCTGAGGGAGATCACTACATCTGACTGTGTCGTTAATGTTTGAACAGGTCGGGCTGATCTGGTAATTTCTGGTAATGATTGATCAGCATGAAACACTATTTAAGGCTGAGGTGAACACAGAAACTACACAGTAGAACTGAACAGACCGTCACTTTGAGAATGGAGATGACAATGTGTTTTCCTCTGTTGCTGCTGATCTGCTCTCTCTGCATGGCTCAGCTTCAAACAGAGTCTGACAACCACATTATTCCACTTGGAGATCAAACTGAAGCTGAGAGAAGAGAACCAACAAATGCTACTGACCAACAACAAGGATGTAAACAAGACATCCATGCTGTGCTGAGAGAGATGAGCGCCTCGTTGGCTGAACAGAGGGTGGAGATAAGGCACTTACAGAGAGAGAATGAAGGTACAGTAGTATGTAAGGTAGTGAGGGAAGTTATATCAATCAGTTAGAGGAAGTTTTTGTATAATGGTGTAACACTGAACTGTTTTGCAGTATGACCTGCAGCAGGTAAAGATGAGTCAAAGAAAAGTTTTGGGGAGACTTTATAACGTTCTTCTTAATGTACACAGTGAACTCTGTTTTTACACACAAACTGAGGTCACTGTTACAGTGTACTACAATATTACAGCTTCATACAAAAAAGGACAGAAACAAAACAAGACCAGCGTGCTCACAGATATTAATCAGCACAATTACAAAGTAGAGTATAGTCTGATGTGTGCGTCTGTAGGTTTGGTCATCACCCAAAGTATTGGACTGATTAAGATGTTTACCTGATGGTGGCCTAGATAAAAAGGTGAGGGATCACAGAGGATGTTACTATTCATCTTGAGGAGAACATGAATGCTGTACTAAACTTCATGACTATAATCAAATAGTTATTGAGACAATTTAGTTGTTGATAAATGTTAACTTAACTGTGTTAACTGAAATCCTGACCTCATGATCACAGTAGATAAAATATAAATATAAATTTCAGTGTCAAAGTGGTGGACTGACTGAATGACTGACAGTGACATCTCATAGAGTCATGCAGCTAATGTGGCTACAGCAGTAACTCAGAATTTACAGAAGTTTTTTAAGGAAATTGATGTTGCAGTAAAAACATTCAGGCATTTATTTCATTATTCAAGCTCAAGCAGCAAAACTGAACGAACTGGAGTTACAGAAGACTGAGCTGGAGAAGCAGAAGACTGAGTCGGAGAAGCAGAAGACTGAGGTGGACAAACTAAAGCAAGAGCTTCAAGGTACTGTGTGGAGAACACTGTAGCCATCATGATGTGTAGAGAGCAATGACAGATAATACTACATCAAATCTACAAATTAAAAACAACAACAATCGAAGCTTTCACATTGATGTTGTGAATGACTTTGATATTTTATTGTTTTAATCTCAAACTAAAAAAAAGACTAAAAGAAAAGAAAACTGAGGTTGACAAGTTAAATCAACAACTTCAAGGTTCTGTGTGGAGAACAATTGATGATGAAAGATATTTACTTTCATCATGAAAATAAATCAAGTGAGAAAAAAAATCATGCAGAGGTGGCTTGAGTAGCCAAAAACTGTACTCAAGTAAAAGTAATGTTGCTTCTCATGAACAGTTACTCAGGTAGAAATGAAAGTAGTCATCAAAATAACTACTTGAGTACAAAAGTACTGCTTGAAAAAGTTAATTGAGTAGTTATTGATTGAATACATAAAATAGAAGAGAAACACTGGCACATTTCTCTCTTATTTGAAGTGGGTCAGGCTGAAATGTTTCCAACCACAGATGTTCTTCATCAGGCGAAGAAGTGAACACACACCTGTATTTATTTTAGACACAATAACAAATCATCTGTGGTAGGACTGATAACAGAGCTCCAGCAGACCTGGGCCCAGCTGCCTCTTAACAGAATGTGCATGAGTGCATAAAATAACAAAAGTAGTGCCGTTGTTTCCAAATGTAACTGAGTAAAGAAACAGATGTTTCTTAGAAAATCTACTCAAGTAACATTAAAACTAACTGCTTTAAAACCTATTCAGAAAATACAAATTACCCCTAAAAGTTACTCAGGTACATGTAACAGAGTAAATGTAACTAGTTACCTCTGAAATCAGGACACTGAAACACTGAGTAAACACATTACAATTCATTCTGTTGCTGATGCCTGAATTCTCCTGACCACTTTAAGTGCTTTTTAACACAATATCTAAATGTTCAGTGACCAAAGCCAACCTTGATGAAGACAGCCATGATGAAATACATGTATCTATCAAACATAGGTGTATGTGTACACAGGTTACAGACAAATATGTCATGTTGTGACTTTTCTCCAGCACAAACAGCAGAGCTGATCTCCATTAAAGCCAGGACTGATGTCACAGAAAACCAGGTGGAGGCTCTAAAGAGAGATGGAGAAGGTAAGACTGAGAACTAAACCAGCAATTCAATATTTCATTCCAGAAATGTTTCTACCACCACTTTGAGAATGGTTCAAGTACAACAATGTTCCACATTGGCAGTGGCTCCCCGAGCAGGACAATGTGCCCTGTTAATGAGTGATCATCACCAGCACTTGTTCTTCCAAAGTCAGACTTTATGATCGTGCTGGATTTTTTTCATCTAACCACTGATTCTGATGTCATCACAGCTAATTAACAACCTGGGGGAGATCACTACATCTGACTGTGTCGTTAATGTTTGAACAGGTTGGGCTGATCATTATTTCTTGTTACTCCTTTAATGACTTGTTTTTCATGTCAGGTCGTTCAATGTTTACACTCTCAAACTTCAGTGAGGATGATATTTGTATTGATCTGATGCTGTTGTTCTTACCTGTCAGTGTTATCAGCCATGAGGGGATTTTATACATGATTTTGACCTTCGATAATGCACATTTTAGCAAAAAGAATGGTTCAAGTATTTAAAACTACATTCAAACATATCAGCCACAATCTTAAAAGGACTAAGAGGTAAAGTGAATAACATTCATGATGTTGTGCTCTGCTGGGAATCATTATGTCATGTCATTGATGTGGATTCTACTTGACGTGCACCACCCACCTGAACACTGTTGCAGACAAAGTATTTCCCCGCTCAACAACAACAATGTTTCATGTTGACAGTAGCTCCCCAACAAATCAGAGACAAGCGCACTGTAATGAAAACAGTGATAATTAAATATCTTTCACTGTCAAGATTGTTTTCATTTGAGACACTTTTGATTAATTTCAGCACAAACAGCAGAGCTGATCTCCATTAAAGCCAGGACTAATGTCACAGAAAACCAGGTGGAGGCTCTAAAGAGAGATGGAGATGGTAAGACTGAGAACTAAACCAGCAATTCAATATTAAAACAGTTTAGTTCTCATAATATTTGTCTAATGCAAAACCGTGTGTGATGTGAATAGCACAACAACACTGAGAATAATATGTGCCTTTAGATAACTTCATTTTGAAACATGCTCATAGTTGCTGTAACATCAGTCACTTTAAAACAAGTATGTTTCTCTCTCAGTCAAACAGGTGGCTTTCTCAGCTTCACTGTTGGCTTCAGGCGGTGGAGATATTGGACCATTTAACACACACACTCTTCTGGTCTTCAGACATGTTGTGACAAACATTGGAAACGCCTACAACCCAAACACAGGTACTCAAAGTTACAAAATTGAATAATTAATATGAAATTCTGACTATGTTGACATCAACCTGGATGACAGATGTTGCAGCAGTTGATTCTTTATTTAAAATGTCCCACAGGTTTTTTCATTGCACCAGTGAGAGGAGCCTACCACTTTGAGTTCTACGTAGGTGCCCATGGACATGCTTCACATGCTTCAGGTGCTGTGTTGGTCAAGAATGGAGAACATATTTTTATTGCGTATGAACATCAGCCATCTCATTATGGGAGCACTGCTAATGGTGTCACGCTGCCTCTAGAGGTCGGAGATGTTGTGTATATGCGTCAGTGGCATAACTCAAGGATATTTGACAATGAAAATCATCATACCACCTTCAGTGGTCATCTGATTTTCACCATGTGAGCAGGAAACTCCTTTTTCTTTAACTGTATGAAAACCTGCCCACACTGTAGTGTGTATCACTACTTCTTGATGGATGTGTCATTTCTTTCTCTTTTATATGACAGCTGATTTACGTCAACAATCTTTTTGATCAGAAAAAGTTTATGAATTTATCATTCACATTTTCTTTCTGATTTACATCAAGTCACAGTGATGGACAGCTAGAGAACTTGTGACATTATGTCAAACACTAGATTAGAGAAGTGAACTCATTTGTGATAAAAATATGGAAATGTTTGCTTTTTCTTAAAGTAGTCATCACCTGGTTTTTTGCATATCCAGTCCCTCTTGGATCGCTTTGGATCAATTCTTAAAACATATTAGAACATTCTTATTTAAAAAAAAAAAACAAACATAGAGCTTGTTCTGACACTTTTTCATACTGCGACTTTCTCAAGCGAGATTATGCGCAAGGTTTTGACCGGTCCGGATGTGCATTGCATTAATATGTAATGAGGCGCGTGTTGATTGGCCGCAGGAAGGACAGAGCCGGAATCGGGGGCTAGCCTGCATGCACACAGACTCCAAAACATAAACAGCCCCCTGTCATGGCGCACACACTAAATGACGAACCTTACGGAATTCAGGCATCATACGAGCCGAAGTCGGAACCCGAACGGGAGAGTGAAGAGGCAGAGACGGTGGAAGAGACACGTTTACAGCAGGATGTCTCTGAATGGTAAATTCTTCTTTTTTTTTCTTCTTACTTTTCACACTCGTGTTTTACATGTAAGACCTGAGTTTTAATGCTGGCGGTCACAATGTATGGCGTGAAAATGACAGAGAAGTAGGCAGATTCGACGTGCTCACTCAGAAAGTCTGGCTGAGGACGGCTGTGAGCTGGAGCTTATGCGAGCTTATGCAAGTAGCCTCCTGTGTTAACGTCACCACAGGAGCAGAGTCAAAATCTCGTGCTTTAGGAATGCACACTATTGTGCGCTATTCCTGTTCGGAAAAAGAGCCAAAGCGAAAAAAATGAGCCACTTTCAAACTCCAGCTTTTCAGGCAAGTTTCAACAGAGGTCCAACACCAATATGCATGTTTTAACAAGAGAAATTGCGATTTCCGGGTGATGACTCCTTTAAGTATCTAAATATGATGACGTACAGAATTACTCTATTTTGTTATGATTATAAAGGCTGGATGACAAAGGTTTGCATCAACAAACATATGTTCATATTAAACCTTTTTAATATTGTGTTCTTGTGCATTTGAATAAAAACATAAAGATATCATTGCATTACTGTGCGTGTCTTTTCTTCAACACGATACATTTCTTTCAGATGAAATATCCTCTTATTGTGAGCAGAAGACCAAATAAATGTGTCTTATCAGTTTGGACGTACAGAATTTAAGATTCACCAAAAGTGATTTATGATTGGACAACTGTTAAACCCACTACTCAAACATAAATTGTACTTTAGTGAGGAATTTCACTAGCAAGGACCACACCTTCAACAAGATACGTTTAAACGATTTATTATGAAAGAAAGAGAAAACAAAACGTTGAAAATCTTAGTTCTTTGAGCTCTTCGAGTGCATTGTGGGGAAGTTCTGCAGAGAGAGTTAGCTTTAAATAGAAAACAATGGTCTGAAAAGCGAGACAAGTCTGAAATGCATGCATGGCGGCTTTGGTCGATGTGAATGGTTGAGGTGGTGAATTCGGAGCACCTGAGGAAAGCGAAAAGCAAGCAAGAACATGGCTTCCAGGGTTCGGGCAACTTGAGGAGTGCCATACCCGGAACGGATAGTGTGGAGGCAGATTAACTGCAAGTCGGCAGAAAGAGGAAGATGGTGAGGGCTTGACGAACCGTTAACAAACTGCTGGTTATTGTCTTAGAAAAGAAGCTGATACCCCTAAGGTAAGTTTGATGGTGTGATTAATTTTCATGGTGGAATGGGCGTGAGTACTGAAAGAAGTAGCGGTGATGATATTGAATGACGGAAAGGTTGTGTTGTTTTGGTAGTGAAAGTAATGGAAGCTTTCCAAGCTGTCCAGGAGGAAGAGAGGGTCGAGGGTGATAGGCTGTTGATGATGGAGCTCTGGGAGTCGCTTGTCAGGGGTATTTACGCTGGATTTACAAGTTGAATGTCGATGCCCGACTGGCGTAGGGAAGGTATCTGCGTGAGCTGCCAAGCTTCTGAACTTCTGGCATTCATTAGCGAGCTTTGAGGGCGATTCTGCCGCAAACTATCTTCCATTGTAGAAACCCCCAAAACCGGCCTAAGGAGCAGCATCGATGTACAGATGGACGTCGTGCGGGTGAGTCGGTTGGTCGTCTTAAAAGAAAATGATTCCGTTCCAATTGGTGAGAAGGTTGAGTCACGGACGGTTTTCGGCAAGGCTCGAGCTATCCATGGAGATGGAGGTCAAGAGTGATGGGACGGAAGAAGTGATGGATGGTAGATTGGAGATAAAGGCTCGCCCTTGGGGGATGATGCGTAAGGCGAAGTTGATGTGGCCCAGAAGGGACAGAAGTTGACGTTTGGTGCGGCGCGGGGCGCAGAAGAAGGTTCGGTTGAGCTTTCCGGCCGGGAATGAAGTCTAAAACTTGTTTGTGTCAAGAATGATTCCGAGAAACTCGAGGGATGTGGAGGGGCCCTCTGTTTTCTCTGCGACGATGGGACCCCAAGGTCGGAGAAGACTGAAGTCAGGGTAACCATGCCGGAAGCGGGTGGCGATGAGGTGGGGGTAAATTGTTAGACTGGATCCAGCTGAGGGCTTCAGGTGCGGTGTCGAAGAGTTTAGGCTGCTTTGCAACCAAAGGTGAGCCTAACGGCGAAGTAATATGTACCACGCCAGTGGATGTTGAAGAAACGGCAGACATCGGGGTGAATAGGAGGACTTTGAAAGCACTGGTCTGTTCCTGGACCTTCCTTAACTTCCTTAGCGAGCATGCGGTCAACTAAATCTGCCTGGTAATGGTCGACTGAAGATTTTTTATTTCGAAAGAGATAGATGATAGTGTCTTCTTCTTCAAGTCTTTTATGAGGACTAGCTTTGGCGAGGTAGGTTGTACGGGCATTCGGGGTGGGCGTGGGCCCCGCCGCAGAAGGAGTAAACGTGGAGGAAGCGGCACTGGAACACGGTGCATCTGGTACTGTTGAAGCCGTTGCAAATCGAACGACCTCCTTGGTGCATGACGGGCCTGCCTTTCTTATCTACGCCGTTGATTACAGGAAAGATGACAGAAGGGGTAGATGACATCTGTTCTGGAGGTATGGGTGCTGGTGGAGCTGCCGACGACAGGCGAGAGAAGGCTGAAGCTCTCGTTTGGTTTTTTGTGCGGCTCAGTGTGGGTAGCTGTGTATAAAGTGAAGTTAGTGGCTGCCTGCTGACGGGGAAGAACGGGTGCTGGCATCCCGGTGCCGATGACCCCAGCCGACATGAGCTGCTGGGACTGATGGGGCTGGGAGATGGAAGCTCCCTGCATCCCTGCATAGGGCGCTGGCACCCGGTGCAAGGATCCCCGGTTGGAGCGAGGTGCTGTGGTTGCTGGAATAAGGCGGCAGAGGGCGCTGGCATCTTGGTGCCAGGAGCCTTGGTTGAAGCGAGGTGCTGTTGTTGATGGAAACAGGAAGCAGAGGGCGCTGGCATCCCGGTGCGAGGAGCCCCGGTTGAAGCAGTCTGCTGTGGTTGCTGGAATTAGGCGGCAGAGGGCGCAGGCATCTTGGTGCCAGGAGCCTTGGTTGAAGCGAGGTGCTGTTGTTGATGGAAACAGGAAGCAGAGGGCGCTGGCATCCCGGTGCGAGGAGCCCCGGTTGAAGCAGTCTGCTGTGGTTGCTGGAAATAGGCGGCAGAGGGCGCTGGCATCTCGGTGCCAGGAGCCTTGGTTAAAGCGAGGTGCTGTTGTTGATGGAAACAGGAAGCAGAGGGCGCTGGCATCCCAGTGCGAGGAGCCCCGGTTGAAGCAGTATGCTGCGGTTGCTGGAAATAGGCGGCAGAGGGCGCTGGCATCTCGGTGCCAGGAGCCTTGGTTGAAGCGAGGTGCTGTTGTTGATGGAAACAGGAAGCAGAGGGCGCTGGCATCCCAGTGCCAGGAGCCCTGGTTGAAGCAATCTGCTGTGGTTGCTGGAAATAGGCGGAAGAGGGCGCAGGCATCTCGGTGCCTGGAGCCCCGGTTGAAGCGAGCAGCTGTGGTTGTTTGAAACCAGAAGCAGAGGGCGCTGGCATCTCGGTGCCAGGAGCCCCGATTGAAGCGAGCTGCTGTGGTTGCTGGAAACAGGAAGCAGGGGGCGCTGGCATCTCGGTGCCAGGAGCTCCGGTTGAAGCGAGTTGCTGGAAACGGAAAGCAGAGGGCTCTGGCATCTCGGTGCCAGGATCAGAATCAGAATCAGAATCCTTTAATGTCCCGCGGACGGGGAAATTTCTTTGTCGCAGCAGCAGAATATTACGAGAACAGAGCGATAGCAAAATAGACAATAGAATAGACGCTATAATTAAAAAGGGAAAGAAAATAGAATCGAATCGATGCATATACATATTTACATGATGTAGTGAAAGAATGGACAGTCATTTTTATATACAGACCGGAGCCCCGGTTGAAGTGAGCTTCTGTGGTTGCTGGAAACAGGAAGTGGAGGGCACTGGCATCTCGGTGCCAGGATCCCCGGTTGAAGCGAGCTGCTGTGGTTGCTGGACACAAGAAGCAGAGGGCGTTGGCATCCCGGTGCCAGGAGCCGAGGCTGGAACAGGCTGTTGTGGTTGCTGGAAGTAGGCAATAGGGGGCACTGGCATCCCTGTGCCAGGAGCCCCCGCAAATGTTAGCTGTGGTGATGGCTGGAACTGGATGGCGGTGAGACTGTGGCGTTTGCCCTCGAGGTTGTAGGTTGCTGTGGCTGATGATGATGATCCTGATGGAAGTTGGAGGGTCCTGGAATCGATCTGGGCGCTCCCTCTGGAGTTTAGTGATGATGAAAAGTGGTGGCGGAAACTCTGGAGTTGTTTGATCTGGCAGAGGATCTCTGTCTCTGCTTTTGCTGCGGCTCTCTCTGTTTTCTTTGGGCTGTGTTATTTGATTGTACTGTCCCTTTAACAAGAGCGTCTACGTCACTGCCTGTAGGGGTGTGCGTGATGATGTCCCCCGGAAGCGATCTGGTGTTGACGGAATGAGCGGCCATGAGTTTGTTTTTTTGTTTTTTGTTTTTCTTTTCAAAGATTGGCTGTTGTGATGCTACAACTGGATGACAGTGGGCACCATGACGTTGCCCTAGATGTTGTAGGTTGCTGGTGTCGATGATGAAAATCCTGATGGGAATTGGAGGGTCCTGAAATCCATCTGGGCACTCCCTTTGGAGTGGAGTGATGACGAGAGGTGGTAGCAGAAACTCTAGAGTCATTTGATCTGGATGAGGATCTCTGTCTCCACTTTTGCTGCTGCACTTTCTGTTGTCTATGAGCTTTCTGCTGTCTTTGGGCTGTAGTATTTAATTGTACTGTCCCTTTTAACAGGAGCGTCGACGTCGCGGAGTGTTGCGTGCGCGTGATGACGTCAACCGGAAGAGAGCTGGTGTTGACGGAAAAAGCTCACATGCGTGTGGAGAAAGTTTGGCTTTATAGTCCATTCGGTGAAACAGAATTCATTTGTCGTTTAAAGTTTTCCGGGGAGTGGCTACTGTCCAATCGGTGACTGTAGAAGATGAAAGCCGGTCAGGGGAACTCACCGGAGTGTGGAGACATTGCGACCGGCGAGTTGTTCGGCCGGTGTTGGCGGAAAGGTGGCGGGAGGCTTCGCTTCTTGGAGGTGAAGGAGTCGGCGAACTGTGGCGAACTGCAGCGACGGTGACTTTCTGTTCCGGATTTTCCTCGTACTCTCTTTGCTGCGGAAGGAGGTGGGCTGGAAGACACGGGAGAGATAATCTTGGATGTTGAGGAGAGATGAACCAGGCGGGATGCGAACCATGGATGAGACGAAGGTTGGTGCTCTTCGGACTCGCTCGCGCCCTAGCCGGCTGTAGGGCCACTGGAATCGGGGTCTCGGGTACGGAGGTGACGGGAAAGTTGTCGGCTTCAGATGAATGGTGATCCTGATCTCGTCTGAAAGATCGTCCAACGGGGATAGTGGTACGAAGTCCATGATGAGGTGAGTAGCCTGATGTTGCTCGTACAAAAGTTTGGATGTGCTCAGGCGAGGCGATGTTGCGTGATCTCGTTTCTGGGTGCGAGAGCGCAGAATACAAGAGCGAAGACGAGGAGAGGGTCAGGTGGTTATTTATAAGGAATATCAGAAGTTGGCGCTGTTGAGGTGTGGTCCTGCTCCTGAAACTTCGCCATATAAGCTTCAAATATTGTGACTGAAACTGACAGTTTTGCCTTTATTATTGTACTTGAAGTGTCCAGATTATTCAGTACACACAGTAGTTGTATTTGGATTGACATTCAAATCTTAAACAGCTGTTGTCACAGATGTTGATGGGATTAAAACTCAATCAACAGTCACTCTGATCTATTTTCAGTTCAGCAGCTCAACACTTTGTCATATTATGACTTTCATGTTTCAGCACTTGTCTTTGGTTTTGAGAGACTCGTTCATGTCAGTTAAGAAAAACTGTGTCGGTGCTAAAAATGACATAAATTAACATTGTGTTGTTGCTTTTCAAGAGTCAGACTTTAAAACCACGCTGGATTTATTCAGTAAGTAAAGAGAGAAAACTCTCATCTGTAATGAGTCATTTGATCTCAGCTGATTAACATCCTGAAGGAGGTCACTACATCTCACTGTGTCATTAATGTTTGAACAGGTCGGGATGATAATCTTTCGTTTGCAACTCCTTCAGTGACTTGTTGTTAAACACTTAAACTTCATTGACATTGACAATTATATTAATCTGATGCTGTCTTTCTCTGTCTTTATCAGCCATGATGTGACTGTAAACTGATTTTAACTTTTGAGTATCCACCTTGGGGTAAATAAAATGTGTTTGTACTGTGACACAGTAAGATTTCCTGTGTTAGTGACATACACAACACTGAGCCAGATATGAAAAGAAAATCTTTAAATTTGGTGAACTGATTATTCAAGTACTGGGAGCTACATTCAAACATAAGGCTATTAATAAAACATTTATGTTTGAGTGCTGTGTTTTCAGTGTTGTTTTCCTGATAATGTGCTCAACATAATCAATGTTATCAACCAAATCTCCTGCACACGTCTCATATAATATTTCTGGTAATGATTGATCAACATCAGACACTATTCAAGGCTGAGATGAACACAGAAACTACACAGTAGAACTGAACAGACCGTCACTTTGAGAATGGAGATGACAATGTGTTTTCCTCTGTTGCTGCTGATCTGCTCTCTCTGCACGGCTCAGCTTCAAGCAGAGCCTGACAACCACATTATTCCACTTGGAGATCAAACTGAAGCTGAGAGAAGAGAACCAACAAATGCTGCTGACCAACAACAAGGATGTAAACAAGACATCCATGCTGTGCTGAGAGAGATGAGCGCCTCGTTGGCTGAACAGAGGGTGGAGATGAGGCTCTTACAGAGAGAGAATGAAGGTACAGTAGTATGTAAGGTAGTGAGGGAAGTTATACCAATAAGAACCACTACTCTGTTACAGGTTTTTGTATAATGTTGTAACACTGAACTGTTTTGCAGTATGACCTGCAGGTAAAGATGAGTCAAAGAAAAGCTCCTGGGAGACTTTATAACGATCTTCTTAATGTACACAGTGTGTCAGTTTAACAACAGAATGTTCTCAGTCTATAAATCCTTGTCTTCTACACCTTTTAAACTCTTTTGTTTCTTCCATTTTTCAATTACAGCAACAAACTGAGGTCACTGTTACAGTGTCCTACAATATTACAGCTTCAGACACAAAGGACAGAAACAAAACTAGACCAGCGTGCTCACAGATATTAATCAGCACAATTACAAAGTACAGTATAGTCTGATGTGTACATCTGTAGGTTTGGTCATCACCCAAAGTATTGGACTGATTAAGATGTTGACCTGATGGTGGCCTAGATAAAAAGGTAAGGGATCACAGAGGATGTTAGTATTCATCCTGAGAAAAACATAAATGTCTGTACCAAACTTCATGAATATCATCAAATAGTTATTGAGATGTTTTAGTTGGAAAGACACTTAAAGCCACAACTGTTAACTCAACTGTGTTGATTGAAATCCTGACCTGATGATCGCAGTAGATAAAATAGAACTCAACAATTTACAGAAGCTTTGATTGATTGAGAATTGATTTGCAGTAAAAAACATACGGGCATTTACTGTATTTCTCAAGCACAAGCTGCTCAACTGAAAGAACAGAAGACTGAGGTGGAGAAGCTAAAGCAACAATTTCAAGGTACTTTGTTTTCCATCAGATCCATGACATTATCCACAAACAATGAAACACTGTTTGAGGAAACAAATTACAATACATGTTATTTAACACTTCTGGCTATGTTATGATGTAACTTTTCTCCAGCACAAACAGCAGAGCTGATCTCCATTAAAGCCAGGACTAATGTCACAGAAAACCAGGTGGAGGCTCTGAAGAGAGATGGAGAAGGTAAGATTGAGAACTAAAGTAGAAAGTTGATATTAGAAGAAATAGTTGAAGAAATCCAGATCATGTTGGTCAGATTGTTGTTTCCACAGTGAGTTCAGAGCAATGACATTTCTCTCCCTCTCTCGAGCTGAGAGAGTGGACAGTGTTTCTTATGGTTTAGTGGGTCTAGTTGTATGGTTAGGAGTTTGATCTTTTTGTTTTTTCGACATGGTGGTGGCAATGGCCACTTCGGGCAGAGAGTGGAGGTGAGTTTACGCTACGAAGCGACTTCAAGTGTGTGCCAGATGCCGATGCCTTGGTGTAGGACGTGCTGCGTGCTGTCGTGGTAGTGAAGAGGAAACTGCTGGCTGGATGGAAGGATGGAGAGCAGCATAAAGGAGGCTGAGGAGAGGATTATGGAGCAAAACACCGCAGAGCAGAGATAAAACCTGGCTGAACGAAGGAGAATTTGGGCTCTGTTCTCCAGGACAGAGCAGTAGGGGCTCTTGTAAGGGCTTGTTCTTTAATTTTAAATGAAATGGATGCACCTACCTCATTTTTCTTTGGGCATGAAAAATGACAGGGGGATGATGGACACAAGCACTGCTTGCGTCTGCCTAACATGTAGGTGACATGTCAGTGTCTTATAAAAGTCATTACTTGTATAGGACACTGAATGCAGCAGAGAACTGATCAAGCTTGTGTTGAGGAATTATTGGAGGGTTAACTGCAACTCTCCTCAACCCAGGCATTCTGCAGGTGTGGATGGTCTGCCGACTGACTTCTATAAAAGCTTCTGGTCATTCTGGGCCCAGATTGGTATGAGGTGGTGATTGAGTGCCTTCTTGTAGGGGAGCTACCACTCAGCCATCGCAGGGCAGCCCTTACCGCGAGATTCCACCAGATACATGTCTGCTGCGTTACATCTCCGATTCGGTTTTGCTCCGCCGTCCAGCAACACCCACCGGTTGCGGTTCAAGTCCGCCACGGTGCAGTACTGACGACAACTGGCGTCGCAAGACCGAGGAGTTCCTGCGATAATCACATAATCACTCGCCACCGCAGTTATAGGTATGTGCTATATGAACAACAACTCGAAATGATCCCGACTGAAGGATTAAGGCAGTAATGCGTGCACTTCAGGTTTGCAAAAGTGAACTGGGGGAAGAGCGCTGTTGTGTGGGGGGTGGAGGCAATCAGATGTCCCACAGCTACCTGGACGTATGGGGTGGAACAGGGAGCGATTGAAGGTTTTAGGAGGTGTACCCAAGGGCTGGGTTAGTAGGAACTTGGAGGGAACCTTTAACAAGTACAGAGGGTACAGAGGACTCGTCCATTCATCACTGGCTCAGAGCTGTGGTTCTGTATCTGCTGGTACATGAGAGGAGAGGCTGAGAGGGCAGGTGCTGGGCTCGTTGTCTCCATCAGCACTGGACTCAGGCGTGTCCACTTTTCCCGATGTTGTCTTTTGCTTCTCCGAGCCTGGGGTGTTGTTACGGTGTGAAGGGGAACGTTTTCTATGCAATGTTAGCCTAGGTTGGGAACTTTGCAGTATCGAAGAGATCAGAGCGCATCAGTGGCAGCGCTACCTTGACGGACAGACGATGGCAGTGTTTAGGTGGAGGGTGCTGTATAAGCTCCCTCTGCCTAAGAGGTCAGGGGATCTGCAGTGGAGGGTGTTACATGGGAACCTGGCAACAAATGTGTTTTGGTCTAAAGTGGATCATAATGTGGGGGAGGGCTGTGTGTTCTGTAACGTGCCTGAGTATTTACATCATGTGTCTGTGTCTTTACTGTCTCTGCTCTCTGCTGTCTGTGGGAAGGTGGGTACAGTGTCTTGTATAGTGCTGCGATGAATACACAGACATGTTTTAATAAAGGCGGTTAAAAGTCTTTCTCTCTCTGTCTCTCACTCAGTCAAACAGGTGGCTTTCTCAGCTTCACTGTTGGGTTCAGGCTTGGGACAGAATCTTGGACCATTTAACACACAGACTCCTTTGGTCTTCAGACACATCATCACTAACATTGGAAACGCCTACAACCCAAACACAGGTACTCAAAGTCACACATTTATGTTATGTTGACATCAACCTGGTTGACAGATGTTGCAACAGTTGATTCTTTATTTAAAATGTCCCACAGGTTTTTTCACTGCACCAGTGAGAGGGGCCTACCACTTTGAGTTACACATATATGGAGCGGGACATGCTTCACATCCTTCAGGTGCTGTGTTGGTCAAGAATCGAGGAAATATTTGTATTGCATATCAGCGTCAGGTGTCTGGAAGTGTGAAATCTTCTAATGGTGTCACGCTGCTTCTAGAGGTAGGAGATGTTGTGTCTGTCTGTCTGTGGAGTAAGTCATGGGTGCATGACAATTTGAATCATCATACCACCTTCAGTGGTCATCTGATTTTCACCATGTGAGCTGGAAACAGTCCTTTTTCTTCAACCATGTGATAGCCCTGACTACACAGTAGCAGTGTATCAGTACTTCATGAAGAAACATCAACATCTTCGTCAACAACAACAACAATCTTTTTGATAAAAAGAGGTTCATAAATTTTTCATCTAGACGTCTAGAGAGAATATTTGTGCCATTTTTGTGCTGCCAACACTTCACGGTTAAAGAAGTGAACTTATTTGTGAGAAAATTGTTGAAATGTCTGCTTTTTGTAAAAATCCAAGTAAGTTGACGTACAGAATTACTGCATCAAAACCTGCAAATCAAAGACTCAGTTAATGTTTTTATCCTGATTATCAAAGCTGGAAGACAAATCTTTGATCCAATAATTATTTGTACATATTAAATATATTATTATTGTGTTGCTTTACATTTGAATAAAAGCATAAACATATCAGTGCAGTACTGTCTGTAGACCTTTCTTCAATACATCGTTAATTTTAGTTTCTAAATGAAATATCTTCTTATTGTTGGCAGACAACAAAATAAATGTTTTACGTCTGTTTGTAAGACTGACCAAAAGTTTTCATGCCCTCCTCCTCTCTCTCTCTCTCTCTCTGCACATGTGTGAGCGTGAGTGCGCTTGAGTGAGTGACCTACAGAGAGAGTGAGTTTCAAACTTGTTTTTCTTGTAAATGTTGTAAATAGAGTGTTGTGTAGTCTATTCTAGTGTTGGTGTGTACATAGGGGTTTGGGGGTTTTTGGGGAGGTTGTGTGAGTGTTTGCAGTCGGCCGGCGGCTGCTGGTCAGCTTGCCAGACATCATAAACCTAAAGAAACTGGCGAGGAAAAACGACAATGAGATGGTGCCGGTGTGAAAGTTTAACTGGCGTTCAGTGTAACTGGCGATGGTCCCAGATGTGCTGGAGGTGTGGTTTGAGAATCCCGTCTGGAGAGGGGTCCTCGGCCATGTCCGCTTACCGGGAAACACATTCCGATCGCCCTACTTATCGATCCAAGTCATGTATATGTGTATTCGTTTTGACATGGCTTGAACCCTACTATTCCACACGGAGATGGCGGGGTCTGTGACCTGCAAACCACTGTTAAGGACCCCACACACCGCCCAGACGTCCAACTGACGCGCATGTTGTTGTGGGAACTACAGGACAAAGAGATGATGACACCAAAAGTGAGCTTCAGAGACTGTACTACAGCATTGTAGATTCAGTACTTGGAGAAATGGATCATAGATTCAGCGAGCGCAACTCACAGTTGGCTGGTGCTCTTTCTGCACTTAATCCAGAGAGCACTGCATTCCTTGATGTCAGTGCTGTGAAGCACATTATGGACCTGTCATGAGTGGATGTCACTGAGACAGAGTTCAAAGTTGCTAAGCAGTTTTTCAGCTCGCAAAAGCAATCAGAACCAACAGGGGTGGATTGGACTGTACAGTATATCCTCTCAAAGTACCACACGTATCTGATGGCAATGCCAAGTGTGCTGACTGCGTTTAAACTTGGCCTGACATTTGGTGCCCCAATGGCAATGTGCGAGAATTCATTCTCCATCTTGAGAAATGTGTTTGCGGACCACAGACGTCCAATGCATCACAAAAGAAAGGCCCAGTTGGTTTAGCTGGCATTTGAGAAAGACTTGACCCGAAGATGCACCACCGAGTGGAAAGACACCAGTCGCATCCAGCTCTTCTAAAGGTAAGTCGTGCCCCTAATGTACCTTATATTGCCCGCTGTGGCATACTTTTTTATAACACTTAAAGCTGTATGGGTTTTTTTCCTGTCTGAAATTATGCCGTATCTGGCTGTGTGGTCTATTACGTTGTTTCAGTAATGAGCAATGACTGCGTGCGTGAGTGAAAGAGAGAGAGACAGGCTGTGTGTGTGTGTGTGAGAGAGAGAGAGAGAGAGAGAGAGAGAGAGGCTGTGTGTGTGTGTGTGTGTGTGTGTGTGTGTGTGTGAGACAGAGAGAGAGAGAGAGAGAGAGAGAGACTATGCGGAGTCTATGTGTAAACTTGCCCCGTTGGATGTTTTGGTATAAGACATGGATTAGCGTGTTGATTGTTGACAGGAAACTGATATTGTCACGTATTTACATAGTACATTGAGTTGTTGAGTGGCAGAAAGTGAACCCCCGCATTCACTGAATGCCCCCCGGTTAGATGTGCTCTGACGCCGACTCTGCTGCAAGCTCTCTGCACTGGCTGCTGGAAGAGCCTCTGATTCATGGTGCCAGGATGGACGTTGAGGACAACACAACACCAGGTCTCACCAACATGCTGTGCACCAGTGGAGCGGTCACTCTGAGGAGGCTGGTGGATGTAGCTGGTCCTGGACTAGCTGACACACCGACCTGTGGCCGCTGCTATTGGGTTGCAGTCTACTTGACAGACCAGTACCATTTTTAAAAAGTGGACTGAGACTAATGGAAGAGGAGGTCAAGATGCTACAGGAGTACTGTAAAGGATTAGACACACCTGATGACAGTGACCCATTTCCAGAGCTGGGTTTTGTTCCAAATCTGGATGGTTTCTCAGGACAATTTTTAAATTTGATGGACTCTAATTATGTAGACTTGTTCACAGTGAAAAGAAAAGTTGTGTATGATTGTTTTGTTAATGCCCTAAACAGAAATAAGCTGAATGGCAGAGTGGACACAGTGTGGAGGCAGAAACTGAATGTGGACAGTGGAGTGAAACCTATGTAGAGGCTTTTATACAAACCTCCTCTAAAGAAGAGAACAGGTGATCTGCAATGGAGGATTTTGCACGGAGCCATTGCATTGAATGCTTTTATTTCAATGATCAACCCCACTGTTGCTAATGTATGTCCTTTTTGTGAGGAAGTAGAGATGGTGTTTCATTGTTTTTATGAGTGCAAAAGGCTCTGTAACCCTTTTAATGCCCTGAAGAATGTTTTTAGATGGTTTGGTGAGGAATGGTCTGAGACCACTTTCATTCTAGGAGTTAGAAATAAAAAGACTAACGCCTCAAAGTGGCAGTTGCTTAATCTGATGGTTGTAGAGGCCAAACTGTCCATCTACTGCAGCGGGAAGAACAGAGTGGAGAACAGGACAGGACAAGAAGCACTTCCTGTCTTTATCTCTTTAGTGAAGGCTAGAGTCTGGGTTGATTTTAGGTTTTTTAAAGAGACGTGCAACTTGAACAATTTTATATAAAAATGGTCCTATGATAATGTTTTATGTAATGTGATAACTGTACTGTGTCACTGTAATAATATATAATAAAAATAATAGGAAAAGCTGGAAACAAGCTGCTGTAATACCAAAAAAGAGCCGTTGCTATCACTGGTCACAGTCTCTACAGATTACCTCCGCTCTCCTCGCACAGTTACCACACACGGGCTTGTGGCATTTCAAGTGTCCAAAGTTTTTTTTCCATTTGAAGCTCTTTTGGACTGGCACTGCCTCCGTGTCTGTGTCTGCTGCTGCTGCGGTGGTTGCTTCCCCTGCTTCCCCAGGTTGAGGATGTTATAGAAGACCGCCACTGGCCATCTTCCTTACATCCTTTGACGGAGTACGCCCTCGCCATCTGGTCCGGGATGTACTCGCCATACTTGGTGTTGTAGTAAATCATAGACTGGGGTTTTGTCTTTGCCCCACTAAAGGTACCCACACTTGTGTGCACAGTGTTCAAGATGCAGACATTCTTCCTCGGCTTTCCCCTGCTACACAGTCAGAGTCGCATCACTTCAGCACGTTCATCTTGAACAGCTCCGCTCGCTGTTTCACGGAGGGGGGAACTCCCGTTTTTGTTTGCCCATGGTGCCAACCAGGCTATATAATACAACTAATTAACTCACAAGTAAATTTACAAAGAAGCATAGCTGGAGACCGCTAACATAGGTAGAGACAAGAGAGACAAAGAGAGCAGCAAACCGCGCAAAAAATGAAACAATGAAACCCACGAAATGATGTGCGGTCAATATTACCGCTTATGGCCAGAATAGGTATAACATATCATATTTTCTTTGTCTTTTGTGTCATTTATATAAAAAAGACTTAACATTTAAATTCAAACACTTGACTTGACCAAAAGTTTTCATGCTCTCCACCTCCACCTCCTCTGTAGTCTCTCTCTCTGTATGTGTGTGTGGGTGGAGTGAAGACAGGTGAGTGGAGACAGGTGTGTGGACCTGGGCAGAGCCACATCAGCTGCATCCTATCCTGCAAATAAGAATCCTACAGAGACTCAGCTCTGGCATATCCACCTCGCTAGATCGTAGTACCTGCTCATTCCTTCTGCTCAGCTCCAGTCCCATCCTCCTCAGCCCTGTTTATCTGCTCTGTGTCTCTGTTCATTCACACTGAACTTTTGAAAAGCTGTTGTCACAGATGTTTATGAGATTAAAACTGATCAACAGCCACTCTGATCCATTTTCAGTAGAGAAGTTTTACACTTGTCATATTATGACTTTATGACTTTGCACTTGTCTGTCAGTAGATGTTGTTGTTAAATGTGTTGTTGTTTTTCCAAAGTCAGACTTTATTATCGTGATGGCTTTATTGAGGAAGCAAAGAGAGAAAAAAGTTCTTTATTACTCATCTAATGTGTTTCTGTTGTTATCTCAGCCAATTAACAACCTGAGGGAGGTCACTACATCTGACTGTGTCGTTAATGTTTCAACAGGTCGGGCTGATAATGTTTTGTTTGTTACTCCTTTAATGACTAGCAAAAAGAATGGTTCAAGCACTGAGAGCTACATTCCAACATCCACAGATCAGCCACAATATCAAAAGGACTAAGAGGTAAAATGAATGACATTGAATGACATCATCTTGTTAAAATGCTGTCTTCTGCTCGGAAACCTTAGGTCATGTCATTGATGTGGACGCTACTTGGCGTGCACCACCCACCTGAACACTGTTGCAGACAAAGTATTTCCCTGTTGAACAATAACAACATTCCACGTTGGTAGTGGCTCCCCAAGCAGGACAATGTTATTGTTACAAACTGCTCAGGAATGGCCAGAGAAACGTGACAAAGTATTCAAGGTGTCGACTTGGTCTCCAAGTTTCCCAGATCCCAATCCAATCAAGCATCAATGGTCTGAGTCGGAACGATTACGATAATACTTGGTCTGCAACAGTGTTCTGGTGGGTGGTGCGCATCAAGTGGCATCCACATCAATAAGATGACTTAATGTTTCCCAACACATTTCATTGTGACAAGGTGATCAATGTTTTTCACTTCACCTATGAGTTTAATTTACTATTTCATGTCCTGACTGATGGGTGTGCAGGTTCTAATGAATCATTTATGTTTATGTGCTGTGTTTTCAGTGTTCCGATGACATGCTCCATGTGATCAGTGTTATCAAACTGATGTCCTGCACGTGTATGCTTTCTGGTAATTTCTGGTGATGATTGATCAGCATGAAACACTATTTAAGGCTGAGATGAACACAGAAACTACACAGTAGAACTGAACAGACCGTCACTTTGAGAATGGAGATGACAATGTGTTTTCCTCTGTTGCTGCTGATCTGCTCTCTCTGCACGGCTCAGCTTCAAACAGAGTCTGACAACCAAATTATTCAACCTGGAGATCAAACTGAAGCTGAGAGAAGAGAACCAACAAATGCTGCTGACCAACAACAGAGATGTACACAAGACATCCATGCTGTGCTGAGAGAGATGAGCGCCTCGTTGGCTGAACAGAGGCTGGAGATAAGGCTCTTACAGAAAGAGAATGAAGGTAGTGTACACATTTTTTAGCAATATGACTTGAAGGCAAAGATGAGTCAAAGAAAAGCTTCTGTCTAACTTTAGCTGTGTCAGCTTAACAACAGCAACAACATTTTTGACAAGATTTGTGACCATCTCATTTTGATATTGGCATTTCAAAATGCTATGACAACTATTTAAAAACACGGCCTGAATCTACTGAGTTTTATGATGGTTGGACCAATGGCTATTGAGTCATGGCCAATTCATTCTAAGACCTGCCCTTTGCAAGGGTATTTAGAGTAAAATCAACCATGTTGTTTGATATTTGTAATAGTTAAAACTTTAAAACAGTTAAAACAGTTTAAAAATGTGGTGTTGATTGAGTCAATTTATGAAAACACAATGTCACCTTACTGTTTTTCAGTCTATGCTAACTAGAGCAAAATCCATCATGGCGGCTCCACATACTCCTGGAGATGTTTTACATACAGCACTTTGAGCTGGACTTAGTGGACTGAGTGTTCAATTTCAAGTCAATCGGACTTACTGTTTAGTGGTTATGGCCTTTCAAAAATTGCATTAATAATAGCACCACTATGAGACCGATTTGGTTTATATTTCTTGAAAAGCATTTGCACCTCGGGCCAAGTTTCATGTTTCAACTCATGGGACTTTGAGCGGCAACAAGAGACAAATAATTTTGAATTGGAACAAAAACAATAATTTTCGGCTTGAACCCTAATTAGCACTAACATAAAGTACAGCAGAGGTTGATACGAGCATTATTTAGTATTATAGATGAACATTTAGATGGTAGTTGTGAAGACACTTAGAAACACAATGTCAACATCAATGTGGTGTTCATTGAAATGTTAAACTGAAGATGGCTGTAGATGAAACGTCAGAAGATCAGCTAAGTTCTTAGAATCTATCCTGTGGTGAACATGTCTGTAATGCTGATCTGCCCAGTCGTTGTGACAACATGTGACTGAGCAAAAAACCTCCCACGGGAGGTGTTCCTGGCATGTCCCGCCGTAAGGAGACCCCGAGGAAGACCCAGGACACGCTGGTGTGACTATGTCACTCAGCTGGCCTGGGAACGCCTTGGGATCCTCCCGGAAGAGCTGGAGGAAGTGTCCGGGGAGAGGGAAGTCTGGGTGTCCCTGCTCAGGCAGCTGCCCCCGCGACTGGGCCCCGGATAAGTGGACGAAAATGAATGGATGGATGGATGGATAGATTGATAAAACAGTTGTGAAGATATTTCAGTCCAGGCCAAAGTGGTTGAATCACTAACAGTGCCATCACATAGAGTCATGCAGTTTACATGGCTACAAAAGTAAATCAATACTTTTTCAAGTTTCTCAAGGAAAATGATGATTCAGTAGATAAAAAACTAACATACAGACATATTATCTCTTTAATCAAGTGCAAGGAGCTAAACTGAGAGTACTGGAGTTACAGAAGACTAAAAACGGACAAACAACTTCAAGGTACTGTGTAGAGATCATCGAAACCCTGATAACGTATAGTGAGCATTGACAAATACTATTCTATGGAATTTACAAAGAACAATAGTATATGTCTATAATGTTTTTTAAATGTTGTTTTAAGCACAAACAGCTAAACTGAAGGAACTGGAGTTACAGAAGACTGAGGTTGACAAAAAGTTGACAGCAGAGCTGATCTCCATTAAAGCCAGGACTAATGTCACAGAAAACCAGGTGGAGGCTCTAAAGAGAGATGGAGAAGGTGAGACTGAGAACTAAACCAGCAATTCAATATTAAAACAGTTTAGTTCTCATAATATTTGTCTAATGCAAAACCGTGTGTGATGTGAATAGCACAACAACACTGAGAATAATATGTGTCTTTGATAACTTCATTTTGAAACATGCTCATTGTTGCTGTAACATCAGTCACTTTAAAACAAGTTTGTTTCTCTCTCAGTCAAACAGGTGGCTTTCTCAGCTTCACTGTTGGCTTCAGGCGGTGGATATACTGGACCATTTAACACACACACTCCTCTGGTCTTCAGACACGTTGTGACAAACATTGGAAACACCTACAACCCAAACACAGGTACTCAGAGTCACAAAATTAAATAATTATTTGAATTGTTGAATATGTCGATATTAACCTGGTTGACAGATGTTGCAGCAGTTGATTCTTCATTTAAAATGTTCCACAGGTTTTTTCACTGCACCAGTGAGAGGAGCCTACCACTTTGAGTTCTACATACAAGGACACGGACATGCTTCACATCCTTCAGCTGCTGTGTTGGTCAAGAATGGAGAACATATTTTCATTGCATATGAACATCAGCCGTCCCATGTTGGGACTACTTCTAATGGTGTCACGTTGCTTCTAGAGGTCGGTGATGTTGTGTACATGCGTCTGTGGGTTAACTCAAGGATACATGATGATGGAAATCATCCTACCACCTTCAGTGGTCATCTGCTTTTCACCATGTGAGCAGGAAACACTTATTTTTCTTCAACTGTATGAAAAACTGACCACACAGTAGCAGTGTATCAGTACTTGTTGATAAAAGTGTCATTACTTTCTCTGTTAAATGACAGCTGATTTACAACAACAATCTTGTTGATCAGAAAATTTTTATGAATTTTTAATTTGCACGTCATTTTAAACACTAGATCAAAGAAGTGAACTAATTTGTGAGAGACATGTCACGTAGAAATGTTTTTTTATTAAGTTTATAAATATGTTGACGTACAGAATTATTGTATTTTGTTATGATCATGAAGGCTGGATGACAAAGGTTTGCAGCAACAATCATTTGTACATACTAAAAAAATTTATTATTGTGTTCTTGTGCATTTGAATAAAAACATAAAGATATCATTGCATTACTGTCTGTGTCTTTTCTTCAGCACGATACATTTCTTTCAGATGAAATATCCTCTTCTTGTGAGCAGAAGAGCAAATAAATGTGTCTCATCAGTTTGGATGTACAGAATTTAAGATTCACCAAAAGTAATTCATGATTGGACAACTGTTAAACCCACTACTCAAACATAAATTGCACTTAATTCCTCACTATGCATTGCACTATGCAGAGACAATACACCTGGACACACACTAAACATAACTCACTGTCTGTGGCCAGGCTTGATCGGTTTTATTGTTTTAAACATAATTTTAATGTGTTTAAAAGTTGTGTTATCAGCCCTGATGGCTTCTCTGATGACTCACTTGAGACAGCTTCTGTTTTTATAAAATGTGTAAAACCCAACAGTGCCTACTGGCATTTCAACACGGCCTTACTGGAGGATAAAAACTTCAAAGAAACTTTTGTCTTTTTTTGGAAAAACCTCCAAAGTACGAAATATGAGTTTGTGTCTGTAGCGCCCTCTAGATGTCAGAGCTATCTTACCAAGGCGCACTTTCCAAGTTCCTTACATTTTTCTTACACCCTCTTTATTAGTTAGCTAATTAATGCAATAAGTTAAGTACACTGTAACACACTGTTTATTATCCACTGTTATTTATAATGTTCTAACTGATTAAAATGCTTTTTCTCACTAGTTGTGTTTTGTTTTTATGACTGTGGTTTAACCACTACAGTACATGAATGACATTAACCAAATGAATTTTCTTCCTAATGTTTACCCTTTAACTTGTGGTTCTCCCTCTGGAGCACTCTTATGGAAGTAGAATTATGTCATTAATCAAGAGCATAGATTTTCAGTTTGAGAGCATGATTTCATTCCTTTTCAGTGACACAGCTCCTTCGCATGCTCAGATTTTTTCTCCTCATGCTCACATTTTGTGCTTGCATTTAAATGTCTTCTGCGTTCTTTCAAAATGTCTGCTTTAACTCAAAAATCACATGCCTGTGCTCACATTTCTCTTTCTTGCACACAAAAATTTTGCTCGCATTCAAATGTGCCCTCTGCGCGCTCAGGTCTAAGTGCACGCACTCAGAACAGACACCTGCTCACAGGTCAAGTTCTGCTCTCGGATCTCTCATCTGCTCACTATCCCCACTTCTATGCGGGGCGGGCACTCTTTCTACCGGGTTTATCTACTTCCGCCCTCCAGGCTGTTAAATGTGGTGTTTGCCTTTATTTGTTGATGACTTTTGGAATAAAATATCAGTTAATCAATACACGAGCGCCCGTGCTTTTCATTACAATAGCTACATCAACATAAAGTAGAACAATAGCTGCTCTACTTTCGCCATATTAGCCAGCTACCCAGGCAGCGGGATATATCTTATATAGTATAAATACTGGAGGGTGAGTATGATTGATACGATAGTACAGCGGTTAAGCACTTCATCTCATGTTGATTTTTGCTTCATGAGATGCTGGTTCGCATTCCGGCCCGGCGTACAGAGCGGGGTGTAAATGTACCGTATTGAGATTGAGGAGTCACGTGCTGATTTGGGTTGATTTGGGCGGGGTCTGAGCCGGTCGGCCATGATGGTAGGACACGCTATCGGTTGTCAGGGGCAACGCCTGCAGAACTTCACAGAGGCGCGACTAAACAGTCCAGAGCTCTTTAATTTCTGCGCATTTATTATTTTGGCGGGACAGAGACAGATCTACGAATACGAGAAAGAAAAGGAAGAAAGTAAAGCAATGCAAAAAGATATGGCGAAAGAAAGGGGACCTTACAGGAACAAGCTCATACCAAGCGCAAAACAGCGGTATTTGGAGAAGCTCTCGGACATCCAAAATATCGACCCATACGAGTTCCTTGCAGCGGAATGGAACAGAGACCTGGATCATTTACCTCCATGCACATACATGGATATCGTCAGTTACCTTGTTTTTGGTGTAAGTTATTACACAATGCAGGAGTTCAAAAGCCACAAGTCTTTGGAAAGTTACGAGACTTTCTGCTGTGGCTGGGTGCAGGACTTGGTCGTCTACAAGCCTCCAGGTGGTGAAAACAGTGTTGTACTGGCAAAAAGAAATTTTTAGAGAACGTACCCAAGTGAAAATGCAGAGAACACACTCTCATCGACTGGGGGGTGCGATCGAAAGTAAGGTCCTTTTTTCTTATTGCAGCCAACCAAGCAATCCGGCGTCTCCTCGTCAGGTCAGAGACTTGCTCTCCTTATGCTGTGTCCATTTCGGCAACCTAAAAAACTGTATCCCATTGTTCCTATGTTTTCCATATGAATCGTGTGAGGTACTGAAGTAGTTTTTAATGCAGCAGTGACTATCAGGCATGGTAAAACAGTGCGGAATTGTAAAAACCTCCTCTACTACCGAGTTAAGAACACACGTAAACAATCGTGTTTTGCCGCCGGCATCCTGCCATCATGGCAGAGAGGGGGAAGATCCCGCGAGATCAAGGGAGGGGCTTTGTACCATGATGACAACTCCTCACTCTCAATATAATAGCCGAGTTTCAATTAACTGCAGGTTCCCCTTTAAACGCCAGGTGCAGGTGTATATTTTGATAAATAACCGCCGGTTCCAAATAAATGCCGGGTCTAATTCATTTATTCTTTTTAATCAAGGAAGAAGACGTGACCACTGTACGGTGTACATTTTAGGACATCCTCAGGATCAGGCTTCAGCGTCAGACCTCAGATGGTATAAGGTCTCAGGAAAAGCTCTGTCACACTCGCACCAAACAGCCACATGAAAAATAGTCATTGGACAAAAAGGCCTAAGAAAAAAAACTTGTCACACTGAAGTATCTCAGGATAAAAATTGTCACACTGAAAGCATTAGTAACTAAGTTGTTACACTGAAAGGTATCAGGAAAACATTTTTCACACTGAAAGGTATCAGAAACTAAGTTGTCACACTGAAAGGTATCAGGATAAAAATGATCACATTGAACGGCATCAGGAAAAAAATTATCACATTGAACAGCATCAGTAACTAAGTTGTCACACTGTAAGGTATCGGGGAAAAAATTATCACATTGAACGCCATCAGGAAAAAAATTATCACACTAAAAGGTATCAGGAAAAAAATTATCACATTTAACGGCATCAGGAAAAAAATGATCACACTGAAAGGTATCAGGAAAAAAGTTGTCACTCTGAACGTCATCATACTGAAAGGTATCAGGAAAAAAGTTGTCACTCTGAACGTCATCATACTGAAGGGTATCAGGACAAAAGTTGTCACTCTGAACGTCATCATACTGAAAGGTATCAGAACAAAAGTTGTCACATTGAACGTCATCATACTGAAAGGGATCAGGACAAAAGTTGTCACTCTGACATCATCATACTGAAAGGTATCAGGACAAAAGTTGTCACACTGAATGGTATCGGGAAAATCAGTTTCCTACAGAGGTCACATAAGTACGGTGGCCGACAAGGGCAAATGCGCAGTAACGGCCAAACGTTGCAAATACATAAACGAGCATAACCAAAGACACGCAAAACACATGCAACAACAAAATGCTGCAAACAACAAAATGCTGCAAACAAAGAAACGATGCAGAACCAAAACGACACAAACCCCAAAACACATACAATAGAGAGGTGTAGCAAGCTTTTCAAAAGTGCGGGGGATGATATATATATATATATATATATATATATATATATATATATATATATATATATATATATACATATATAAATTACACAAAAGACAAAGAAAATATATATTTGATCTATTTTGGCCATAAGTGGTCGTATTGACCGCACATCATTTTGCAGGGTCTCATTAACAACGAGACTCCACATTTATTGTGCTTCTTTGCGAATTTACTTGCAAGTTAATTAATCTAGTTGTATAGCCTGGTTGGCATGCGCAAACATAAACGGGAGTTCCCCCTCCGTGAAACAGTGTGCGGAGCTTTTCGGTGCTGAAGAGATGCGACTCTGACTGTGTAGCAGGGATATCCGAGGAAGAATGTCTGCATACTGAGCACCATGCACACAGGTGTGGGCACCTTTAGTGGGGCAAAGGCAAAAGCAGAGTCTGTGATGTACTATAACAACACCAATACTGTGTGGACGTCCCGGACCAGATGGCGAGGGCGTACTCCGTCAAAGGCGGTATGGAAGATGGCCAGTGGCGGTCTTCTATAACATCCTCGACCTGGCTGGGATCAATGCCCGCATCTTATTCAAGGAGCACCAGCAGCAGGAGAGCCCGGAGGAAAGTCCTGCAGCAGCTGGCAGAGGAGCTGAGGGCAGAATACGTGGCAGTCGGCACAAGGTGGGCAGCAGCGGAAGCAACCAGCACCAGCAGCAGACACGGAGACGGAGGCAGTGCCGGTCTGAAAGAGCTGCAAGCGGAACCAAACCTCGGACACTTGAAATGCCACAAGCCCGTGTGTGGTGACCGTGAGGAGAGCGGAGGTACTCTGCAGACTGTGACCAGTGATCAAAACGGCTCTTTTTTGTTTTATATCAGCTCCTTTCAAGCTTTTCTAGTATTATTGTTATTATTATTATTTTAAGTGTTAAAATAAAATGTTTCATAATCAAATCTTGTGTAAATATATTCAATATTTACGTTTTACTATGTGCATGATATGAATATTGATACATGTATAATTAAGCATGTTAAAATGTACATATTGGTGTTATTTCGTTTTTAAAAAAAAAAAATCATGACACAATGAATGCATTCGTCACTCAGTTGGGTATTTACATGAGAGATTATAGAGTTTAATATCTAGCGGTCACAATGACCGCTTATGACCGTTCTAGTAGAGTTGGAGTTCAGGCCCTTCTAGTGTTAACAAGAAGCATTTTGCTTATGCAAAAAAAAAAATTAATAATAATAATCTGTTTAAACCAGATATATTATATTAAGGTTTGTGTCGTTTTGGTTCTGCATCGTTTCTTTGTTTGCAGCATTTTGTTGTTGCATGTGTTTTGTGTGTCTTTGGTTCTGCATCGTTTATGTATTTGCAACGTTTGGCCGTTACTGCGCGTTTGCCCTTGTCGGCCACCGTACTTATGCGACCTCTGTAGGAAACTGATTTTCCCGATACCATTCAGTGTGACAACTTTTGTCCTGATACCTTTCAGTGTGATGACGTTCAGAGTGACAACTTTTGTCCTGATACCTTTCAGTGTGATGACGTTCAGAGTGACAACTTTTGTTCTGATACCTTTCAGTGTAATGACGTTCAGAGTGACAACTTTTGTTCTGATACCTTTCAGTGTGATGACATTCAGAGTGACAACTTTTGTCCTGATACCTTTCAGTATGATGACGTTCAGAGTGACAACTTTTTTCCTGATACCTTTCAGTATGATGACGTTCAGAGTGACAACTTTCGGCCTGATACCTTTCAGTATGATGACGTTCAGAGTGACAACTTTTGGCCTGATACCTTTCAGTATGATGACATTCAGAGTGACAACTTTTGTCCTGATACCTTTCAGTATGATGACGTTCAGAGTGACAACTTTTTTCCTGATACCTTTCAGTGTGATAATTTTTTTCCTGATGCTGTTAAATGTGATATTTTTTTTCCTGATACCTTTTAGTGTGATAATTTTTTTCCTGATGGCGTTCAATATGATAATTTTTTCCCCGATACCTTACAATGTGACAACTTAGTTACTGATGCTGTTCAATGTGATAATTTTTTTCCTGATGCCGTTCAATGTGATCATTTTTATCCTGATACCTTTCAGTGTGACAACTTAGTTTCTGATACCTTTCAGTGTGAAAAATGTTTTCCTGATACCTTTCAGTGTAACAACTTAGTTACTAATGCTTTCAGTGTGACAATTTTTATCCTGAGATACTTCAGTGTGACAAGTTTTTTTTCTTAGGCCTTTTGGTCCAGTGACTATTTTTCATGTGGCTGTTTGGTGCGAGTGTGACAGAGCTTTTCCTGAGACCTTATACCTTTTCATCTGAGGTCTGACGCTGAAGCCTGATCCTGAGGATGTCCTAAAATGTACCACTGACACTGCATGTATTTTCAACTGCAATGAACCAGCTTTGGGGGGGCCCAGCTTGCAAAAGGTTGAGAACCCCTGCAGTAGTAGAATCCGTGTAATGAAAAACGGATGCATGAAAAATACGCTATGATGATAGCGTATTTTTCATTCATTACACGAGCGAGGGTGCCGGCCGGGCCGGGATGCGAACCAGCGTCTCATGAAGCAGACATTTTGAAAGAAAGCAGAAGACATTTAAATGCAAGCACAAAATGTGAGCATGAGGAGAAAAAATCTGAGCACGCGAAGGAGCTGTGTCACTGAAAAGGAATGAAATCATGCTCTCAAACTGAAAATCTATGCTCTTGATTGATGACATGATTCTACTTCCATACACTCTTAGGTTAATACAAGTATAAGGAACACTATTTATAACATGCAAGGAGAAAGAAATAGCCACAGGTAAATGGTTATTATTTACTTTAGTTAATATTCAGCAACAATACGATATTTAAATCATGGAACAATAAAGAGAGAATAATAATTCAATCAAAGTCCTCATATTTAAGGTAAGTTCCAGTCAATATTCCCAAATAAAAGATAACTTTGACAGTTCCAGTAAACAAAAATGTCTCTTCAAAGTCTCCAATAAACCATTCAATATCAACAATAAACACCCAGAATATCACACCTAAAGCCGGCACTCTCACTACTTAACCCGTTAGTGAACGCCCGATTTTAAGGTTCTTTTTCCAAAACGGCATACCGAAATTAAAAGCATGACAGCTCCCACATAGCTTGAGACTCAGGGATGTGCTTGGTACCATTGGAAAAGGTAACACCCCCAGTTTTTTTTTAGAAGTATAAGTGTGATTCTATGACATACTGACACAGAGTTACAGAGGTTGGAACACAGGTTTTGGTTTCTGTCCAATTCAAATGTCAATAAACTGACTAAGATATAAGGGTTCAGGTATGTCTATGAACACAGCAGACACAATTAGGCCATAGCCACAGGTCTCAGCTTGCTACACTCAAAATGAATCAAATTGAAGTCAAAAGACAAAAAAAATTATTTTTTCACACATTTCTTTCTAAAGGCATGTCTGTGCATTGGTACTTTTGGTTTCCAAGAGTGCCTACTGAGATTCAAAGGCTTATAACTTCAGAACTAGTGTTGTGACGTTCTCGAACGAACCGATTCTATTGAACGGCTCGTTAAAATGAACGATGGGAACCGAGTCGCAGCTGGGAACCGTTCTTTTTTTTTCTTTTTTTAATCTATCTATTTTTTTTATATGATTGTGTGCTCCTCCTTTGCTCCTCCCCTGAGTGGGACAGAGAAGTTAAATGAGGAGGAGCGCAGCCCAGCTGCACGGTGCTTATTAGATATGCGAATGTAGCATGAGTTGTGCACGCTGCCTTTGCGTAAAAAACCCCCCAAAAAAACCACAGAAATACGTGACTGCCCCTGCATCGGAGAGCAGAGCAGCTGCAGCGGTCTTAATTAGGAGAGGACAGTCACTGTCGTGTCGTGACGTCTCGTTTGGACAAAATGAGCCAAAGGAAACGGAGCAGCATTTGGATGCACTTTTCTCTTGTGGAAGACAGTAATGCAAAATGCAATATTTGTCATAAAAATATTTCTTTTAAGTCCGGTTCAACAAATAATTTGCATAGACTCTTCAAAACACAACACCTAACAGTAAAAGTGGCAGAGGTGGGAAGAGAGCCAACTGACTCAGGCAATAGTGACAATGAAGTCTCCATTAACACTGAAAATGCTAGTGCTTCCCTTGCCTCCACATCAGCTAGTGCTTTGTTTTTTAATGTTTATTTGTAAGTGTTAAGGTCACGGTGTTGCATGAATAACAAGTCATGGTAGCTTTACACACATACAAACAATTTGAACAAAGGGTGAATCCAAAATAGTGATGTCACTGTCAAAGCAGAGTGATATGGGGCAACCTTGTGTAATATTTACTATGAATCCAGATCAGACTTTAAAATCTAGTCCACACATGTCAAATGAGGTTATAATCAATATTTCAGAATAATTCAAACTCAGATATTGGTGGGATATCTAATTTTGTATTATTTTGTTACAAATCTCACCCCATCATACCTCCCAGTGATTATTTCCAAGATAAAATGAGTTACCACCAGGCTGGCTTCTTAAAACTTAATAAATGTAAAAATCAGTCAAATGAGCCAGTTTTTTGAACGGCTCTTTGAAAGGAACGGTTCACCAAGATCCGGCTCCCCTCAAAGAGTCATAAATACCATCTCTATTCAGAACCCCTTTACCTAGAAACATAATCTTGGTCTCAAATGAAAGCTGGGGGGCAAAAGGTTGAGAAACAACATTTTTACCATTCCGCCTACAGGATTTTGATCAGAAAAAGCCAAAGTGAACTTGAAAAACATTTTATATAAATATTATAAAAGTAGAAAAACTTAGCAATTCAAACAGAACAGTGCAAGATAGTGCAAAGAATAAAAGAGAGCGAAATAGAGCAAAATATAAAAGAGCAAACCAGTGCAAAACGTCACAGTGCAAAAATGCAGACATCAAACAGTGTGCAGCATGAGTATATACTGATACTAAGATCTGATGCTTAAAACTATTAGCAAAGTTTTTACGAAGTTTTGGAGCGGCCCCTCTTAGTGAAGGGTGTTCCTATGTTGGAACGGTAATCCGTAACAGGTTAAATGAAAATAAAATGGGTACCCTTTAATCAGAGGATCGATGCAGGCCTGAGACCTCGCTTGGATTCATGGACTCGGAACAATTCCGATCATACTTGGTCAGTGTTCTGGTGGGTGGTGCGCATCAAGTGGCATCCACATCAATGACATGACTAAATGTTTCCCAGCACATTTCATTGTGACAAGGTGATTTTTCACTTCACCTATTAATCTTGTTAATGTTCTGACTGATGGGTGTACAGGTTCTAATGAATCATTTATGTTTGTTTGCTGTGTTTTCACTGTTCTGATGACATGCTCCATGTGATCAGTGTTATCAAACTGATGTCCTGCACGCGTCTGTTTTCTGGTCATTTCTGGTAATGATTGATCAGCATGAGACACTATTTAAGGCTGAGATGAACACAGAAACTACACAGTAGAACTGAACAGACCGTCACTTTGAGAATGGAGATGACAATGTGTTTTCCTCTGTTGCTGCTGATCTGCTCTCTCTGCACGGCTCAGCTTCAAACAGAGTCTGACAACCAAATTATTCAACTTGGAAATCAAACTGAAGCTGAGAGAAGAGAACCAACAAATGCTGCTGACCAACAACAGAGATGTACACAAGACATCCATGCTGTGCTGAGAGAGATGAGCGCCTCGTTGGCTGAACAGAGGCTGGAGATGAGGCTCTTACAGAGAGAGAATGAAGGTACTGTATTTTCAAACAATATGACTTACAGGTAAAGATGAATCAAAGAAAAGCTTCTGTTAAACTTTATACAGTCCTTCTAAATATCTGCAGTGTGTCAGCTTAGCAACAGAATTTTTTGACAATCAGGCCACCAGGTTTCGAGGTACACATTTTGGATTTTGTGTTTCAAAATGCTTCAGTAGAACTATTTCAAAGCACGGACAGAGGATATCTGCTGAGTTTTATGATAATTGGACCAATGGTTATTGAGTCATGGCCAATTCAGTCTAAGACCTGCTCTTTGCAAGGGTATTTAGATTGAAAGCAACCATGTTGTTTGAAATCAAATTTGAAAAAGTAGACGTCACTCTACTGTTTTTCCGTGTATGCTAACTAGAGCAAAATCTATCATGGTGGCTCGACATGCTCCTGGAGACTTTTTCACATACAGCACTTTGAGCTGGACTTAGTGGGCTGAGTGTCCAATTTCAAGTCAACCAGACTAACTGTTTTGTGGCTATGGCCTTTCAAAAACTGCATAAGCACCACTATGTGACCAATTTGGTTTATAGTTCTAGAGAAGCATTTGCACCTCAATCCAAGTTTCATGTTTCAACTCATGGGACTTTGAGCAGCAACACGAGACAAATAATTTTGAACCGGCACAAAATTTTTTCGCTTGAACCCTAATTAGCACTAACATAAAGTACAGCAGAGGTTGATACGCGCATCATTTAGCATTATAGATTAAAAGCTAGAATGGTAGTCATAAGGATACTTAAAAACACAAATGTCAACATCATTGTGGTGTTCGTTGACATCTTGAGCTGATGATGGCTGCAAATGAAACGTCAGAAGATCAGCTAAGTTCTTACAATCCATCCTGTGGTGAACATGTCTGCAGGGCCGCTTCAGTCTTTTTGGGGGCGCTATGCAAGATGCTGTTTGAGGGCCCCTAATTTGTCAGTCTAAGATGAATAGATTCTTAACCTTTTTAGGTGATCCACAAAGATGCAACAATCTATTACATTTTAAGAGGAAAACAGGCTAGAGGTGTGAAAACCTTCCTCAAATTAAAATCAAACATTTTCCTCTATAAGTCAATAAATGACACTGACGCAGTGTTCCTCAAAAATGTGTATTTTAAATTGTAAAACATTTTTGAACTGCCATGCTGCTTGCTGGTCCGCGGCTCCAAAATATTTCACAATTGCTCCTGCAAAGACAAAACTCCTCAGGTTACCAAGCAAAATAGAACGTAAGCAAATTGTCAGGCCTGGGCTGAAGATAGGACTCAGACGCAGAATTAAAGCAATTCAATCAAATTTTATTGCGAAATATATTTCCTATAAACCACAATCTCTAAACTGCTAACCAAGGAACATGAAACAAAACATAAAGACTGAGGCAAAAGACCTCCAAAGAAAAAGGAAAAATAACAAAAACATTCGCTCACTGCGGAGGGAAAATAAAATAGCAAGGAAAACTAAACTACTCTGGCACTCAGGCAAAAAACTTACAAAAAATTTGCTCCAAAGAGGAGGAAGACAAGGGCTATAAACAAAAACTACTCTATCAATATCTATGAAAGTCATGAAACAGAAAGAGGCACTCCACCGGAGCCAAACAAAAAAGGGTTACAAACTTAAACTTCACTTTACTGAGAAAATTACAAACAAAAAGTCACTCACTTAAGAGGATCAAGAAAACTGAAATACAAACACAGTATCTTGGCGTAGTCGTGGCTTGAGGCAAGGGCTGGAGATGCAGGACAAACACTCTGGCACAAGACAAAGGAAGACGCAGACTATTTAACACATGAGGGAGAGGGGAACAGATGGAAACAACCAGGGATCAGGGATGACGTCAGACCAGGGACACATGAGGAAGAGCAAGTGACCTGAAACGAGAGGGGAATTAGATTTTCAAAATAAAACAGGAAATTCACAAGACAAAAACCCAGATGAGACAAAACCTCACCACTGTGTGACACAAATATTCATACTTCATAGTGTTTTATATCAAACATAGCAGTTTACAGTACAGTGTCCCTCTAAAGCATGCACCCATTTTCAAAGTTGTCACTTTTGAGCAATTTTTGACACATTGTATTTGTTAGACTTATAAAAAGATAAATGACTGATGAGCACTATGTGATAATGAAGGAATATCTAGGTGTATATTTCACAGGGTATTACAAAGAAGACTACTTGTGCCCAACTGATGATTTGGTCTTAACATATATTCTGTGGGCAGAACTAACATTCATATTGTTACGAACCTGGCTCAAAGGCTCGCAACAAAAGGAGAAGAGTCCACACGCCAGTGTAATGCAGCAAAACATTTATTCAACTAAACAAAACAACCTAAAGTATGTGAATGTAAGTATAAGTAGTGTAGAGCAAAGGTGTGTGGGTGAGTGTTAAATTAAAGGAACAAACTCAAAAACAAACTGAAATAACCATAGCTGCCAGAACAAAAGAGAGCAAGCCTTTAAGATGGCCGCCCTATTTATATCCTTAGCTCCACCCTCTCAAAGTGCAGCCAACCAGCTGACGGCCTGGAAGATGCTTGAGGGCTACAGAGAGGTAAAAACATAGACGGGTTAGAGCGAGGCCGTCACATCCCCCCCCCACAACAATGAGGGCCCAAAAGGGTACCTCACATACAGCGGGAAAATCAATCCATTCAACATGCTCCGTCTGTTACCACCATCATCAATTTCCTCATCGGACCACTCACTCCATTCACTGCCACTCAGCAACTTCTGGTACCTGGAAGAAGCAATTTAAGAGATGGGAGAGAAAAGGAGAGCAGCTTCAAAAAAGAAAATGTATCATTCAAGACAGACTTTAAAGAGGTAGTGGACGTGATAGAGCATCAGCCAAAACATTTTCAGACCCCTTAATATGGCGAATGTCTAGGTTGAATGGCTGAAGAAATAGACACCACCGCATAAGGCGCTGATTGGGATTCTGCAAAGAGTTTAAGAATATCAGAGGATTATGGTCAGTGTAAACAAGTGGTTTTCCTCCACCACTAACATAGACCTCAAAGTGTTTCAATGCCCAAATAAGAGCCAAGGCCTCTTTCTCCACAATGGAATAATTCAACTGGTAAGAGTTGAACTTCCTTGAAAAGAAACTCACAGGGTGATCAATGCCATCAAAACCAGGCTGCAGGAGTACTGCTCCAGCCCCCAAATTGCTGGCATCTACCTGTAACTGAAATGGCTCATCAAGACGGGGAGCTGCCAAAACAGGAGCAGAGGAAATCAGACTCTTAACCTTTTCAAAAGCATGTTGACACTGTGGGGACCAATCAAACTTGACCTTTGAACTTAACAGGTTAGTAAGAGGGGCCACTTCTGTAGAAAAATTCTGCCAAAACCCACGATAGTACCCAGCCATACCTAGAAAGCGCATGAGTTCTTTCTTAGTGGTTGGCTGTGGAAACTGGTCAATAGCCAGAACTTTCGCTCTAACTGGGCGTACCTGCCCCTGGCCAACAATCTTCCCCAAATATGTGACTGTCCCTTTGGCAAACTCGCATTTAGCCAGATTTACTGTGAGATTGGCCCAAGCAAGACGATCAAACAAAGCTCTGATGCGATGTACATGCTCCTCCCAGGTATCGCTATATATTACAACATCATCTAAATACACTGCGCATCCCTCCAACCCTGCCACTACCTTGTTCATCAACCGTTGAAAGGTTGCCGGTGCGTTTCACAGCCCGAATGGCATGACATTGTAGGAGTAAAGGCCTGAAGGCGTTATGAATGCTGCAATATCTCGAGCCCGTTTGGATAGAGGCACTTGCCAGTAACCCTTTGCTTACAAATTTTGCTGAGCCCACCTGATCAACACAATCCTCCATACGAGGTAGTGGAAAAGAGTCTGGCTTGGTGACATTATTCACTTTGCGAAAATCTGTGCATGGTCTAAATGTTTGGTCTGGTTTGCTTACCAACACAAAGGGGGAGGCCCAGCTAGAACATGAGGGCTCTGCAATGTTGTTTTCCAACATGTAGTTCACCTCTGACTCCAACTGAGTGCGTTTCTCCTGAGAAAACCGGTAAAACCTTTGTCGAATTGGTTCAGCATCTCCTACCTCAATATCATGTTCTAATAGATGTGTTTGGGTTGGAGTGTCTGAAAACAAAACAGGAAATGACAAAATAAGGTTAGACAGTTCTTTTTTCCTATTGTCAGGTAAATGGTCCAACAACCTATCCAGGTCATTCAGTGACTCCGAATTTTTCAGTCAGCCTTGCATCACACAGTCGTCCGGAGTATACACTGGCTCCTCACCACTTTCTTTCCCCAAAGACGGTGACACTACACCCAGAGAAGCCACCAAAGCCACTGGCTTTGTCTCTCTTTCAGTCTGTTCTGTAGTGGAGTGGAGGTTTTAGCATGTTCACGTGGCATAATTGAGTGGACCTTCTCCGATCAGGTGTAGAAATCAAGTAATTGATACTGGAGACCTGGCGAAGAACAGAGTAGGGGCCTGAAAACTTTGCCTGAAAAGGAGATCCCACTACTGGAAGGAGTGCCAGAACCTGATCACCTCGACTAAACACATGCACTTCTGCTCGGTGATCATACAACTTCTTCATTTTTTCTTGAGAATTTTCGAGATTTGTTCTAGCCAACTTTCCTGCCTCATACAAACGTCTCTTAAATCCATTAACATAATCTGTCAGCTTTGTAGGTGGAGGAGACTGCTTCCAGTCAGCATGCAACACTGCTAATGGACCACGAACAGTGTGCCCAAACACAAGATCGTTTGGGCTAAAACCCGTACTCTCCTGGGTCACCTCTTGCGCAGCTAACAGCAGCCAGGGCAAACCCTCCTCCCAATCTCGACCCAGCTCAGTACAATAAGACCGCAAAAGCGACTTTAGTGTCTGATGGAACCTCTCAATAGCTCCTTGGCTTTCTGGATGATAAGCAGTGGATTGGACATGAGTGATACATAGTTTATTCAACATCTTTGCAAACAGGCCAGATGTAAAATTTGTTCCCTGATCACTTTGGATGACCTTTGGAATGCCAAAGACAGAAATGAACTGGGTTAAAGCTTTCATGACAGACTTTGTGGTAATGTTTCGTAGAGGATAAGCAGCAGGATATCTAGTAGTTTGACACGACAGTAAAAAGACACATGCTACCAGTTTTAGACTTGGGCAGGGGGCCCGCACAATCAATCTGCAAATGCTCAAAAGGCTGACCAACTGCTGGTATGGGATGCAATGGAGCAGGTTTAATTGACTGATTGGGTTTTCCTGTGAGCTGACAAGTGTGACACGTTCTGATGTATGCTGAAATATCTTTTTTCAAGCAAGGCCAGTAAAAATAACGCAAGATTTTATCATACGTCTTCTTAACTCACAAATGGCCAGCTACCATATCATGAGCAGTGCTCAAAATCCCATCTCTCAGCTTTGTTGGAACCACAATCTGAAACCTGGCATCACCAACAAACCTATCACCTTGAGGCAGCCACTTTCTCACCAACATGCCCTCTTCCAGGAAGAATCCATGTGCCACACTTTCCATCTCACCCGCTGGACGCACCTGCTGAAAGACCTCAACCAGATTAGGATCGTTCTGCTGCTCCTTTATCAGGACAGAGCGAGACACAGAGAAGGGAAAAGCAGGCAATGGCAACACAACATTTAAAGGAACCTTTTCCTCCTCCAATTTATTTTGGTTCACACAAGCCTGAGCCCTAGTAACAGCACATGCTGGAAAAACCTGTGGATGATCCCTGCCCTCAATCTCAACTTTATTCACAGATGAAGTATTGTTGACTGCTAAAGAAGGTTGTGAATCTGCCCAGATGCGACCCCCAGCCAACTCATTTCCCAGAATCACTTGCACCCCTTCAACTGGCAAAGCAGGCCGCACTCCCAACACAACCTCACCTTTAACCAGATCAGAACACAAAACAACCTTATGTAAAGGAGCAGGGACCAAAATCAACCCCATACCTCTTACCAACACAACATTACCTGTGTCTGTGTCCGATGAGAATGGCAGTACTGATGACAGAATGAATGAGTCCAAAGCCCCCGAATCTCTCAAAATCTTAACAGGAATTTTTTCATCAGACCCTGCTAAAGATACAAATCCACTGGACACAAATTGGTCATAACCTGGATCAATTTCAGATGACACCCCCTGGGAAAGTCTCAGCGATTCTGCAGGAGAAGGTGCAGGCTCAGCAACCTGGGAGGCAAAATTATCCATTATCTTAGACTTGGTGTGCTGGCGAACTGCAGCAATAGCCTCAGCCTTCTCACCCAATTGTGCTGGAGCAGAAAGAGCCACAGGTTTTACATGGTGACCTTGCTGTGATTTATTTTTTGATTTCAGCACTGGACATTCAGCTTTCCAATGACCTTTTCCAAGACAATAATTACAAACCCAACTGGGATCCAACTTACTGTCACTTGACTTGAAAGGTGGAAGCTCACTTCCTGACCCTTTCTGATGACCAAAAAACACCTCTGTGTCGGTCACCTCGAGCTTTGTGTCAATGCATACTCATCTGCAATGGCTGCTGCTTCCGTCAAAGTTTTAACATTTCTTTCACTCAGATAAGTAGCTGTTCGCTCAGGAAGAGTGTCATGGAACTGCTCCAACAACAATAGCTCACACAACTGTTCAAATGTGTTCACCTCAGATGCCAACCTCCATCTACCAAAAAGAGTAGACAGCTCACGTGCAAACTCTACATTGGTCTGTTTGTCATGTCTTCTTGCACCTCTGAACTTCTGTCGATAAGCCTCAGGTACAAGTTCATATGCTTTTAGCACAGCAAGTTTTACTTTTTTAAAGTTTTCACTATCTGTTGCAGACAAAGCAGAATAAGCTTCTTGTGCCTTCCCTGTTAACACACATTGCAGCAGCAAAGTCTGCTCAGAATCAGTCCACTTCCGGTTTTTAGCCAACCTTTCAAAAAGCAAAAAAAATGTATCTAGAGCCTTCTCTGAAAACTTTGGAACCAACTTTAAGCAACTAGAGATATCAAAACGGGAGGAACTGCTCCCACCAGTATCCCCTTTTGTAACTGCTGATGAATCAAGGATCTTCCCCTCCTTGATCAACTCCAGCTTGTAGTGCTCCAGTTTCAGCTTCTCAATTTCCACCGCTTGCTCCTGTGCCCGGATTGCACGCTCTCGTTCCAGAACATGTTCCTCACGCTCCAACTTGTGTTAATGTTGCAAAATTAACAAATCTTTTTGCTGTTCAAAGGTCAAGCCTACTCCAGCTACAGGCTGCATATTTTTTCCAGGTTGGGCAGGAAAACTAATCTGGGAAGCAACAACATCCTGTTTGTCAATTTCAGTCACCCCAGCAACCAAAACCCCCAACTGAACCAACCCTTCCTTGATTAACTTAAAAAGGTGGTCCTTACGCCCTAGACTCGGGATTTCAATGCCATAATGCTCTGCTATTTTTAGCAAATGATCCTTAGTGAAGGCCTCAAGTCGAGCTACACTGGGACTCTTCACAAAGTCCTCCACAGCAGACATTTCCTCACAATTATACCACACTGACCAATGACCCAACCTTCAAAAATCCCAATAGCTCCCCTGTCACTTAGAGAAACTGATGCAATATCTTTTTTTTTTTTCACCCCTTCAGCCCCGCACCACAGCCACCATGTGGAACATCCTCTCCCCTGACTGTCTACCTAACCCACAACTGGCTAGCTGACTCAACCCTAGTCTTCATGCAATATTGGTGGTGGGAAATTTAAAACACAAAAGCCCAATGACTCGGCCAGGCAACCAGCACGCTGGTGACCCACCTTGACAGCCATGGATGTGTACCCTCAGCAAAATGCTCTGGCCACACTACTGCACAAAAAAAATAAACTAAAACAACGAACAACGAATCCAGAAATGGATATCGTTCTGATACCTAATGGGAAAATAGTTCCACAAACAAAAAGGTGGCTGCACCAGATAAGGGCCAAAATGGAAGAAGGGAAAAAACCAAAAAAAAAATCACAGTCTCTCAGTGCAGGTAGCTACCACCTTACTGGTATGATCAACTGAGAGCCCTGAACCTCAACCCACAATAGTCTGAACCACTTACACTCCCATCTATGTGTGTTGGACTCTCTCCCATACTACTGCGCAAGTCAGGCTACAGCTACAAAAATAGCAAAGAACCCCAATATCGCTAGGTTCAGTACTCACCATAACAGAAGGATTCCCCTATCTTCTAGCTATATAGCACTACTAAACATTGGCAAATATTTAATACAAAGCCAAGAATCCAAGATCCCGGACGAGCCCCCATTTGTTACGAACCTGGCTCAAAGGCTCGCAACAAAAGGAGAAGAGTCCACACGCCAGTGTAATGCAGCAAAACACTTATTCAACTAAACAAAACAACCTAAAGTATGTGAATGTAAGTATAAGTAGTGTAGAGCAAAGGTGTGTGGGTGAGTGTTAAATTAAAGGAACAAACTCAAAAACAAACTGAAATAACCATAGCTGCCAGAACAAAAGAGAGCGAGCCTTTAAGATGGCCGCCCTATTTATATCCTTAGCTCCACCCTCTCAAAGTGCAGCCAACCAGCTGACGGCCTGGAAGATGCTTGAGGGCTACAGAGAGGTAAAAACATAGAAGGGTTAGAGCGAGGCCATCACAATATATAGTATAGTTTACTTTAAATGTACTATAATTTGTGTTATTATGATTATTTTGAATAAAACACAAATAATACATCAAAAACATAACTAAACTTTAGGAATGTAGGCACAATTTTTTTGATTATATTGTCACAATAAATATTCTAATAAATGTGGTAAAGAAAGACTGAAACCAACTCAGTAGAGTTAACAATATTCTACTGCCACAATAGTCCATAATAATCAACAATAGGCCTAATATGTTTTAGTGTTGTTTAGCACACATCACATTAGAGACCTATAAAGTGAGGACACGCTAACATTGATAAATTAATTATAAAAATAATCCTAAAGTAATGTTACATGGCAAATATTAAACAGCAGATGAGGTCTATGATGGAACAGCAACTCCAACTGGATGAGGATACAGCAGCTTGGGCAAGATGCAATGAGCCTCCATAACAGCGGGTGGCGCTAGTCTCGTGCCAGTACTTCAAAACATGAAAACAACAAATGACGGAACGGAGTGCATAGAAAAACAAAGCGCACATAGTATTCCGCCACACACCGTGCTGATTCGCTAGCACACTGCCAATCAGAATGGTCATACAGCTAGCAGACAACCAATCAGAGAATCCAATGGCTCAGACGGCCAACAGCCAACATTCTCAGACTTTGCAAGTTGAATCAGAGCAGACTCTGTCAGCGTGGTTCCAAAAGCTTCCAACACAGCTGAACACACCGAACAGATTTGTTCCCGACCTCATCCGAGTCTCCCCAAACGCTCTAGCAGCCAACGGCTGGCCTGGTGTGTTTCAGGCTTAACAACACACCCTCCCTCCCAAATGTAATGCCAATGCACTGGACCTGCTAATTCACCAAAACGAGTGTCACTTCAGTCAATCAGTCTCATGGCAATCACATGTGACATATACTTTTTATTGTAGCCCTTTCCTAAAGCAAACACTTCAGCTAGCTAAAAAAATTGGCATTAAAGCTCCCTTTCCACCCCACATCATTAAAAAAAAAACCCTTACCTTTATCCTGTGAGCGTCTTTTTTTTTTTTTCTGAACCAGATGAATAGGTTCGTTTTGATGCCATGCCACGAATGACCGGTACCGGCGGCTCAGTGCACCTGGCACCACCTCTCCTTGTTTAGTAGTACTGGTCGTCATAGCAACGTGGCACGGTAGAGACCAGATCTGCAGGGGCGGTTCTAGGGGGGGGGGCCAACAGGGGCCAGTGCCCCCGTAACTCTGAGTCTGGACCCCCCTGTGGCCCCCCTGACAGGGAGCCTGCATTAATAATACAATGACAGATTTCTTGCAATGATTTTGTTCTGAAGGGAAAAGCAGAAATAAAGTGTCTCAGCAGTTTACTACCCAATCAAAATTGTTGAAATTGTAAACACTGCTTTGTCTGAATGAGGGATTTATCTTTTTTTCCGTGTTGTATGTGCCCCCTAACAAAAACGCTGGCCCCAACCTGGCCCCCCTATTAAAACTGGTCTAGAACCGCCACTGCAGATCTGACCAATCAGCATGCGTGCGTATCGCCTTGGCTCACCTCAGCGGAGGTGCTACGAAAAAAAGTGCCATGTACTTTTCACACCTTTTCCGTCGAGTCACTCCTCAAATATTGAGGCCGGAGTTGCAACTTGAGGGAGCCCTATGCACCTGCATAGTTGGCATATAGCAAGAAACGGCTCTGCATGTCTATCATGGTGACCAGTCATTGTGACAACATTTGACTGAGTAAAAAAATGTTTCCTGCTGAAGGCAGAAAAGTCAATCCACTGGGGATCAAAAAATCTGTGCGAAATATCCCCGATAAAATAGTTGTGAAGATATTTTAGTACGGGCCAAAGTGGTTGAATCACTGTAGGAACATGTCCTTTGTCTCATCTTTATATCACAGAGATGCGATCTTCATGTCCACACAGATCTCCCTCTGATCCACCTTCTCTGACACCCTAATGGCCTGACTCTCTCCATCCCCCTCTCTCCATTCACACTCTGATGCTGAAAGACAACATGGGCTGGGCAATAAACATTGCCAGCGAGAAGAAACGATCTCCTGAGTTCACAGGGGGGGTCCACCAGGCCCAAAGGGTTATCACGGAAAGGTGGAAGACGACCATTTGTCACCTTAAGTTCTCCACTTCACTGACTTATATAGGCTCTGTGTTAACAAAACTCTGGACATCTGAGACTCAGAAAGGTCTCCTCTAACATCTGGTCTTTGTTCATCTGGACGGACTGTTTATAATTCAGTGCGCAGTGGTCACTTGGAAAAACAAGGTCCCAACCTGTTACACCAGGCCTGTCATCAACAGATAGCCTCACATCTGGCATGAGCCATCAAAGTGCCACATGTGTGAATTATGACACTCAACCAGCCAAAGCGTCTCTACATTCCTAGCAGGAGAAAGGAAGAACCTTGATTTCTGTCTTACTGCTAAAATGTACTAAAATGTAATTTCATTCTTTACAGGTCAACATATTCTTAATCAGCTTGATGAGAACCCAAACATACTTTTTCCCCCTGTTTTCTGAGTTCAAGGAAACTATAGTTAGTGATTTCAGATTTAATCTTTGAAAGTGTGATGGAGCCACAGCTCCACCTAGTGGTAAGTCCGTGTATAGTTAAGAGGAGAGTTTCTGGAACAGACGAACTTTATATTTGTGCTTATAAATATGATCACCTACCTCCAACATATATACTTGTACCAAAAAATTAAGCTAACCCTTTTCGAAATGTTTTAAGCCATCAGTGCTGTTAAAAACGTATGTACTTGTGTGTGTGTGTGTGTGTGACTTGCTATAACCAATGACTTCCCTTTTACTTTATTAGGCAATTCCTGTCATGTCCTTTTCATGTTTTCATATAACAAAGGTTGATGTAAAGACCATGGTGGATTTAGGTGAATAAGTCGATCGTGATCTTAAAACGTTAAACCGTTGATATATTTTATTAAGTAATAAGTTCGCAGTATGAGCTGTAACATGAGCTGTGACGTCACCGGAGGAAGTGACGTGCCAGTCCGCCCTCAATTCTGCCTTCAGCGTAAGTGTTAAAAGAGTAGACTTCACGTTGCTCGCTCTCTTCTCTTCTCCTTTTTTGTAACCCGTACCTGCTTAATCTTTTCTGCCACGCGTGTAAACTTATATTTTTCAAACCTAATCTCCGTACTTTGCTTTGTTTGCGACTCCGGACTTTTCTCCGGACATTTTAGCTGCTTCAAGAGCCTAACCCAAACAACACGTAGTTATTTTGAAGATAACTCCATTTGGAAACCGAAGCAAGAACGAGATTAATCCTTTTTTTATATTTCTTTATACCATCAAGTATTGCAACTCAGTAAGCTAGAAGAAGCTATTTTTGTTCTTGTATTTAGTAACTAAGACAGATCGTTCGGCCGGCGTTTCTTTCCCCGTTATTTTTATACAAGAACCTAATCGATATATGTTCGGAGCTCCGCAATAACCAGCTCAAGAAAGAGACTCTGACCAGAAGTCGCGATTATTATAAAGTCGGCGCAGTTGACTGCTCAAGAAGCCGTGAAGACATCCACAGCCTAGAGGAGAAAGAGCATCCGATCGTCACCGACCGCCTCCAGCGCACACAAGCAGGAACACTGCTGGGCCAGGAGCTGTCCTCAGGTGAACCGGGACGGCATCGTTCTCCAGCGGCTCTGAAACCGCCGCCGCCTCCCTGCACAGAGACGAAGCTACTCCAGGCCGTCCAGAGTCCGGTACCCCGTTCTTCTTCCACCAAGTAGGCTAACATCCCACACGACAGGAGTCACACTCGAATGAGATCAGAGTTGGTGTTTGTGTAAGCTTCGAATATATATATATATATATACATAGACCTATATCACAAATTCAAAGCCCTCGCCATATCGCCTCGATAGGATAAGCATTAATACTGTATTGGTAAATTATCGTTTACTTATACACTAAAACCCACCATCGTTTAAAATTCATCTTGTCCTCATTTTATTTCATAATTCCACAATTTCTGTTAATGTTGTCACCCATTTGAATTATTACTTCACATCCTTTATTCTGCCTTTATTTAGTAAATAAATATATTTAACCGTATGTCGTTGTCTATGCTCTTTTCAATTTGAAGTGGGAAATCGATGGTATCGTGAAAAGAACTCATGACTTCAGAATAGGAGTAGATTGAAATTCAACAGATCAATTCGAGACTGATCTTTTGTGTTCAAGCCAAACTTGGACAGTTAATATTCTGGCTAGTTTCCTCCGAGCTAGGCGCACAGAGAATCATCGGAGGTGGTGCCCCGTCTAAAGGTATTGTTGATTACCAGTAATTAATCAATTGCCGGTAATTAATTATCCCTTTTTATCAAAGTAGTGTCTCCTACATCACTAACAGTGCCATAGGGTCATGTTTACGTGGCTATAAAAGTAAATCATCACTTTTTCAAGTTTCTCAAGGAAAATAATTATGCAGTACATAAAAACTAACATACAGACATTTATTTATTTAATCAAGTGCAAGGAGCCAAACTGAGAGTACTGGAGTTACAGAAGACTGAGATGGACAAGCAACTTCAAGGTACTGTGTAGAGATCATCGAAACCCTGATAACATATAGTGAGTACTGACAAATACTATTCTATGTAATTTACAAAGAACAATATTATATGTCTATAATGTTTTTTAAATATTGTTTTAAGCACAAACAGCTAAACTGAAGGAACTGGAGTTACAGAAGACTGAGGTTGACAAAAAGTTGACAGCAGAGCTGATCTCCATTAAAGCCAGAACTAATGTCACAGAAAACCAGGTAGAGGCTCTAAAGAGAGATGGAGAAGGTGAAACTGAGAACTAAACCATCAATTCAATATTTCACTCCAAAATTGTTTAAAATGAGATGTCTCTCTGTCTCTCTGTCTCTCTCTCTCTCTGTCTGAGAGTGAGGCTGAACGCGTTGTGGACGCTGCGGTTTTTCTTAAACTTTTCCTAACTTTCTCTTTTTTTCTGTTGGCCTTCTGTTGAATAAAGGCCTTATTCACTAGTCAGGTTATGAGTGACGATGAGGAGGAGGAGGGGGAGGAGGAGGAGGAGGAGGAAGACTCAGACACTGGCAGGCTCACTGGGACTGATCAGGGCCTGAATAATGACCTTTACTCTCTGGAGGAGATCATTGGATTTCTAGATGAGACTTTTGGTAAGTCTGTTAAGGCAGGAACACACTGGCCCAAACGTTGGACGTCTGAAATGTTTGGGGAGACTCGGACGAGTTCAGGAACAAATCTGTTTGGTGTGTTCAGCTGTGTTGGAAGCTTTTGAAACTGTGCGGACGTTGTCTGGTCAGATTAAACTTGCAAATCCTTAGGGTGCCGGCAGTCGGAGGATTGGATGCCATTGGATACTCTGATTGGTTGTCTGCAAACTGTTCAATGACCATTCTGACTGACATCCTCCTGCGACACCTTCGTAGAATAACAAGCCTGAGAGCAGACAACGTGACCATCAGCTCAGCCATTATGATCTTTCAAGTAATGCCAAGTATTGTATTCCACAAACATCTTCTCAGGTCAAACGAATACTGAGCCAATACTGTGTGCGCTTTGCACGAGACTAGCGCCACCTGTCACATGTTAAAGCCCCAGTACAGACTTTTCATTTAGTGTTGATTTTGGCGGCCCCGCTGGACGAAAGCGGTAGTGTTTTGCCGGAATGGAGACTGCATTTCCCATGAGCTCTGGCGCCCACTGTCGTGAAGACGTTTGTCTGGCCGGCGCGTGTAGATTTGTTTTGGAAACGTCGGAAAGACGACGGGACTTGCTTTGAAAACTTTTTTTTTATTATTATTATTTTTTAGCAGCTACCTGCAGCGTGCATATGGACGAGGTAATGTGTCTATTTGTATTTCTACTTAATATAATATGCCGCCGGTGAAACAAAGTAATGCTGCTGTTGCGCTGCAATTTCCCAGCTATATATATTACCCACGGTGCTACAGAGCTAGCGTTACAGCAAAGTCACAGTGATTGTGATGGATGTTTTGTTCTAAGTAAGAAACTGAATCATTTATAATGACAGAGGATATTACCGATGCATCGTTGCAGGTCAGCTGGGCTGAGGCATACACACAGCTGAAATGGATGCGTGATCTAAGACGTTTGTTGTCGTTTTCACGAGTGTAGTATCTAGAGCTAATCTAGTGGAAACGTTAGCCAGCTTTGTTGTAACAACATAAATTCATGTATTGCTGTAAACTACGTCCCGCATTACATTTCATAAATGAAATAAAATTTACAAACCTGTCTAGGAGGAATCGGGCAAATTCTGGATCCGACCCTCCCTTCAAGCCCCGCAACTCTCTCCATCTCTGGAAGGAATCGCCAATGTTTATCCGTGTTTTAGCCCTAGCTCGATCGGATTCCCTCTTGGCCTTTCGTTGGTCTTCGGTTCGAATTCTTTTTCTTTTCTTTGTCTCATTATCAGCCATGACAAAAGTTTTAGCTCGGTTAGCACTGGCTAGCGTAGCAACAAAACAGCTATGCCGTATCCTGAATGTCGTCAGTTCCGGTCTGACTGCCGTAAATCGCTTGTCAGTGGTCCGACCCGACCAATGCCTTTCAGAGGTATAGAATTAGACTACTTAGAAAAAGCGTATCTTCACGCTGATGGGCTCATTTGCTGTTGTAGATAACAAAGACACATCAGCAGAAACCAGAGACTTTTCTATATCCAGTTAAAAACTCCGTACAGGGGCTTTAAGGAGCTTATTGCATCTCGCGCAAGCGCAGAACGTACACGCTACTGTGTAGCAGTAGCCGAGGCGTTATGTTTCAATGCAACTTTTCTGCCAAACAGGTCAGATGAGGGGCAACGGAGTGGTCGGATAAAGGCAGCTGGCCGTTGGTTTGAGTCTGGGCGGTGTGTGACACCTTTTAAAGTAAAAGATTATTTTCAAGACACTGGAAAATTTGTGAGTTCAGCTATAATTTTACAGAAACAGGTTGGCTTTGATGCCCTGAGCAAAAAGAAACGCTACAGGTTGAATAAACATGTCACCACACTAAAAAAGACTGCAGCTGTTCTCAGAAAGAGAAGGTCAAGGTGTTTCTCATGGCTGACTGTCTGCTGTTGCTGCTTCTCCCTGTTCTTTTTCCATTCCATGGATGGGCTTAGGGTGGGATCTTTAAACATGAATGGAGGGAGGGATAAACAGAAGAGAGCTCTGATTAAAGAGAATTTTCAGCAAGAAAATAGATGTAATGGCTCTTCAAGAAACTCACTCTGATGCTGACAATGAGACTTACTGGGCTTTATGGAACAATGTCTCCTGTGTTTTTAGTCATGGAACACATTTTAATGGGATATTCCGGCGTAAATTTAATCCATGGTCTAACAGAAGGTGACACCGAGTAAGACCACCCCTCGAGAGATCAAGTTTGCGGACTGCTAGCTTACGTAGTTTTAGCAACCTCAGAAATGACCGCATGATAATACACTGCAGTCTATGCCTCCACCAACAACCCCCCATCAAAAAGCCACAAATAATGCTCAGAACAGCACCATGCGCTCGACTTCAGTATAGATGCTGACTGAAGCCGGTGGGATCCGGCAGAGAGCTGTGGACTTTTACTCCCATCTGTATAACAGTGAGTACACAGAGGATGAGGGGGCCTTTAACTCCCTCTGCAGTGGGCTGCCCAGAGTCCCAGAGGAGAACAACAAGGAGTTGGAGGGTCCTCTGACTGCAGAGGAAGTGGACACGGCGCTGCAGAGCATGCAGGAGGGGAAGGCCCCTGGGATCGATGGGCTTCCACCAGAGTTTTTCAAAGCTTTTTGGAATGAGCTGAGAGAAGATGTTTTAAAAGTCTTCACTGAGAGCTTTAATGACTCGTCTCTGCCGCAGAGCTGTAGGAGAGCAGTGCTGACTCTGTTACCACAAAAAGGCGACCTTCAGGATATAAAGAAGTGGCGGCCAGTCTCTCTGCTCTGTATAGATTATAAACTGTTTTCTAATGTCCTGGCTAATAGACTTAAGAAGTTGATAGACCAAATCATCCACTGGACCCAAACCTATTGTGTGCCCGGCATGTTAAGGATTTGTGTAGGATCAGGACCCAAATGCACGACTCGACTCTGGTTCAAAGTGCTACAAACAGTTTTTAATGTTCACAAGGTGCAAGAATAGGTGCGAGGTGGAGGGGTGGTGCGAGGTCCCAGGATCCTGATGTGGGTGGCGAAGTCACCGGGGAGTGCGTGGAAGAAGGTGGCTTGACGTGAGGTCCGCTGTAGGGCAATGGCGATGCGGTGTGAGAGCTCCGGGGAGCTGGTAGCAGGCAGGCAGGTCCACAGGCAGGCAGGGAGGAAGCAACGCTCAAGACTGCACAGCAAGCACAGTAATCTTAAAGAGGTAGCAAAAACACAAGGGGGATTAGCTTCACAAGCTAAGCACAGAGTATAGGGCAAAAATACCAAGAAGCCAGGATCCAAACAACCACGTAGACTAACGAAACGATCTAGCGATGAGCAGGAGAGAAACCAGTGGCTTTATGGAAGACTTGATTGTGGAGTGAGTTCACCTGGCGCTGCCTGTGGAGAAGGAGCCCCGCCCACATGCACACACACAGCACAGACAGGGGGAGAGACACAGGAGGAATACAGACCAAGACACAGAAACACACAAGGAAAACACAGGGCTGCCACGATGGAATCATGACAGTACCCCCCCCTCAACGACCGCCTCCAGGCGGTCTACCAGGTTTGTTGGGATGTGCCTGATAGAAGTCAGTGAGAAGAGAGGGGTCCAAGATGAGACCCCGGGAAATCCAACTCCTCTCCTCGGGGCCGTATCCCTCCCAGTCGGCAAGGTATTGGTATCCCCGCCCCCTGCGACGCACGTCCAGGATGCGACTGACTGTGAAGGCCGGGTGTCCATCGATGAGCCGGGGGGGTGGTGGGGCGACGGCAGGAGGGCACAGAGTACTGGTGGAAACAGGTTTAAGCTGGGAGACATGGAAAGTGGGATGCATCTTCAATGCCGCAGGGAGCTTGAGGCGAATGGCAGAAGGGTTAATAACGGACTCAATTTCATAGGGGCCGATAAATCTGGGAGAAAGCTTTTTGGAAGTCACACTGAGAGGAATGTCCTTGGCACTTAACCAAACCTTCTGTCCCGGCTTGTAGTTAGGAGCTGGAGTACGCCGCCGGTCCGCCAACCTCCGATTCTGGTCCTGGGTGCGCAGAAGAGCAGCCTTGGTTTCTCTCCAGATTCTGCGGATCCTTCGGAGGTTTAGCTGGACCGATGGTACGGCGATCTCCTGCTCTTGGGAAGGGAACAGAGGTGGTAAATAACCAACAGAGGCTTCAAAAGGAGTCAAACCTGTAGCTGCAGATGTCAGAGTTATGCGAGTACTCCACCCAGGTGAGATGTGTACTCCAGGAGGCAGGGTTCTGAGCACATATGCAGCGCAGCGCAGTCTCCAGATCTTGATTGGCTCTCTCCGTTTGGCCATTGGACTGTGGGTGGTATCCCGAAGACAAGCTCACTGTAGCGCCCAATGCCCGGCAAAATTCTTTCCATACTTGGGGAACTGGGGGCCTCTGACACGATGTCTGATGGAATGCCATGGATCCGGAACACATTGTTCACCAGTAATTCAGCAGTCTCTGTGGCTGAGGGAAGCTTAGGCAGTGCCACAAAATGTACCGCTTTGGAGAAGCGGTCCACAATAGTAAGGATAGTGTCATTACCTTGGGATAATGGCAGTCCGGTGACAAAGTCCAAAGCGATATGGGACCAAGGACGACTGGGCACAGGGAGCGGACGGAGGAGACCTGCAGGTGGCCGATGAGTAGCTTTCCCTCGAGCACAAACAGTACATGCCTTGACATACTCACGGGTGTCTGCAGCCATGGTTGGCCACCAGAAGTGGCGTTGAAGCAGGGACAAGGTGCGAGAAGTACCAGGGTGGCAGGCAAACCGGGATGTGTGGCCCCACAGGAGGACCTGAGGGCGGACAGAAACAGGAACAAACAAGCGACCCCGGGGACCACCACCGGGATCGGGGTTATTCTGCAGAGCGGTTTTAACCACTGACTCAATCTCCCAAGTCAGGGAGCCGATCAGGCAGGAAGCAGGGAGAATAGTGTCTGGGGCTGTACTGTCTCTGTCATCCTGGAACTGTCGAGATAATGCATCCGGCTTAACATTCTTGCTCCCTGGCCGATAGGTGAGATTAAATTTAAATCGACCAAAGAACAGAGCCCACCGAGCTTGGCGAGAGTTCAAGCGTTTGGCATTTTGAATATAGGCTAGATTTTTATGGTCGGTCCATACTGTAAATGGCGAGTCCGTCCCCTCCAGCCAGTGCCTCCACTCCTCAAGCGCTAATTTCACAGCTAGGAGCTCGCGGTTTCCCACATCGTAGTTGCGCTCCGCAGGGGACAGTTTCGTGGAGAAAAAGGCGCACGGGTGTAGTTTGTGGTCATCAGCGGCTCTTTGAGATAACACTGCGCCAACACCAATATCCGATGCGTCGACCTCCACCACAAACTGGCGAGCAGGATCTGGCTGAATAAGGACTGGAGCCGAGGTGAAGCGTTTCTTGAGCTCTAGGAAGGCCTTCTCAACTGCTGGAGACCAAACAAAGGGCACAGATAGTGATGCAAGTTGTGTTAGCGGGGAAACTACCTTGCTGTAATTTCTGATGAATCTCCTGTAGAAATTGGCGAAGCCCAGGAACCTCTGGAGTTGTTTTCTTGACTGGGGAGGAGGCCAATTTGTCACCGCCTGGTTATTAGCCGGGTCTGCCCGCACCTGACCTCTCTCCAGAATGTAGCCCAGGAAGGAAACAGAAGGGACATGAAACTCACACTTTACACCCTTAACAGTTTATTCTCCCACAACCTCTGTAGAACCTGACGCACGTGCACAATGTGCTCTTCAAGGCTGTGGGAGAAAATCAAAATGTCGTCAAGGTAAACAAACACAGAATGGTTTAGAAAGTCTCTCAGGACGTCATTAACCATGGCTTGAAATATGGCAGGTGCATTAGTTAGTCCGAACGGCATCACCAGATATTCAAAATGTCCCAGGGGAGTGTTGAATGCCGTCTTCCACTCATCGCCGTCCTTAATACGCACCAAGTGGTAGGCGTTCCGTAGGTCCAGTTTGGTGAAGATGGTAGCACCATGGAGGGGTTCAAAAGCAGAGTTAATGAGCGGGAGAGGATATTTATTTTTAATGGTGATGTTGTTCAAACCCCGAAAGTCAATACAGGGTCTCAGCGACTTATCTTTTTTCTCCACAAAAAAGAAGCCAGCACCAAGAGGAGAAGAAGGGCGTATGATACCTGAATTCAGGGATTCTGTGATGTAGGTCTCCATGCTCTCACGTTCAGGGGCAGAGAGGTTGTAGAGCCTACTGGTGGGCAGCTGGGCTCCAGGCAGTAGCTCAATGGCGCAGTCATAGGGTCTATGAGGTGGTAAAGATAGCGCCCGCTGCTTGCTGAACACCTCAGCTAGATCGTGATATTCAGGTGGTACAGAAGACAAATCAGGGGGTTCTGGTGGTGCAGCACTGGATCTCTTTGAGCATGGAGATAGAGCAGACTTGAGACAAGAGGAATGGCAAAATAAGCTCCAACTAGTAACCTTACCAGCAGACCAATCGATAACCGGATTATGTTTTTGGAGCCAGGGCAACCCGAGTACAAGCGGGGCATGAGAGGATGACATGACGTGAAAAGAAATAGGTTCACGGTGGTTCCCAGCTAACAGAGATAATGTTTCAGTTTGATGGGTTATGCGAGCCAACACATCCCCATTCAGAGCGTTGACAACCAGAGGCATATCAATGGGAAAAACGTCAATCAGGGCTTGTTTAATAAAGTGTGAATCAAGCAGATTGGAGTCAGAGCCAGAGTCCACAAGTGCCTCAAGTCTCAAGGTTTTACCATTTATTAAAAGACTAGCATCAATATTGATGCGTTTACGGGGTAACATGGGGACCACAGTACTACTCACCAGAACCCCGACTGCAACTGGTGAGGACTCGAGTTTAAACACAGCGGGCAGGTGGCGAGTAGATGTCCAGGTTGTCCACAATAGATGCACAGTCCTTCCTTGAATCGCCGACTGCGCTCTGCGGGTGTCAGCCGATGTCGACCCAGTTGCATGGGTTCCTCCTGTCTTGTAGCAGATGCCAGGTTGTCAGTAGCAGAGGGGTATCCCGGTGGTCCAGAAGGAGCAGGGGCTGTAGCGGTCCTGAAAGAAGCGGCAGTACCAGGGGAAACAGCGAGCGGTCCCTTCTCTCTGCGCCTCTCCCTTAGCCTATTGTCTACTTTGATGGCTAATGCGATTAGCTCCTGCAAGTCCTGGGTCTCAGCCCTACCCACTAAGCAGTCTTTAACAGCTTCATTAAGACCTTTCAAAAAAATGCTCTGGAGAGCCGCGTCATCCCACCCGAGTTCAGCTGCTAGTATGCGAAACTCCACTGAATAATTCGCTGCACTTAGGGAGCCCTGGCGTAAACTGAGCAATTGGTTGCTAGCATCTCGGCTGGAGATGGGATGATCAAACACAGACATCATCTCGGTAGAAAACTGATCAAAGGTGGATCTGCTGGTAAGAGAGTTATGCCAAAAGGCTGTTCCCCAGGCTCTAGCCCTCCCCGTGAGTAAACCCAGAATGTACGCCATCTTGGCTCTGTCTGTACTATAAGTCTGTGGCTGGAGTTCAAAAACTAAGGAGCACTGGAAGAGAAATGACTTACAGCTCCCTAGGCTTCCGTCGTAACGTTCAGGGGCAGGAACGAACGGCTCTCGGGGGTGAAAGGCGCCCGCTGGTACTGCTGGAGAGAGAATAGACACGGGTGGGTTATTGGGCTGGAGTTGATTTTCCACTCGAGCGAGGCCGGCGGACAGGTTGGAGAGGGAATCCATTATCCCACGTAGCGTCTGGTCGTGATGTCCCAGCAAGGCCCCTTGGGAGGACACAGCATGTCGCATGTTAGCTATCTCGGAACCAGAGTCCGAGACGGCTGGGTCCAACATGGCCAGATCGTTCTGTTAAGGATTTGTGTAGGATCAGGACCCAAATGCACGACTCGACTCTGGTTCAAAGTGCTACAAACAGTTTTTAATGTTCACAAGGTGCAAGAATAGGTGCGAGGTGGAGGGGTGGTGCGAGGTCCCAGGATCCTGATGTGGGTGGCGAAGTCACCGGGGAGTGCGTGGAAGAAGGTGGCTTGACGTGAGGTCCGCTGTAGGGCAATGGCGATGCGGTGTGAGAGCTCTGGGGAGCTAGTAGCAGGCAGGCAGGTCCACAGGCAGGCAGGGAGGGAGGAAGCAACGCTCAAGACTGCACAGCAAGCACAGTAATCTTAAAGAGGTAGCAAAAACACAAGGGGATTAGCTTCACAAGCTAAGCACAGAGTATAGGGCAAAAATACAAAGAAGCCAGGATCCAAACAACCACGTAGACTGACGAAACGATCTAGCGATGAGCAGGAGAGAAACCAGTGGCTTTATTGGAGACTTGATTGTGGAGTGAGTTCACCTGGCGCTGCCTGTGGAGAAGGAGCCCCGCCCACATGCACACACACAGCACAGACAGGGGGAGAGACACAGGAGGAATACAGACCAAGACACAAAAACACACAAGGAAAACACAGGGCTGCCACGATAGAATCATGACACGGCAGGTCCATCGCTGACAATGTGTCACTGATTGGAGATTTTTTGGAAGTCTCTGGTTCTTTGGGTTTTGAGGCTAGTCTGGTTTCTTTGGACCAGGAAAAGGCATTTTACCGGGTTGAGCACCGTTCCCTTTGGAAAGTGTTACAAAGGTTCGGCCTCAGCTCTGGACTTATTGCCAAGATTAAGGTTCTGTACGAGGACATCAAGAGTGTACTGAAAATGAATGGTGGTTTGTGGTTCTGTGTTCTGTTGTTGAGGGGGAGCTGAGATTTAACTCTGTGTTTCTATGAGACTTTTTAACATATATATTTATTTCTGTCTAATCTGGTAATCATGTCATGTTGAGATTGTCTCTCTCTCAGTCAAACATGTGGCTTTCTCAGCTTCACTGTTGGCTTCAGGCTCTGGACATACTGGACCATTTAACACACACACTTCTCTGGTCTTCAGACACATCATCACTAACATTGGAAACGCCTACAACCCAAACACAGGTACTCAAATTCACACATTTATGTTATGTTGACATCGACCTGGTTGACAGATGTTGCAGCAGTTGATTCTTTATTTAAAATGTCCCACAGGTTTTTTCATTGCACCAGTGAGAGGAGCCTACCACTTTGAGTTACATATATATGGACCTGGACATGCTTCACATCCTTCAGGTGCTCTGTTGTTCAAGAATGGAGAACATATTTGTACTGCATATGAACATCAGCCATCCTATCAGGTGAAATCTTCTAATGGTGTCACGCTGCTTCTAGAGGTCAGAGATGTTGTGTCTGTCAGTCTGTGGAGTAACTGTGTATGACAATGGAAATCATAATACCATCTTTAGTGGTCATCTGATTTTCACCATGTGAGCAGGAAACAGTATTTTTTTTCTTCTGTATGAAAACCTGACCACACAGTAGCAGTGTATTAGTACTTATCAATGACAAAAAAATGCAGAGTCATGGACAATGAGAGAATATTTGTGCCATTTTTAAACACTAAATTAAAGAAGTGAACTAATTTGTGAGAAGATTGTGGAGATGTTTGCTTTTTGTAAAGTCAGTTGACATACAGAATTACTGCATCAAACCTGCAAATAAATGACTCAGTTAATGTTTTTATCCTCATTATCAAAGCTGGATGACAAAGCTTGGCACCAATCATATTTATACATATTAAATGGATTGTTATTGTGTCATTTTAAATTTCAATAAAGGCATAAACATATCAGTTTCACATCTGTTTGGAAGTATGAAATGTAAGACTGACCAAAATTTGTCATGCCCTCCACCTCCATCTCCTCTGCAGACTGAATGGAGACAGGTGAGTGGACCTGGGCGGAGCCACATCAGCTGCATCCTATCCTGCAAATAAGAATCCTACAAAGACTCAGCTCTGCCATATCCACCTCGCTAGATCGTAGTACCTGCTCATTCCTTCTGCTCGGCCCCAGTCCCATCCTCCTCAGCCCTGTCTATCTAAATTAAAGCTGTTGTCACAGATGTTTATGAGATTAAGGGCTATATTTTACCCCACTGAGTGTGTTGGTCTTAAAATGAGGTGTGGTCAGGGGAAGTGATGGGGGATTACTATGTTGAGTCAGTAGAAAGCGACAGTTCAGAAAGCGACTGATCAGGATGATTTATTTTATGACCCCATCGACCTGATCCATGGAGTAAACAGAAGGAAGCAGCGGCGCTCCTCCTTCTCCTCCTTCTCATAGGCATTTAAACAAAATTGTTGCTGGTTGACAGATGATTGTGAAACAGTTGCGCAGAGGGTCCAGCAGCTGAAGATCACATACCTTTGCCTCAGCAAACAAGAGTGCCACTGTTTATGTGCAGGGCCTGGACCACCTTGTTGTGAGAGCACGATTTTCACAGCGTTCCTAACATGAGTAGCCAGTGCTGGACCAAGATAGGGGCATGACAGAGGAATACCACACCGTGGGCTACTCACAGGAAGAAATGTATTGACAATCTCATTCTCATTTATACAAACATGACACGGGTGAATTACAGCGCTTCTCATTGGCTGTCAGTGTCACATTTCCCATAACGCAGTTCTTTACCCATCCACCCATGGCTTTCAGATATTTCGGTACATGTTTTACAGTAGTCCATTTCTCTTCTGTGGGATTCAGTAAAGTACTGTGACAGTTTACCTACTACAAAACTTAGATCTGATCTTGTGCATGTAGTCAGGTAGATTAGGCTTCATACAGCCTCTCGGTATTTTCTGACATCATTTGTTATCTTTGCATCATCAATTAAATTTTTGTTCACAAGGTATGGCTCTAGGTTTAAAGTCTTGCATGTTAAACATTTCAAGCAGGGATGTCCCGAGCCGATCTGCAGGATCGGGGCCGATATGGGCATTTTTCCACTGATTGGGATCAGCAATTTTGAACCTGGACCCTAATTTTTTTTTTTTTACCTCAGAGCACAATTTGTGTCAGAACGCAGACGCAATACTCTGGCAAACCTGTGGATAAAATGTCTGCAGTGTGGAAATATGTTAAATTAGAAAGCGAAAGTAGTACTGCGGTGACATGTAACATCTGCAATCCGACCGTTTCGCGAGGCGGTGACAAAAGAGCTGCATTTAATACTACAAATTTGGTATGATAAAATATTACAGAGAAGGTAGTTGAATTCATCGCTCTGGATAACCAGCTAATCTCCGTGGTAGAGGATCAGGGTTTTCTTTATCATCTGGAGTTTTTGAATCCCCGGTATGCCCTACTATCTCTGCATTACATTACATTGATTCCATGTTAAAGTTACAGCGTATGCGCACAAGTTTCGTAGGTCTCATACAGCAGAGCCTGTAAAACAGGCAATCAAGGAGATGCTGAACATGTGTGAAATAGAAAAGCACTGGGTCGATGTCATTTTACGTGATAACGTAAGGAATATGAAAAAAGCAATGGATGGTATGGAGGTACCAAGTATGGGCTGCGTCTCACACACACTTCCACTTCAGCTGGCTGTACACGAGGGTCTGCTGTCATAGTGCAGCGGCACAGACTCACCTGCTAACGCAAGGAAAGTGTCAGGCCAATGTAGCGATAGCATATGCGGAATAAGAAAGAACCATATGAAAGTATATACTTTGTTTCAAATCAATAAAAAAAACCTATTAAGGAACAGCTTTTTTGCTTAATTATGCAGGAAAAAATCAGTTAAGGCTAAGTATCGGATCGGGACTCGGTATTGGCATTTACTAAATATTAAAGGACTCGGATCGGGATTGGGGTAAAAAAAAAAATCGGGCGGGACATCCCTATTTCAAGTGTTTTCTCCACATACAGTTCATACACCAACATTTCATCTTTGTCAGATTTCAGCTAACCTTCTTGTTGTTCCATGAAGATCTTACAATCTATCTGTGCATGCAGGTGGGCAGTTTTAATGTCCATCTGATGCAGAATCAGGTTTCGCTGTGCTGCTTTATGCATCAAAACTCTGATACTAGTCAGGTTAACGGTAGGAGAAAAAGTCTCTTCACAATCTACACCCATCTTATAACTGTATCCACATACTGTGCTCTGTATTTGTCAGATCCATCAACATTTTGAAAACATACTCCTTGTTGCTCATCTGCTTGGAAACTTTCTTCATGACATCCCGCTGCTGTTTCTGTCTGCAGGTTACCTCCCGATGTGTCATGCTTTGACACTGACTATACCACTGCTTGCGTTGAAACATCTGAAGCACACTATGTCTGCAACCTCGGCTCCATGATCACTGATACTTGCCATCGCTGGTGTAGAACTCAGGTGTGCCCGCACTTTCATGGCGTCGTCGTTGGATGTCGTTGTGCACATCTTCTCGGTGTCCTCGTAGCTCCATAGCTTAGTTTTTGAATTTAGCAGTGGACACTGCCACTTCTCTATGTGTGACATGAATAGTGAATGGTTTAAATAGCCGTTTTTAGACAGAGGACCAAGCTGCCAACTGCCCGTCCTTTTGGCGGCTTGGTCCGCGGTTTTAGACAGAGGCCGGCAAATTGGGGGTCTGTTTTGGTCCGCCGATTTTCCGCCTCGGAGGGTACACTTATTGCCGCCTCGCCCGCTATCTAAAAACAAACTTGACAAAGTTCTCAAGGTGTCGACTTGGCCTCCAAGTTTCCCAGATCCCAATCCAATCCAGCATCCATGGTCTGAGAAGGAACAAGTCTGATCATACTTGTTCTGCAACAGTGTTCTGGTGGGTGGTGCACGTCATGTGGCATCCGCACGAATATCAGGACTCAAGGTTTCACAGAACATTTCATTGTAACAAGGTGATCAATGTTTTTCACTTCACCTATTAGTCTTGTTAATGTTCTGACTGATGGGTGTACAGGTTCTAATGAATCATTCATGTTTGTGTGCTTTGTTTTCAGTGTTCTCTATGTTATCAGTGATATCAAACTGATGTCCTGCACGTGTCTGTTTTCTGGCAATTTCTGGTAATGATTGATCAGCATGAAACACTATTTAAGGCTGAGATGAACACAGAAACTGCACAGCAGAACTGAACAGACCGTCACTTTGAGAATGGAGATGACAATGTGTTTTCCTCTGTTGCTGCTGATCTTCTCTCTCTGCACGGCTCAGCTTCAGAGTCTGACAACCAAATTATTCCACTTGGAGAGCAAACTGAAGCTGAGAGAAGAGAACCAACAAATGCTGCTGACCAACAACAAGGATGTACACAAGACATCCATGCTGTGCTGAGAGAGATGAGCGCCTCATTGGCTGAACAGAGGCTGGAGATAAGAATCTTACAGAGAGAGAATGAAGGTAGTGTACACATTTTTTAACAATATGACTTGAAATCAACGATGAGTCAAAGAAAAGCTTCTGTCTTACTTTAGCTGTGTCAGATTAGCTACAGCAACAACATTTTTGGCAAGATTTGTGACAATCAGGCCACCAGGTTTTGAGGTACACATTTTGGCATTGGCATTTCAAAATACTTGAAAACTATTTAAAAACACGGCCGGAATCTACTGAGTTTTATGATGGTTGGACCAATGGCTATTGAGTTATGGCCAATTCATTCTAAGACCTGCCCTTTGCAAGGGTATTTAGAGTAAAATCAACCATGTCGTTTGACATTTGTAATAGTTAAAACTTTAAAACAATTAAAATAGTTTAAAAATTTGGTGTTGATTGAGTCAATTTATGAAAACACAATGTCACTTTACTGTTTTTCAGTCTATACTAACTAGAGCAAAATCTATCATGGCGGCTCCACATGATCCTGGAGACATTTTACATACAGCACTTTGAGCTGGACTTAGTGGACTGACTGTTCAATTTCAAGTCAACCAGACTAACTGTTTTGTGGTTATGGCCTTTCAAAAATTGCATTAATAATAGCACCACTATGAGACTGATTTGGTTTATATTTCTTGAGAAGCACTTGCACCTCAGGCCAAGTTTCATGTTCCAACTCGCGGCGACACGAGACAAATAATTTTGAACTGGAACAAAAACAATAATTTTGGCTTGAACCCTAATTAACATAAAGTACAGCAGAGGTTGATATGAGCATTATTTTGCATTATAGATGAAAAGTTAGATGGTAGTTGTAAGGACACTTAAAAACACAAATGTCAACATCAGTGTGGTGTTCATTGAAATGTTAAACTGAAGATGGCTGTAGATTAAACGTCAGAAGATCAGCTAAGTTCTTAGAATCTATCCTGTGGTGAACATGTCTATAATGCTGATCTGTCCAGTCGTTGTGACAACATGTGACTGAGCAAAAAAATGTTTCCTGCTGATGGCAGAAAAATTAACCCACTTACAGATAGATAAAATAGTTGTGAAGATATTTCAGTCCAGGCCAAAGTGGTTGAATCACTAACAGTGCCATCACATAGAGTCATGCAGTTTATGTGGCTACAAAAGTAAATCAACACTTTTTTAAGTTTCTCAAGGAAAATGATGATTCAGTACATAAAAACTAACATACATACATTTATTTCTTTAATCAAGTGCAAGGAGCTAAACTGAGAGTACTGGAGTTACAGAAGACTGAAACGGACAAACAACTTCAAGGTACTGTGTAGAGATCATCGAAACCCTGATAACGTATAGTGAGCATTGATAAATACTATTCTATGTGATTTACAAAGAACAAAATTATGTGTCTATAATATTTTTTTATATTGTTTTTAGCACAAACAGCTAAACTGAAAACAACTGGATTTACAGAAGACTGAGGTTGATAAATTGACTCTTTTGCAGCACAAACAGCAGAGCTGATCTCCATTGAAGCCAGGACTGATGTCACAGAAAACCAGGTGGAGGCTCTAAAGAGAGATGGAGAAGGTAAGACTGAGAAATAAACCAGCAATTCAATATTCAAACAGTTTAGTTCTCATAATATTTGTCTAATGTAAAACATTATCTGATGTGAATAGTCCAAAAACACTGAGAATATGTGCCTTTAGATAACTTTATTTCGAAACATGCTCATCGTTGCTGTAACATCAGTCACTTTAAAACACGTATGTTTCTCTCTCAGTCAAACAGGTGGCTTTCTCAGCTTCACTGTTGGCTTCAGGCTCTGGATATACTGGACCATTTAACACACACACTCTTCTGGTCTTCAGACACGTTGTGACAAATATCGGAAACGCCTACAACCCAAACACAGGTACTCAAAGTCACAAAATTGAATAATACATTTGAAATTCTGACTGTCTGTTGAAATCAACCTGGTTGACAGATGTTGCAGCAGTTGATTCTTCATCTAAAATGTCTCACAGGTTTTTTCACCGCACCAGTGAGAGGAGCCTACCACTTTGAGTTCTACGTAGGTGCCCATGGACATACTTTACATGCTTCAGCTGCTGTGTTGGTCAGGAATGGAGAACATATTTTTATTGCATTTGAACATCAGCCATCTGGTTATGGGAGCTCTGCTAATGGTGTCACGTTGCTTCTAGAAGTCGGAGAGGTTGTGTATATGCGTCTGTGGCATAACTCAAGGATATTTGACAATGAAAATCATCTCACCACCTTCAGTGGTCATCTGCTTTTCACCATGTGAGCAGGAAACACTTCTTTTTCTTCAAGTATATGAAAACCTGCCCACACTGTAGTGTGTATCACTACCTCTTGAAATATGTGTAATTTCTTTCTCTTTAATATGACAGCTGATTGACAACAACAACAAACGTGTTGATCAGAAAAGGTTTATGAATTTTTCATTTGCACGTCATTTCTGATTTACATCAAAATGCACAATGATGGACAGCTCGAGAACTTGTGACATTATTTCAAACACTAGATTAGAGAAGTGAACTCATTCATGAAAAAGATGTGGAAATGTTTGCTTTTTCTTAAGTATCTTTAGAGACTTGACATACAGAATTATTTTATTTTGTTATGATTATAAAGGTTGGATGACAAAGGTTTGCAGCAACAATCATTTGTACAAATTAATTTTTTGTATTGTTGTGTTCTTGTGCATTTGAGTAAAAACATAAAGATATCATTGCATTTCTTTCTGTCTTTTCTTCAACACGATTTTCTTTCTTTCAGATGAAATATCCTGTTATTGTGAGCATAAGAACAAATAAATGTGTATTATCAGTTTGGGGGTGAGGGTATTTAGAATTTCACCAAACACGTTGTGTTGTTGCTCTTCAAGAGTCTGACTTTAAAACAATGCTGGATTTATTCAGTAAGCAAAGAGAGAAAACTGTTTTCTGTAATGAGTTGTCTGAACTCAGCTGATCAACATCCTGAAGGAGGTCACTACGTCTGACTGTGTCATCAATGTTTGAACAGGTCGGGATGATAATCTTTAGTTTGCTACTCCTTTAATGATTTGTTGTTAAACACTTAAACTTTATTGAAATTAACAGTTATAGTGATCTGATGCCGTCTTTCTCTGTCTTTATCAGCCATGATGTGACTGTAAACCGATTTTAATTTTTGAGTATTCACATTGGAGTAAATAAAATATGTTTGTAACTAAAATGACACAGTAAGATTTCCTGTGTTAGTGACATACACAACACTGACCCAGATATTAAAACAAACTATTTGAATTTTGGTGAACTGATTATTCAAGTAGTGGGAGCCACATTCAAACATACAGCTACTAATAAATCATTTATGTTGGAGTGCTGTGTTTTCAGTGTTGTTTTCCCGATGACGTGCTCAACATAATCAGTGTTATCAACCAAATCTCCTGCACATGTCTCATATAATATTTCTGGTAATGATTGATCAGAATGAGACACTATTTAAGGCTGAGATGAACACAGAAACTACACAGTAGAACTGAACAGACCGTCACTTTGAGAATGGAGATGACAATGTGTTTTCCTCTGTTGTATTATTATGTAAACAAGAGATCCATGCTGTGCTGAGAGAGATGAGCGCCTTGTTGGCTGAACAGAGGCTGGAGATGAGGCACTTACAGAGAGAGAATGAAGGTACAGTAGTATGTAAGGTAGTGAGGGAAGTTATAACAATAAGAACCACTGCTTTGTTACAGGAGGTTTTTGTATAATGATGCCACACTGAACTGTTTTGCAGTATGACCTGCAGGTAAAGATGAATCAAAGAAAAGCTCCTGGGAGACTTTATAACGTTGTTCTTAATGTACACAGTGTGTCAGTTTAACAACAGCAACAGGATGTTCTCAGTCTATAAATCCTTGTCTTCTACACCTTTTAAACTCTTTTGTTTCTTTCATTTTTAAACTACAGCAACAAACTGAGGCCACTGTTACAGTATCCTACAATATTACAGCTTCATACACAATTTAAGGACAGAAACAAAACAAGACCAGTGTGCTCACAGATATTAATCAGCACAAATACAAAGTACAGTATAGTCTGATGTGTTCATCTGTAGGTTTGGTCATAAACCAAAGTATTGGACTGATTAAGATGCTGTCCTGATGGTGGCCTAGATAAAAAGGCGAGGGATCACAGAGGATGTTACTATCTTCAAAATAAATAAATCAACAAATACACTGCAAATAGGATTAATAAAATAGCCTGTCCACTTCTGTTGCATGTAACGATCATTTTTATATTGTTTGAAGTGCAAGCAGCTAAACTGAATGAACAGAAGACTGAGCTGGAGAAGCAGAAGACTGAGCAGGAGAAGCTAAAGCAACAACTTCAAGGTACTGTGTGGAGAACATCACGACTCTATTAATGAAAACGACTCATAATATTGTATGATAAGCTGAAATGAAAAAGAAAAACAGGAGAATGAAACACTGTCTGAGTAAAAACATTACTATACATTATGTTGCATACAGTTCAAATTTCTTGCCATACAGAGTTTTTTTTCTGAAGATAATATCTGGAGTAAATGTTCAACGGCCAAAAGCCAACTTTGATAAAGACTGTGATGATTAAACTCTTAACGATCAAACATTGTTTTCCTCAGTCAAGTTAGGTCATGATGTGACTTTTCTCCAGCACAAACAGCAGAGCTGATCTCCATTAAAGCCAGGACTAATGTCACAGAAAACCAGGTGGAGGCTCTAAAGAGAGATGGAGAAGGTAAGACTGAGAAATAAACCAGCAATTCAATATTCAAACAGTTTAGTTCTCATAATATTTGTCTAATGTAAAACATTATCTGATGTGAATAGTCCAAAAACACTGAGAATATGTGCCTTTAGATAACTTTATTTCGAAACATGCTCATCGTTGCTGTAACATCAGTCACTTTAAAACACGTATGTTTCTCTCTCAGTCAAACAGGTGGCTTTCTCAGCTTCACTGTTGGCTTCAGGCTCTGGATATACTGGACCATTTAACACACACACTCTTCTGGTCTTCAGACACGTTGTGACAAATATCGGAAACGCCTACAACCCAAACACAGGTACTCAAAGTCACAAAATTGAATAATACATTTGAAATTCTGACTGTCTGTTGAAATCAACCTGGTTGACAGATGTTGCAGCAGTTGATTCTTCATCTAAAATGTCTCACAGGTTTTTTCACCGCACCAGTGAGAGGAGCCTACCACTTTGAGTTCTACGTAGGTGCCCATGGACATACTTTACATGCTTCAGCTGCTGTGTTGGTCAGGAATGGAGAACATATTTTTATTGCATTTGAACATCAGCCATCTGGTTATGGGAGCTCTGCTAATGGTGTCACGTTGCTTCTAGAAGTCGGAGAGGTTGTGTATATGCGTCTGTGGCATAACTCAAGGATATTTGACAATGAAAATCATCTCACCACCTTCAGTGGTCATCTGCTTTTCACCATGTGAGCAGGAAACACTTCTTTTTCTTCAAGTATATGAAAACCTGCCCACACTGTAGTGTGTATCACTACCTCTTGAAATATGTGTAATTTCTTTCTCTTTAATATGACAGCTGATTGACAACAACAACAAACGTGTTGATCAGAAAAGGTTTATGAATTTTTCATTTGCACGTCATTTCTGATTTACATCAAAATGCACAATGATGGACAGCTCGAGAACTTGTGACATTATTTCAAACACTAGATTAGAGAAGTGAACTCATTCATGAAAAAGATGTGGAAATGTTTGCTTTTTCTTAAGTATCTTTAGAGACTTGACATACAGAATTATTTTATTTTGTTATGATTATAAAGGTTGGATGACAAAGGTTTGCAGCAACAATCATTTGTACAAATTAATTTTTTGTATTGTTGTGTTCTTGTGCATTTGAGTAAAAACATAAAGATATCATTGCATTTCTTTCTGTCTTTTCTTCAACACGATTTTCTTTCTTTCAGATGAAATATCCTGTTATTGTGAGCATAAGAACAAATAAATGTGTATTATCAGTTTGGGGGTGAGGGTATTTAGAATTTCACCAAACACGTTGTGTTGTTGCTCTTCAAGAGTCTGACTTTAAAACAATGCTGGATTTATTCAGTAAGCAAAGAGAGAAAACTGTTTTCTGTAATGAGTTGTCTGAACTCAGCTGATCAACATCCTGAAGGAGGTCACTACGTCTGACTGTGTCATCAATGTTTGAACAGGTCGGGATGATAATCTTTAGTTTGCTACTCCTTTAATGATTTGTTGTTAAACACTTAAACTTTATTGAAATTAACAGTTATAGTGATCTGATGCCGTCTTTCTCTGTCTTTATCAGCCATGATGTGACTGTAAACCGATTTTAATTTTTGAGTATTCACATTGGAGTAAATAAAATATGTTTGTAACTAAAATGACACAGTAAGATTTCCTGTGTTAGTGACATACACAACACTGACCCAGATATTAAAACAAACTATTTGAATTTTGGTGAACTGATTATTCAAGTAGTGGGAGCTACATTCAAACATACAGCTACTAATAAATCATTTATGTTGGAGTGCTGTGTTTTCAGTGTTGTTTTCCCGATGACGTGCTCAACATAATCAGTGTTATCAACCAAATCTCCTGCACATGTCTCATATAATATTTCTGGTAATGATTGATCAGAATGAGACACTATTTAAGGCTGAGATGAACACAGAAACTACACAGTAGAACTGAACAGACCGTCACTTTGAGAATGGAGATGACAATGTGTTTTCCTCTGTTGTATTATTATGTAAACAAGAGATCCATGCTGTGCTGAGAGAGATGAGCGCCTTGTTGGCTGAACAGAGGCTGGAGATGAGGCACTTACAGAGAGAGAATGAAGGTACAGTAGTATGTAAGGTAGTGAGGGAAGTTATAACAATAAGAACCACTGCTTTGTTACAGGAGGTTTTTGTATAATGATGCCACACTGAACTGTTTTGCAGTATGACCTGCAGGTAAAGATGAATCAAAGAAAAGCTCCTGGGAGACTTTATAACGTTGTTCTTAATGTACACAGTGTGTCAGTTTAACAACAGCAACAGGATGTTCTCAGTCTATAAATCCTTGTCTTCTACACCTTTTAAACTCTTTTGTTTCTTTCATTTTTAAACTACAGCAACAAACTGAGGCCACTGTTACAGTATCCTACAATATTACAGCTTCATACACAATTTAAGGACAGAAACAAAACAAGACCAGTGTGCTCACAGATATTAATCAGCACAAATACAAAGTACAGTATAGTCTGATGTGTACATCTGTAGGTTTGGTCATAAACCAAAGTATTGGACTGATTAAGATGCTGTCCTGATGGTGGCCTAGATAAAAAGGCGAGGGATCACAGAGGATGTTACTATCTTCAAAATAAATAAATCAACAAATACACTGCAAATAGGATTAATAAAATAGCCTGTCCACTTCTGTTGCATTTAACGATCATTTTTATATTGTTTGAAGTGCAAGCAGCTAAACTGAATGAACAGAAGACTGAGCTGGAGAAGCAGAAGACTGAGCAGGAGAAGCTAAAGCAACAACTTCAAGGTACTGTGTGGAGAACATCACGACTCTATTAATGAAAACGACTCATAATATTGTATGATAAGCTGAAATGAAAAAGAAAAACAGGAGAATGAAACACTGTCTGAGTAAAAACATTACTATACATTATGTTGCATACAGTTCAAATTTCTTGCCATACAGAGTTTTTTTTCTGAAGATAATATCTGGAGTAAATGTTCAACGGCCAAAAGCCAACTTTGATAAAGACTGTGATGATTAAACTCTTAACGATCAAACATTGTTTTCCTCAGTCAAGTTAGGTCATGATGTGACTTTTCTCCAGCGCAAACAGCAGAGCTGATCTCCATTAAAGCCAGGACTAATGTCACAGAAAACCAGGTGGAGGCTCTAAAGAGAGATGGAGAAGGTAAGACTGAGAACTAAACCAGCAATTCGGTATTTCACTCCAGAAATGTGTCTAATTTAAAAATTAGTGAATAGAACAAAAATACAGAACATGTTAATCATATTGTTGTTTCCACAGTAAGTTTAGAGCAATGAGCTCTCTCTCTCTCTCTCTCTCTCTCTCTCTCTCTCTCTCTCTCTCTCTCTCAATTTCAACAAGCTTTATTGGCATGACTGTGGTTCACAATATTGCCAAAGCGTACAGGATTACAGAATTTTTTTTTAACAATAATAATGATAACAATAATAATGTTAACAATAATAATGATGATAATAACAATAACAATAATAACAACAATAGTAAACAGAATATCAGTGTGCAGGTAAGAACCCAGTCAGGATCAGCTGGTTCATGTGGAGGAAAAAATGTCAGGGGTTGTTGTGCAGCTCGTCTCTTCTCCTGTGGCAGGCATTCACATATCTCGCTGCATCTACAACAGTGCCAGTTTTTTCTTCCGTAAACGTTGTCGTTTTTCTTGGTCCGATAGTTTGGGGAAGTCTGGGGTTGTACCTGTGATTTTAATGTATATCTGGGTTCTGAGATCTTTGTATGTGTCACAGTGCAGCAGGAAGTGCTGCTCTGTTTCCACTTGTCTGTGTGGACAGAACCGACACAGCCGGTCCTCTCCGGACAGCCAGGTCTGTCTGTGTCTGCCGCTCTCTAAGGCCAGACTGTGGTCACTGAGTCTGTACATAGTCAACGTTTTCCTCAGTCTCGGGTCAGTTACAGAGCTCAATTAATCTGCCATGGAGTATTGTCTGTTTAGGGCCAAATAGCATTGGAGTTTGCTTTTGGTTTTGGTTGTGGATGTCGAATAGTTGATGTAATTGTCTTTTTCTTTTGCTATAATTTGGTGGGGCTGGATGGTGTGAGGGCGGTCTTGGTGCCCGGTGCTGTTGGAGCTCAGCCTGTGGACCAGCTGGCTGAGGGGACTCCCTTCTTTGCTCTCCTCTTGGCATCGTATGGCTTTGTAGTGGTAGGAGCTGGGCTCGCTGGCTCTGAGGTGTTGGTAGAACTTTATTGCTCTTTTTTGGATCCGAATTAAAAGGGGAAATTGGCCCAGTTCAGCTCTGCATCCGTTGTTGGGGGTGTTCCTGTGAACTTTGAGGATGCTTTTGCAGATCTCAGTGTGCAAGCTTTCCATCGGGTGTTTGTCCCATTTTTGGAAGTCTTGGTTCATGAGAGGGCCCCACACTTCACTACCATACAATATGGTTATCGAATGAAATATTTTGATCCAGATTTTGACAGGGATGTCTATGTTTGAAGACTTTTCTCTCTCTCTCTCTCTCTCCGCAGCCCAACACCACGGTGGAGCATGTTCTGTTGGTGGTAGGTGAACAGGTGGGGCACAGAAACATCTAGCGTGCCTTGCGAATGAATAAAGGGGTGGTGGTGTTCTTGAGTTTGAGCTGCGAGGACGCCAAGCTGAAACATGTTCAGTCTCTGCGGAGGCAAGTGTTCATGAGTCTCCGACTCAAACACTGGAAGTCTCTTGCCGTGTCAAATATGAGGAGTGGTCCTACATGGTGTATGCAAGCTCTGGGAACATGAAGTGTTTTGAGTTGTGGCGATGTGGGTCACATGCGGATCACTTGTCCCCACAGACAGCACGCAGCGGGGCCCGCTGTGGCTGACAGCGGGGAGAGGATGTTGATCAAGGGGAGTGTGTGTTTGGTGGAGACTGGAATTGCTGCACTGATTTTACTTTAGATAGGCCTGGAGAGGAGTCCCACTTTCAGTTATCTGCTGTTGTAACTCATGTCTTAAAGAAAACAGATTTGGTTGATGTGTGGAGGATGAAACCTCCTTCAGTCAGGCAATACACATGGGTCAAATAACAGTGCAGCTAGATTAGACAGGTTTATGTGTCTGGTTCTTACTCCTTACTACTCAAATTGTTAATTATCAGATCCTTCCTGTTGTTTTTACAGACCATCATTCTAATGGAGCTGATTTTATCTCCCGCTAGAAAACCAAAGTCCTTTGGCACTTTCATGTTTAATTATTACATGATAAACCATTTTGTGAAAATTTCAAATGATTATGGGATTACTAGAGATCAAGGAAAGATGATTTTATTTCCCTTTCCTTGTGGTGGGAGATAGGAAAAGATCAGATTAGGGTGTTTTGCCAGGAATTTACATCTTATTCGACAGCTAACATTAAGAGAGCTGTGCAGAGGCAAGAAGAAGAGATAAGAGACCTGGGAAATCTTGCCGTCTCACAAACTGATCAGCAGAATAGCAATGTCTTACTCTCTAAACGACAAGAACTAAACTCTTTCATGCAGGAGAGAGCTAAAGGAGCTCAAGTCCAAGGCCAATTTACTAAACTCCACCACATGGATGCACCGACCACCTTCTTCTTTAATTTAGAGAAGTCAGTAGGTGTAAGGAATCAAATGGCGTGTCTTTGTCTCCCTGATGTTAAGGTAACCACAGAGTCAGCAGAGATGAGGAAACATCTCGTAGATTTTTACACAGACTTGTTCAGGGTGGATAGCTGTGGTGTGGATGCTGCTGGGGAACTTCTGCAGGGGCTTCATCAGCTGAGTCCAGAGGATCAGGACACTTGAAGTTTGGACATAACACTGGATGAACTGAATGCTGCTGAACATGTCTCAGATGGCATCAGGCAAGGCTCCAGGAATAGATGGCTTGCCATCAGACTTTTTTAAACATTTATGGAGTATTTTGGGACATGACCTTTTGGGCATTTTGACAGTGTTGATCATGCTTTTCTTTTTGCTACTTTACAGGCTTTTGGTGTTGGGGAGGGATACATGTCCTGGATAAATCTGTTGTATAGTGGTGCTCGTTGTGTAGTAAAGGTGGGAGGAGGGCTGAGCTGCCCTGTGCCAGTGAGGAGAGGGATAAGGCAAGGATGCTCCATCTCAGGGCAGCTTTATAGTTTTGCTATTGAACCCTTTTCTCCACAGACTGAGGATCAAGCTGAGGGGTCTCTCTCTACCAGAACTCGTTCAAAGCCCTCCTGTTGTTGTATACGCATATGTGGATGATATAAATGTGTTTGTCCAGGATCAGGGAAACTTCCAGGCATTGAAAGAAAGCCTGGCTTTATACAAAAACCCTTCTTCAGCCAGGGTTAATTAGGTAAAAAGTTGAGCTTGGGGAGCATCCTAGTCTGCCTGGGAATCTGAAGTGGGGAAAAAGGGGAGCCAAAATCTTAGGAGTATACAGTGCCTTGCAAAAGTTTTCATCCCCCTTGAACTTTTCCACATTTTGTCACATTTTAACCACAAATGTAAATGTAATTTATTGGGATTTTATGTGATAGACCAACACAAAGTGGTGCATAATTGTGAAGTAGAAGGACATTGATTCATGGTTTACATTTTTATTTTACAAATAAAGAACAGAAAAGTGTGGTGTGCAAAAGTATTCACCCCCCTGAGTCAATACTGGTCAGATGAGACCAGAGAAACTTCCTCCACACGTGTGTTATGTCCCCCACATGGCTTGTGGCAAACTGCATGGCTTTGTTTCAACAATGGCTCTCTTCTTGCCACTCTTCCATAAAGGCCTGATTTGTGGAGTGCATGACTAATAGTTGTCCTGTGCACAGATTCTCCCACCTGAGCTGTGGATCTCTGCAGCTCCTCCAGAGTTATCATGGGACTCTTGGCTGCTTCTCTGATCAATGCTCTCCTTGCCTGGCCTGTCAGTTTAGGTGGACAGCCATGTCTTGGTAGGGTTGCAGTTGTGCCATACTCTTTCCATTTTCAGGTGATGGATTGAACAGTGCTCTGTGAGATCTTCAAAGCTTGGGATATTTTTTCATATCCTAATCATGCTTTTAACTTCTCCACAACTTTATCCCTGACCTGTCTGGTGTGTTCCTTGGGCTTCATGATGCTGTTTGTTCACTAATGTTCTCTAGCAAACCTCTGAGGCTTTCACAGAACAGCTCTATTTATACTGAGATTAGATTACACACAGGTGGACTCCATTTACTAATTAGGTGACTTCTGAAGGCAACTGGTTGCACTGGATTTTATTTAAGGGTATCAGAGTGAATGGGGGTCAATACTTTGGCACATCACACTTTTCTGTTTTTTATTTGTTAAAAAAAAAATTAAAACCATGTATCATTTTCCTTTCACTTCACAATTATGCACCACTTTGTGTTGGTCTATCACATAAAATCCCAATAAAATTTACATTTGTGGTTAAAATGTGACAAAATGTGGAAAAGTTCAAGGAGGGTGAATACTTTTGCAAGGCACTGTACTTAAGAACTGATGATTTTCAGAGGCAGAAGTGTGAGGGAGGGCTGAACAAGGTGGAAGCCAAGCTGTCGAAATGGAAATGGTTGCTACCTCAGCTGTCCTACAGGGGGAGAGCTCTGATAGTTAAAAACCTTGTTGCCTCATCTCTGTGGCACATACTCCTATAGGAGCAGCTCCTAGTGAACTTTTTTTGGTCTGGGCTGCACTGGTTTAGGGTGTCGGCCTTATATCTCCATGTGGAAGAGGGAGGACAAGGACTCATAGACATTCTGTCCAGAACTGCAGCCTTCAGACTGCAGACAGCACAGAAGCTGCTGTATGGCAGCAGTCACGGCTGGTTGACTCCTGCTTGACGGCTGCTTCTCAGGAAAGCTGCGACTAGGGCTGCATAAACAACTGTTTCTGTTGAGACCTGAAGCTGACCTAACTAAGCTTACACCCTTCTACACCTCAGTGCTAGATGCCTGGAAGACACTGTAAATCACACAGACTCATGACCCCAGACCAGGAATGTAGCTATTTGAGGAGCTACTGTTTTAATGACTTCCTTGTGAACACCATGTTTTCCTCCAGTACATTTAGGACTAAGTTTGTTGAGGCTGGCATTATTAAACTGGGACATCTGACAAAAGTCTCCATGGGAACGCTTGGTGAAATCACTAACATCAGATCATCAAGCGTGCTGAGGAGGATTGTGAAGGAAGTGTAGCGGTCCCTGTCTGTGCCACTGCGAGTGTTCGCAAAAAATGGTGCTCTGGTTGACCAGTGAGTGAAGAAAAGTACATTTGCCCCTCCATGATTGTCAGTCCTGCTGTTGGACAGTGGAGAGAGGAGAGTGGAAGGCTTCTCTCTCCGAAAACACCAGTGCTGGGTAATTGCAGTTCTTGTGCGAAGAAGCTGCTCTCTCAAAGTTGTGTGAAGGTGTTGAACCTTCGCTCTCTGGCTGAGGTAAAAGGGTCGAGGTGGAATGAGGTTTTTACTTCAGACTCCACCCCTAAAGGCAGGTGGAGGGTTCTGTATAAGCCTCCTGTATACGGGTGGCTGACCTCCACTTATACATGGAGCAATAGCCACTAACAGACACAGAGCTCACCTGGATCCAAGCACTGGAGAGGTATGTCCATTCTGTGCTCTTGAGAGAGATGTTCCCTATCCCCGTGTTTAAAGTGCTTTGATGAAATTGTAGTAACTTATTGTTTTTTTAGAGTTATACCAGTTGCAGTAGATTAGAATGAACTGGGATCTTGTCCTAATAATAATAATGATAATAATATAATATTCTGTAAATAAATGTTGTTTTAAAAGTCAAAAATCTCTCTCTCTCTCTCTCTATCTCTCTCTGAGTGGAAGGAGTGAGTGTGCTGAGTGGTGTGTGAGAGCGTTTGTAAGCAATTTTTTCTATCTTTATCTTTATATGTTGTGCATAGTGTAGTTGTAGCTGTATTTGGTGTTTATTGTGTTGGTGTGTTAAAAAAGGTGGTTTTAGGGGATTTGTGTGTGTTTTGCGGTCAGCCAGGTTTTGCTGGTCGGCGTGCTTAATGCTGGTACAGAGTTTACCAAACTCAGCAGGAAACATGGATTTAAATTCTCTCTTGGTTTCCCTTGTTCATTGGAGGACTGCAGTCTGGCAGTGGGAGAAGTTGTGGGTCACAGCAGCATTAAATCTGCTTTTGTGGATTTTATTTTCTTTGTGGATGATATTGAAAAAGTAAACAAAGTGATCAAGACCGGCACTGTTGTTAACGATACGTTTGTATCAGTGTCTCCTCTCAATACAACTACTAAACAAGTCATCATATCTAACATCCTGCCATTTATCACTGATGATGTGTTGTTGAGGGAACTGTCGAGGCACATGAAGATAGTTTCCCCCATCAGGAAGCTGCCATCAGGCTGTAAATCGCCGCTGTTGTAACACGTTGTTTCACAACCGACAGCAGGTTTTCATGATCATCACTAAGAAAGATGTGGAACTCAGTCTGGTGTTTAACCTGAAAAGCAGATGAATTTGAATATATTGTGTTTGTGACCTCTGGGACTCTGAGGTGTGTTGGCTGCTGGAGGGAGGATCACTTAGTCGAGGCCTGTCCTGAGAAAGCTTCCTCTAATGATGAAACATAGAGGGAGGAGGCCAGAGGAGACACACAGAGACAGACTAAAGATGGTGAGGGGACAAAAAAGACACAACAGAGACAGGAAAACAGTGAGGCTGGAAAAGATAAACAGAGTGTCAGTCAGAAAGAGAACTAGAAAAGTATGAACAGTGAGAAAGCAGAAGGAGAGCAGACTGTGTTGAACAGCGCAGACAGAGCAGCACAGGACACAGTGAGGGACAGTGATGAAGACCTGATGGTGGAGGAAGATACAGCGTTTAAAGTCCCTGTTATGTCAAGAAAACAAGTGAATGACAACAGTGGTTCTCAGGCCAAAGAAGGACCAGTAACCAGGAGCAGCGAGGGTCAGTAGGAGGAGCAGCCAGAGTCTGAGTCTGGTATGGAGGAAGAGGAGGAGGAGGAAGAGGTCTGTGCTGAAGACAGCCAGCCTCAGATTGACTCACAACTGTCTGCTGAAGCACAGCAGCAGGAAATACATTATGAAGTGGAACAGATAAAAAAGTTCCTGCAAACAACAAAAAACATGAAAAAAGTTAAAGTTGAAGATTATTATGCAGACAAAGACTTGTTTTTCTTTCTGCCAGATCACAGATGAGAAGCAGAGGAAATGGAGGTTATTTTGACCAGGAGATTTACAGACTGAGGAAAATAGTCCAGAAACTCAAACAGAACTTTATGATGATGAGGACTCAGAAGCCATGTAAGACAGTCTGTCTGCTGTCTGTGTTATCTTGTGCAAGGGAGTAGGTTTGATTTTGAGATTGGTGGGGACACAAAAGTGCTCCAAGGCAGCACTCCTGAAAGTTGACATTTTTTTACATTAGCAATCATAATTTCATGTCATGCAGATGTTATAGGTTAAAGCATCTAATGAAAGACAAGGAGGCAACTTCGAAGAGTTTTAAAGCCACATGGGTGAAGCATTGCTATTCAGATCATCATCACACTAACATTTGTCACAGTGCTGAATCTCACGACTAACATATCCATCATAAATTTTAACCTCACCTGTGAATTTCCAGCCTCTCTTTCAGCTTCTCCTCCTACATCTCCTCCAGCCTCTCTTCCTTCATATGCTCCAGCCTCTCCTTCTCTACCTCCTCCTGCCTCTCTTCCTCTATCTTCTCTGGCCTCTCCTCTTCCTTCTCCTCCAGCCTCTCTTCCTTCATCTGCTCCAGCCTCTCCTTCTCTACCTCCTCCTGCCTCTCTTCCTCTACCTTCTCTGCCCTCTCCTCCTCCATCTCCTCCAGCCTCTCTGCTGTCTGTCACCTTACAAAAATATGTTGATGCATGACATATGAACAGATACATTAGGGATACAATTATCATAGAGCTTGATGGTACAGTTATGCCTGAGCAAAAAGGCTTTTACTAAATATTAATATTACTTAATATTAATTAATGATATGTTATAATAATAAAATCACATGATCATCTAGAATGTGAGGTTTTATTGTATTTCCACCTCAAAGTTTCTTCATTTGTGTTTTTAAACAGTTGCTCACTTCTACACAAATACATGAAAATAAGAATTAAAAATAAAGTGTATCTCTTTGGCATTAAATATTCTCTTTTATTCAATATCTGTATTGTTGAGCCTCTACCTATACACCCATGAAGTAACTTACACTTAGACTCCTAAAGAAGTCTCTTATATCCAGTTTTCTTTTCTTTGACATCTTTCAAATCCTATACAGCACACACGCATGCAAACAGACACAAACACATATGTAAATGACACCACTGATGTTAAAATCTGTCTAGCTGACCCGGGAAGAACAAATGCCGAACATGTTGACAACCTACATTCGCAGTTGCAGATAACATGCACTGCCTCTCGTCCAGTCTAGACTCTAGTCAAGTCCAACTAGCAGGTTGCATGTAGCTTTTACAAGCAGAAGGAGTGACAGCGGGGACAGCCAATCACATGTAAGTTCGCGAGAAACCGGCAGCTGATCAGGGAGCGATATTTAGGTTAGAGGCAGGGCTTCTAGCAGAGACATTTAACCCTTTGTGTGCCATAATCATTCCTTAAACACTACGGACAGTGGTTGTATTAATAGTGACTACACAGTAGCGGCTTAATATTGGTAGGGACGTGTCATCAATGTGATGTTGGTTCAGGAAAAGCACAGTGACACTTTAAATGAGACTGACTGGAGGAGGGAATGGGATGGGGAGGTTGTTTTAAGTCATTTGAGCAGAACCAGTGGAGGAGTGGTGCTCCTCTTCTCCAAAAACTTTCTGCCAAAGTCTCATCTGGTGAAGGAAGTAATGCAGGGCGGACTGATGGTGGTCAGAGCCAAATATGAGCTTTTTACTAATGTGTTTATAAATGTATACGCTCCCAACACAGGACCTGACAGAGTTCAGTCTCTAAATGAACTCAGTGTGGTTATAAGTTAGTGCGGGCCTGAAGAGTTTCTATTTTTAGGAGGGGATTTAAACATCACAGAGAACGATCAGATGGACAGAAATCACACTGAACCTCATGCTGCTTCAAAACATGCCATGAAACAGCTGGTGGAGGCTCAGAAGTTAACTGATGTATGGAGAGAAAAGCACGACAACACAGACAGTACACTTGGGTCCAACACAGAGAGAATTCTTTTTCTATTGCCAGATTAGACAGACTTTATTGTTTTAAGCATCATTTTAGTATTTTTAGAGGGTGCAGAATACTGCCTGTAGGGTTTACACATCAATCCATGGTGTCTTGTAATGTTTTTATTGCAAATGTAAAACACAAGTCTGCATATTGGCCCTTTAACACTGCTTTGTAACTAGATGTACATTTTAGAGAAACCTTTATATTTTTTTGGAAAGTTTTTAAAACTAGAAAAGAAGATTTTACATCGTTGAAGCAGTGGTGGGATTGTGGGAAGGTGAAGATCAAGCAGCTTTGTCAACAGAACACTTTCAATGTCTCTCGGAACATTACCAAATCTATGAGGGATCTGGCGATTGAAATAGTGGAACTGCAGACTTCTGCAGAGGCCACAGGAAATCGAGGCTGCTTTGAAGCCCTCAAATCCAAAAAGGCTGTGCTGGCAGACCTGCTGGGCTCTAGCACAGGCGGCGCTGGTCCGGTCTCTCTTTCAGACCGCTGCTCAGATGGATGGACAAAGGTTTTTTCAGCCTTGAGAGGAAGAACGGCAGAGCAGGTTCATCTGCGTTCTGTGCTCGACTTCAGTACAGATGCTGACTGAAGCCAGTGGGATCTGGCAGAGAGCTGTGGACTTTTAGTAAGTACACAGAGGATGAGGGGGCCTTTAACTCCTTCTGCAGTTGGCTGCCCAGAGTCCCGGAGGAGACCAACAAGGAGCTGGAGGGTCCTCTGACTGCAGAGGAAGTGTACACGGCACTGCAGAGCATGCAGGGGGGGAAGGCCCTAGGGTGGGAATCGAGAACCGGTTCCGACTCAGAACCGGTTCCAACTGACCAATTCCATCGGAATTGTATGCCTCCAGCGTTATCAATTCTTCTTAACGATTCTCTCATTTCCCTGCCTGCACAAGGAAATTTTGCGTCATGGTACATTTGCGTCACACTCTCTGATGACTCAGACCTTCAACCGCGAGGCAGCATCATGGAGAAGAAGCGATCTATTCTGCCCTGTGTAATCAGTGCAATCAACCTGGATGCGAGAGGACGCTAGCGTAAATATGCCGCTTCTCAATTCGTAGCGAAACTGCTTTTTTTTTTTTGAGATAGAAAGCCAAGTTGTCCCTACAAGCTCTGGGACTGTGCTACTAACTCTGAAGGCTACACACCTGAACAATTGGCTCCATGGACTCACCTTTCTCCCCCGATCAGCTGTTAGCCCCGCCATCAGCTGTTAGCCCCGTCGATCAGCTGTTAGCCTAGAAACGCTAACTTTCAAACCGATGTACTCAATACTTTGTGGGCTGTCCATCGTTGGTCCTCCCTTCACCACAACCTCAGGGTTATTCACCGCCTGGCTCCTTTGTCGCTCTCCTCTGCTGTGCTCTCTCCCAGCTGCAGCGATGTTGGACGGGACCTCCAGACGCAAGTCTGTTTATAAGAACGGTGCTATTCCCTCTGTGCGGACTGACAGGCGCTCCATTTGTTCTTTGTTTTGTTTGTTTCACTTTGTTAAGTGTCCTCGGGTACCCTGAAAGGCGCTATATAAATTAAATATATTATTAATAATGCTGTAATATCGTGTTAGGGCGCCTGAGTTGCTGCTGGTCAAACAAGCTCCACTGGGACCTCCGTTAACGAGGGTAACGTTGACATTAAATATCCTGCATTAGCCACTGTCACCTTGCAACTGCAAGCAGCATGCACAGTTTTTTGCTGTATGTTTGAGTTGAATATGTTCATGTCCACAATCTTGTGCAGACATAATTTTGGGAAAAAATAAAATGGTTGCTTTTGGTGCAGAAGACTGTGTAGAACTCCTTTTTTGTCACTCAATGAACTACTCAGGAATTGATATGAGAATTGATAAGGAATTGAATCGATAGGCAGAATCGACAGTGGCATTGATATTGATAAAAACTTCAATTCCCACCCCTAGAAGGCCCCTGGGATCGATGGGCTTCCACCAGAGTTTTTCAAAGCTTTTTGGAATGAGCTGAGAGAAGATGTTTTAGAAGTCTTCACTGAGAGCTTTAATGACTCATCTCTGCCACAGAGCTGTAGGAGAGCAGTGCTGACTCTGGTACCACAAAAAGGCGACCTTCAGGATATAAAGAACTGGAGGCCAGTCTCTCTGCTCTGCACAGATTATAAACTGCTCTGGCTAATAGACTGAAGAAGGTGATGGACCAAGTCATCCACCGGACCCAAGCCTATTGTGTGCCCGGCAGGTCCATCGCTGACAATGTGTCACTGATTGATTTTTTGGAAGTCTCTGGTTCTTTGGGTTTTGATGCTGGTTTGGTCTCTTTAGACCAGGAAAAGGCATTTGACCGGGTTGAGCACCGTTACCTTTGGAAAGTGTAACAAAGGTTCGGCCTCAGCTCTGGACTTATTGCCAAGATTAAGGTTCTGTACGATGACATTGAGAGTGTACTGAAAATGAATGGTGGTATGTGTAAACCTTTTAAAGTGACCCGGGGTATAAGACAGGGCTGCTCGATGTGTGGTATGCTCTAAGCACTTTCTATTGAACCCACGTTGCACAATATTTGTTCTTTTATTGATGGTCTGTTTTTATCTGATTCTAATACACATGTGAAGTTATCTACATATGCAGATGATATTATTGTTATTGTAAGGACCCAGGTAGATGTGAAGGTTTTAGGAAGCATTGTTGAAAACTTTGGTTAAATATCAGCTGCCAAAGTTAACTGGGCAAAGAGCGAGGCCTTAGCAGTTGGGAGTTGGTCTGCAGGTCTCCTTCAGCTGCAAGGAGGGTTAAGCTGGAGGAGGGGAGGCCTAAAGTACCTGGGAGTCCATCTAGGACAGCGGTCCTCAATAGGCGGCCCCCGGGCCGCATCCGGCCCGCCGGCCTCCTGTTTGTGGCCCCCGAACTATTATTCCTTCACTTTGTGTTTTGGTTGGGTCAGCACGTGTATACCGGGACTTGTCTCCATGCCAACGATACACAACAGACAGAGCGCAACTTTTAACTTTCACTTTCGTTTTCGGAGCACTTCGTGTATTCACATTTTGCTGGTGGTAAGAGATTGAATATGGCGTGTTTCCAAGTAAACTGTTATGACAAAGTGGACAGTGAAAATCGGCAACTCGCAGAAATAGGATCTTCAAAGTTGCATTTATTCTGCCTCCAACCGGGACAATCTCCACGTTTCTGACAGTGCAGCGGTTTTAAATACTTCGTCTTACTTTACCACTTTGCACAGTTTGACAAGTTTTAGCTAACGTTAGCGACCTCATATATATTCATTGTTGCAAAGAGTGTAACGGACGGGGAGTTTCTCCCGGCAAACACCCTTTCACTCACGGTGTCAAAATTTGTATCATCCTTGTTAAAACACCATTTAATCACAGAACAAATGACGTGAAATAACCCACAACCATCTTACATATCATCTTATTCACAAACACATTCACGAACCATAATTACACCAACAACAACAGAATACCCAAGATCCATTGCGCCACAGTCCACAAGTGGCGTTACAATATGCCAGGAGAAGCTGTGATGAAGATTTCCAATTTGAAACGGCATTATGAGACGAAGCATAGGAATTTTGAAGAGACATTTCCTCAAAATTCAGAGATAAGCAAAACACAATTAAATGCACTGAAATCGTCATATCAAGCTGCAAGTAGGATTCTTGTCACATCTATGTCACAATGAAATAAAATAATGCATGACTGAAGTGATGGACACAATGTTTGAAGGCAAACCAAAAGAGGAAATATTCAACTACGTATTTTAATTTATGTTAAAATGGAAATTACATTTTATTTTAGTTCGTATTTTGTTGTTTAGAATGAAAAGGACATTTTGTTTTGAATATTACAGTATTATTGCATGTGGCCTGACCGACCTCAATACATGGACCTCTGAGTCATTCAAAAAAATCTTTGTGGCCCTTTAAGATTTGTATTTGAGTACCCCTGATCTAGGAGATGAACAGCACATAAAGAAGAACTGGGAGGGAGTGGTGGAGAAGGTGGAGGGGAGGTTGGCCAAGTGGAAGTGGCTGTTACCTCACATGTCTTACAGAGGAAGAGTTATTAATAACTTGGGAGCATCAAGTCTCTGGCATAAGTTGTACTGTATGGAACTCCCTTCTGGTCTGTTACAAAAGTGCAGTCTGTCATGATTAATTTTTTTTGGGATAACTTGCACTGAGTTTCCCAGAGTGTACTTTACCTGCCAAAGGAAGAGGGGGGCAGGGGTTAGTGCACCTGGAGAGCAGAGCAGCAGCTTTCAGTTTACAGTTTATTCAACGTTACATCACAGGAAATGATGACGTGGTCTGGAAACCAATAAGGAGCACCATTTTAAGGGGAGTAGCATGTTTGGGTTTGGATGCGTCTTTGTTTTTAATGGACTGTGGTTTTATCCATTTTTGTGACTTGCCTCCATTTTATCAGGGACTGTTTAGAGCCTGGACTCTTTTTAAATGGAATAGACTGGAACCTGCAGCTCCACTGTTTTGGCTCCTGGAAGAGCCTCTGATCCACAGAGAAACCAATGTGGAGGCTGTTTTATAAACTGCCGCTAAACGAGAGTTCAGGTGATCTACAGTGGAGAATTCTGCAGGGGGCGCTGGCTGTTAATAGTTTTGTTTCAAGGATAAATCCTACTGTTTCCATTAATTGTCCTTTCTGTAATGAACCAGAAACTATTTTTTTCACTGTTTCCTGGACTGTAGAAGACTAGAAGTTATGTTTGAAGCAATGTTTTAAAAAAATAAATAAATAAAATCTCTCTGACTGTGTGAAAAGATGTGACTTCCTCTGTCCACCATGTGATGCAAGAGGACACTTACTAATTACATGTTAAGCAGAAGTATTGTATATCAAGAGAAGACAGCACAATGACAGTTTTATGTCAATGACTGTTAGAAATTGCTTACTTCCTGTTGTCAGGTGGAGCAGTGATTATACCTGCTGATTGGCACAGAAGTGTTTTTGGCGTGATCCTGATTAAATATGTGACATTTGGGACGGATTGGACCATTAGCACAGAAGTTATTGGTACTTCCTTTTTCATGTTGAATAATTCCTTGTCACTGATCAATTTAATCACTAAATTTGAGGGGCGTTCTTAGTGTGACTAAATATCGGCATGTAAATGTGCTCAGAACAGGACAATTATCGAACGAAGTTTGGGGCAGATTCAACTTTGTACAGTGGATTTGTAACAATTTCCTGTTTTGTGGCGATGTCAACCTTCGCTGTTCAACAAAAACAATGTTCACAATACAACATCATCAAGGTCTGAAGAAGGAAGAAAATAGAAAATAAACATTTTGCTGAACAAGAATCCAGAAGATGTTGATCATGTTGTTGTTTCCACAGAACAATGACATTACTCTCTCTCTCTCTCTCTCTCTCTCTCTCTCTCTCAGTCAAACAGGTGGCTTTCTCAGCTTCACTGTTGGCTTCAGGCTATGGACATACTGGACCATTTAACACACACACTCCTCTAGTCTTCAGACGCATCATTACTAACATTGGAAATGCCTACAACCCAAACACAGGTACTCAAATTCACACTTTTATGTTATGTTGACATCAACCTGGTTGACAGATGTTGCAGCAGTTGATTCTTTATTTAAAATGTCCCACAGGTTTTTTCATTGCACCAGTGAGAGGAGCCTACCACTTTGAGTTACACATATATGGAGGTGGACATGCTTCACATCCTTCAGCTGCTGCATTGGTCAAGAATGGAGAACATATTTGTATTGCATATGAGCATCAGCCGTCCCATGGTGTAAAATCTTCTAATGGTGTCACGCTGCTTCTAGAGGTTGGAGATGTTGTGTCTGTCAGTCTGTGGATTAACTCATGGGTGTATGAAAGTCAAAATCATCACACCACCTTCAGTGGTCATCTGATATTCACCATGTGAGGAGGAAACAGTCCTTTTTGGGATTGTCACCAACAATCTTTTTGATTAGAAAAGGTTTATGAATTTTTCATTTGCATGTCTTTTCTGTTCCACATCAAAATGCACAGTGATGGACAGCTAGAGAACGTGTGACATCATTTCAAACACTAGATTAGATAAATCAACTAATTTGTGATAAAAATGTGGAAATGTTTGCTTTTTCTTAAGTATCTAAATATGTTGACATACAGAATTATTGTATTTTGTTATGATTATAAAGGCTGGATGACAAAGGTTTGCAGCAACAATCATTTGTATATAATAAACGTATTATTAATGTGTTCTTTTGCATTTGAATAAAAACATAAAGATATCATTGCATTACTGTCTGTGTCTTTTCTTCAACAAGATACATTTCTTTCAGATGAAATATCCTCATATTGTGAGCAGGAGAACAAATAAATGTGTCTTATCAGTTTGGATGTACAGAAGTTAAGATTCACCAAAAGTAATTTATGATTGGACAACTGTTAAACCCACTACTTAGACATAAATAGTACTTTTATGTGGATAGTGAGGAATTACTGGCCTTCGCCCATAGAGTCACTGGATTTGGCCCAGTAACCCCCGCTCCACCTTGAATAAGGTGGTATAAAAGCAGTAACATCACCCGCAACCCGCATGGATAAAGCGGAAGAAAACGAACGAACAAAGTGAGGAATTATATTGTGACTGAAATTGACTGTATTGTTCTCATTTATGAATTTAAAGTGACCAGATTATTCAGCACACACAGTAGTTGTATTTAGATTCACATTCAAATCTTAAACAGCTGTTGTCACAGATGTTGATGGGATTAAAGCTCAATCAACAGTCTGACCAGGTACAGGCTCATTGACCACAAACTGACAATCCAAACAGGAAGACACAAAAAATCATGGCAACCAAATGATTCCACTTGGAAATCAAACTGAAGCTGAGAGAAGAGAACCAACAAATGCTGCTGACCAACAACAGAGATGTACACAAGACATCCATGCTGTGCTGAGAGAGATGAGCGCCTCATTGGCTGAACAGAGGCTGGAGATAAGGCTCTTACAGAGAGAGAAGGAAGGTAGCGTATGACGTTTTTAACAAAGATGAGTCAAAGAAATCTTCTGTCTAACTTTATATAGAGTTTATAGAGTTCTTCTAAACAACCGCAGTGTGGCAGTTTAGCAACAGCAACATAATTTTTGGCGAGATTTTTGAAAATCAGGCCACCATGTCTCGAGTTACACATTTGGTATTTGGTATTTGAATTTCAAAATGCTTCGATAGAACTATTTCAAAACACGGACTAAAGATATCTGGTGAGTTTTATGATGACTGGACTAATGGTTATTGAGTTATGGTCAATTCAGTCAAAAACCGCCCTTTGCAAGGATATTTAGAGTGAAAGCAACCATGTTGTTCGACATTCATAATGGTTAAAAAAAAAAAGTAATCTTAATCCCAAAATGCTGTTACCTAATTTGGTGTTGATTGATTCAAATTTGAAAAAGAAGATATCACTTTACTGTTTTTCAGTCTATGCTAACTAGAGCAAAATCCATCATGGCGGCCCCACATGCTCCTGGAGACGTTTTACATACAGCACTTTGAGCTGGATTTAGTGTCCAATTTCAAGTTAACTGGACTTACTGGCTATTGCCTTTCAAAAATTGCATTAATAATAACACCACCAATTTGGCTCATATTTCTTGAGAAACATTTGCACCTCAATCCACCTTTGATGTTTCAACTCATGGGACTTTGAGTGGCAACACGAGACAAATAATTTTGAACCGGCACAGAAACAATATTTTTGGTTTGAACCCTAATTAGCACTAACATAAAGTACAGCAGAGGTTGGTACAAGCATTACTTAGCATTATACATGAAAAGTTAGTTGTAAAAAAGTGGTAGTTGTAAAGACACTTAGAACGACAAGTGTAAATATTAACGTGATGATAATTGAAATTTTGAGCTGATGATTCACTAGCAAGGACCACACCGTCAACGAGATGCATTTAAGGATTTATTAGTGACAAAGGAAAACGAAGTGTCGAAGATCTTGGTTCTTTTGAGTTCTTCGAGTGCGTTGTGGGGATTCTTGTAGAGAATCCGTCGCCGCTCCCGGGCAGTGACGGACCCCCTCATGGACCTACGAAGGAGAGGAGAGAAAGAAGGAACAGGGAGAGAGAAATGGGGTGGGGGGAGGGCTGCAGAATACGAGAGCGAAGCAGAGGAGAGGGTCAGGTGGTTATTTATAGAAATGCGGAAGTTGGCGCTGTTGAGGTGCGGTCCTGCTCCTGAAACTTCGCCAATTAAGCTTCAATTCACTAGCAAGGACCACACCGTCAACGAGATGCGTTTAAGGATTTATTAGTGACAAAGGAAAACGAAGTGTCGAAGATCTTGGTTCTTTTGAGTTCTTCGAGTGCGTTGTGGGGATTCTTGTAGAGAATCTGCCACCGCTCCCGGGCAGAGATGGACCCCCAAAAACCTCCAATTACTTGAGAAGAGATTGAGCGGATCTGAGATCTTTGAGATCTGAACGGATGTAGTGGTGGTACGTTTGGGAGGACCAGCGGCCCATGAGACATATGAAGTGTTCAGGGAAGCCATTACGGGAGGCTGAAGTGGCAGCTCCGATTCTGAAGGAGTGCCCGGAGTAGTTGTCGGGCAAAATACCAGACGATGAGGGCACGTGGCAAAAGTGATGGTGGAACCAGAATCCAGTAGCCACTTGGCCGGATTCGGAGATGAAGAGAGGATCTGTCATTGTTGTGAGATTATGGAATTGCAAGAAATTTGCGAAGGTTTCAAAGGGATTCAGTGGTGATTGGACCTTGAAGAAGAAGACAGGTGTAGGCGGACCAAATTGATTGGTTTTGGTTTGCTTTAAGTGGAACACCACAGTGTCGTCTGAAAAGCGAGACAAGTCAGAAATGCAAGCATGACGGCTTGAGTCGAAGTGAATGGTTGAGGAGGTGAATTCGGAGCATCTGAGGAAACCAAAAAGGCAAGCAAGAACATGGCTTCCAGGATTTGGGCGACTTGAGGAGCGCTGTACCTGGAACGGATTGTGTGGAGGCAGATTAACAGCAAGTGGGCATTAAGAGGAAGACGGCGAGGGCTTAATGAACTGTTAATGAACAACCGGTTATTGTCTTGGAAAGAAGCTGATACCGCTAAGGTAAGCTTGGTGATATGTGATTTGTCACGATGAATGGGCGTAAGTACCGAAAGAAGTCATGGTGATGAGATCGAATGACGGAAAGGTTGTGTTGTATTGGTCGTGAAAGTAATGGAAGCTTTCCAAGCTGTCCAGTGGAAAGAGAGGGTTGAGGGTGATAGGCTGTTGATGATGGAGCTCTGGGAGTCGCTTATCAGGGGTATAAGCGCAGGATTTACAAGTTGAATGTCGACGCTCGACCGGCGTAGGGAAGGTATCTGCGTGAGGTGCCAAGCTTCTGAACTTCTGGCATTCATTAGCGAGCTTCGGGGGCGATTCTGCCGCAAACCATCTGCCATTGTAGAAACCCCCCAAAACCGGCCTAAGGAGCAGCATCGATGTACAGATGGATGTCGTGCGGGTGAGTCGGTTGGTCGTCGTAAAAGAAAGTGATTCCGTTCCAATTGGTGAGAAGGTTGAGTCACGGACGGATTTCGGCAAGGCTCGAGCTATCCAGGGAGATGGAGGTCAAGAGTGATGGGACGGAAGAAGTGATGGATGGTAGGTTGGAGATAAAGGCTCGCCCTTGGGGGATGATGCGTAAGGCGAAGTTGATGTGGCCCAGAAGGGACAAAAGTTGACGTTTGGTGCGGCGCGGGGCGCAGAAGATGGTTCGGTTGAGCTTTCTGGCCGGGAATGAAGTCTAAAACTTGTTTGTGTCAACAATGATTCCGATAAACTCGAGGGATGTGGAGGGGCCCTCTGTTTTCTCTGCGACGAAGGGACCCCGAGGTCGGAAAAGACTGAAGTCAGGGTAACCAGGCCGGAAGTGGGTGGCGATGAGGTGGGGGGAAATTGTTAGACTGGATCCAGCTGAGGGCTTCAGGTGGGGTGTCGAAGAGTTTAGGCTGCTTTGCAACCAAAGGTGAGCCTAACGGCGAAGTAATATGTACCACGCCAGTGGATGTTGAAGAAACGGCAGACGTCGGGGTGAATAGGGAGGACTTTGAAAGCACTGGTCTGTTCCTGGACCTTCCTTAACTTCCTTAGCGAGCATGCGGTCAACTGAATCTGGCTTGGTTATGGTCGACTGAAGATTTTTGATTTCGAAAGAGATAGATGATAGTGTGGAAGTCCGGGGTGAAAACCTTCTTCAAGTCCTTTATGAGAACTAGCTTTGGCAAGGTAGGTTGTACGGGCATTCGGGTAGGGCCCCGCCGCAGAAGGAGTAAATGTGGAGGATGCGGCACTGGAACACGGTGCATCCGGTACTGTTGAAGCCGTGCAAATCGAACGACCTCCTTGGTGCATGACGGGCCTGCCTTTCTTATCTATGCCGTTGATTACAGGAAAGATGACAGAAGGGGTAGATGACATCTTTTCTGGAGGTATGGGTGCTGGTGGAGCTGCCGACGACAGGCGAGAGAAGGCTGAAGCTCTCGTTTGTTTTTGTTTTGTTTGTTTTTTTTTGTTTTTTTTTTGTGCGGCTCAGTGTGGGTAGCTGTGTATAAAGTGAAATTAGTGGTTGCCTGCTGAGGGGGAAGAACAGGTGCTGGCATCCCGGTGCCGACGACCCCAGCCGACATGAGCTGCTGGTACTGATGGAGCTGGGAGATGGAAGCTCCCTGCATCCCGGCATAGGACGCTGGCACCCGGTGCTAGGAGCCCCAGTTGAAGCGAGGTGCTGTGGTTGCTGGAATTAGGCGGCAGAGGCGCTGGCATCTTAGTGCCAGGAGCCTTGGTTGAAGTGAGGTGCTGTTGTTGATGGAAACAGGAAGCAGAGGGCGCTGGCATCCAGGTGCCAGGAGCCCCGGTTGAAGCAATCTGCTGTGGTTGCTGGAAATAGGCGGCAGAGAGCGCTGGCATCCCGGTGCCAGGAGCCCCGGTTGAAGCGAGCAGCTGTGGTTGCTTGAAACGGGAAGCAGGGGGCGCTGGCATCTCGGTGCCAGGAGCCCCGGTTGAAGCGAGCTGCTGCGGTTGCTGGAAACGGAAGCAGGGGGCGCTGGCATCTCGGTGCCAGGAGCTCCGGTTGAAGCGAGTTGCTGGAAACAGAAAGCAGAAGGCTCTGGCATCTCGGTGCCAGGATCAGAATCAGAATCAGAATCCTTTAATGTCCTACAGACGGGGAAATTTGTTTGTCGCAGCAGCAGAAAATTACGAGAACAGAGCAATAGCAAAATAGACAATAGAATAGACACTGTAATTAAAAAGGGAAAGAAAATAGAATCGAATCGACGTATATACATATTTACATGATGTAGTGCAAGAATGGACAGTAATTTTTAAATACAGACCGGAGCCCCGGTTGAAGCGAGCTGCTGTGGTTGCTGGAAACAGGAAGCAGAGGGCACTGGCATCTCGGTGCCAGGAGCCCCGGTTGAAGCGAGCTGCTGTGGTTGCTGGAAACAGGAGGCAGAGGGCGCTGGCATCTCGGTGCCAGGAGCCCCTGTTGAAGCGAGCTGCTGTGGTTGCTGGAAACAGGAAGCAGAGGGCGCTGGCATCTCGGTGCCAGGAGCCCCGGTTGAAGCGAGCTGCTGTGGTTGCTGGAAACAGGAAGCAGGGGGCGCTGGCATCCCGGTGCCAGGAGCCGAGGCTGGAACAGGTTGGCTGTGGTTGCTGCTGTGGTTGCTGGAAGTAGGCAGTAGGGGGCATTGGCATCCCTGTGCCAGGAGCCCCCACAAAGGTTAGCTGCAGTGATGGCTGGAACTGGATGGCGGTGAGACTGTGGCGTTTGCCCTTGAGGTTGTAGGTTGCTGTGGCTGATGATGATGATCCTGATGGAAGTTGGAGGGTCCTGGAATCGATCTGGGCGCTCCCTCTGGAGTGTTGTGATGATGAGAAGTGGTGGCGGAAACTCTGGAGTTGTTTGATCTGGCAGAGGATCTCTCTCTCTGCTTTTGCTGCTGCTCTTTCTGTTTTCTTTGGGCTGTGTTATTTGATTGTACTGTCCCTTTAACAAGAGCGTCGACGTCACTGCCTGTAGGGGTGTGCGTGATGATGTACCCCAGAAGCGGTCTGGTGTTGACGGAATGAGCGGCCATGAGTTTGTTTTTTTGTTTTTTGTTTTTCTTTTCAAAGATTGGCTGTTGTGATGGCTAGAACTGGATGGCAGTGGGCACATAACGTTGCCCTAGATGTTGTAGGTTGCTGGTGTCGATGATGAAAATCCTGATGGGAATTGGAGGGTCCTGAAATCCATCTGGGCACTCCCTTTGGAGTGGAGTGATGACGAGAGGTGGTAGCAGAAACTCTAGAGTCATTTGATCTGGCTGAGGATCTCTGTCTCCACTTTTGCTGCTGCACTTTCTGTTGTCTATGAGCTTTCTGCTGTCTTTGGGCTGTAGTATTTAATTGTACTGTCCCTTTTAACAGGAGCGTCGACGTCGCGGTGTGTTGGGGTGCGCGTGATGACGTCACCCGGAAGAGAGCTGGTGTTGACGGAAGAAGCTAACATGCGTGTGGAGAAAGTTTGGCTTTATAGTCCATTCGGTGAAACAGAATTCATTAGTCGTTTAAAGTTTTCTGGGGAGTGGCTACTGTCCAATCGGTGACTGTAGAAGATGAAAGCTGGTCGGGGGAACTCACCGGAGCGTGGAGACGTTGCGACCGGCGAGTTGTTCGGCCGGTGTTGGCGGAACGATGGCGAGGCTTCGCTTCTTGGAGGTGAAGGAGTCGGCGAACTGCAGAGACGGTGACTTTCTGTTCCAGAATTTCCTCGTACTCTCTTTGCTACGGAAGGAGGTGGGCTGGGAGACACAGGGGAGTCGTCGGACAAACTATGATAATCTTGGATGTTGAGGAGAGATGAACCAGGCAGGATGCGAACCATGAATGAGACGAAGTTGGTGCTCTTCGGACCCTAGGCGGCTGTTGGGCCACTGGAATTTGGGTCTCGGGTACAGAGGTGACGGGAAAGTAGTCGGCTTCAGATGAATGGTGATCCTGATCTCGTCTGAAAGATCGTCCGACGGGGATAGTGATACAAAGTCCATGATGAGGTGAGTAGAGCCTGATGTTGCTCGTACAAAAGTTTGGATGTGCTCGGGCGAGGCGATGTCGCATGATCTCGTTTCTGGGTGCGAGAGCGCAGAATACGAGAGCGAAGCAGAGGAGAGGGTCAGGTGGTTATTTATAGAAATGCGGAAGTTGGCGCTGTTGAGGTGTGGTCCTGCTCCTGAAACTTCACCAATTAAGCTTCAATGGCTGCAGATGAAATGTCAGAAGATCAGCTAAATTCTTACAATCCATCCTGTGGTGAACTTCAACCCACTGGGGACCAAAATGTCTGTAGAAAATGTCCCAGATAAAAATATTTCAGTCCGGGCCAAAGTGTTTGAATCACTAACAGTGCCATCACATAGAGTCATGCAGTTTATGTGACAACAAAAGTAAATCAACAATTTTTCAAGTTTCTGTAGGAAAATGATGATTCAGTAGATAAAACTAACATACAGGCATTTATTACTTTAATCAAGTGCAAGGAGCCAAACTGAGAGTACACGGGTTGCAGAAGACTGAGATGGACAAACAACTTCAAGGTACTGTGTAGAGATCATTGTAGCCCCGATAATGTATAGTGAGCAATGACAAATGCTATTCTATAGAATTTATAATGAACAATAATATATAATGATAATGTTTTTATCATATATATTGTTTTAAGCACAAACAACTAAACTAAAGGAACTGGAGTTACAGAAGACTGAGGTTGACACGTTGAAGCAACAACTTAAAGGTACAGTGTGGAGAATATTTTGGCTACAATAACAAAAGTGTAATATTGGACCACAAGATCACTCTTAAGTGCTTTATTAACTCCTGCCCCCATTGTAGTATAAATGCCAACTGCCAAAGCAAACCTTGATTAAGAAAATAATGATTAAATACTACTATGCTTTTCTCCAGCACAAATAGCAGAGCTGATCTCCATTAAAGCCAGGACTGATGTCACAGAAAACCAGGTGAAGGCTCTAAACAGAGATGGAAAAGGTAAGACTGAGAACTAAACTAAACCAGAAAATTCTAAAAATCTGAGCAATCTGATCCACAGTAAGTTAAGAGCAATGAGATGTTCCTCAATTCAATTCAATTCAACTCAATTCAATTCAATTCAATTCAATTCATAGGGGCTTCATCGGACATTAACTTAACATAAACATATACACAACATCAAGATTGATTTTCATTTATTTACATTAACATTCATTATAAGTATATCAGTGTGTGTGTGCTGTCAGTCACTCACTGTCCCTCAAGTTGTGGCATGTGATATATATTGGGAAGCCAGATATGCCCTGTCTCCTTCTCCCATGAGTAGGAATTTGACTGAAATGACTGGAATTTTAAAATTATAAAAATTTCTCTTGATTGCACGTATGGCTCTTTGAGCTTTTTCTTTTAGTGCATTCACTGCCATGTTGAAACTCCCTGATGCCGTGATGGTTATACCAAGGTAGGTATAACTCATGCCATGTTCAATGATATGATTATTTATGGTAAACTGGTGTTTGTTCTCGTGACATCTGGGGCATTTGTGAAAGATTATGACATTACTTTTCTTCATATTTATTGCCAGGGCCCAGTTCTGACAGAACTTTTCTACTATGTCCAGCTGTTGCTGTAGTCCTTGTTCAGTAGGAGACAGTAAAACAAGGTCATCAGCATAAAACAGAGACTTCACCTCTCTATCTAGGAGGGCGAGGCCAGGAGCAGCACAGTGATCCAACTCAACAGCAAGTTCATTTGTATACACATTAAATAGAGTAGGACTTAAATTGCAGCCCTGGCGTACACCTATTCTCTGGGTGAAGAATTCCGTTTGTTTGTCTCCAATTTTAACAGCACACATATTTTTCGAATACATTGATTGAACCAGATCATATATTTTGCCTCCTATACCACAGCCCTTCATGCCAAACAGAGTCAAAAGCTTTCTTGAAATCAATGAAATGAGTGAATATCTTACCATTTTTGTTTGGTGTACATGTTTGTTAATTAAAGTGTGAAGGGTATATGGTCGGTGGTGCAGTGTTTTTGGAGGAAGCCAATTTCTCAAGGAAATCTAGTATTCTTTTATTGAGAATACTACAGAATAGTTTACTCAGACAGCTGCTGACATAGATGCCACAGTAGTTATTAGGGTCTCTCTCTCTCTGTGTCTCTCACTGTCCATCTCTCTCTCTCTCTATTCCTCTCTCAATTCAATTCAATTCAAAGTGGCTTTATTGGCAGTTTTAACAACAATATTGCAATATAACAATATCTCTCTCTCTCTCTCTCAGTCAAACAGGTGGCTTTCTCAGCTTCACTGTTGGTGCTGTGTTGGTCAAGAATGGAGAAAATTTTTGTATTGCATATGCGTATCAGCCAACCTATGATGTAAACCCTTCTAATGGTGTCATACTGCTTCTAGAGGTCGGAGATGTTGTGTCTGTCAGTCTGTAGATTATCTCAAGGATGTTTGACAATGAAAATCATCATACCACCTTCAGTGGTCATCTGATTTTCACCATGTGAGCAGGAAACAGTCCTTTTTCTTCAAGCATATGAGTAGCATTGTACACAGTAGCAGTGTATTAGTACTTCTTGAAGAAACATCAACATCATCAAAAACAACAAAAAAAACAATCTTTTTGATAAGAAAAGGTTCATTCATTTTTCATCTGCATGTTTTTTCTGGAATTAAATCAAAATGCACAGTGGTGGACAATGAGAGAAGATTTGTGCTATTTTTTAAACACTAGATTGATGAAGTGAACTAATTTGTCTGAAAATTGTGGAAATGTCTGCTTTTTGTAAATATCTAAGTAAGTTGACATACAGAATTACTGCATCAAAACCTGCAAATCAAAGACTTGGTTAGTGTTTTTATCCTGATTATCAAAGCTGGATGACAAAGCTTTGCACCAATAATTATCTGTACATATTAGATATATTCTTATTGTCTTCTTTTACATTTGAATACAAGCTGAACATATCAGTGCAGTACTGTCTGTGGACCTTTCTTCATCACATTGTAAACTTTAGTCAACTCACCTCGCTAGATCATAGTACCTGCTCATTCCTTCTGCTCGGCTCCAGTCCCATCCTTCTCAGCCCTGTTTATCTGCTCTGTGTCTCTGTTCATTCACACTGAAGCTGTTGCCACAGATTTTTTTATGAGATTAAGGGCTCTATTTTACAACCCTGGTCTTAAAATGAGGTTGGTCAGGAGCAGTGATGGTGGATTACTATTTTGAATCAGCACAAAGCGGCAGCGCCATAGACCAACAAAAAGCTGGTCTGAAGTCAAAAGCGCAGACTGTTTCCTGCTATTCCAAGGATTCATCAGATGCGGCTACACAGGTGGGTTCACCCATTCATACGCTCTGATTTATTGATTTGAGAGGTTGCTTTCAGTTATTGTAAACATTTCCATGAACGCAGTCATGTCACTGTAACATATTGTGGCTCATTTCAACATCAAAACTAAAAGCTGTAGTTAGGAAACGAGTCAGGAGTTTTAAATAATTAGAGGAGTTAATCAGCTGTTGTTCCTCCTGCACAAAAGCGCATGTTAATGTACAAATACACATATGGTTTCTGCTGCTGGAGGATCGCTGCAGGTCATCTCATTAATATTTGAATCATTAAGGAAGTATTTCTCCCCTCTCCTCCCACCCGTTACTGATCAGGATGATTTTTATGACTCGTCCCCCTTGAGTACAAAGAGGGACGCAGCAGCTAGAGAGGGCATATTTTACACATGTTAACCCCCCCACCCACTTGCTCTGAAATTGTTAACTGCTTTAATATAAAACATTATCAGGATTTCTACCTTAAATTTACATCATCTGATCTTTTCTTACATGTTTCTCTCCAACCATAAACTTTACAGACTTACTCAACTTTATCTTTGTTGCAGGTTTTGTCATCACATCTGCTACCACCTGGTCTGTTGGACAATACTCCAAATTATCATTCACAGTTGACACCTCTGTCTGCTTACAGGGTTGTTTGCTTGTCCCTCGGTTATCCTCATAAACCTTGGGTAGTGTGTACTGACATCTGTCAATACCCTCTAGCAGTTGTACTAGATACATACAATCCTGTCCAGTTGAAGCTAATGCCACATAAGTGGATAGTGCAACAGTAGGTTGCTTTTTGGTTTTTCATGAAACGACAGGTCAATTTTCATGTAGTCAGGTAGATTAGGCTTCATACAGCCTCTCTGTATTTTCTGACATTATTCATTATTTTTGCATCATCAATTCAATTTTTGTTCATAAGGTGTGGCTCTAGGTTTACAGTCTTGCAAGTTAAACCTTTCCAGTATTTTCTCCACATATCTCTTTTGTGACATGTTAACACAGTCTTCACTCTGATCAAAGACGGTTTTTCAATTTTCCCAAGTCCATCATCTTGAATCTTGCTGTGAGCATTTCCTTCACAACCTTCAGTGCTTTTTCATCACTGGCAGCAATCATTATCTGTTTCTCTTGTGTAAACACAATTATCAGCATTTTGAGCAGATTTGCAAAAACTGTTTTTCATTCAGATACTCTTGTTATGTTCCGTTCCAGTTTCCGCTTTAACCTACATAGTGACTTTTTCAAGTTTACACCAACCTTTCATCAGTGTCAGATTTCCCCTCCTAACCTTCTGGTTGTCCCATATAAATCTCACAATTTATCTGTGCATGCAGGTAGGCAGTGTTAACGTCCATCTGATGCAGAATCAGGTTTCCCTGTACTGCTTTATACATCAAAACTCTGATGTTAGTGGTAGGGTTAGTCTCCTCATAATCCACACCCACCTTTTGACTATATCCACAGACCATGCTTTGTATTTGTCAGATCCATCAACACTTTCCTTCAGTGTATATACCCATCTACCCCACTTCGTTCTTGCCTTCAGGTAGCTTGGTCAGGGTAAATGTGTCATTCTCTTTTAAGGACTGCATTTCATCATTGATCACCTTAACCACTCTTTTTAGTTAGCTGAGGTCATGGTTCGAATTACGGGGGAGCTAAGGGGAGCTCGGCTCCCCTGACAAGGACCTGGGCTCCCCTGAAAGCCTACTTTGAGACATTTAGGGGGAGCTCCAAAACACTGTTAATTTTTGTGTCACATATAGATTTTGATTTAAAAACCGTTAAAGTTAGGTGGGGAGGATCGGAGCCTCCGCCTCAGCTCCGCTCAGCTTAACATAGTGTAGAGCAGAGATGGACAGAGTACTCGACCCCAGTACTTGAGTAAGAGTACAAATACTACTGGTCAAAATTTACTCCGTTACAAGTAAAAGTAGCTCAGTCAACATGTTACTCGAGTAAGAGTAAAAAAGTACTTGCTTTTAAAGGTACTTAAGTATCCAAAAGTACATGCTTTTAAATTTACTTTAAGTAAAAGTAAGAGTAAGAGTACATTTCTTATTTTTCACATCAATCAATTACTATAATTTTTTCTAAATGAATTTAAGGACCTTTTAACTCTTGTTTCTGATAATTAACTCTTTGAAACCGCCTGCACTGATGTGCTTGCTTTTAGAACCACAATGTTATATAAAGCCTGCAGAAACACCTATAAAAACAAATAAAATGAATGGGATCACAGGAGGACAGCAGATGTTGCAGATGCAGATGTTTATTAACAATCATTAAAACTGTAACCAAATGAACCTGCACCGTCCAACTAACTCTCTATCATTTAGCTAAGTTGGGAACTGGAACCCCCTCAAAGACCAATGTTGTCCTCAGACCACTGGTTGAGAATCACTGCTTTACAAAAAACTACATCTGATGCAGCCATTGTCACGGTTTTGTGTTGACAAACACAGTCGAGAGCGTGGCTACTTTGGTGGTGTCCTTATGGGGAGGGATGACGTATTCCCGCTTTTACGTAGATCCCAGTGGAGAGCGTGCGCTGTGATAGGTTTCCTTCTTTGACAAACACAGCTTGTGTCCAATAGTATTTTCGAAAAAAAAAAAAAAAAAAAAAAGAGCAGACCTGACTCCAGACTTTTTAGCCTTCCTAGAAATTAACTCGAGTAAAAGTAAAAATATTTGTCTTGGAAATGTATTCAAGTAAGAGTAATAAGTACCAAAGAAATCTAATACTCAAGTAAAGTACAAATCCTCTGGATATGTACTTAAGTACAGTACTCAAGTAAATTTACTCTGTTACTGTCCACCACTGGTATAGAATTATGATTAGCTGTGTGCTTTATGTGACTTTCACCCAGCTGGAAGAACAAAGAAAAGATGAAATGAGATGACTGGTCCGCTGTGGCTTTACCAGTGTTCCACTAAGTAAAGTTGCAGTAGGCACCCAACAGTTGCCCTCCTGCCGTCTGTAACTTTATAGGCTACTCAAAAAAAAATGTATAGGCCAAGCAAATTAATAGGGGTATCTGTAATATCAAAAGATTTTGCATAAATAGCGACCTTTTTACTAAATATTGCTTGTTCTGTGGTGTTGGTACGTCAAATCTGATCTCTGCAGGCATCAGATTTGCCTGCAGTGAAAGCGATAATTGACTCACGTCTAAATAGAACTTTCTGCCCTAATTCCATTTCCCCACCCATTGTACCAATCTACAGACAGAAAGGAAACGACAGGGAAGTGAAGGGACAGTCTACGACAGAGAGAGAAAGAGAGAGAGAGAGAAAGAGAGAGAGAGAGAGAACGGCAAATAGCTGTTTCTACATGCCTCCCTACTTTATGGAAAGTCCTCCAGGTAAAAACAAATGTCTGAGTGAGATAATTTTGATTCAAGAACTCTTCTCATTAGTATACATTCACAAAGATCAGATGATAATGTTAATACCTGACACTAGCAGGGCTCTGTAAAACCCATAAAAGTCTTAAAAAGCGCAGCACCATGCGCGGGTGAGCCTTCATAGACAAATTTTTTCCCCTAAGAGTTGGGAGAGAAAATTAATCTCAGTTCTGAGTGAGAAATTGTCCTGTCCTTGTTTTCCAAATAAGATTGTTGAAGCTGCACTCACCCGTTTTTGACATCAGCAATGAAACTAATGACAAGACACGCACAAGAAGTCTATTTCTAAAGTTTCTTAAAGCGAAACTCTCGCCAAAAAGCAACAGAGGCTTTATTTGGGATTGAATATGAGTCAAACATTGTGTAAAAGCATAATTATGACGAAAGAGGCACTTTTAAGATTTACCGTAGTTTCGGTTTTGGGCACATTAATTTTGAACGGGAGTGCTAGGGGCAGGATACGCTAGTATCAAAATCGCTATTTTTAGAACACTAAGAAGGCTCGACACAACATGAAACTTTGCATGTAGCATCACCAGGGTCTCTACTCATGAACAAGAGCATTGAGAACATTGTTTGTGTACACAGAGTTTATGAAAAAGAAGGTTTTTGAACTACTCATGTTAGCTGCTGCACCTCCTGCGCGTCGCCGTCATGGCAGGCAAAAAGTGTTGATCCCTGAGTGCAACCTGACAGGCAGGAGAGTAATGGTGAACCGCTCCCCAAGCGTGCCTGTCAGGTCGCACTCAGGGATCAACACTTTTTGTCTGGCATGACACCCCGACGTCATGATGATGACGTCGGGGTGTTTCCCCTGCGGTTATTTATCAAAATATACACCTGCACCCAGCATTTAAAGGGACCCTGCGGTTAATTGAAACCCGGCTATTATTTGGTAATATACAGTACATTTACACCCCGCTCTGTACGCCAGAACGGCGGCGGCCATGCGCTTCCGCGACTCATTTGCATCCTGGACGCAGAGTGCTGTGTGTCTCCTCTCTGCTCTGACTGCAGGCTGGGACTGCTGCGTGAGGTACTGAGAGACTGACCGCCTGTGAAGGCTTTTGGACGGGGGAGAGACTCACGGCAGCACCCGCTGCTCGTTGAGCACAGTAACTGCGGAGTGATACGTGCTTTCAAGCCAGAGTCTCCAAACACCAAAAAAGTATCCAATAACACCAGTAAAAGTCGCTAGATTTGTCAGTAGTCGCTTTTGACGAAAAAGTCGCCACAAGGATGATTTGTTTGTGTGTTATAATAGTCCAACCACTTGCATTTCGACATGGGGGGAATTTTCGTAATTTCTTTTTTTTTTTTTCTTCAGATTTTTGTTTTCCCTCCCATCCTATAGCCTACTCGCGCCCCCCCGGAGAGTGTCCGCGCCCCCCCAGGGGGGCGGGCCCCACCGGTTGAGAACCACTGCTCTAGAGGGATATCTCTTTTGCTCATGATTTGTCTCATCCGTCTGTGCTTGGCTGTTCTCCTCAGGCTTAGTTACAGGAATCTGGTCCTGAATACTATTTGTCTAAATTTGGCACTGTCTTTGTCTACAGGTTGCCTTATTCCCTTCTTTGAAGATCAAGGTCTCTCAGTTTGCGGTAGAAGAAAAGATATCCTGCGGGTATGAGGGGATATACAACGCCTTTTTCAGCTCTTACTTGTGAAAGTCCTCTGCTGTCGATCAGACAAACCTCGGCGTCTCTTCTGCGCTCCGTTACTCAGACACATCTTGTGCCATCAGCCAACTCCACGCAGTGTCTCTCAGTCATCCAATGTGAGGCCTTTCTTCTTGACATCACGTCCTGGCTGGATTTCTGCGTCTCTGTCACTCACGCTGAATACATACTCCTGGTTGCTCGTCTTCTCGGAAACTATTTTGACGACTTCCCGCTGCTGTTTCTGTCTACATTAGGGTGACCAGACAGTCCCCGATTAGGCCGCCCTGTCCCTGGTTAAAACTGTTCCCGAAAATGTCCCCGATTTGAATAGGAGAGAAAAAACTCCAGTTATTACGGAAGTCAGTCAAACTAACGTTACGTTGCGGTACCCAGAAACAGAATACAAGGCAGAGTTGTTTACTTTTGCTTGCTGAAGACAGAGATAGGCGACCGTGTTAAGGTAAAAAAAATAAAAAGTGCGACTTGAAATTCAAACTTTCTGTCGTAAAATATGCAGACGAAAACTCGGGAGAAGCAGCCGCTAGACGTTTCTCTGTCAACCCCAAGAGAGTGAGAGACTGGCTAAAAAATAAAACGGAGCTTCAGCGTCTGTCCGAGGAGGACAGCAACAGGGCCAGGCTGCCTGCTGGAGGGAGGAAGAAGGCTAGCGAGGAGCCTGAGAAAAACATGCGGGGATGAGTTATCAGCAAACGGGCACGCCACGAGAGAGTGTCCCGCAAAATGATCAGGGCGAAACAAATGTACGCCACCGTGAGTGACAGCAGAGATGAGGTGAGTTATCTGTGAGTGCTGGTCGGCTGAATCGTTTCCTCCACCGCAACAACTTAAGAAGGATGCCAGAGAATTCACAGAGAAGCTGGCGAAGATTGTGACTTTTTCATCCCGCTGAGTGGCATCAAGGCCACTCAGCGTTACCTTACCGACCCCCCCCAGATATTTCATTCACAAAAACAGGGCCTGTGGCAATTATGGACAGCTGTGTTTTTTCCTTTTGGGGGGGGGGGGGGGGCAACTGCAATGAACCAGCTTTGGAGGGGCCCAGCTTGCAAAAGGTTGAGAACCCCTGGTCTATCAAATAAAATCCCAATAAAATACATTTACATTTGTGGTTAAAATGTGACAAAATGTGGAAAAGTTCAAGGGGGGTGAATACTTTTGCAAGGCACTGTATACTCCTAAGATTTTAGCTCCCCTTTTTCCCCACTTCAGATTCCCAGGCAGACTATGATGCTCCCCAAGCTCAACTTACCTACCAAAGAAGCTCCACTTTTTACCTAATTAACCCTGGCTGAAGAAGGGTTTTTGTATAAATCCAGGCTTTCTTTCAATGCCTGGAAGTTTTCCTGATCCTGGACAAACACATATATCATCCACATATGCGGATACAACAACAGGAGGGCTTTGAACGAGTTCTGGTAGAGAGAGACCCCTCAGCTTGATCCTCAGTCTGTGGAGAAAAGGGTTCAATAGCAAAACTATAAAGCTGCCCTGAGATGGAGCATCCTTGCCTTATCCCTCTCCTCACTGGCACAGGGCAGCTCAGCCCTCCTCCCACCTTTACTACACAACGAGCACCACTATACAACAGATTTATCCAGGACATGTATCCCTCCCCAACACCAAACGCCTGTAATGTAGCAAAAAGAAAAGCATGATCAACACGGTCAAAATGCCCAACAGGTCATGTCCCAAAATACTCCACAAATGTTTAAAAAAGTCTGATGGCAAGCCATCTATTCCTGGAGCCTTGCCTGATGCCATCTGAGACATGTTCAGCAGCATTCAGTTCATCCAGTGTTGTGTCCAAACTTCAAGTGTCCTGATCCTCTGGACTCAGCTGATGAAGCCCCTGCAGAAGCTCCCCAGCAGCATCCACACCACAGCTATCCACCCTGAACAAGTCTGTGTAAAAATCTACGAGATGTTTCCTCATCTCTGCTGACTCTGTGGTCACCTTTACATCAGGGAGACAAAGACACACCATTTGATTCCTTACACCTACTGACTTCTCTAAATTAAAGAAGAAGGTGGTCGGTGCTTCCATGTCGTGGAGCTTAGTAAATTAGCCTTGGACTTGAGCTCCTTTAGCTCTCTCCTGCATGAAAGAGTTTAGTTCTTGTCGTTTAGAGAGTAAGACATTGTTATTCTGCTGATCAGTTCGTGGTGGAGGGAGGAAGAAGGCTAGCGAGGAGCTTGAGATAAAAGCAAGTGCTGGTTGGCTTAATCGTTTCCTCCGCCACAACAACTTCACTTGCAGAAGACGTACAACTGTTGCCCAGAAGGATGCCAGAAGATTCACCGAGAAGCTTACGAAGTTTGTGACATTTTTATCCCAGATTTTTGTGTGGAAGGAATTAGCTGCCTTGTCTGTTAAGTGACTGAAACAAATAAACGCCCCGGCTATTATTTGATATTTTATGGTAAGTTGTGTATGAACCCATTTATTTTGTGAGCTTGAACCAGACTTGGCTGTGTGTAGGTTAGGTGAGGTAAAATAAGGATGATTATAGTACAGTGCGTCTGTTTATCAGAATTGATGACATGAACTGAAGCCACAATGCTAATGCCAAACTGTCGCTGCTGTTGGTAAAATTTGAATGTGTGATTAGATAATCATGAGGTGACAATAATATTATTTAATTTTGCTCTGTTGTAGAATAAGACAGTGTAAAGTAAGAGTAATGAGTGAGGGAGAGAGAAGACTAGGAAAATAGCAGAAGAGTGTAAGAGGAAGCAAACTGAGTAAAGGCAGGAGAGAGTAAAGGAGTTATGTGAAAAGGTAAAGTAAAGAGAGTAAGGAGAGAAGAAAGAAGGGTTAAGAAAAGAAAAGCACTTTAGGAGAAGAGTATAAGAAGTGTGACAAGGTGAGGGAAGACAAGCAGACAGGAAGATGACTCTTTGTAAAATACGCAAATGCCATTTTACTGAAAAAATCCAAGAGGAATTTCCATTCATATGCCCCTGTTGCCAAAGGTTTCTTTGTTAAGAAACAAACTTCACTTACTATTGCATCTGTTCAGATTTGCTCATGTTCTCCTCTGCTGTTATTCCACCCAGGCCACAGAGGCTGAGGCTACTGAGGGAGAGGACTGTGGTGGACCTGCTGAACCAGCTGGGTTCACGGATCCAGGCATTTAGACATTTATTCTTGAATTATAATACTACCAAACTACTACTACCTGGACTACTGAAACTTCTTATTGGCTACTCAATTGCTTTAATACACATTAAAAATACACACTAAAATTTAAATACATTAACATGTGATTGCCCCTGCTATTTATTTCATAATGATAACATTTGAATTTTGACCACCGCACTGAAAATGTCCCCGATTTTCATTTCAGAAATCTGGTCACCTTAGTCTACAGGTTGCATCTTGATGTGTCATGCTTTGACACTGACTATACCACTGCTTGTGTTGACATGTCCTTGCTTTGTGTCCTCTCTGAAGCACACTGTGTCCGCAACCTTGTCTCCCTGATCACTGGTACTTGCCTTAGCTGGTCTGGAACTCAGGTGTGCCCGCACTTTCATGACGTTGTCGTCGAATGCCGTTGTGCACATCTTTTTGGTGTCTTCGTAGCTCTGTGGCTTAGTTTTTTATTTGGGCAACGGACACTGCCACTTCTCTATGTGTGACATGAATAGTGAAAAGTTTGAATGACTCTAGAAGTTTCTTCAAAATCATTACAATTAACAGTTTGTTACTTAAAGTTTCTACAGCATTCCTCAGTGCCGCAGCTTTCTCTGCGTGTATAACATAGACCATCACACCCTCACTGTTTGCCTGAAGTGAAGTGAGTTCTGTATACAGGTTTATTATCGAGGCTTCCCTTTGCCGGCCTAATAGTCTCTTATCATCTTTAGTGCCTTACGCCCATCGTCCACAGCTTCTCACATTATCAGTGACAAACTTTTATCAACTTAAAACTGTACTCAACTCCACATCTGCTGCAGCATTTGTCTTCTCATTATCTATTGGTGCTGCTTCCACTTTGTCATTGTCCTCATCTTCGTTGCTACTCTCATCTCTCAAAATGGGATCTTTTATTCTAAGGAAATGAAGACGGCTCAAACACTTCGTCTCCCAAAGTGCATAATGTCTTTCATCTCCGTCAAAAGCTAGTCGAGACCAACAACTAGTCAACCTTTCCACTCTGGGTCTTTCGGCCCTGCCGCATGAGTCAGCGATCCCTCTTCTCATGGTAATAGCATGCTAACTCACCAGACACACGGTACACTGAAACATTTCTTTCGGTGACAAAAACTAAATAACTTTCTCTGGATAGCTCTGGCCTATAACCTGTTATCAAAGCACAGCGTTCCTAACAGTGCTTGTGCGAGACCAAAACTGGGGCATGACAGAAGAATGAAACATCGTGGGCTGTTCTAACTGCAATCCTCACAGGAAAATAACTTTATTAACAACCTCATTCTCCTTTATACAAACACGTCACAGGTGAATTACAGTGCTTCTCATTGGCTTTCAGCTTTTTTCCCACAAAGTTTGTATTTACAGTGTCACCACAATCATGGCCCATTTCCATAATTGAGAGCATATTTTATGTTAAAGGGATATTCCGGTGTTAATTTAATCCATGGTCTAAATCACCGTGAAACTGTGTTAGACTCCCTCTCGAGAGATCAAGTTAGCAGACCGCTAATTTACGGAGTTTTATCAACCTCAGAAATGACTGCACGACAGCAATACATTGCAGTAAATGGGTCCAAATATAAACCGCCACCACAAAGCCACAAATAATGCTCAGAACAGCACCAAACCTATTTGTACCAACAGTACAAATAGGGTCTCAGCACATAGTCCGAGCCAGCTAGGTTCTGGTGGGTGGCGCACGTCAAGTGACATCCACATGAATATCAGGACCCAAGGTTTCCCAGAACATTTCATTGTTACAAGGTGATCAATGTTTTTCACTTCACCTATTAGTCTTGTTAATGTTTTGACTGATGGGTGTACAGGTTCTAATAAATCATTTATCTTTGTGTGCTGTGTTTTCAGTGTTCTGATGACATGCTCCATGTGATCAGTGTTATCAAACTGATGTCCTGCATGTGTCTGTTTTCTGGTCATTTCTGGTAATGATTGATCAGCATCAGACACTATTTAAGACTGAGATGAACACAGAAACTACACAGCAGAACTGAACAGACCGTCACTTTGAGAATGGAGACGACAATGTGTTTTCCTCTGTTGCTGCTGATCTGCTCTCTCGGCACGGTTCAGCTTCAAACAGAGCCTGCCAACCACATTATTCCACTTGGAGATCAAACTGAAGCTGAGAGAAGAGAACCAACAAATACTGCTGACCAACAACAGAGATGTACACAAGACATCCATGCTGTGCTGAGAGAGATGAGCGCCTCATTGGCTGAACAGAGGGTGGAGATGAGGCACTTACAGAGAGAGAAAGAAGGTACAGTAGTATGTAAGGTAGTGAGGGAAGTTATATCGATAAGAGACACTGCTTTGTTATAGGAGGTTTTTGTATAATTTAACACTAAACTGTTTTGCAGTATCACCTACAGGTAAAGTTGAGTCAAAGAAAAGCTCCTGGGAGACTTTATAACGTTCTTCTTAATGTACACAGTGAACTCTGTTTGTACACACAAACTGAGGTCACTGTTACAGTGTCCTACAATATTACAGCTTCTTACACAAAAGGACAGAAACAAAACAAGATCAGCGTGCTCACAGATATTAATCAGCACAAAATACAAAGTACAGTATAGTCTGATGTGTGTGTCTGTAGGTTTGGTCATCACCCAAAGTATTGGACTGATTAAGATGTTTACCTGATGGTGGCCTAGATAAAAAGGTGAGGGATCACAGAGGATGTTACTATTCATCCTGAGGAGAACATGAATGCTGTACCAAACTTCATGACTATAATCAAATAGTTATTGAGACGATTTAGTTGTTGATAAATGTTAACTTAACTGTGTTAATTGAAATCCTGACCTGATGATCACAGTAGATAAAATATAAATATACATTTCAGTGTCAAAGTGGTGGACTGACTGAATGACTGACAGTGACATCTCATAGAGTCATGTAGCTAATGTGGCTACAACAGTAACTCAGAGTTTACAGAAGCTTTCTAAGGAAATTGATGTTGCAGTAAAGACATTCAGGCATTTATTTCATTATTCAAGCTCAAGCAGCGAAACTGAAAGAACTGGAGTTACAGAAGACTGAGGTGGAGAAGCAGAAGACTGAGGTGGACAAACTAAAGCAAGATCTTCAAGGTACTGTGTGGAGAACACTGTAGCCATCATGATGTGTAGAGAGCAATGACAGATAATTCTACATCAAATCTACAAATTAAACACAACAACAATCGAAGCCTTTACATTTATGTTGTGAATGACTTTAAAGTAAAAGTAATGTTACTTCTCATGAACAGTTACTCAGGTAGAAATGAAAGTAGTCATCAAAATAACTACTTGAGTACAAAAGTACTGCTTGAAAAAGTTAATTGAGTAGTTATTGTTTGAAAAGAAAAAAGAAAAAAAACACTGGCACATTTCTGTCTTATATAAAGCGAGTCAGGCTGAAATGTTTCCAACCATAGATGATCTTCATCAGGCGAAGAAGTGAACACACACCTGTATTTATTTTAGACACAATAACAAATCATCTGTGGTAGGACTGATAACAGAGCTCCAGCAGACCTGGGCCCAGCTGCCTCTTAACAGAATGTGCATGAGTGCATGAAATAACAAAAGTAGTGCCTTTGTTTCCAAATGTAACAGAGTAAATGAACAGATTTTTCTCAGAAAATCTACTCAAGGAACTACATTCAAACCTGTTCAGAAAATACAAATTACCCCTAAAAGTAACTCAAGTACATGTAACAGAGTAAATGTAACTAGTTACCTTTGAAATCAGGACACTGAAACACTGAGTAAACACATTACAATTCATTCTGTTGCTGATATCTGAATTCTCCTGACCAGTTTAAGTGTTTTTAACACAATATCTGAATGTTCAATGGCCAAAGCCAACCTTGATGAAGACAGCCATGATGAAATACATGAATCTATCAAACATAGGTGTATGTGTACACAGGTTACAGACAAACATGTCATGTTGTGACTTTTCTCCAGCACAAACAGCAGCGCTGATCTCCATTAAAGCCAGGACTAATGTCACAGAAAACCAGGTGGAGGCTCTAAAGAGAGATGGAGAAGGTAAGACTGAGAACTAAACTAGCAACTCAATATTTCAGTCAAACCTTCGTGTGAAAGCATAATTACGACGAAAGAGGCACTTTTAAGATTTACCGTAGTTTCGGTTTTGGGCACGTTAATTTTGAACGGGAGTGCATGGGGCAAGACATGCTAGCATCAAAATCGCTATTTTTAGAACACTAAGAAGGCTCGACACAACATGAAACTTTGCTCGTAGCATCACCAGGGTCTCTACTCATGAACACAAGCATTGAGAACATTGTTAGTGTACACAGAGTTTATGAAAAAGAAGGTTTTTGAACTACTCACGTTAGCTGCTGCACCTCCTGCGCGTTGCCGTCATGGCAGGCAAAAAGTGTTGATCCCCGAGTGCGACCTGACAGGCACGTTTGAGGAGCGGTTCACCATTACTCTCCTGCCTGTCAGGTCACATTCGGGGATCAACACTTTTTGTCTGGCATGACAGCGACGCGCAGGAGTGCAGCAGCTAACGTGAGTAGTTCAAAAACCTTCTTTTTCATAAACTCTGTGTACACAAACAATGTTCTCAATGCTCTTGTTCATGAGTAGAGACCCTAGTGATGCTACGAGCAAAGTTTCATGTTGTGTCGAGCCTTCTTAGTGTTATAAAAATAGCGATTTTGATGCTAGCATGTCTTGCCCCATGCACACCCGTTCAAAATTAACTTGCCCAAAACCGAAACTACGGTAAATCTTAAAAGTGCCTCTTTCGTCGTAATTATGCTTTCACACGAAGGTTTGACTCATATTCAATCCCAAATAAAGCCTCTGTTGCTTTTTGGCGAGAGTTTCGCTTTAACACATTAATCGCGCGTTAACGTGCTGGTCCTGATATCCTGAGAGTAGTCAATACATTATGTCAATACATTATGTATTCAGAAAAAGGAACGAAAATAATCGAACCTCTGTGGCAGCTGTAGGACTGAGAAAAATCCTTGCCTTCATGTCTCGTTCAGCGCCATAGAGAGAAACGTAGTACGGCGCAGTACGATAGACAGCTGGCCTCACGATGTGTGCTGGTGTCAACATGGAGTGTTTTATGTTGAAAAGTAACCGGATGTAGTTTGTTATTTTGGCGCTTGACTTCCTGTCTGCTCCGTGCTAAATTCAGCTGAATTGCTGCGTCTTGCTCCGGCATCTCCTTCTCCCAGCTGAGTCCCACTAAGGCTACGTTCACACTGCAGGTCTTAATGCACAATTCCGATTTATTGCTCAAATCCGATTTTTTGTTTGGCTGTTCACATTACCTCTTTAAATGCGGCCTGTCTACGGATTGCTGTGTGAACAGCTCACGCTCCTGAAGTGACCCGCATGCACAGTCGATCATTGATGACATCATGCCACAGCGGTGTTTACGGAAGCGAAAATGTCAACGGCAACCGGTAACGTGGGACTGTATGGCTTAATGCTAAAAACAGTGTGTGGCGGCAGCCGGCAAATTTGTGAGTGGGTGATATCACGAAGGAGGAAGAGGAGAAAGAAAATTCATATTTTAATGATGGCTCTATGCGGAGCAATAGCGGCAACATCCGTACAGAGGAGTATTTGGATGCGGCGTCTTACTTATGAGGTCTAAAACCTCACTGTCCCTCCACTGGCCACCTGCTTCAATGCTGTCCTCCATGTTTGTTTTGATTATGTTCGTGGCTCCCGCTCGCTCCCGCCTGTGGCACACTTTTTTTTCAATCAACTTTATTTGTCATTCATTTACAAAACAGTGCAGCGCAGGTCAGAATGACGTCAAAGTCGCATTAAATGCGACCTGGCTGTTCAGATTGCGGTCGCATCCAAAAAAATCCGATACGTATCCGATTCAGTACCACATTTAAATGTGGCCTGAATCTGATTAGAAAATGTCAGATTCAATGCGACTTGCGCTGTTCACACTGTCAAAAGCAAATCAGATATGGGTCACATATGAGCGAAAAAATCGGATTCAGGTCACTTGTAACTGCAGTGTGAACGTAGCCTAACAGATGCGCGTTCAAGTTTGTGGGGGAGTGGCTTTGGACGGAGCACTGACGGGATGGGGAGGGGGGGTAAGACTTAGAGGAGGTGCCACTTTCAAATCTTGATCGCTCTCCAGGATTGTAGACCCTAGCTTTAACGCTCGGTATTACAGTTTTTCTCAATTGTTTACACACAAAAACTGGTACTTGAGACAAAATGACCACAACATGTAACTGATGCACCAACCCCCTGGACCAATTCTGCTATACTACAAGCACAATTCCTGCTTTACACTCAAATTGCAGTTTTTCGAAAGACTACACACAATTCCCTGCATTTGGTACAATTTTCATAAAGAAAATCTCTTGTTTTCACAAGGAACACACTGTCATTCAAAATTCAAAAGTTAATTGTCTTACTATGCACACTGACTCATTACATGGGCAAACACCTGGACACTCTACACAACACACTCATTCCACCAGATCAGCTCAGGTACGTTGTCATTTGGGACAACGTAAGTTTCCACTGGGCTGCTCTGGTTCGTAACTGGTTCACTGCCCACCCACGCTTTATAGTTGTTTATCTCCCTCCATATTCTCCATCCCTCAGTCCTATTGAGAATTTTTTTTCTGTCTGGAGATGGAAAGTGTATGACCGAAATCCACAAATGCGTATACCCCTTCTCCAACCTATGGAACTGGATATAGCAGTTGGTGCTTGTCATGGCTGGATTCACCATGCTAAGCGATGTTTCTCTTGCTGCTTGGCCAGGGAAAACATGGCTTGTGATGTGGATGAGGTGCTGTGGCCAGACCGAAACAGAGGAGAGCATGCTGCACAGTTTTTTTTTGTTGTTTTTTTTTACTGTAACTGTGTACAGTAAATTCTTCTGTTGTTTTGTATGTAGATCGTATATTGTTGTATATGCACTTTGTGTTGGTTGGGATGTACACTGTGTACATTGTTTTGTGGGAAAAATAAAATATATCTGTTACCATGTATTTGTGTGTTCTGAGTATAAAAACAATATTCTCAAATATTTTACAACACACTTATGTATGTACTGACTGTAGTAAGTGTAACTGAACAAAAAAGGCCTAAGTCATTATGATGAATGAAGAAGAAGTGTTTTCCATTCATCATAGTGTTTTACATTGAGCACATCAGTGTTCAACTGGTTCTTATAAATGTCTATTCATTTGATGGTTTGTGTGTGTCATTTGAAAACAAAATACCATTTTGAGAAGAAATAACATTGTTTTGAATCTCAAGTTTCATTTTGCAGGAGAATTGAGGTGTTTTGCCCATTGTGTGTGTGATTTTTGATTTGTGTGTAGAGTCCTGAGAGTATGAGGCATGCTTTCAGAAAATGTGTGTAAACAATCGAGAAAAACTGTAAAAAAAAAAAAAGGAGCGTGCATTGTTTGAATTACGGCCGTCAGTGGCACCTGTAGTCTTGATCCAGAGGGCGGCAGAAGAATAAGAAAGGGAATCAAAAGAAGAAGAAGCAGGGTTGGGCCAGATGGTTCGGTCGATAGGACAAAAGTTATCTGCACGTACTGTCGACATGAAATGAGTTACCATTGAAGTACAGCGAGTCTCAAATATCATTTGCAAACCAAACACTTGGCAGATGCAGAGAGCCCAACGCCCCTCGATAGGACAAAAGTTATCTGCACGTACTGTCGACATGAAATGAGTTACCATTGAAGTACAGCGAGTCTCAAATATCATTTGCAAACCAAACACTTGGCAGATGCAGAGAGCCCAACGCCCCCCCTCGCCCCAGATAAAAAATGTCCAGATAAAAAAAAAGCAGACATCACCATGTTTTGATCCCATTTAGGGTGAGGAGATATTTTTTGAGCCTTTTATTTTCCTGCATGATTTACAGTGTTGAATAAACATTTTCATAAAGCAAGCATATTTGCCCTTTCTTATGTTGTTAAAAGTATTAAGAACATGAAAAAAATACATCAAGGTACATTTAGAACAAAAAGAAATGTGCCCAAAAAATTGCGATTCATTTGCAATTAATCGCGAGTTAACTATGGACAAAATGCAATTAATCGCGATTTTAAAAATTAATTGTTTGACAGCCCTTAAAATGTCTTAACATTTCATCTTTCATTTTCAGCACAGACAGCTAAGCTGACAGAACTGGAGCTGTACAAGACTGAGGTGGACAAGCTGAAGCAGCAGCTACAAGGTAATGACCAATAGTTTTATATGTTTAAATGACAAATCAGAGACACGCACACTGTCATGAAAACAGTGATAATTAAATATTTTTCATCATCAAAGACTGTTTCAATTGGAGACACATTTGCCACATTCTGATTAATTTCACTCTTGGCTTTGGCTAAATCTTTCATTATAGATATTACATGTCATGATGTGACTTTTCTCCAGCACAAACAGCAGAGCTGATCTCCATTAAAGCCAGGACGAATGTCACAGAAAACCAGGTGGAGGCTCTAAAGAGAGATGGAGAAGGTAAGACTGAGAACTAAACCAGCAACTCAATATTCAAACAGATTAGTTCTCATAATATTTGTCTAAAGTAAAACCTTATCTGATGTCAATAGCACAAAAACACTAAGAATAATATGTTCCTTTAGATAACTTTATTTTGAAACATGCTCATCGTTGCTGTAACATCAGTCACTTTATAACAAGTATGTTTCTCTCTCAGTCAAACAGGTGGCTTTCTCAGCTTCACTGTTGGCTTCAGGCTCTGGATATATTGGACCATTTAACACACACACTCTTCTGGTCTTCAGACATGTTGTGACTAACATTGGAAACGCCTACAACCCAAACACAGGTACTCAAAGTCACAAAATCAAATAATTTATTTGATTTTTTTGGTATGTTGACATCAACCTGGTTGACAGATGTTGCAGCAGTTGATTCTTTGTTTAAAATGTCCCACAGGTTTTTTCACTGCACCAGTGAGAGGAGCCTACCACTTTGAGTTCTACATGTATGGACATGCTTCACATCAATCAGGCGCTGTGTTGGTCAAGAACGGAGAACATATTTGTAATGCATATGAACATCAGCCGTCCAGTGCTGCAAGTTCTTCCAATGGTGTCACGTTGCTTCTAGAGGTCGGAGATGTTGTGTATATGCGTCAGTGGCATCACTCAAGGCTATTTGACAATGAAAATCATCATATCACCTTCAGTGGTCATCTGCTTTTCACCATGTGAGCAGGAAACACTCCTTTTTCTTTAACTGTATGAAAACCTGCCCACACTGTAGTGTGTATCACTACTTCTTGATAGATGTGTCATTTCTTTCTCTTTTATATGACAGCTGATTGACAACAACAACAATCTTTTTGGTCAGAAAAAGTTTATGAATTTTTTATTTGCATGTCTTTTCTTATTTACTCCAAAATGAACAGTGATGGACAGCTAGAGAAGTTGAAGTGAACTAATTTGTGAGAAACGTGGAGATGTTTGCTTTTTCTTAACTATCTGAATATGTTGACATATAGCATTATCGTATTTTGTTATGGTTATGAAGGCTGGATCACAAATGTTTGCAGCAACAGTCATTTGTATGTATGTACTAGTAACTTTTTTATTATTGTATTCTTGTGCATTTGAATAAAAATATGAAGATATCATTGCATTACTGTCTGTGTCTTTTCTTCAACAAGATCTTTCTTTCAGATGAAATATCCTCTTATTGTGAGCAGAAGAGCAAATAAATGTGTCTTATCAGTTTGGACGTACAGAATTTAAGATTCACCAAAAGCAATTTTTGATTAGACAACTGTTAAACCCACTACTCAAACATACATTTTACTTTTATATGGATAGTGAGGAATTATATTGTGACTGAAACTGATTTTGTTGTCATCAATGAATTTATAGTGACCAGATTATTCAGTACACACAGTAGCTGTATAAAGATCACCATGTTTTTTTTAAACTATTATCTTCCTGGAATATTTCTTTCTGTCTGTTAATTCACATTCACATCTTAAACAGCTGTTGTCACAGATGTTGATGGGATTAAAGCTCAATCAGCAGTCACTCTGATCTATTTTCTAATCTGCAGCTCAACACTTTGTCATATTATGACTTAATGTTTCAGCACTTGTCTTTGGTTTTGGACGACTCGTTCATTTCAGTCAAGAAAAAATGTGGCGGTGCTGAAAATGACATAAATTAACATTGTGTTGTTGCTTTTCAAGAGTCAGACTTTAAAACCACGCTGGATTTATTCAGTAAGTAAAGAGAGAAAACTCTCATCTGTAATGAGTCATTTGATCTCAGCTGATGAACATCCTGATGGAGGTCACTACATCTGACTGTGTCATTAATGTTTGAACAGGTCGGGATGATAATCTTTAGTTTGCTACTCATTCAATGACTTTTTTTTTTCGCAAAATAATGTTCAGTATTTACAAACTTAAACTTAATTGACATTACCAATAATATTGATCTGTTGCTGTCTTTCTCTGCCTTTTTCAGCCATGATGTGACACTGATTTTAATTTTTGAGTATCCACCTTGGAGTAAATAAAATATGTTTGTAACTAAAATGACACAGTAAGATTTCCTGTGTTAGTGAAATACACAACACTGAGCCAGATATTAAAATAAACTCTTTGAATTTTGGTGAACTGATTATTCAAGTACTGGGAGCTACATTCAAACATACAGCTACTAATAAATCATTTACGTTTGAGTGCTGTGTTTTCAGTGTCATTTTCCTGATGTCATGCTCAACATAATCAGTGTTATCAACCAAATCTCCTGCACATGTCTCATATAATATTTCTGGTAATTTTTGATCAGCATGAGACACTATTTAAGGCTGAGATGAACACAGAAACTGTGTTTTTTAACAATATGACTTGCTGGCAATGATGAGTCAAAGAAAAGATTAAACTTCATAGAGTTCTTCTAAATATGTGTGTCAACTTAGGAACAGCAACAACAGTTTTGGTCAGATTTGTATAATGATGTAACACTGAACTGTTTTGCAGTATGACCTGCAGGTAAAGATGAGTCAAAGAAAAGCTCCTGGGAGACTTTATAACGTTCTTCTTAATGTACACAGTGTGTCAGTTTAACAACAGCAACAGAATGTTCTCAGTCTATAAATCCTTGTCTTCTACACCTTTTAAACTCTTTTCTTTTTAAACTACAGCATCAAACTGAGGTCACTGTTAGTGTCCTACAATATTACAGCTTCATACACAATTGAAGGACAGGAACAAAACAAGACCAGCGTCTCACAGATATTATTCAGCACAATTACAAAGTACAGTATAGTCTGATGTGTACATCTGTAGGTTTGGTCATAAACCAAAGTACTGGACTGATTAAGATGCTTACCTGATGGTGGCCTAGATAAAAAGGTGAGGGATCACAGAGGATGTTACTATTTATCCCGAGGAAAACATGAATGTCTGTACCAAACTTCGTGACTATCATCAAACAGTTATTGAGATGTTTTAGTTGGAAAGACACTTACCCACAAATGTTAACTTAATTTTGTTAATTGAAATCCTGATCTGATGATCACAGTAGATGAAATAGAAATATAAATTTCATCTATCCAATAGTTATTATATGAACGTTCAATAAGTCAAGAACGGGGACAAAATCTTTGTTGCATATGAGCATCAGCCGTCCTATTTTGGGAAATCTTCTATTGGCGTCACGCTGCTTATAGAGGTCAGAGATGTTCTGTCTGTCCATCTGCTGACTAACTAAAGGGTGTTTGACAATGAAAATAATCATAGCACATTCAGTGGTCATCTGATTTTAACCCTATGAGCAGGAAACACTCTTTTTTCGTCAGCTACAGCAGTGTGTCAGAACACACAGTAGCTGTATTTTGATATCTACTTTTGTAATGTCTGTCTAATATTTCCTCTTCCCTGCCACCTCACATTCAGATTTTAAAACACTCTCGGTCACTGTGATCCATTTTCTGCTCAGAAGTCTATACTTTGTCATGTAATGACTGTTTGACTTAGCACCCGTCTGTATTTATTCCTTCTTATATTGTAAAATGTTCTTGAGGGTAACACTCAGGGTATTGTGATGTCTTCAAGTGCTCATTATGAGCACTTTCTGTACTTCTGTTGTGGGCTGTGAATGATCTGCATTCATTAACTTTTACCTACCTGATCACCTGGAAATTTGCAGCAAACCTTTAAGAAGCCTTTCTCATCATGAGACATAAGTGTCTTTTATTTCATTGTTCTAATTTCTTATTCTCATGGCAGCCCTTTTAGCTGGTTCAGTTTGTCTATGTATACTCTATCTGTCCCTACTGGTCAAACCATCTATACATAAAGAAATCACTATGTATAAATTACTATTTTTCTAAATGCTCGTTGCTTGATTAAAGACTTAATTGAACGATTAAAACGATTAATTGACAAAGTGTTTCAGCTGTCCATTCATAATGAATGAGACACCGGGATGGAAACCACTTGAGTTGTATTTCACTGATCATTCTCTTTACACACACACACACACACACACACACACACACACACACACACATACACACACACACACACACACACACACACACACACACACACACACACACACAGTGGACATCTCATTTAAAAAGCACACAGGTTTTATTGCATATCAATTTCATGTATAAATTCTTCATAGCATTGGAAAGATTACATTTGGTATACATTGCTATTCTACAGAATTAACATCAGAGTCATATCTTTTCAATGAAATTTCTCTAAAGTACATCTTCAATAATCACAAGCATCAAAAGAACTGCAATTTCAGAATTGTTCAATATTATTCTACAATCCTTTATTGTTTTTCATTATGTCGTGTCCCACAAGTCTTTTCTATGTCTTTCAGAGCCACCTGTAAGGCAGTCAAGAACTTGAAGTCAAACCTACTAACCTAACCACATGTACAATAAGTGCATCTACGGATTTCTTTTTTCTTTTCTTTTTTTTTTTCTCGCATTTTTTGATTTGATACACATTTCACAAATGGACATCATTATGACTGCTAAACACGTCATGCACAATATCTTTTTTTTTTGTTTGTTTTCAATAAACATAACAGAGGCGATATACAACTCAGATTCAAACAAAACAAGCACCATCCATTTAAACCCATATTTTTCAATGATTTTTTTTTCTTCAGACAAATGCATCATTGTTTTTCATTCTTTAAAATACTATACAGTTCAAAAGAAACAATATGTATATTTTTTTTACTTTCTCCTGTAACAGTGGGGGGAAAACAGCAACCATGTTCGATTATGCTGAAATACATTTCAGCGACCATCTGCCAGAATACTTTCTGAAGTTGGCAGAATGGAATACTTCAATGCCTTCGATTCCTTTGCTTTACACAGCGCGTACTTATTACAGTAGTCCATGACATGAATTACTACATATAGTCAACCTAAAAACTTAACAACCCAAGTCTTTACATTTTATAACCACGAGTTGGAAAACAACGTGTTTACCATGAATGAAATCTCATTCAGTAGAATTATAAAAAAAACAAAGACTTCTGTCTTTAGAAAAATGAGATGATGCATCAGTCCTCGCATCACACCACCACCTGCTGTGGTGAAGAAAAATTACAGTGCTTCTGTTTCCGATTTTTCTTATCCCTCCATGTCAAGCATGAGCTGCTCCGTCTACTGAAAGTGAAACTAGTCTAATCTATCCGTGATCGTAGTTCTAGAGACCTAAGCCTGATCAATTTATGGCTTGGACCCATATTGGTTTAAGTACTAGTTTGAAAATACAGCATCAGGCCTAGTTCTGAAAGTCCCAGTACGCAGGGAGGATCAAGGCAACAATGATCAACAATGCTCACCCTCCCTGCCTCCTGCAGCTATCTACAGTTATCTACAGTAAATGACTCGTGCCCTCCACGGCACAGCTACCTTGTAGACCACATGGAATGAGTTTTCAGTATGATCTCACAAGACGAACAGGGAATATCAAGTTCAATTCATGATCAAGTGTTTTCTGTTTTCCCTGTCCAGAGTAGACATTTTTTCTTTTTTTTTACATGTGTTGGAAGGACCGACCAGCAGAATTATGACACCCATGATGACACTCTGTGGTTAACTTTGCTCTTGTTTTTTGGTTTCATCAGTCCTTGCCTTCCTTCTTGCGCAAATAGCGAATTTGTCACTTCAATGCAGCAAAAACCAGATTTTCATGCAGTTTTGACTGTGTGTTTTCAACTTTTGGACCATGTCATACAGGACAACTACTTTTAAAGGGATTATTTATTGGTTACACTACATGTATCGGATGAAAAACAAAGGGAAAGGGGAGCTTGATGTGGTGGAAACTAGTCAGATTCAATAGCGACAATGTAATGCCCCTTTTCTGACGTTCATAGTGAGAGCTGTCCAAGTCTGCTCCCGCCATTATAACCCTCGAGCCAATTTGCACGCCAATTTGAACAAGACACATTCAGCATACTGGGTAAAATGGTTGAACTGAAACAAGAAAAAACAAGAAAAAACAAGAAAATCTAAACACTGCAGGACGTTACAATGCCAAATAGGACCTAATAACTAACTACAGCTACCTTCCACTATAAATAAACAACTATTAATTTCATGGGTTCTTTCCATTTTGGCACACTAACGCATCAATACCAGAGATTCAGAATCTCCCTCACGCTCTGACAGGCGTTCATTCCTTCAGCAACAAGAAAAGAGGGATAAAATGACTTATCTTCATTATCACCCCTCCAGTCATGACAAAACAACCAAAAAATAAATACATACACACACTTCTGAAATCAAATTTATAAGAGCGTAATAAGAAAAGAACACAAAAAAAAACTATGACAGCAAAGGCGAGCCCCTTGGAAATGAAATGATTGTCAGAGAACAAAACATTTTCTATGGGTTATTTGGCACAAACCACTCTTGCTATGAACATCTAGGTTATTTTGTACACCATATGACAATATCATACAAATTTGGTCCTTCTCTAAAATAATTATATTAACAATTTTAGCACTGTGGTGCCTACAAAGAAACAATACTGTGGTATCTAAGAGGACAGAAAGTAAATAAAATTAACAAATGACGATGAAATAAACAAGCAGAGAAAGACTTTCCTCATTTTTCGATTTCAATTCATTTTCAGCGTGATCACATTGGGGAACCAATCACGATGGCTAGTGTCCCAAATAGCTCATTAAAATCACCAGTTGCCATGCACATTTGAACATCATTCTCCATGTAATCATTCCAAAAAAAAAAAAAATCAACAGTCTACTGGAACTGTTCATTTCCTCAAGTAACATTTAGTGTGGTGCTATCGTTGATTCTGCAGTTAGAACTGAAACAAGATCAGTAAATGAGTCGCCCATGATCGATGGGGGAAACCTGGAGACAATAGTGCACGAGCCCACTATGTTCCTGGTGAAACAGCACCACCTTGTGGACATGCAGTGCTGATGCAGTGCTGATGCTGCAGTGCTTATAGTAGGTGGTGTACACAGACTTTAGAGACATACTAGTCATTAAGTGTCTTTATGAGAGCCTTCCGTAGGGTCTCTGTGGTGGTGGGGGGGGGGGGGGGGGGCCTTGTGGACGTGGGGAGGATCGGAGTAATGCAGAGTTTCAATGCTGTTGAGAAGCATTCATCATGTCCTTCACATCAACAGGAGCTTAGCAGTGCTTTCTCTTTGACAGAGTCTTGCGAGATGCCTCGAGACAGTCTCTCCCTCCTCTCTCACTCACTAACACACTCACACACACACACACGCACACACACACACACACACACACACACAAGTGAACACACATATCCACACAGACATATTCTCTCTATCTTGAATGAACGTGACACTGAATTCTTCTCCAGCCGCCGTGACTTCTCAGTACTCATGTCCACATGTCAGTCTCTTGCTTCTGTCTATCCTCTTCCTCCCACTTCCACTCTCTCTCTCTCTCTCTCTCTCTTTCTCTCTCTCTCTCGTCTAGATGTGGTTGAGCGGGTGAAAGCTGCTCGTCTCAGACGGTCCACCTCCCATGCTCAGCCAAGCGTCCAGAGAGTTCTGGGAGGGCCCATGCAAAGGGTTGTTCTCCGAGAGAGACAGCATCATTGCATAAGCCTGCGGGAGAAGACAGATGACTTTTAACAAGAGGAAACTGCACAGTTTCTCATTCTTAGTAACATTTCCTTCCGTCCAATGACCTGTTAAGAATCAAAAGGACGATTCTAGTTTATTAGGTCTCATTTCTGTTACTTTACGTTCTTCGTAGTGATGCTGCCATGTTCCTAGATCTCAAGTTGTGATACACCATATTATCCTTTAAATTCATGACACTATACCATGTAATTACGTTTCTTTATACTGTTTTGAGACTGGAGATAAGAAAGAGCAGTTAAAGGCAATGTTAGTAGGTTAAGTGAAAGGAAAAGACATGATTGGGCAGGACAAGAGGCACTTTTAAGATACGGAATCAGCTATCAGGAACCTGAATATGTGAAAGGGTCCCTCTCATCTCTCTATCAATCAGCTTTGTTCCCTTCCTCCTGTGTTATCAGAGCGTCTTTCCTGTCCCTCCCTCTTTTAGCGGTCATCCAAAAGCCAGTCACATACCTGGGTTTTAGCCTGTCTGTACAAAGTCTCTTTCAATGCCTCCGACTCTAGTGAAGTGTTAAAAATGTCTTTAACGTCAAAGGGTTGCTCGCCACTCGCTGCTTTACGTAACCCCTCCAGGCTCTTAGGAAAGCTGGGCAGACCCTCCAGGTCCAGGAGAGAGCCCTCCTCCTCTATACACCTGCACACCGAGGGATGGATGGACCGACGGGTGGCAGAAATGGGGCAGTGTGGATGGGTCGGTTGGGGAGGGATGGATGGAAAGTTAATGCGATGGAAGGCGGAAGGACAAGGAGAAAGTTTAGGTGAAAGGAAACATGAAGAGAAGAGAAAAGGAGACGTACATTTAATAAAAGGACGAAGAGGAAAAAGGAGAGAAGAGAAGGAGCAGAAGCTGACCTCACAAGCTGACCTTTTTGAGTGTCTGTAAAGGGAATCTATTTGTTCAGTCTTTGTTTTACTTCTGTCTCTCCTGCTCAGTATACAGTGCTGTTTAGTATTAGCACGAGTTATAAAGACAGAGGGTAAAACAGGCAGTTTCGGTTAATCATATTATTATAGGTGGTTTACCTGCGAGTGTGTTCATAGCTCATAGCCAATGGAGCCGACTCTTCCTCCTCCTCGTCCTCCTCGTACACTCCTGTTGTGACGGGAGACGGGGACTCGGGCGCCTCGTCGTGAGACTTCTCTGTCAGACTGCCTTCCTCCTCCTCCTCATCGTCGCCTTCCACTTCCTCTTCCTCCTCCTCCAGACCCTGCAGCCCTAGCTTGGAGTTGGACAAACTGTGGCTGGGTGGGCGATCCTCCTCAGCTTGTTCTGATCTGCAGGGAGGGGGTCAAAGGTCAAAGAAGAGAGGAAGTGTCACTAATGTTGGGAACTGTTTCTGAGGCCACTGCCTTCTTCTTCATGTGTTTTTGACATTTTAAGTATATGAAACGGCACATGTGAAGTCACTTGTGTGTCTTATCTGTCGTTCAATTAGAAAGCAAAAACAATGTATGAAATTGTAAATAACAAAAACACAAAATAAAAAACAAAACAAACAAACATAAGTGATACAATGGTGGTTGGCATTGCTGCCTCACTGTTTTAAATCCTATATGGATGTCCAATAAAAGAAAAAGAGACAGGAAACAAGTTTTGCTCTAATAGGACAGATGGAAAGAAAAAAACAGATTTACAGACAAAGGGATGAGATCTGGCAGTACCCCAACCTCATTTGCAACTTGATGCTTTTTTAATTGTTTACCGGCACTGATCTAAAAGTGAGAGGGATTTTTTCTCTGAGCGGTGTGTCCAGACCGGAGCTGGGTGGTTGTTCCACCGTTTCCCGACCATTTCAAAACATGACTCATCAAAGGCAGAGGGAGAAACATAAATAATCTGTTGACAGCATGCACAGTCCAACTCCAGAGTCCACACAAACAACATGGGTGCTGACAGTGTGCCCGCGGCGCCTTTCAAACGGCCCGCGCATGATTAATTGGCGAGCTCCTCAGACATAGAGCAGGAGATGGCCCGCTTCAGACCGGTTCCCCCACACTCCGTAATAGTGGAACATACTTTGTGTGACTGAAAGAAGACGATGGCTGATCTGCAAACAGGCTATCAGCACGCCACCATTACGACCTGCCATCTGTACATTTTCCAGCCAGCACCCCGACTCCCCCCCTCCCTCCATCACCCCCAGACCACGATGTCATGGCTCATGATATCATTTCCTCTGGGACGGCAAATTTACCCTTTCCATTTTTTGCCACACAGTGGACATTTATCAAATCAGACAGGATTACCTCTGGGGAGGGGTGCACAGGGACAGGATTGGGTCACACGCAGTGGGTGGGTAAATGTGGGAAGGGGGGACTTTTAGGGGGTTGGTGGGGGGGAAAGTTCTCCTCTTTCAATCTAGATTAAATATCACCATAATCAAATTGCAGAGCTAGTTGGCGGGGAAAAAGTCCATGCCTGTGTACGGAGAAAAGAAGCGTAGCTCTGACATAGGGGGCCCTGGGTTTTGTCATTTAGTCTAAACACGTCAGTTGGGTGTTTGTGTTAGCGGGCTGGGGGTATGGGTATGGCGGGTGGATGGGGGAAGAGCTCCATCATCAGTGGATCTCCTAGATAAATGCCTCAACCTGAGTCCCCTCGGGGTCCAAACTGCCAGCCCGGTCCCAGACAAGGAACCAGCTCCAACTCTACTTTTATCCAAACCATAGAGCTCAAGCCATGGCCTGGCTCCTCGTTCCAGCCCTAATTATGACCTGGATTGTGGTCCCGAGGAGACAGATACCTCTTAGTCCTTCAACACTGCAGTGCTGGAAATATCCATGTACGTCTAAACCCTCTAACTTTTTGTTTGAAACTTCCCACCCTCAGAGCAGCAGTGCTGCCTCAGCATCTATAACGTCCCCAGCTTGGAAACCGGTCAAACAGAGTTTTCATGTGAAAACAAAGAGCTACCGGGGGCTTTTATTTTGACTGGCTAGGATGCTGAAAAAAGGAGGTTAAAAGGGGGAGAAACTATGTTGCAAGAGCGGTTAGGAGCGATTACAGATAGTCACCCATGAATGTGTGTTTGCGTTTGGCGTTTAACTTCAGTCACTCAGAGGGAGAATAAACAGTGGGCTGTCTGGTGGGAGGACAGAGAGCACAATACTTAGTCTGAATTACAGATATTAAAATGTCAGGCCAGCTTGTTGTGGATGAGACTCAGTATTGATCCCAGATGGCAGAGGGGCTAAATTGCCACTGGGTCTGCAGGCCATAATGCGTGTTGACAAGAGGGAGGAGGGGTTGATGGAGGAAGAGACAGACAGAAAGTGAGACGACCAGAAAGGAATTTGCATTGAGAATGAGAGAGAGAGAGAGAGAGAGAGAGAGAGAGAGAGAGAGAGAGAGATGAAGAGCGTATAGAGAGTCAAGGAAAGAGGTAAACCGCTGACCAAAAGAGAAAACATGTCGTCCCCCTTTTCTTTTTCAGTATACTCTTCTTCCCTGAGACCTCTGAAGCTTCCCACCGGCTGAGCTAATAACACTGAAAGCATCTGAGCACTTAAAGCAGGGAGTTGACCTTTTCATCCAGCCATTTTCATCATTTTACAAGTAAGTTGTTTTTTTTAGAGTGCAGAAAAAACACAGGGGATGATCACTCCTTCCTGGGTTACCGGCAAGCAGAGTAAAATATCAAATACAGAGGCACACAGTAGGTATAAAACAAAAAAAGACAATACTTTAAAGCAGGTTTAAGTGAATAAAAAAAATTACATGATCAAACAATTCAGAGTCAGGCCATGGCTAATGATTATTTTCATTACTGATTCATCTGCTGATTACTTTCACGTTTGTTAGATTACTTCTAAAGTCTATAACGTGTCCAAAGAAATGTGAAAAATGGTCCTCACAACTCCTGAGAGCACAAAGTGATGTCATAAAATGTTTTCTTTTGTTCAACAAAAAGTCCAACACTCAAATACTCTTCATTTAGTATCATAAATGACACAGAAAAGCAGCAAATTCTCACGTTTCAGAATCTGGAACCAATAAAATGTTTGATACTTTGGCTCGAAAAGTGCCTGAAATTACAAGTTTATCAAAATAGTTGCCAACTCATTTTCTTTCGACCGACTGATTGATTAATCAACCGATCACTGCAGCTCTATTTCAAAGCACCAAACCGCTGCGAAGATTCAAATAAAATGTCAAAACAGCTGCAGAAATATATCAAAAAACAAAAAAATATAATAAATGTAATTCAATTTCAAATAATTTTTACTAATGTAACTACGGCGGCCTCTCTTACCATCTAATCCAATGGCAAATACTGTTAGTATGTAGGTGTGGCACTGGGTTGAAGACATTGGTGACTGCTGCCATATAAATTTTAGCCACTAGAGGGCACTGTGCACCAAGTACAAGTTTGTATGATGTTGTGCACAGGTAGAGGGAAGGAGAACACAGCTAAATGCATGTGTGTGATTACTCCTGCTTTTTACACGTCCTCATAAGAGGAGAGGTACAAAAAATGTCTTCAAGTGGGGACATTTTACTTTTTGCTTTAGAGTTGGGTATACAGTCAGATGGGGTTGGCATGAAGAGCAGAAGGTTGGACTCATGGATCAAATGTAATCACTGAAGGCTTTTGCAAAAATCTTAACTCAAATGTGGTCGGCGTGGGCGAGTTTTCTTGTTACCTCTTATCCGTGGAGCTGGAGGCCTGGTTCATCTCACTGTTGGAAATGAAGTTGCGGATTTCTGAGAAGTACGAGTCCTCTTTCTCATCTAAAAGTGCATGATTGTCTGGCTCGGAGTTTGGGGAGGAGATGGTGGTTCCCAGGTTGGAAAGCATCCCGGACTGTTGGCTCACTGTTGAGAGAAAGCGTGCAGACATACACACGAGACACACAACCAAACACACACGCTTGATTAGTTTGATGATAATCAGACATCCTGTAATAAACGAACTGATGAAAAAAATGCGACACATTATGAGGGTTGTTTTGCACGTTGTTCAAATTTAAATATTTTTAGGTTTTTACATTTTCCTGAATGGTACGGAGCAAGTGGGTAAAGTGTGAGCACGTGAGCACAGTGACTTCATCCATAGATTTCTCAATTGCAAAGGTGGCGGCAGACACCATCTTGACAGCGTCTGACTTCATCTCTTTTAGATAAGATTTTTATCTATATTTTACTGTTTATCATTGTTATTATAATCATATTTTATTAACATTTTCTGAATCAACTTTTACTTATAAGCTTTTATTTTATATTGATTCTTATTTTCATTGCTTTTGTCAATCTTGTATTATTTATTATTTTAACTACTCTACATAGGTGTGCATTAGTCTCTAAATCAATTTTTTTTCTTAATATCCCATGTTTTTTTTCAATCACCTGTAAATCACTTTGAATTTAATTTTGATTTGTTTAAAAGTTGCAACATCAATAAAGTTTGATTGATTGAATTGTTATCACTTTTGCATAACTTTGAGCCTTGTTATGATTTAAACAGGTGAATAATATAAAAGGTTATATAAAAAAGGTTAAGTTGTCAAAAAATGGTTAATTAGCTGTAGTTTAGTTTAGCTACAGAGACCAACAAAACGTTTATTGCACCAGGTACCAGCATGTTTATTTCTGCTGTGAAGTTTTCAACTCGGGCTCTTACAGGGTTTGACTCGCTTTTGGAGCCAGCCCCAAGTGGCCATGCGAGGAGCTGCAGTTTTTGGGCGCTCCCGCGTCAGCTTGGTTCATTAGAGGTGACCACTTGGCAGCACCCAGCTCACACACAGGAGATGCCCAGTTTCACCACAGTTTTCTACTGCTGGCCAGTGTGTAGTCAAAGTCGAACCTTTCTTTAGACTTCATATTTAGGTTGCATTTATACGTCAAGAAAAATATTTTTCCCTTCATGTCGTTTTATTTCTGCTCTCTTTCGTACAGATTCCATAACATTGCTCTTGGATGAATCACAGTGGTATTTAAGGGGAGAGGATGGTGTAATTTACAAAATGTAAGAATAGCTGTATTTGTGTTCAAGTTAAGGACGGTGCTTGGGTGCATGCAGCAATTCAAATAAAAGATAAGTAGGCTGCAAATGCCCTGTTTTGCATGCAGGAGTCACTTGGTGTTCTCTCAGCCTTTATATTTCAGCAGATGTGTAATAAGGATACATCAGGAATAAAACACCTGGGTACTCTGCCACGAAGAAATCCTATATATTAACATACATCATTAAAAAATAGCAGTCCTTGGTATTCAAGAAATGTAGTTAGTATGTTGATGATGTCACAGCAGTTTACAGCCCCACTGGGGACAATTTGCATGAGGTGGAAACCAAGTGTATTGCCTTGTTTCATAAGGTTGCTATTTCAAAGTTAGAAATGTCAGCACACTTGTGAAGCTTCACTCAAATACGTAATCACTGAGTTCACAAAGTTTCTGTTCCTTCCAGATTCAGCGGCATGCTTCCATGCTGGACATGAAAAGGCTGTTTTTGGCAATGCAGTCGGAAAAGCGAGTGTGATTTCTCTAATTAAGTGGTTTTCCTACTTTAAATCATTCGCAAAAGCAAGCTAAACATTTATTGAGGTGAAGATTTGAAATTTTCCAATTGGGTAAAGTGAGCCATTCATTATTCAGTCCATTAACATAGCACAGAAATACCAAGTCCCTGCTTAATAACTCCATGTAGGTTCTCACAGCCTCACTTCTCTCAGAGAAAGCTGAGTGGCAGATGTTGCAGACTAACCAGGAATGTTCTCATGCTCGTGCTTCTTGAGATGGCGGTCGAGGTTGGTTTGCTGACCAAAGCAGCGGTTGCACAGGTGACACTTGAAGGGCTTCTCCTTGTTGTGGATGTTGCGAACGTGGCGTTGGAGGTTGGATGAGATGCTGAATGAGCGGTCACAGTATTTACACCTGGCAAAAGAGAACAGAAGGAAGTGGGTTAAAAGAACAGCACAGTGGCACCGTGAGTGAGGACTGCCCTTTAACCAGAGATAAAGGCATTATTTATGGTGACTTTATTATCCACCTGCTGATGTGAGCAAGAAACCACGTAAGGTTCAATTTATTTGTTTCACTGGAGTCCTGCATATGTGTTTTACCTCCCGTTCCTACAGTTGAATGTTTGACACTAGAAGGCTCTTTTCACATTCAGTGTTTTCTCTGAGCTCAGTAAAATCTGATGTTAAGAGGTGGTATTACGAGCACAATTTGTGACATCACAAACAGTATGGAAACCAGTCCAGGTCCAATATTCAGCATATACATGTGTGATGTGTAAACTCCAGTGAACACAGACAGACTTTACGGGGAAATAGGAGATGTCTTGTCTCAAGCAGTTAAATATGTGAAATTACAAATATTTGTGTACTCATATATTTTGGAATTATTTGAAAATTATTTTATTATTATTATTTTATTAATTTCATAATAATAAAATTATACCACAGGGCACAGAACTCAATGAGATGTATCTTATGTAAGAAGGACACACTTGGATCACTCAAGTCTGGCTGATACTTGATCCACCTAACCAATCTGGTAAATCAAATAGATGCATCCCTCATTACTGTGCATTGTTTAGATTTTTTCTTTATGTTTTGAAGAAAAGATAAATCAACAATCTCCATGTCGTCAGTTGATTCAACCAAGCACAAACATAATCAAGTCTCAGAAAAAGCAGCATCAACAGAAGGGATGTCAAGAGTGTAGAATAGCAGTGACATAAGCATAGAAAGGGAAATACACAGATGACAAGGTCTGTGTGAGCAACAAGCCTTTCACCCAGATTAAAGACTGGACAGAACTGAATGGAATAGAATACCTGTAGGGCTGTTCCCCTGTGTGTGTCCGCAAATGTCTGGTGAGGTTTGCCGAACGGGGGAAGATTTTCCCACAGTACCTGGAGGGGAGAATGGACAGAAAGGAAGTGGAAGAGAGTGAGGATGGTTTAGTAATGTAGTTCACCGACACTACAAACATTTCATGTAACATAATACACAATATCAGTTTGATCAACACTGGAAAATAACAGGCCGCACCACACTTTACCTGCATGCGTAACGCTCCTTGCCTTTGCGAAGGATGGCGTCTGAAAGAGAAGGTGGCGGCGAGCGGAAGTTGAACAGTGGATGAGCCGACTGTTGCAGTGAATTGGGCGGCGCGTCCAGTTTAAGAGCGCCAAAGCTCTCCAGCTTCTCTGTCATGTTCTCCATGGCTGACATCTGGGTGGGAGGATGACAACGAGATGGTAGAAAACAGAAAAATGGGAGCTGAGGACAAAATATTTTCATGAGAATTAAAATATCGCATTCAATACAGATTTTTGTGTATTAAGGTTATACCAAGAAACTATGTAGTGACAAGGTCAATGCAGCACATCTTAAGAGAAGCCACTGATTCTGTTTAATATATAGATGTACATGTGTGTGTGTGTGTGTGTTAAAGAAGAAAAGGAAGCATTGAAAACAAAGACACAATGTCAGAAAAAAAAAAAAAAAACAGGGAGCGAGGGAAAGAGACAGAGTGCGGAAGCAGTATATCAGAGGTTAGCCTTGTTGTTTGTGCTAAAGGCCAGCCACCTCCATGACCTATAACACATTCAAACACTCAAGTACCATTCCTCCAGCCAGTAGCCCCTCAGTACACCCTCACCAGCTTCACCAGGGCTTTGTTCTCTACCTCTTGCCTTCTCCTTCCGAGGCTACTGCTGCAGGCCGGCAAACTGGCTAAACGAGGCATTCAACAGCCCCGATTGGAGCCGTACAATATAGTTTGAGATACCCCCGACTGATAGCTTGCTTCCCCTCCCGTAGAAGCTTGTGAACAAAGGGGGCCGGTTATGCAGGAGTTTATTTGCCAAAAACAGCTTACATCCTTCCTTTTTTAGTGAATACGGGACAGGAGAGACACAGGGACAGACACTCCGTCTCAGTGTGTTTATTCGCAGTCTGAGAACGGGTGGAGGGGGAGCGGGTCATTCCGTCATGAGACTGAATTAGAGGTGGCATTGTGTTTGGATCACTGGGAGTATCACAGCTGAGACACTCTGATATGATAAGTTTCTGGATGGGAGCCTGTGAAAACTTTTCATCCTGAGTTTATTGGTCAATTACGACCTGAGAGGAGTTTGTAGCTGAGGTCATATCGGTAACATTCAATGATCAATCAAAAAATATTGAATAACACCATCACTCATCTGTCATGGGTTAACTCCCCATATAAATGAGTATTGTAAAATATGCAAATGCATGTACTTGTGTATATTTATCTGTCTGCATATGCACCAAATGAGCGTATTGCAAAGTCACAGTTGATAGAGGACACAGATTTCCAGGTCAGATTAAAACCATTTCCCCAACGAGAGCCCCCCATTCTCCTGGAGACAAACACAGGATGTCCTTGATGGACACGGTGCTATTATCTAGCCAGCCAGCCAGCCACAGAGAGAAAAAAAAAAAACTTGGAGGGGGTTGAGTTATTAGCTGGCCTGTGGGCTCCCAGTACATGAAACAATGCCACAACTAAGATTAGCGTGGCCAAGAGAGGCAGTTTGTTACAATTCAAACGGCTATTATTCTCTCTTTTATTAATACTATCATTCCTTGTAATCAAGATTTGTAGAGGTAGGGAGGGTCTGGGGACAGTCAAACAATGTGACTGATTATCAAAGGGGCTGCGATAACAGACTGTGTCTTCTGAAAAAGGTAGAAGTGACGAGGTACACAGGCGCCACTCAGTAAACAAAGGAAGAAATCATACCGAACCCTTGAGAAAATAACATCAACACTGTGGAATGATGGTGCATAGGGCCCTATCAATTCAGGGTGAAGCAGCGTGGGAGGCAGGAGTGAGGTATTTTCACATAATACATGGTTTGAAAATAATAGTCGATAGCATCTGGGAATAATCAGCCTGTATGCAATACCTGGAGGTCGATTTCTCTGTTTGGTATCCCCTTGCTTTAGTTTTTGTTCTAACATGTACCATTTATTGTTTCTACCTACATTTACACCAAGTGCCCTCCTAGATTTGAAATACATGAGTGCTGCAAGCCTACCTGTGGATGGAAGAGTGGTGGAGAGGGCCTGAGGAACTTTTCCTTCAGAGCTCCTACGGGGTCGAGTAACTTCCTCTTCTCCACCCTGCTGGACCAACAACAAGGCAGAGGGTTACGTACCAAGGTCAAAGTTCATCTACAAACTCCAACCATACATTAAGCACCAGTCTCTACCTTTTATGGACATAGAAAGTGTTGCTCTTGTGGAAATAGCGATTTCTGGTCTAATCGGGGCTGAAATACCTGTATATGGGGTCCATGAAGAATGCGGAGGGCTTGGCATAGTGCAGGTGTGGCGGCTGGTGTGGCTGTGCCTGAGGCTGCTGGTGCTGGGCGATGGAGGATTGGTGTAATAACTGGGAATGAGGATGTGGAAACCCAGCTGGGCTTTCGTCCTTAACCGAAACCATCTTTCCAAGTCCAAAGATGTGGTTCTTTCGATTTTGTGACTCAGCCACCACACCGTTATGACCACCTCGGCTTCGGCTGCCAATGCTGAGGTCCAATGGCTGTTCTTCACCGCTAGATATTGCTAAAGGTCCACTACTACTTCCAGTACTACTGTTGGTGTTTGAGGGCTTTGTTGGGGTGGGGGGAGCTAACTTGGTCTCCTTGGATTTTGTTGTGAGATCAAATGGTGACTCAGCTGTGGAGGCAGGAGCTCCTGTGGCACCGGAGACCATCTTGTGCAGCTGCTCACGTGATGACTTGGGGTCCGCCTTAAAGAACATGCTAGGATTGAGGGCACCTCGATCAGCGCCGAAAGGATAGAGGGAGTTGTGAAAGTTGGGCAGGAACTGGAAGGGAAACATGGAATGGTAGGGTAATGGACCCATCTTCTTCTCCTGATGAAGACCAATCAAACCTGGACCAAAATATTTCTCAGCAATGGAGGCGATGGCTTTGATGGAATCTGTGCTGGCTGCATTGGCATTTGTGGTGGTGGGTGGGAGGGCTTGCTCATCTGGCGGGGGAAAAAAGGAGTGCTGGGATGATGCAGACGAGAGAAATGGGCGATCAACAGTGGGATTACCCGAACTCGAAACAGCTGATAACAATGCACTGTTCGAGTCTATTAACTGGTGGCTTTCTTGAATTAATACGGCTCCAGATGGCTTCCTTCTTTTACCACTTCGCTCACGTTCACTGTCTCCATCACTCTCCAGGTCAGAACCATCACCTGAAGCAGTACCAGTGGTGGTGTCCAAATCTGTCCCACTTGTAGTATTAATGTCTTCAAGGTCACTCCCATCAGACATGTCTACCATCTTGGATTTTGGCTTGGCTTCTCCACTAGAAGACAAATCCAGTTTGTTCTCTTTTTCTTTGTCTTCCTGCTGACTAAAACTGTTACCTCCATTGCTGTTAGTAGAGCTAACTAGGGACATTGGAGGGGCATCTAGGGGACTCCGAGGCAGCTTCACCTCTTGACTGCTACCGCCCAGCGGGCTCTTTATCAACGGACTTGCCGGCAATAGCGGCGGTCGCGGATACAGTGATGGTGGAAAGATACCTGGGAAACCATGTGGGAGTGATGGGAAGCCATGGGGTCCTGTGGAGAAGGGCAAGCCAGCGTGAGGATGAGGCTGGGAGGGAAAGTAGTCAGTGAAGCCTAAACCTGACTGGTTTAGACCTGCAAGGTGGGGATGGTGAGACTTGGCCTTGGCCATTATGGGGCTGGAGCTCATTGGGATGCCAGGGTTGAACATCCCTGCTGGAGAGCCATAATGGTTTTTGCCCTCACAGAAGCGGCGATGCTTGTTGAGGGAGGAGGTAGTGCTGAACAACTGCCCACAGTCCTTACACTTGATCTGGGTGCGGCAGTCAGCATGCATACGCTTGTGGCGACAGAGGTTGGAGAACTGGGTGTAGGACTTGTGGCACACCTCGCCTGGGGGAGCAAAAAGACGCAGCCCATCAGGGCCTGGTTAAACCCATTTTAACACTGTCTCTAACTTTGTATACCAAATCAACAACAAAACGTGGCTCTGAATGGAAAATGCTGATGAATAGTTCTTGAAAGGAAGGGATTTTTTCAATGAATGAAACAAATCAATGATTCTGCAAAGTAAAACTGCAAAACCATTCCTTATTTACTGAATGTACACGGTATGCATTTTACAACAAAAAACATTGCTCACCATAGGCAATAAAATCATAAATACAATAAAATGTATTCTATTATCTTCAACAGAGAAAAAAAAGATTTAAATTATCGATCAATTTAACCATTTATCTGATCTAAAATATAGTATATGTCATAAAGTTCTAATAAACAAAAAATAGTCAAATCTGTTGTTTAAAGCATATGATCAAATGAATAGCAATACAAATATGATTCCTGGACCTGAGTGCTTGGTTCAGGAATCTAAAAGTTGGTGCAGATGAAAGAGACTGCAAGGTCAGGGAGAGGTTGATGAGGTGGAAAAAAAGAACGTATAAAATAAAGTGACTGACATGAATGTTTTCTACTTTCAAGTAAAGAAAAAAACAGTTGTTAACTTCCAAAGCTCTCACTTACAGATAAAGGGTTTGACACTGCTGTGGATGTGCTTATGCTGCTTGAGGCCTGATGAGGTGGCGAACGTCTTACCACACTCAGGACATGTGTGAGCACGAGCCCCCACGTGCTGGGAGCGGATGTGACGCTGAAGGTTGCTGGGATCTGTGAACACCTGAAAAGTTGAGACAAGCGTATGAAAATACAATGTATTAACAATGCAAAAAAAAGGAAAGGAGAAAAAAAAAACGCCTCTGTTCTTAGCATTGTTAAGGAAAATATACAGTTTTTCTTATCTCTTTAATATCTATATTGGGCATGTTGTTCTTACAGGATTATTTCTATGTCCAGTACCGTCATAAGTGAAGCCTAAATACAAGTCCAGCACAATTTCTGAAGCAAATAAAGCCTGTGTGTCCAGTGCACAACTTACGTGCTGGGTATGCTGTACCTTATCACAGTTTTCACACTCAAAGCGCTTGCCACTGTCATGTGACATCTGGTGACGGATGAGGTTGGACTTCCAGTTGAAGGCTTTGGGGCACTGGTCACACTTGTACTCCCTCTCCTCTGTGTGGACTATCATGTGTTGGCCAAGACTTGATAAGGAGAGCACAAGCTCATCAGTGAATTCAATCAATCATACAAATCACATTTGTAACCCAGTCTGGATATATTTATCAACAATTTGTGCTCACACATCCGTGTACCTGTACTCATTTGGGAAGATCTTCTCACAGTCTTTGCACTCGTGGACGGGCTCATCGCTGTCCTCACGTTCCTGTTTGAAGTCTTCTCTCAGTGTGTCAAAGATGGAGCCGGTGCTGGAGCATGAATACTTCTGGTGCCGCCGCAGCTCAAGTGTCGAGGAGAACAGCTCATCACAGTCTTCACATCGGTACATCTGCTCGTCTGCACGTACACAAACATGCAAACACACACAGATTTGTTTAGCCATTGCACAATTGAGCTCTCTGAGGCATACAATAGCCACTGACATCCACCTTACCTGTGTGAGGAGAATTTCTGATATGAGTATTACAACATCACACTTTCAAAATTATATAGTTTAACATGAGGAGTCTACTTCTTACTGATCAAAAATACAACTTTTAAGTTCTTCATTTATTCCTGTAGTCAGAATACTTTTTTTCAGTTTCTCCATTCTTTAAACAATCTCTCTCTTTTGTATTATACTATAAATGAATATAAAGGATTAAGCAGTTTTTGATTTAATTCCACATATTTATCAAAATGACAATAAACCGAATGCAAGACTCATAAAGAAAAAGAGAAGTAACTTGGAGTAACATTCTCCAATTTGTCCTTCACTTAAACCGGCTTAGGATTGTTTGGTACTATAAGCTTGTCAACATTTTTAGATAATGGAGGACATTGTCTTGTGTCCACAGGTTTTTGATGTCTGCAAAGACAAAAGCAGATTTCCGTTGCACAAAGAAACAACTACAAGTTCTGGTTTGCATCCTGGCAGTTACTCCTGCATCTTCTCAAAGATGCAGAACCAAGTATCCAAATGTATAAAAAAAAGTGTCGATACAGAGGAAAAAAACCTATTAGCTATCTGTGCGTTAGTTAAAGCTAAACAGACTCACATTCAAATGGTGAAAGCAACAGTGCTGTAATTGACATTCACATAAAATGGAAATCAATTAGCAGTGAAATGTAGCCTTCATTAACACAGTTAATTGCTTGTAAAGCAAGTGTTTGCTTGAGACTTTAGGTGTAATAGCACACAGGGGAAACAATAGGGGCCGGTCTTCCCCTTCCATGTTGATAACCTTTACAATACTTCTCACCAACAAGGTCAAACACATAAAACTCGGGCCAGCTTTTTCAATAGCAAGTTCCTGAGTCAGACGCCAAGTTCAACAGATCAGGGGAAAGCCCAGCGGAGTGTCTTTGTGCACGGACTTATGTGTGTGTACGTGTGTGTGTTTATGTGAACATTTTCCAAAAAGAATGAGGCACAGGGAACGGAGGTAAGCAGGGGCACCGTGGCGCCAACCCCATGGTGATTTTGGTGCCAACCTGCCATACCCTCTTTGCCATGACCCGAGCAGCCAGCGCCTGAGTCGGCCCCCCAGGTGACCCAACACGCCGTACATGCCCATCCATCATTTCAAGCCACACTAAATGAGTTTATCCAAAATGACTTACAGTGCACGGCTCACCTGTTTTCTACTGCATGTGACCGTTTATCCAGCTGGAACTTCTTGGACACATTAAAAGGGCATTAGTGTAGCAACATCAGTGTGTCCAACCTTGGGGAGAAGGATAAATGACCTTCTGGTCAATGGGCCATTACGCTGAGCTCAGATGCTAAACTAACTCGCTCCCTCTGACACATATTTCATCGAGCGCGAGTGTTTTACTGTGAGAGAGTTGGTCATCATTTGCTTGGATGCTCAAACATCTCAAAACTTTTTGTCAGCCATCATTTAGAGCAGGGGATGGTTTTGGAATTAAGGAGCTGGTTCATACCCAACGACAATAAACTCCTCCTTGGCAGATAATCTCGGAGTGTATGTGCACGTCCGCATGCTTGAATGAGGACGCACGTTAATAAAGCCACTTACGTATGTGCATCGATATGCCTGTGTTTCTTCAGTTAGTCTGGTCTGGGCGACTATGGTGGGGTGGAGTGGGAGGGTTATAAAGGGGAGACTAATAGCTCTCTGGGAGACGAAGGGAAGCACAATTATGTGCAGTTTAGCAGCTAATCTGGGAGCATGGGTGAGGTCTCAGGGGACTCCTCAAGTCCTCTACTTCAAATTCCTTCTCCGATAAGCCAGACACAGAGAGCAGGGCTGCGCTGCCAAGCTCCCACTCAGCCCTGCTACCTTTCTCTCTCTGTCTGTCTCTCACACACACACGCACACACACCCACACACACACACACACACACACACACACACACACACACACACACACACACACTATAATACATAGACAAGCACACAAAACAGTCGTCCCCATAGTAGGCTAACTGTCCGTCTTTGTCCTCCTCTCTGCTTTTCTGTCTCACTTACTCAAAAATAAACATCTTCAAACAACAGTTGGACTGTTGCACTCGTTTCTTCCCTGTGCCTTCACCCCTCTCTCACACCAACACACTACGCCAAATACTTTGGCTCTGACACACACATTCTGGCAGGTGGAGAGTCTCTCTTTTCTCTCTGTCTGCCTCCGTCCCTCTGGATTTCACATACATTGCTACATACACACAGAGGAATTGAACAAATCATTTACAAGTCCGCTCCGTCTTCGACGCACTCCTCCAACATGCCAATCTGCTTCTTCTCAATAATCAAGCTCGCTTTGAGCTCCCGTTTCCTCCTGTTGCTTTGACATGGAGTTCCGTGCATCATGCAGGGGAGAAAAACTGGTGAGCTGCGGAGCATCTCACGAAACATCTTGTTCTCCCCTGCACCATTTTATCATCAACGACAAGTAAGAGTAATCTGATTTTTTTTTCCCTTTTCATCTGCGGTTCCAGAGAGACTGGAAACGCAGCAAAACAACGTTACCTGACAACAGCAGTTCACCACAATAAGTCCAAGATGTTTCAAGAAATACGGCGGAACTATGGGCCCTTTTCTGCTCGAGTGAACTTTGAAGGAAAAGCCCAGATTGACGGTGAACAGCTGTCTATGTTAGATGGGGAGATAAAATATTGGACATATTCGGTCTGACGTACAGAGGCACGGTTGAAAGGTAGTGAGCACGGTGAATCAGGTTACCCACTCAGAGGGAAGACAGGTGGGTGAGAGCACCTTAAAAACATGACAGACTTTGAAATGCGAGCCAATTTCAAGACAATGAGTACTATAGAGAGATGGATGGATAGATGGATGAATAGATAGATAGATAGATAGATAGATAGATAGATAGATAGAAAGAATGTGTAATTATATATTTTGTTATTATTTTTATTACTATTTTTTCCCTCCACATAAATAGTCATTTGCTAATTCTGTAACATACTATAAGCCTCACTTGAAACATTTGCTGCCAGATGACTGGATTAATAATGCTGTGATATTATATTATAACTGATTGACTGTTTTTTTTTAAATTCATCCTTATTCCAAACTGACTAACATACACATTACTGATTCTGAATTACACAAGCTCACGTTTAAGTATTGAGAACGCAAGAAGAGAAGCAGTGTCCAGAGGGAGCTGATTCCCAGGAGGATTATGGGAAGTGGGTCTGATACTACATTTAGCCAAATGGTCACTAAAACTCCCCCCCCCCCAAAAAAAGAAAAAAGAGGCTAAGGCTGAATTTCTGGGGACAAACTGCACCTCCCTCATTAATATACTTCCAGCATCACCATTTAATGTGTTCTTATGGATCAGGCTTCCTAATAATTCCTACTTGATCTTGGCTCTCCGTCAGCAGCAAATGTCCACTCACTTTGGATGGAATTTGACAAGTGCCAATTGATACAGCATTACAGGCAGGCAGGCATTGTGAGCGCACAATTCAGACCAGACCCCTCGGAGTAGCCCTTCATTATTGGCAGGCCTATTTTAAACGACAGCTCCAAAAAGGGCCTTCAACCAGACGCTTTAATGCGGGATTTAATTCCATCCTGGAATTTTATGATTCGAATAATTCACATTTTCTTGAGGAATGAAAAAAATAATACAAAAAATCTTGGAGGGAGAGAAGGTGTCTTTTTTTTTTTCCTTCTCCCCCCTTCCGTCACATTAGCGAGGTTATGGAGTGTGTTGGCCGCGAATGCAGCACAGGATGCAGGTTGGAGTTTGTTTAAAATGTGCGCTAATGACGCGCATTAATCTTACCTTGCAGGTTGGGTGCCATGGATCCCTCGGGGAAAATACCGTCCTTCATATACACTAAAAGCTCCTCCCCTGCGTCAATGTCCCGGACAGCTTTATAATAAATCTGAGGAGGGAGAGAAAGACAGAGAGAGACTTTAACTTCAGCTCAGGACGGAATTTACAAGTCTGGACTCTATTTACTGTCGCGCTTCAAGGAAAGGCCTCGTATTGCTGCGATACTATTAGAATATACAATTTCACAATCTTTATTTTTTTTTACTAATTAAAAGTCGGATCGCCGGACTTTTTAAAAAATATATATATGTAGCCTATATATAAAAATATATATAAATATATATATATATATAAATATATGTATATATATATATATATATATATATATATATATATATATATATATATATATATATATATATACGCGATGCACACAGTGATTTATTTAATTCCACAATTTACATTATAACATAAACAAAACGAACACAAAATAAAAATGAAAAATCTCCCTTATAAATCACTTGAAATAAAACAGAAAACAGTTCTGCGGTCTTTTCTAAAAAACAATTACTCAAATGTTTTTTTTTTATTTTAATGAAAATGTAGAAGGAATCCAGACGATACAAACACTGCTGTAATGAGTCTAAACAGTCTGAAGGAAAAGTGGCGAGTGAAACGAAAATAAACATCAAACCGCTCAGCTGCTCTGTGCGTTTTGTTTTTTTTCTTCTTTTCTTTCTTTCATTTACAGCTGCAGCACACCGGGAAATGTCGGCCGTGTATCTGCACACAGCGACTCCTTTGATTGAGATTATTTAACGTGCGTGATCAGGCATAAATTACTTTTTATCATTAGTACTATTTATTCATTTATTTTTCTGCTAAAAGTAAAGACGAGGAAAAATGGCTAATTCGACGCCACTCAGGAACGAGGCCTCATCCAGTGTGTGCATCCAACATCCAGAAAACCTGCGAACCAAACTACGTCTACACACAAACACACACACACACACACATAAACACAAACACACACACGCACACACAGTCTGAAGACAGCTCGGTCACAATCAACGTGCATAATTTACCAGTGAATAATATTACAGCTTCATGCAATTAATCCACCGCGCAAACTTCCACTTCCAAGCTGCACGTAAGAAGCTGCGACCTCTGAACACATGGGGGCGCTCTGCACCAATTCAACGAAGCGGGCTGAACACACTCATTAACACACACACTCATTCACACACACACACACACACACACACACATATATCGAGTCGTATACACAGTAAAAGGCCGGTGAAACTAACTTCCGAGACTTAGTGCACTGAAGATGAGACAAACAGCAAAGGCCTAAAAGTATTATTATTATTATTATTATCATTATCATTATCATTATTATCATTATTATCGTAGGCCTACATATTTACAACAACTACACAACACAGCGGCTGCGGCAGCCTTATCTTTTCCGACCTGACCTTTCTTTTCTCCGTGAGACGGAAGAGTTGGGAAAGTTGCGCGGCGCTGCGGAGAGCCTCCAGCTGCTGCAGTAGCACTTCAGTCCCGGTGGAGTTGGCGACGCAACCCATAGTAGGTCTACCGGAGAGGGAGCGGAGCGCTGGGGCGGACAGGGGCCGGGGAGAGGAGGTCGCGGAGTGGCCGGGCGCGCAGCGGACGGTCGGTGATCGTTCCCTCTGGCTGGATGAAGCTCCTCCGCCGGTGCTACTCTCTAATCTAGTCTGTGAGCGCGTCTTTCATGATGATGATGAGTCGCTCTCTCTCTCTTTCTCTCTCGCTCTCTCTCTTTCTGACTCTCTCTCTCTCATTAGTGATTCCCTATTGCCCCTTGGTGCTCTCTCGGTTACCCGTCGGCCACTCCTCCTCGTCTTATCTCCAGCCAAAAGGATTGAGGGATCTGCGGCGCAGACCCCTCCCCGCATCTCCGATCCCGGCCGCCGCTTCGGCCGCCTGATACATCTATTATTGATGTAAATAATGGATATAGCAGCCGGACGGACTTGCACTCACGGTGTCAGTCACTCGATCACTCTCACACACACACTCCGTGTGAACACGCGCAAATACGCGCGCACGCGCGCACGAAGATCAGCGCTATATCAGTGGGCCTTTTATTGATTATTGTCAAGGGCCTGTTCAAGTTTTCTTTAAAATGCAACAACGTGATTTAAACTAGTCTAACGATGGGAGCAATTTATTTAGACTCTGATGATTAAACTCAATCAATTGGGATAAAAATAAATCACTAAACTAGAGCGTTTAAAGATGATATTTAATACTCTAAATCTAAAAATGTCTCTCTGTATTAAATCAGCATCGAAGTTATTTAACAAGCCAAAATTGTTAATATCATTATCACATTTTTCCTCAATTATTTTAATCAATAATTGGGCAAAATCGTTTTGAACGCAAGACACAAAAATGGACTTGAAAGAAAAACAGTTCATAAATATAAAGGATGAACAACGTGGCAATATCACATTTGAGCGCTTCCTTATTTCATTTCAAATAAAACAAACATTGTTATCTTTTCATTTGAAATCTTATAAAATCGCTTAAAGGTGATATTAATAACATATCTTCTGCACTATTATCAGAGGACTATCAACTTTAGTTTTGTTTTTGTGAATAGTGTGAATTAACATAAGAAACATTTCTGATAAATATTTGTTGCATTTTGAATCTTTTATGAATCTTTGTGTGTGTGTTCTACAGTAAGGTCCACACACTCAGACATGTCTTGACCTCTTCCCATCTATGTCCAGTGTTCACGGGACAGATGCCTCATCGATCAATGCCAGCCGCAGGGCTCGCAATAATCCCCCACTGTGGCCACAAACACACACACACACACAAACACATGCACGCCAGTGTCTATTTATTGATGGATCCATCGTGGGGTAAGAAGGGCAGATCAAACAGCGCTCCAAAGGGCTCCACTCCAAAACACAAAAGATGAAGGAGTGACAAGAAGGTGGACAAGGTTCATCTTCTCTTCAAACCCCATTCAACTACCCACGCAACACACACACACACACACACACACACACACACACACACCGACCCCCTGCACTCTTTCAGCTGCAACTTGGCCCTAAAAAACACTCAATGGGCTCGCTTACACACCAGTTTTGGGTGATTGTCGGCATTCTAAATAAATGGGAACTATTCAATCGGGGTAGATACACACTAACACTCTCTCTCTCACACACACACACACACACACACACACACACACAGGAAACTGTTGATTTGCCTTGTTTTGCTGGGCAATAATTTAAGGCGCCTGAATATTGCATTAGGATGAAATTGCAAGCGGGATTAAGTGAGAACAGTTATTGGAAACGTGTGTGTGTGTGTGTGTGTGTGTATGCGTGTGTGACAGAGAACTGATTGGGAAGAAAAGAAAAAAACAGCATGGCCATCTGCAGATGCATGCACAAAGCAATAGTAAATCTTTCTGACGTACACATTTCTCTAAAAACTCTCAACACAGCAGCACTTCAGAAGAAACTGTCCACAGCACATTTATTTTGTACCTTATTTTTTGAACCTGAGGTATACGGGAGAAAATACATAAAACAATACTAAATTATTGCACGACCATAAATATCTAAATTATGCATGATCATGCGCACATTTGTTCATCTTACATCATTAATGACAAACAAATAAACAAATAAATTATCCACTTGCTTTTCTAAAAGGTTACCGCCTGCATTTGAATTTGCCTCGTGTGCAAATATTTCCATAAAGTCATGCATTGTGCAAAAGAAAAGAAAAATCACAGAAATAGTCTGTTAAATTATACATTTTAGCACTTAGCGGCCGTGTGTGTGTGTGTGTGTGTGTGTGTGTGTGTGTGTGTGTGCTGTTTCTGAATAAATGATGGGGTCTACCTGTGAGCCACCACAATGAGCAACTGGTCAGGCAAAAGCCCCTCGCTAAGTACAAACAACCGCAAAACACGCCGGAAAACAACTGTGCGCGTGGCCTTTTCTGGCTCTGATAATTCTCCACAATTTTCGCCGGTGCCCCGATTCTTTCTCTGACATTGTGTGGCAGTGGCAGGGGGCACTGATGTGAAAATCTTA